>NW_028270143.1:94675185-95281035 GCF_037043375.1 Chiloscyllium plagiosum | reverse complement strand
ACATGGTAAAAGGGGGAAAAAAAATAATAGAGGAGCGTAAACGAATTATGAATTTCAAAGTGGATTGTAGGAGCTTTTGCAAGTATATAACAAGTTGTGTGAATATAACAGTTCCTTTAGAAGCAGAAGTAGCAGAAATTATCATGGGGAATAAGCAAATTGATTAAAGTATTAAACAAATACTTCACGTCTGCCATGACAGTAGAAAACAAACATACCGGAAAGAGGGGGAAGCCGAGAGAAATTTTAAGAAAAGTAAGGAAATTAAGCTACTATCAGAGAGAAAATACTGGGGAAAGTCAAGAGACCTAAATCCAATATATTCCCAGGACCTTATCATTGTAAAAGGAGATAATTGCAGAGTTAGTGGCAGCAGTGGCTATGATTTTCCAAATTCCATTGATTCAAAAATGGTTCTATTACATTTGAGAGTAGCAAATGTAAACTACTTTTCTCTTCTCAAGAAAGAAGAAAAACCAGGGAACTACAGACCACTAAGGCTAATATAATCATCAGGAAACCATTGGAATCTATTAGAACTTTCTTAGTAACGCACATGGAAAAGCACTGCGTGATTAGAAGTCAAAATTAGTTTATCAAAAGGGAAATCTTGTTTGATGCATTTCTTATTTTTTTTATATAAAGTAGATGAATGGGCATCAGCAAATATAATAAATAGGGAAGATGGTAACATAGTGACACAGTGACAATGTCATTAAACTAGTAAACTAGGGGACATCATGGCACTCGATTTATATCAAAGTACCAATTCTGGAACATGAAGCCAGTTTGAGTAATGAAAATCATCAAAATAGTTATTGATTATTCTAAAACCCCACCTAATTCACAGATGTGCTTCAGGGAAGGAAATATGACATCCTTGTTTGATCAAATCTACGTACTCCAGCCTCAAGAAAGTGGTCGTCTCTTAAATGCCCTCTTCAATGGCATGCATGTCAGTTAAAACGTAGTTAGGAATGGCATCAATGCCTATGCCCCAGGAAATTAAAACAAAGTATCTCTATTGTCAAAAAACATTTGATACATTGCCACAGAGAGAATGGATTTGTTAAAGGACAGAAACCAAGAGCAGGTAAAAACAGACAAAAATAGAAACTGCATAAGAATCTCAGCAGCTCTGGCAGTGTCTGTGGAGATATGTGAAGAAAGGTCATTGGACTCAATGTCAACTGTTCACTCACCACAGAGGCTGCCAGACCTGCTGGGTTTATCCAGCAATTTCTGATTTGGTTTGTTTCAGATCTCCAGCATCCACAGTTCTTGGTTTTATTTTAAACACAAACAGGGTATTTTCAGGTTTGCATACAGTGATTAGTGGAGTGCCCAAGGATTAGTGCTCAGAACTTGACTACTTACAATCCAAATAGATAACTTAAATCAATTCTGGCTGGAAATCTAAGATGCAAGGAGGACACTGAGATATGCACCAAGGAATTGTAAGAGTAGGGAAATTTGGTTATAGAACAAGCTTAAATGCTTTGTCTCTGAATGCACAAAACATTTAGAATAAAATTAAATGAGTTAACAGCAAAATAGTGATAAATGGGTATGATTTGGTAGCAATACTGGGAGATATTGTTACAGGGAAATCCCAGTTCTGGAAATTAACAGAGTACCTTTTGGCTATTTTTCGGAAGGATAGGTACAAAACAAAAGGAGCTTTGTTAGTAAAGGTCAGGATCATACTGCAATGAGGAATCATATCAGCACTGGAAATTAAGACATAGAATCTTATTTTAGTTGAAATAAAGAAATACCAAAGACAAGAAACTCTTGGTGGGAGTAATCTAGACGCCCAACAGTATTGCCGCAGTCGGTCACAATATAAACCAGGAAATACTAAGGGCTTGCAACAAATGTACAGCAATCATCATTGGGGATCTTAATATGCATTATAGACTGGATTAAGCAAAGTGGCAAGGGCGGTCTCAAAGAAGAGTCCATTGCATGTACAGGAGATAATTCCTTGGAGCAATTTGTTTGAAACCAACCAGGGAGAAGGATATTCAGGATTTGGTATTATGTAATGAGATGGAATTAATTAATGATCCCACAATAAAGGATCCTCTTGGGAAAAATCATAGTATGCTACAATTTCAAATTCAGTTTGGGGTTAGAAACTGGAGCCAAACAAAGGTAACTGTATTGGCAAGAGGACAGTTTTGGCCCATGTGGGTCAGACTGGAAGGCTAAAAGGTTGGACAGTTATTCAGTAGTGGCAGATGTTAAAGAAGATTGTTTCCAACTAAAATATATTCCAGTGAGGAAGAAAGGTTGTAAACAAAGGGAAAATTCATCCATGGATCAGCAAAGAAAATAATATAAAGACAAAAACTTAGGCATAGCATATTCCAAAGGCCAGAGGCAGGACACTTAAAGATCAAGGGTTACTGAAATAAAATAATAAAAAGAGCAATTATAAAAGAAAGCCAGCATAAAATATATAAAACCGATAGCAATAGTTTCTGTAGGTATGTAAAAGGAAACAGTAGTGAAAGAGAAGGCTGGTTTCCCTTCTGTGTAGGTTGAGGAAAGCCCACCTCCCACCCTCTATCCTCACCACATCCTACAGAGGGTTCATTGAGTGTATCCTGAGCAGATGCATCACGCCTGGTTTCGGGAATTGCACCGTCGCGGATCTTAAGACCGTACAACGGATAGTGAGGACAACCAAGAAGATTATCAGGGTCTATCTTCCTTCCATTACCGACATTTACATTACACGCTGCATCCGAAAGGCTACGAATACTGTGGAACACTTCACACATCCCTCACTCAAACTCTTCTCCCTCTTGCCATTTGGCAGAAGGTACCAGAGCATTTGGTCTCTCAGTCAGACTGTGCAACATAGTTTCTTCTCCCAAGCCATCAGGCTCCTTAAAATTGTATGATCACACTCTATACCATCTGCAATTCTTTGCCCGACTTTTCAAATTGTTGCTAAAACAATGGTTTATTCATGATCATTCATTATTACACTCTAATTTGTCCACTACTGTGCCTATTGTCTTATCTTGTCAGGAATTACCATGTTGTCTTGTGTTTTACACTTTTCTTATGCACTTTATGCTGCCCTACGTATGACGGTCCTCTCATGTAATTTATGTTGTCCACGTAGCACCTCTTTTTTTTTAACTGTATCAGTTGCATATGGTAGAAATGAGGAACAAAGCTACTCGTGACTCTTGAAGGAAGAGACTGGGGAGTTAATAGTGGGGAACTGGTGGAGTCACTAAATCAATTTATTGCTTCTGTTTTCATGGTGGAGGACATTAGTACCACCCCAACAGTAGCTGATAATGCACATGTTATAGAAAGAGAGCAATTTATAAAAATCACCAGGGGGAAAAAAAAAGTACTGAACAACTATTGGGAGTGAAGACAGACAAGTCCCCAAGGCCTGATACCCTACATTGAGTGATCTTAAAGCAAGTGGCAGAGAGATAATGAATCCATTGTCTAAAATATTCCAAATTTCCCTTGATACAGGAAAGATTCCAGTGGATTGGAAAATGGCAATACAATGTCCTTATTCAAAAGGGAGGGAGCAGAAAGTAGGAAGAGATAGTAAAGGTTAGTTTAACATCCATAATTGGAAAATTGTTAGAATCCATTATTAAATCAGTAATAACAGTATATTTGCAAAGTCAAAACACAATTCAAAGTCTGTGTGGCTTTTTGAAGAGTAAAGAGCATTTGAATAATTTGCTAGAATTCTTTGAAGACCTAACAAGCAAAGTGGATAATGGAGATCCAGTAGAATGTAGTTTATTTGGATTTCCAGGAGGCATCTGATACCGAGTCAAGCAAATGGTTATGGATCACATGGGGTTAAGGTCAATTAACTGACTGACTGACCGACCAACAGAAAGCAAGAGTCAGGATAAATGGGTATTTTTCTAATTGGCAAGATGTAAAACAGTTGGGATGCCACAGGGTTCAGTTGTTGGGGCCACAACCATTTACAATCCACATTCATGACTTGGATGTGGAGATAGAAAGTGCAATAGCCAAATTTGCAGATGACACGAAAACAGATGGGAAAGTAAGTTGAAATGAAGAAATAAGAAATTTACAAATGGTTATAGGTAGGTTAGGTGAATGAACCACACTCAACTTTAAGTTCATCTGCCAAACTAAGTGAAAGGTTGTCCATTTCAGTTGCAAGGGGAGAAAGGCAACTTATTCTGAATACAGCGAAACTTCAGAGTGCTTGAGGGATCTGGGTGCCTTGTGTATGAATCACAGAAAATCAGTTTTCAGGTACAGCAACTAATAAAGAAGGCAAATACAATTTTGGCATTAATTGCAAAAGGACTAGGACATAAAAGTATGGAAGTGTTGCTGCAACTATACAAGGCATTAGTAAAACTGCATGAGGAGTATTGCATATAACTTTGGCCTCCTTACTTGAGAAGTGGATGTCGTTGCATTGGAGGCAGTTCAGAAGAGGGTCACTAGATTAGTTATAGAAGAAATGAGGAGCTTGTCTTATGATTAGAGAGACTGAGCAGTTTATGGCCATACTATCTAAAGTTTAGACGAGTAAGAGGCAGCCTAATTGAGGTATATAACATGCTAAAGGAGATTGACAAAGTTGAGAGATGTTTGCTCATGTGGACCAACATAGAACTATAGGCCAATTTTAGGATAAGGGATAGCAGATTTAAAACAGATGAAGATAAGTCTCCCAGTCACAAATCTGTGGAATTCACTACCTGAGAGTGCAGTGGATTTCGGAATATTGAGTAAATTTGAGGATTTTTTAAAAAATAAGTAATGAGTTAAAGGGTGATGAAGAGCATGCAGGAATGTCAACTTGAGGCAGAGATTATATCAACCATGAGAAAGTGAGGACTGCAGATGCTGGAGATTAGAGTCGAGACTGAGGTGCTGGAAAAGCACAACAGGTCAGGTAGCATCCGAGGAGCAGGAGAATCGAAGTTTTGGGCATAAACCCTTCATCTTGATCAAATGAACCCTGTGGTGTCCAAATGTTTACATCTTGCCAACCAGAAAAAGACCCATTTATCCTGACTCTAGCTTTGTTGTTTTTCCAGCACCCCACACACGGCCCATGAAATCAACCATGATGGACATGACCTTTTAATGGCTGAGCAGACTTGAGGGGCTCAATTGCTGACACCTGCTCGGAGTTCTCATATTTGTGTATCAACTTATTGCCATTAAAGAAAACTACAAGTTGGGGCAAGCTTAAACCGTGAAAACTGATGGTAAAATGAAGGAAGAATATGTTAATATTCTAGGGCATGCTGATATTGATGAAGTGGTGATACTTGGTGTCTTGAGAAACTGGAGAACAGCCAATGTTATTCCTTTGTTTAAGAAGGACAACACGGTTAATCCAGGAAAGTACAGGCTGGTGAGCCTTACATCAGTATTATGGAAATTAATTAAGACTTTTAGGGACAGGATTTACTTGTATTTGAAAAAGAACAGACTTGTTAAGGATAGTCAGCATAGCTTTGTACAGGAGAGGTCTTGTCTCTCAAACCTGTAAGATTTTGAGAAAGTGACAAGGGTGATTTATCAGGGGCAAGGTAGTGAATATTTTTTACACAGACTTGACTAAAACATTTAAGGTCCCTCACGGCAAGCTGGTCCAGATGGTTAAGTCACATGGGACACATGGCAAGTTGCCAAGTTAGATACAAAACTGACTTGTTCATAGAAGACCTGGTCACAGTAGCTGTGGAGAAGAGTTTTTCTGACTGGAGGTCTGTGTCAGTGGTGTGCTGCAAGGATGAGTGTTGACCTCATACATTAAAGGACAAAAGGCTAACTAGGGAGAGAATAGGGCCCCTCAAAGATCAGCAAGGCGGCCTTCATGTGGAGCCGCAGAAAATGGAGGAGATACTAAATGAATATTTTGCATCAGTATTTACTGTGGAAAAGGATATGGAAGATATAGACTGTAGGGAAATAGATGGTGACATCTTGCAAAATGTCCAGATTACAGAGGAGGAAGTGCAAGATGTCTTGAAACGGGTAAAGGTGGATAAATCCCCAGGACCTGATCAGGTGTACCCTAGAACTCTGTGGGAAGCAAGAGAAGTGATTGCTGGGCCTCTTGCTGAGATATTTGTATCATCAATAGTCACAGGTGAGGTGCCGGAAGACTGGTGGTTGGCAAACATTGTACCTCTGTTTAAGAAGGGTAGTAAGGACAAGCCAGGGAACTAAAGACCAGTGAGCCTGACATCAGTAACGGGCAAGCTGTTGGAGGGAATCCTGAGGGACAGGATGCACATATATTTGGAAAGGCAAGGATTGATTAGGGACAGTCGACATGGCTTAGGTGTGTGGGAGATCATGTCTCACAAACTTGATTGAGTTTTTTGAAGAACAAAGAACATAACAGCGCAGTACAGGCCCTTCGGCCCTCGATGTTGCGCTGACCTGTCATACCAATCTGAAGCCCAATCTATTCCATGTACGTCCATATGTTTGTCCAATGACAACTTAAATGCACTTAAACTTGGCAAATCTACTACCGTTGCAGGCAAAGCATTCCATACCCTTACTACCCTCTAAGAAACTACCTCTGACATCTATCCTATATCTATCACCCCTCAATGTAAAGCTATCCCCCCTCGTGCTCGCTGTCACCATACTTGGAAAAAGGCTCTCCCTGTCCACCCTATCTAACCCTCTTATCTGTCTCTATTAAGTCACCTCTCAGCCTTCTTCTCTCCAACGAAAACAGCCTCAAGTCCCTCAGCCTTTCCTCGTAAGACCTACCCTCCATACCAGGCAACATCCTAGTAAATCTCCTCGGCACCCTTTCCAAAGCTTCCACATCCTTCTTATAATGTGGTGACCAGAATTGTACACAATACTCCAAGTGTAGCCGCACCAGAGTTTTGTACAGCTGTAGGATAACCTCATGGTTCCGGAGCTCGATCCGTTGATTAATAAAAGCTAAAATTCTTAACAACCCTGTCAACCCGGGTGGCAACTTTCAAGGATCTGTGTACCTGGACACAGATCTCTCTGCTCATCTACACTACCAAGAATCTTATCATTAGCCCAGTACTTTGCATTCCGGTTACTCCGGCCAAAGTGAACTACCTCACACTTGTCCACATTAAACTCCATTTGCCACCTCTCAGCCCAGCTCTGCAGCTTATCTTTGTCTCCCTGTAACCTACAACATCCTTCATCACTATCCACAACTCCACCGATCTTAGTGTCATCTGCGAATTTACTAACCCACCCTTCTATGCCCTTATCTAGGTCATTTATAAAATGAATGAACAGCAGTGGACCCAACACCGACCCTTGCGGTACACCACTAGTAATTGGAGTCTGCAATGAACATTTCCCATCAACCACCACCCTCTGGTCTTCTTTCAGCAAGCCAATTACTGATCCAAACTGCTATATCTCCCACAATCCCATTCCTCCGCATTTTGTACAATAGCCTACTGCGCAGAACCTTATCGAACGCCTTGCTGAAATTCATATACACCACATCAACCGGTTTACTCTCATCTACCTGTTTGGTCACCTTCTCAAAGAACTCAATAAGGTTTGAGAGGCACGACCTACCCTTCACAAAACCATGCTGACTATCCCTAATCAAATTATTCTTTTCTAGATGATTATAAATCCTATCTCTTATAACCTTTTCCAACACTTTACCAACAACGAAGGGAAGGCTCACTGGTCTATAATTACTAGGGTTGTCTCTACTCCCCTTCTTGAACAGGGGAACCACATTTGCTATCATCCAGTCTTCTGGCACTATTCCTGTAGACAATGACGATTTAAAGATTAATGTCAAAGGCTCGGCAATCTCGCCCTTGGCTTCCCAGAGGATCCTAGGATAAATCCCATCTGGCCCAGGGGACTTCCCTATTTTCACACTCTGCAGGATTTCTACTACCGCTTCCTCGTGAACCTCAATCCCACCTAGTCTAGTAGCCTGTATCTCAGTATTCTCCTCAACAACATTGTTGTTTTCCAGAGTGAATATTGTCGAAAAACATTCATTTAGTGCTTCCCCTATCTCCTGACTCCACACACAACTTCCCACTACTATCCTTGATTGGCCCCAATCTTACTCTAGTCATTCGTTTATTCCTTAAATACCTATAGAAAGCCTTAGGGATTACCCTGATCCTATCCGCCAACAACTTCTCATATCTCCTCCTGACTCTTCTGAGCTCTCTCTTTAGGTCTTTCCTGGCTACCTTGTAACCAACAAGCACCCTAACTGAGCCTTTACGTCTCATCCTAACATAAGTCTTCTTCTTCCTCTTGACCAGAGATTCCACTTCCTTCGTAAACCACGGCTCCCGCGCTCTACAGCTTCCTCCCTGCCGGACAGGTACATACTTATCTAGGACACTCAGGAGATTTTCCTTGAATAAGCTCCACATTTCTATAGTGCCCATCCCCTGCATTTTCCTTCCCCATCCTATGCTTCCTAAAGCTTGCCTAATCGAATCATAATTGCCTTTCCCCCAGCTGTAACTCTTGCCCAGTGGTATACACCTATCCCTTTCTATCACTAAAGTAAACATAACAGAATTGCAATCGCTATCACCAAAGTGCTCACCTACTTCCACGTCTAATACCTGGCCAGGCTCGTTACACAGTACCAAAGCTAATGTCGCTTCACCCCTTGTTAGCCTGTCTACAATACTGTGTCAGGAAGCCCTCCGGCACACACTGGACAAAAACTGACCCATCTATAATATTCGTACTATAGTGTTCCCAGTCAATATTTGGAAAGTTGAAGTCCCCCATGACAACTACCGTGTCTCTCTCACTATCGTGAATATCTTTGCTCTCCTTTCCTCTACATCTCGAACTATTCAGAGGCCTATAGAAAACTCCCAACAGGGTGACCTCTCCTTTCCTGTTTCTAACCTCAGCCCAAACTACCTCAGTTGACGAGTCCCCCAACATCCTTTCTGAAACGGCAATACGGTCCTTGACCAACAATGCCACACCTCCCCCTCTTTTACCATCTTCTCTGTTCTTACTGAAACATTGAAATCCTGGAACCTGCAACAACCATTCCTGTCCTGCTCTATCCAGGTCTCCGAAATGGCCACAACATCAAAGTCCCAGGTACCAACCCATGCTGCAAGTTCATCCACCTTATTCTGGATGCTCCTGTAACAAAGAGGATTGAGGAGAGTAGAGCGGTCGATGTGATCTATATGGACTTCAGCAAGGTGATCGACAAGGTTCCCCATGGGAGACTGATTAGCAAGGATACAGAACTGGCTCAAAGGTAGAAGACAAAGGGTGTTGGTGGAGGGATGTTTTTCAGACTGGAGGCCTGTGACCAGTGGAGTGCCACAAGGATCGGTGCTGGGTCCTCTACTTTTTGTCATTTACATAAATGAGCATAAGAGGTACAGTTAGTAAGTTTGCAGATGACACCAAAATTGGAGGTGTAATGGACAGCGAAGAGGGTTACCTCAGATTACAACAGGATCTGAACCAGATGGGCCAATGGGCTGAGAAGTGGCAGATGGAGTTTAATTCAGATAAATTGCGAGGTGCTGCATTTTGGGAAAGCAAATCTTAGCAGGACTTATACACATAATGGTAAGGTCCTAGGGAGTGTTGCTGAACAAAGAGACCTTGGTGTGCAGGTTCAAAGCTCCTTTAAAGTAGAGTTACAGATAGATAGGTGTTTGGTATGCTTTCCTTTATTGGTCAGAGTATTGAGTACAGGAGTTGGGAGGTCATGTTGCAGCTGTACAGGACATTGGTTAGGCCACTGTTGGAATTCTGGTCTCCTTCCTATTGGAAAGATGTTGTGAAACCTGAAAGGGTTCAAAAAAGATTTACAAAGATGTTGCCTGACTTGGAGGATTTGAGCCACAGGGAGAGTCTGAACAGGCTGGGGCTGTTTTCCCTGGAGCGTTGGAGGCTGAGGGGTGACCTTATAGAGGTTTACAAAATTATGAGGAGCAGTGATAGGGTAAATAGACAAAGTCTTTTCCCTGGGGTGAGGGAGTCCAGAACTAGAGGGCATAGGTTTAGGGTAAGAGGGGAAAGATATAAAAGGGACCTATGGGGCATCTTTTTCACGCAGAGGGTGGTACAGATATGGAATGAGCTGCCAGAGGAAGTAGTGAAGGCTGGTACAATTGCAACTTTTAAAAGGCATTTGGTTGGGTATATGAATAGGAAGGGTTTGGAGGGATATGGGTCGGGTGCTGGCAGGTGGGAGCAGATTGGGTTGGGATATCTGGTCGGCATTGACGGGTTGGACCGAATGGTCTGTTTCCATGCTGTACATCTCTATGACTCTATGATTCTATTTGGAAATTTGGGCTGAAAAATGGCAGATAGAATTTAATCCAGATATGTGAGGTATGCATTTTGGGAGGCCAAATCCAAGAGGAAAGTATACAAAAAATTGTAAGACTCTTGCAAGCATTGACATACAAGTTCATACCTCGCTGAAAGCAGCGAGACAAGTGGATAAGGTAGTAAGACACATACAGCATATTGGCCTTCCTTGGTGGTGGTGGTGGTGGTGGTGAAGAGTATGATGCTGGAAAAGCACAGCAGATCAGGCAACATCCAAGGAGCAGGAGAATCGATGTTTCAGTCAAAAGTCCTTCATCAGGAAACAGGCTCGTGGGCCAGGGAATAAATGGGAGGGGAGGTGGGGTTGGGGGTAAGATAGCTAAGAATGCGATAGGTAGATGAAGGATGGGGCAGAAGGTGATAGGTCGGAGGAGGAGGAGGGTGGAGCGGATAGATGTGAAAGGTGATGGACAACTCAGGAGTGAAGTGCTGAGTGGAGGCTTGGGACGAGGATAATGTGGGGGGAGGGGAAGTGAGGAAACTGGTGAAACCCACATCAATCCCATGTGGTTGCAGGGTCCCAAAGTGGAATATGAGACATTCTTCCTCCAGGCTTCAGGTGGAAAGGGTTTCACGTTGGAGGTGGCCCAGAACCTGCAGGTCCTTGATGGAGTGGGAGGGGGAGTTGAAGTGTTTAGCCACAGGACGGTGGGTTGGTTAGTGCATGCGAGTGCCCCAGAAATCTTCTCGGAAGCAATCTGCAAATGGGCATCCTGTCTCCACAATGTAGAGGAGACCACATCGGGTGCAATGGATACAGTAGATTACATTGGTGAAGGTACAGGTAAATTTCTGTCAGATGTGGAAGGATCCTTTGGTGACTTGGACAGAGGTGAGGGGAGAGGTGACAGCACAGGTTTTGCACTTCCTGCGGTGGCTGGGAGTGGGGTGTGGGCTGTTGAAGGGCATGGATCTGATAAGGGAGCCCTGGAAGGAATGGACCCTCCAGAACACTGATAGGGGTGGGGAGGGAAAAATATATCTGATGGTGGGGTCTGTTTGAAGGTGGCGGAAGTGGCAGAGAATGATGAAAGTTGGTGGGGTGGAAGGTGAGGACCGGGGTGGGGGGGGGGGGGGGGGGGGGTCTGTCCTTGTTGTGCTGGGAGAGGTAGGGTTCAAGGGCAGAGGTGCCATAAGAGGAGGAGATGCACTGAAGGGCATCGTCGACCACGTGGAAAAAGGGAAACTTCGATCTTGGAAAGAGGCCATCTGGGACTCTTTGGTTGGGATACTGAATATATAAGTTGGCAAGTCATTATGTAGCTGTACAAGACTTTAGTTAGGCTACATATGGTCTATTCTGTGTAGTTCTGGTCACGACACTACAGGAAGGATGCGGAGGCTTTGGAGAGGGTGCAGAAGAGGCTTATCATGATCTTGTCTGGATTGGAGTGCATTAGCTATAAAGGACAGGATGGAAAAAGTTGGATTGTTTTCACCAAACTGATGGAGGCTGAGGGAGCAACCTGATAAAAGTACAGAGGAATCTCAACTTTCAGACATTTGATTATCTGAATATCTGATTCTCTGGCAGGATCACAAGGTCGAAAATGTGTTGCTGGAAAAGCGCAGGTCAGGCAGCATCCAAGGAGCAGGAGAATCAACGGTTCGGGCATAAGCCCTTCTTCAGACTTATGCCCAAAATGTCGATTCTCCTGCTCCTTGGATGCTGCCTGACCTGCTGCGCTTTTCCAGCAACACATTTGCGGCTTTGATCTCCATCATCTACAGTCCTCACTTTCTCCCCCAGGATCACAAGGTCCCAATGCTTGGTTAAAGTATGTTATCCGGCATTCAATTAACTGAACCAAATACTCCCCATCCATAACTTCAGATAACTGAGGTTCCTCTGTATGTAAAATCATGAGAAGGATTGATAGGGTGAATGGTTGGAGTCTTTATCCCAGGACTAAAATATGTCAAATACTAGAGGACATAGGAGGGAGGAAGGTAAGCTTTTATTTTATGCAGAGGGTGATAAGTGTGTAGAATGCACTGCCAGGGGAGGTGGTAGAGCAGATACACTACCAATGTTTAAGAGGCATTTAGACAGATACGAACAGGCTGGGAATAAAAGGGCAACAAATCACGAGCAGGCAGATGCAATTAGTTTCAAATGGCCTCATGGTTGGCACTGATTTAGTGGGCCAAAGGGCCCGTTCCTGTGCTGTACTGTTCTATGTTCTAAACAAGGATTAACCATACTGCTAAGTGCTGTTTCAAGAGCATTGGGTGTCCTCATACAAAGAGGAAAGTTAGCATGCAGGCTCAGCAAGCAAATCAGAAAGGAAATTAGATGATGCCTGAATTGCAAGGGGATTAAAGGTATAGAAATAAAAAAGAAAGCTTTGCTGCCTGCTCTTGTACAAAGTTTTAGTGAGATCGCAGTGCGTGGGTTTTGGTTTCGAAATTTAAGGAAGGATATGCTATATTTGATTTGGAACTGCCAACATTTACTAGATTGGTCTCTGTGATAAGAATGTCCTATGATGAGAGACTGAGTAAATATGATTTATATTTTCTAGAGATGACAATAAACTCAATCTAAACATTCAAGATTTTGAAGAACTTTGTAACCTAGATGCTGAGAAACTGTTTCTGTGGGTCTGGGAATCTAAACCATTAAAAGGGCATATTCTCTGGATAAGGGATCAATCATTCACGACTAAGGTAAGGAGGAGAAACTGTTTCACTCAAAGGGTTGCAACTTGTTTACCCTAAATGAATCAAGGGATATGGAAATCAGGTGGCAAAGTGAAGTGGCAATACAGGATTAGCCATAAACATATTCAATGGCAGAGCAAGCTCAACAGACCATTTGGTCTAGTCCAGCTCTAATGTGTTGTTCTCTCATAAAAACACACAAGATAAGAAATAGGAGTATTGAGAGAGAAGAATATGCAAAGATGAATCGGAGATGATTTTCAACAAACACATTTCACAAAGGATGAAAATAACAGGATAGCACAATGGCAATAACTGAATTTCAATAAAGGTTGTGTTTAACAGCTGTCATAGTGAATTACAGATTTTATGAGCAAAATGGTGTGAAACATACAACTCTTCATTTGTGAAAGGAAAAAAACAGTCCCATGGGAATAGGAAGATGAAAGTATGAGATCCAAAGGCGAAGTCCTCACATATCAAATTAATGATTTCACTGACAAAGCTAAGAGCATCAGAAAAGACAGTGCAGCAGTAAGACAAGTAAGGTACAGAATGCCTAACTCACCAGACTAACTACAGGTCATTCTTGCAATAAACACGTTTCATCAGTGCAAATTGGCTGTAATGCGATTGAAGAATTGTGGACATTGTTTGGGTAATGCAAACTTTCTACTGAACAGGTGTAGCGATTTTCTATCAGAGATCTTTTATAGCACAATTTTCTATTGCAGTTTTCCATACATTATTTTCTATAGCAGGAGGTTGCAGAGGAACACAACTGTCACATTATAGCACAGCAACCTGTCATGCAATTGATGACTTGTGGACATTGTTTGGGCAATGCAAACGTTCGACTGAATGGGTCTCGTGATTTTCTATTAGCGATCTACTATAGCACAAATTTCTACAGCAGTTTTCCACAGCAAGGGTGCAGAGGAATACAACTGTTGCATTGTAGCCAAACAACTTGCATTCCAAAATTGACAAAACTGCTTTTAAAGTTCAATTTACTAAACATTAATGTATAGGCTCATAAAAGCATTAATGAAAACAATGACAGAAATATTTTAGAAGTTGTATTTGGATGCAAGAAAAAGCTTTTAAGATTATCTTCAGGCCAATCAGGAATACAAGTTGGATAATTCAGTTAAGATCATTCAAAACAGTACAACTGAGCAATATTATTGGCTTGTCCAGAACAGCAGTTAAATGTGGCTTCATTATAAAAAGGTACAAAGAATTAAATATTAAGAACAAAGGGCAGATGATTAATTTATTCTGACAGAATATCCTTGCCTCTGGGCCAGAAGGTTTTGGGTCGTGTCCTACCAGCCCAGAGGTACTTCATCACATGCTCGAGCAGAGTAATTAAAGTCACTATAAATAGGCACAGACCAATCATCATACAAGTCTGAAATATCTGATCTTGTCTCAGTTCGGAAACAAGTGAGCCTCAGTCATACAGACCGGGTGGAAGTCCAGCCAAGAACAACAGCTACAGTAGGATACCTCGCAAAATATATAAACAGACACTGACTAAAATTTAGGGAGGGGATGGCATTATTAAGCACGTGAAGATCCTGGCATTGTGATATTGTCTTTGGACAATCCAGAGACCAAGGTAAAACATTGGAAACTCAGTTCAAATTAAGTCTGGAGTTGCCTTCTTAAAACACTGCAGTTCATTAGGTACACTCAGTACTCACAGGGTAGGCAATGGCCTCGTGGTATTATTGCCAGACTATTAATCCAGAGACCCAAGTCATGCTCTGTGGACCTGGGTTTAAATCCTGCCAATGGCAGATGGTGGAATTTGAATTCAATAATCATCTGGAAATAAGAGTCTAATAACGACCAGATGTAGGTGGAAAGATTCTTGCTGCAAAATTTCTAACTTTTGACCTGTTCTTGTAGCCACAGAATTTATATGTTGAGTCCAGTTTAGTTTCTGATCAATGGTAACCCCAAGGTGTTTTAGAGTGGGGGATTCAGTAACAGTAATGCATGGATAGATTCTCACTTGTTGGAAATGAGAATTGCCTAGCACTTGGAGTCAAAAGATGTACACAACAGAAATAGACCCTTCAATCCAACACGACCATGCCAACCAGATATTCCAACCTAATCTAGTCCCACTTGCCAGCACCCAGCCCACATCCCTCCTTAACCAATGTCCTGTACAGCCGCAACATGACCTCCCAACTCCTGTACTCAATACTCTGACCAATAAAAGGGAGCATACCAAACGCTCTTCACTGTCCTATCTACACGCGACTCCACTTTCAAGGAGTTATGAGCCTGCGCTCCAAGGTCTCTTTGTTCAGCAACACTCCCTAAGACCTTACCATTAAAGGTGTATAAGTCCTGTTCAGATTTGCTTTTCCAAAATGCAGCACCTCGCATCTATCTAAATTAAACTCCATCTACCACTCCTCAGTCCATTGGCCCATTTGCTCAAGATGCTGTTGTAATTTGAGGTAACCTTCTTCACTGTACACTACATCTCCACTTATGGAGCATTCTCTCAGAATGTAGTTTTGTTAGAGATGCTTGATCAAACGTGCCTTTAATATCAGGGGTAGTCACTCTCAGTTGAATTCCGGAATTCACTTCCTTCGAGATCAGGAGTTGCATGGCACTAATAAAATTTTAACTGAGCAATGAATAGTTCACTGCCAAGCAAGTACTCCTTTTGCTAATGAACCATAACAGGTGGGTTCATACTCTGGCCATGTTGGATTTGTTTTGCTCTTTGTACATTGATCATACCTGGGCAATAATCCCTAGTGCTGGATAGATGTCAGTGTTTTAGCTGCATGGGAACAAATGCAAAGGGCAAGACAAATTCTGGAGCAGACATACCTGAGTACATTTCTGTCGTTCTACTGGGGCCTAAAGCCAGTGCAGTATCTGTTGCTTTCAATCTCTTCTTTACCATATGGCAATAGATGCCAGTCTTCAGTCAATTCAGTCATGCTAGGCACCTCCAGCACAGGCAGAGATGGATCATCTACTTGCCATTTCTGGCTGACAATTATTGCAAATGATTCAGCCTGCATTTGCATACGGATTGCTTCTCCCCCTCCCACCAACTCACCTTGCCATCATGGAGATAAGGGATATTTTTAGAGTCACCTCTTCCAATGAACTGTGACAACATGTGGCAGGACTGAAGAGCCTAGATCAGATTGGTTGATTGTGGAATTGCTTTGGTCTGCCAATTGCTGCCTATGCTGTGTGCATGCAAGTACTTCTGCATTGCACCTTCAAGGTGACAGCCCGGTGCTGCTCCTGGAGCCCTCCTGGACAATAATTGATGCCCCAGCCAGTGAGGCTCACATTCCTTTCAAAGATAAATAAAAATATTCATAATTAAATAAAAAGCATGTCCAGATTGACTGTGGTCCTAATATTGACCAAACTAGCTTCCTACAATACTGCATAGGTGAGATGGAAGGATCCCAGCCATAAATGCGCCTCATCACACACTTGTGAACTTTCAGTGCAGCCGGGACAGGATTTGCTTCTTCTAATGAGTCAACCCCCAAACTACAAAACACACACATTCATGACAAATTAGAGCCACAGAACTATTGTGTTCTCAGAGGAAAACTCTCAAGTAGGTACATGTTTATCCTATGTCCATGAAACAATAGGGTCACTGGCAAGGCCAACTTTTAGTGCCCATCACCAACTGCTGTGAAGGTGTTGGTGGAGAACTGCGTTCTTAAATCAATGCAGTCATATGGGAAACACATTGTACGGTAGAGTGTTCCAAGATTTTGACCTAGCAACAATCAAGGAACATTGGATATATTTCCAAGTCAGGATGATGTGTGACTTGGGGGTGATGGTGCTCCCCTGTGTTTGTTCTCTTTTCTAAGTAGTAAAGTTCAGACTTTTGGAAGGTGCTGATGAAGTCATATTCACAAGTTGCTGCAGCGCAGCTTTAAATGAAACACACTGCTGCAATAACTTGTCATTGGTGAAGAAAGGAGCAAATTTTAAGGTGATTGGTATCTGATTCAATTTCTGATAGTGAACATACATTTAATAGGCTTGCTAAAAACAATAAATGGGAATTCAGATCCTGATCTCGCCCTACAGTCTTCAATGCCATTAAATTAATAAGCTTAATCGATTAGTTGAATAAAAACTTATCACTGAAATCTTATACTGCATATTAGTTAACGGTACTGGATTCACAGATCAAAGTACCAAACTAATCTCATGTCTGCATTTGGTTAAATTCTGAGCAACTAAAAGTAATACAAAAGAATCTCCATAACTGTGTTGTTTTAATACCAATGTTACTTATCCACTGATGCCCATTTATACCTTTTCACTAAAAGGTCTTCGCCAGGGCACAAGTCATATGAAAGCATTTTTAAGTAAAACATTGTTCTGAAATTAAAGTGGGTGGACATAATTCTAATTCTACAAAAGGGAAAACGTACATTTGCCAGCTTTCTCGCTGAAAGCAGGGAAACAAAACTCATTATTTGCTGGCAAACACAAAAATCTTGAAAATGTGCTGTCTGTGGGATTTGTTGTAATGTTGAAGTCAACTTTAGGCTGTTACACAAAACTTACAACAGCCAGTTAGGTAAAGAGAGTAATAGAATCAGTAAGCATCTTTACTATCTTTTATTCCATGAAATTTGACAAATCTGAACACAAAAAGAATTATAAACCTGAATAAGTAATCATGGTGGAAATGCACAGCAAGTCAATCAGAACCTGACAGAAAACAATTTGGCAGCTTGTCTTTTCTGTCACAGACAGAGTGACAAATTATGTCTGCATCAATACCATTGTGCTAATGTCTGCAATGAAATACAAATGGCTGATCAGCCAAAGATAAATGCGTTGGTGAGATTACAGGACAATTATGTAGTGCCTCAGAATTAAGCATGGTATGACAATATAGTTTGAAAATTTACAACAAAACAGTATTACCAGCACAGAATTCATTGATGAACATTTCTCTAAATTGGATTTCAAAGTGAATTTCTACACTTAATGTTTTAAAGAACAGCAACATGACGCTCTTAAGAATTAAGGATTGAAGTGACCATAAATTAAAGTATGCTAGAAGCTCAAGTCAAAGAATGCTCCAAGTAACGTTTTGGACAAAGCCAAATTTCTCAATCGCAAATACAGTTCATTTTCGATAAACAACATCCATGTCAAAAGAATGAATTTCCAAAAACATGACAAAATTAATAAATCCTTGACAACTTGATTTAAAAAAATGACCATTCTAGAACCAATTTTTTCCTCATAATTAAAGTTAATATTAATGTTTTAAAATCACTGTTGAAGTACTGCTGCATATTTTATAAGTCTTTAGTATTGCTCAATGATGCTGCATTACAAATCTTTCAGGTAGGAATTTCCTTCACTAAAAATACATTACAACCATACAGTTTTCAAAGTATTAATAATGTCATTTTCTTGCATGTTGGTGGGAGAGCAAAGACAATTTATTATGGTAGTTTTTGGAATTTCTTTTAATTTGGAAATATTCCAACAACGCTCAGCAAATCGCAGCACGGTGGCACAGTGGTTAGCACTGCTGCCTCACAGCGCCAGAGTCCTAAGTTCAATTCCCACTTCAGGCAACTGTGTGTGGAGTTTGCACATTCTCCCCGTGTCTGCATGGGTTTCCTCTAGGTGTTCTGGTTTCCTCTCACAATCCAAAAATGTGCAGGTCAGGTGAACTGGCCATGTTAAATTGCCCGTAGTGTTAGGTGAAGGGGTAAATGTAGGGGAATGGATATGAGTGGGTTGCTCTTCGGAGGGTTGGTCTTGACTTGTTGGGCCGAAGGGCCTGTTTCCACACTAAGTAATCTAATCTAAGTACAGCACTAACTGGTAGAAGGTTTAGTCCACGTGCGCCCATCCTCTGTATTTGCAAGAATTTTACCTATTTGCGAAATTAAACTACTCTTTAGAAACACTGAAGATGATTATTTGAATTACTAAATAAGCATACTGCTCAGAGTACCAAGAACTGTGCAACAAATGTCATTACAGGCCATGAAGGAAGTGGACAAGTAATACAAGTTGTCCCAACAGTGAAACTTTAGTCTTCATAGTGAAATTCTGGGAATTCCCAATTTCTAGCTATTTAAATCAGACCAACTATAAACAAGCACAGAATGCTGAAAGTTGTTGCTGTGGCTAGTAAAAATGAACCAACCCTAATGTTCCACATTCCGCATTCCTAATATTCCACATTTAGGCAGCACGGTGGGTAAGTCTGGGGGTGTGGGTGGGTTGCGCTTCGGCGGGTCGGTGTGGACTTGTTGGGCCGAAGGGCCTGTTTCCACACTGTAATGTAATGTAAATTTACAAGATAAATGGTAATCGTAATCAGAAGCGAAGTGAAACAGAGAATGAATGAGGAGTTTCAGCACCACAGCTTTGTTCAGAGTCAAAGACAAATGGCTAATTTAGAGAAAGAAAATTAGGAAGGAAGTAAGTGTTAGCTGACAAAAATCAAAACTGTTAAACTTACTGAAGTGATAGACTGTAATTAAATTCTCCTTGTGTAAATGGACAGCCTTTTTTTGTGCCAGTAACCTTGCTGTAAAATTACATGACCCATATTCCAGCATGTGCAAGTAATGTCTCACTTCATTTTAGAAAACATCAAACAAATTTGTTGTCAGCCAGTATTCTGGAAACGAAAAACGAACAAGTGTTTACTTGGCCATGTGAAACTTTAAGTATAAAACATAATTTCCTTGTTATGACATTAATCTGGGAGATGGTTGAAACCATAAAAAAGGCATACAAAATGCTTGGCTGAAAATGAGAAATGAAGGTTGATACATGTTGAAAAAATAAGATTTTTCTCCCAATTATCACCACCCACAAAAAAAAATTATATTTTTACACCTGCTAGAAAATGCAAGCTTCCATGAACCAGAGAACTGTACAGCTAAAAACATCAAAAAAAAATTCAGTTGATGGACTACCTTTGTAATTTTTTTTTTTAAAAAAACTGAAAATTCCACTTTTTACCTGCCGAAATATTTTCTTCAATTTAGAAGGTGGTCTCCAACATTATCTCCAAATGTTCATACTGATTGTTTCATGTAATTGGTCCACTATCAGGTATCCAACACTTGAATGTTTCTCCATGTCAAACTATGTTCAACTAATTCTTACTTAGTGCCAATGATAAATGGTATAGTTGAAATCAGGATTGCACTGCATGAGCCAAAATGCAAGACCCCATGGTACCACTGCATTAATTGCATTTTGACACACAAATTGTACAGTTAGTCAAATTTATTTTAGTTCATTAAAAACCTCAACATTTTCAAAAAATAAATAGCAGTACTCTATTCAAGCAAGTGTTTGAATATATGGCTAATCGGAATAAACAATCCTCACAATTATATCAAGTCAGGCATGTGGACAAACTGTTGCAGTAGCTTAATAATTTTCTAATCAACCTCTTCAGAAACATTATTACACACTTCTGGAGCAGGTGAGGCTTCACAATTATGATATAATATACATGAGTTACTTGAGTACTATGTGAATCATAGCAATGACAAAGTACGTGATAAAGTATATATAAACTTGTGAAGCTCGTCAGATAACATACTTAAATGCATATACCTGTGGTCTGTAATGTTATTATTATTGAAAATAACATGTTACGTTACATCACCAGCAATAAACTATGCTTTAGTTAATAGCAAAATTGAGGACTGACTTTAGAAACGAATGCTATGTCTGTGCTGGAAGGATTTGGTTAACCACAAATATTCTCTCTTGGCTAACTGAAACAGCATGTATCACTGCAGAACAGTAAACACCAGTTTTACCTCAGTAAAACTTAGATGATAAAACCAATGAAAATTTGTCACAAAATCCTTAAAGGTAGATTAACAATTTGGCCGCAATTCAATCATTGCTGACATTTCCACAGTGTGAATTATTCAGGCTTATGCCTACCACTGCCCACTGAAGTCAACTGCTCCTAAACCAAGCGCCAATGTCATCTGTAATGACTTAGCTACCAAATGGATAAGCTTCCGAGTAAATGGAAAGTCAGTTTCAACTCTCATCAACGTTTCATCATATTAATAATCAGCGTAATGACTATTTTGAATAACTGAAATATTGAACGCATACTTCCAATGGAAGGTTCAATACCAAAAGGGGAGGCAGTGGTGTGGTGATCACATCACAAGTTCTGGGGAAACTAGTTCAAATCCACCCATTGAATATGGTGAAATTTTAATTCAGGAGAAAAAAAGTATAGGTAGTTCTCCTATAGTACCATAGTTGCGTTCCAGCAAAACCTCACTTAAGAGAAATAATGGGGCCTATAGGAAAAGTAGGGGTGGGGCAGACCAACAAAACATCACTCACAATCGCTGAAACAAATTACCCAAAAGTCTAATGCAAAGTATAGCACAGCCTGAAGGTTGAAAATATATTTATTAATGAAACAAAAGTAAATTTAACACAGCACATTTAAAAAAGAAAGCTGGTCTTGGTACAGTACCTCTCTCATAGAAAGGTGCTCTGTCAGCAGCTGACACTGGCGCATACGCAGTACAGCACGAAGACCGACACTGACATCGTGCACGTGCAGAAACTTCAGCGCAGACATCGGTGCATGCTCAGAACAGCACAAAGACCGGCACAGACGTCATGCATACACAGAACAGCATAGACATTGGCAAATGCACAGAACGAAGAATCACACTTATTGTGAACAGTGCCAAACATTCTTGAAATACTGTACCCTAATTCTTCCGTGACATTATAGCCATAACTACTTGTACAAGGAATAGTACAGCACAGGAATAGGCCCTTCAGCTCACCAAGACTGCACTGAAACATGATGTGTGATTTTTAACACCACCAGGTTATAGTCCAACAGGTTTAGTTGGAAGCACACTAGCTTTCGGAGCGACGCTCCTTCATCAAGTGGTAATGGAGGGCTCAATCCTAACACAGAATTTAGAGCAAAAATTTACAGTGTGATGTAACTGAAATTATACTTTGAAAAATTGATTGTCTGTTAATTCTACCCTGGGGATACAAAATCTGATTGTCCATTCTATCCATCACTCTCATAATGGTGCAAATTTCCATCAGGTCATCCCTCAGTTTTCACTTGAATGTCGAAGTATAAGTTTGTCCAATCTCCTCTCATAGCTAATGCCCTCCAAACCAGGCTACATCCCGGTACCCTCTTCAAACCCTCCAGATCTTTCTTGTAGCGTGGCAACCAGAACTGTACACAATATTCCAAAAGTGGTTTAATTAAAGTTCAACACAGCTGCAATATGACTTAGCAATTTTTAAATTCTGTGTCCTGACTGATGAAGGCAAGCATTCCATATGACTTTTGACCACCTTTATCTACTAGTTGCCACTTTAAGGGAACTGTTAATCTTTATGGCTAGATTCCTATGAATGTTGATGCTATTTACTGTAAATCTGGAATTTACTGTAAATCTGGAATTAAAAACTAGTCTAATAGCGACCTTGCAACCACTGTCAAAAATATTTATTTGGTTCACTAACTTCCTTGTGGAAAGGAAATCTACAACCATCATCTGGTTTAACTTAATCCAGACTCTCAAGCATGTGGTTGACTCTTAAATGCCCACTGAAATTTCCTCACAAGACACTCAGTTCAAGAGCAATAAATGCTGGTTCAGAGAGTGATGCCTCCACCCCAAGAGCAAGTAAAATATCCTTTTCCAACTTAATTCATTATGTACATTGTTTCTTAGAAAAATTATGCATAGAAAAGGTATTTCTTCGTCTGACTGCCAAATTACATTCACATCTCTGCCATGTTACCATCCTCCCGTGTGGTCAAACAAACTTGAAATCAGAAAAGGATATTTTTTCAAATTCATGACTTAAAAACCTGAACAGCAAGGTTCCCAAAGTAGAAATCTAAAAGTTCACTGAACACTCCAGTCTTACCTTCTTCACTTTCACCAGCCACTACCTAACTTTGAGTGCCCAACTAAGATTTAATCTGTCGAGCATCTAAAATAAATTTCGGTCGATGTGAAAAAAATGATTATTCCAAGTTCATGAAGAAATGACACAAGTTTCCAGTTCTCCCTTTTTGAGGCAGTTGGTCAATACTTCCAACTGTACTACAAGCTGTCACCAACCTATTTTTAAGAACTAGTTCTTAATTTTACAATAGGTTTCTGCAGACAGAGCACAGGATGATTCTATGCTCATCTCCACAGTAAGAAAACGTGAACAGCCCTGGGAACAAGTCGTAAACGCCAAATAAAGAATGAGTCACTGAAGGTAACAACGGAAACCAACAACACAGCAAAAATGAGCCACAGGCCTCAATATCGTAGACTGTAAAGGCCACATTTCACAAATTCCACAAATCTGAGCTTCCACTTTGATCTAACTGATCACCAGAGTAATAAGAACAAACTGCTTTGACTATTAGCATAACTTTTGTGAAGCTCAGGTTGTAAATTTGCTCGCTGAGCTGGAAGATTTGTTCTCAGATGTTTCAATACCATGTTAGGTAACATCAGGGAGTCTTGATTCCCACAACAGAGGCTCACTGATGATGTTATCTAGCATGGTGACGAAACATCTGAGAACAACTCTTTCAGCTCAGGGAGCAAACTTGCAACCTGAACTATTAGCATAAGCATAAACACAGCCACAACCAAAACACAATGCACTTTTACTGAAATCATCAATCAAGGTGCACAAAAGGATTTCCAAAATAGATTAGTACATGAGCATTAGTACATGCAAATTGTTAACAATTCAAAAGCATTAACAATACAACAAAAGGTTCTCTAGTGTTTAAAGTGTACCAGTGCAGAAAAACAAATCAAAGCAAGAGTTGACTGTTCAGCCCCTTAAGCCTACCTACTATTTAATAAGATTGTGACTGATTGGATTGTAACCTTAAATCAGTATTTTTGCCTGCCCCTTATAAACTTCACACCTTTTGGGTGGCACAGTGGTTAGCACTGCTGCCTCACAGTGCCAGAGACCCTCACAGGCGACTGACTGTGCGGAGTTTGCACGTTCTCCCTGTGTCTGTGTGGGTTTCCTCCCACAGTCCAAAGATGTGCAGGTAAGGTGAATTGGCCATGCTAAATTGTCCATAGTGTTAGGTTAGGGGTAAATGTATGGGTATGGGTGGGTTGCGCTTCGGCGGGTCGGTGTGGACTTGTTGGACCGAAGGGCCTGTTTCCACACTGTAATGTAATGTAAAAATGTAATGTAATTCACTTAACAAACATTAAAGTATTCATGGAACTAAAGTGGCCAAAAAACTGTAACTGAACGAAATAACCAATTCTAACCTTCAAAATTTCAAATAAGTGCCATGTACAACCATAGCTAATTTTTTTGACATATTTATAAGTGAAAACAAGTGAAAATTAATATTTGTATTAATAGACTTTAGCCTACATATACATCCACATGTGGAGTATTAACATGGTTACATTTTTCCAATAAGCAAAAACAATGCTTTAGTTAATTTTTAGATAAAGCAGATACGTATCTACAAACCTACACAATTGGAGGACCACTGGAGCCTGCTCTGCCATTGAAAAAAAGTGATGGTTGATCTGATTACTCCATATTGTTGCCTACCCACGAAATCCTTGCAGTCCCTTGCTTTGCTTCCATCAACATTGGAGTTCCAAAGTCTCATAACCACATGACTTCACCCCACCCCCAATCTGTCTTTAATGTGCAACTTCTGTTGTTTCAAACAAAAAGAAAAGCACAGCTGTCCTTATTTCCAGATTAAAGCCTCCAGAATTGAACACAATATTCCAAGTGTGGTCTCACCAGGGCGCTATCGAGCTGCAGCATAATCTCACGGCTCTTAAACTCAATGCCCCGCTAATGAAAGCCAACATGTCATACGCTTTCTTAACAATCCTATCAACTTGGAGGGATCGATCAACATGGATCCGAAGATCCCTCTGTTCCTCCACACTGCCAAGAATCCTGCTTTTAACCTTGTATTCTGCATTCAAATTTAATCTTCCAAAGTGAATCACTTCACACTTTTCTATGTTGAACTCCATCAAGCCATTTATCAGCCCAGTTCTGCATTCTGTCCACTGCAACCTACAACAGCCTTCCACACGATCCACAACTCCACCAACCTTCCTATCATCGACATGACTTACCCTTCACAAAGCCATGCTGACCATCTCTAATCAAACTATGGGTTTGCAAGTAATCACAAATCCTGTCTTTCAGAATCCTCTCCAATACTTTGGTCTGTAATTCCCAGCATTATCCCTATTCCCTTCCTCGAATAAGGGAACAACATTTTCCACCCTCCAATCATCTGGTACTACTCCGGTGGACAGTGAGGATGAAATGGTAATCGTCAAAGGCACAGCAATGTCTTCCTTCACTTCCTGTAGTAACCTAGGGTATATCTCATCTGGCCCAGGGGATTTATCTATCCTTATGTTTTTCTAAATTTTCTGCACATCCTCCTTCCTAACATCAATCTGTTTTAGTATATCAGTCTGTTTCACACTGTCGCCAGAAATATGAAATTCCATCTCAGTAGTGAATACTGAAGTAAAATATTCATTGAAGAACCTCCCCTACCTCCAACTCCAGGTTCAAGTTCCCTCCACTATCCCTGATCAGCCTTACCCTCAACCTGGTAATCCTCTTGTTTCTCACCTATATGTGTAGAATGCCTTAGGGCTTTTCTTAATACTACCCCCTGAAGCTTTTTCATTGGCCCTTCTAGCTCTCCAGAGGCCATTCGTCATTTCTTCCTGGTTACCTTGTAATCCTCTAAAGCTCTGTCTGATCCTTGCCTCCTCAACCTGAGGTAAGTTTCCTTCTTCCTCTTGACTACATGTTCCACATCCCTGGTCAATCTAACATCCCTTCCTGGTCTCAGTGGGACAAACCTGTCCAGCACTATCAGCAAGTACTTTCTAAAAAACAACCTCCACATTTCTGGTGTGCACTTCCCGGAGAACAATTCTTCCCAATTTAGGTGCTCCAGTTCCTGCCTAGTAGCATTGTAATTCCCCCTCCCCCAATTAAATACTTTGCCATACCATCTGCTCCTATCCCTCTCCATGAGTATAGTAAGGTTCAGGGAGTTGAGATCACCATTACTGAAATGCTCTCCCACCAAGAGATCTGACACATCGCATGGTTAGTTGTCAAGCACCAATTCCAATGTGGCCTCCCTTCTAGTCAGCCCATCTACTTATTACGTCAGGAACCCTTCCTGGACACACTTGACAAAAACTGTTCCATCCAAACTATTTGAACTAAAGGAGGCTCCAATCAAATGTTAAGAAAGTTAAAGTCACCCATGACAACAATCTGGTTACTTCTGCATCTTTCCAAAAGCTGCCTCCGAATCTGCTCCTCAGTATCTCTGTTGCTATTAGGGGCCTGTAGAAAACTCCCAGTAAAGTGACTGCTCCTTTCTGGTTTCTGACTTCCACCCATACTGACTCTGTAGATAAAGCCTTCTCAATGACCTCCCTTTCTGCAGCTGTGATACTAACCCTGATTAGCAATGCCACTCCCCCACCTCTTTTACCTCCCCCCACCTATTACTTTTGAAACATCTAAACCCTGAAACATCCAACCATTCCTGCCTCGGGATAGCCAAGTCCCGGTAATGGACACAACAGCACAGTTCCAAGTATTGATCCATACTCAATCTACGCAGATGTGGGAAAATGTGCAAAGTCCTTACAGACAGCTGCCCAAGGGCAGAATTGAACCCAGGTATCTGGCACTGAGAGGCGCTGAGCCAATGTGCAACCCTAACATGCCTTTGCCCATGCCATCCTTTGAGCCACATGTTCAAAAACTGAATAGATATTTCAAAAGTTTTCAAATGCCTGAAAATTTAACAAGTTTTGTGAAAAAGGAAGATGTTTTGGTCTAATTTGAAAGTTAGACTATGGCGGTTAATTTAATATTTACTAATTATCTGAAAAATATTAAACAAATCTTTGAGCACATTATAAAATGGGTTGGTTTGGAATTCCTAATGCACTAAAATCAGGAAAATACATTTAAAAATTAATTATTTTCTTCCACAGGCCTTCCACACTATTAACCCAAGAAAACTACTTTCATTATCATAAGCAAATTAATAAAATTTATTTTATATTATTCATCCAGTTCATACTGCAGGTTTCTAGTACAAAAATCAACAAGGAAGCAAGCAGAGTTCATGTAAAGTTCAGTTAACATATGGATAAATCTTACCAAGTTAGTGCATGTAAATTGCGACACAGCCTTCCAATGCTTGCTTTAATTATTTTCACAGGAGAAAAGGAAGCATTTAAGAGGTGTTGAGATGGCCACATAAAGCTTAGCAATTATTGTTCATTTGGGAAGAAATATCCATCAAAATATATTGTGAGCTTACTTGGTAAATGTTACAATAAAATTTTAACATAATCTATGTTAGCTTTCAAGCTTAATGTCATATACAAAGCATCAGAGACAGAATTTTGCCAGACCCTTCAGTTTGTTCCACCATTCACACAAGATTTGACTAACTCATTGATCTGATCAGTATCTCAATTTTATCTAGCCACCTCTATTTCATAACACTTAATATGACCTTGCATTCATCACTCAACATGCTTGAGATTTATTTTAGCCTAATTCAATAGGGAGAAATTCCAAGTATGTGGAAAATATATAATGTCTGATGCCATTAGAGGTAAAATGGCTCATAAGGATAAGGCGACTACACGGCCTAATCTGCTGATTTTAATCCAAGTTATGATTTTGAGCAATACTTGAAATTGTTGAAACATACTCAATATGCACATGCGTAGCACATTCAGCCAAAATCAAAGTGACAAGACAAGTGAAATGATTTTTAAAAAAGCTTCAGCAAAGTAAACTTGAAGCAGTTAGACCTTTTTACATTATAATAATTGCAAAATAATGATTTACTCCAGAACAGTGATACAAATCAAGTACCAACAAATGCTACAACAGAATAGTCAGACACAGGCTTCAGGTATGCCTCAGGATTAACACAAGCACAATAATGGAACCAGTGAAGAACTATAACTTAACACACAGCAACAATGAAAGAGGGCTCTTCTGGTGCAGTCGTGTTGTCCCTACCTAAACTTTTTCAGACTTTACCACAAATTCCAGTATGGTGATGACGATCTATTTTCTTCTGCATCAACACATCATACTTTGCACAGCATCTGAACAGGAAAAAGTGAGGACTGCAGATGCTGGAGATCAGAGTCGAGTGTGGTGCTGAAAAGCACAGCAGGTCTGGCAGCAACAGAGGAGCAGGAGAATTTACATTTTGGGCATAAGCCCTTCATCAGAAAAATAATTTGATTTTCTCGCACTACACTCTCAACCCTAAAAGTTGGAAGGTCTGAATTCAAGTCCCAACTGCCCCAATGGTGTTTCGTAACATGCCACTTTCAAAACAGCTAAACAAGGAGAATGAGGAAAGCGTTGCTCATGTTACAGAGCAAACCTAAATATCTTTGGGTTCTCGTGGCAAGGTGGTAGTGTCTTTATCTCAGAGCTAGAATGTCTGGGTTCAACTCACTTGCGCTGGAGCTGCATCATAACGAGCTGATTAAAAGTTTGTATTGGAGACTGTGGTATAATAGTAACATGACTGGACTTGCAATCCAAAAGTCCAGACTAACATTCTGGGGCCATGAGTTCGAATTCCACCACTGCAGGCTAATTAAAGGCAGTTGGAAACCTGAAGGCATGCATTGTCCTGTCACCACTGATCCAGTAGGCCTTAGTTCAAGTTTTACATGCTTCAGGTGATGTGTCATAATGCATTTGAACAGATTGATTAAAAATATGTATTAACAGAACTGAAAATCTATTCTACATTGCCAACCGTTATGAATTTATCTTTTCATCGAACTACCATTCCACCCAAGAGTTAGTGCACAAGGTCATACACAAAATTTGGGTGTGGGAATATATTGGTATAGATCGAGAATTGGTTAGCTGACAGGAAACAGAATGGAATAAAACTTTTTGGAGTAGAAGGTGGTCTCTGCTGGAATATCAGAAGTGTCAGTGCTTACAGCCTCAGCTAGACTTCATAAATATTAAGGATTTGGATGAGGGCATCAAAATGCAATACTTCCAAGTATGCTGACAACAGAGTATTACGAGGAAATTAAAAAAGGTGGCGAGAAGGAAATAAGAGGCTTCAAAGCAATTCTGACAAGTTGAGTGAGCAGATAAATACATGTCAGATGCAGTAAAATGTGGATAAGTTTGAAGTTGCCCACTTCATTAAGAACAGCAGAGTGGCAGAATGATTAAAAAGTTGATAAGACGGGAAATGCTGATGTACAAAGGCACTTTTGTCACCAGTCACTAAAAGCAAGCACGCAGGTGCAGTAAGCAGTTTGGAAGGCAAATGTTATATTGTCTCTCATGTCAAGAGGGTCCGAGTGCAGGAGGAAACATTTCTTGTTACACCTGTACAGGCCCTTCGAGAGACCATATCTGACAGTGTTGTAGCAAGTTCACAGGGATTTTTGTGATGGCAGGTTTGCTGTATGAGGAGAGAGAGATTGGTTGCCTAGGCCAAAGAAAAAGGCACCTCATTAAAACATAAAACTCTGACAGAACTACACAGACTGGATGGTGGGAATATTTTCACCCCGGCTGGGAGAATGCATATGGGATCACACTCTGAAGGCACAGCATAGGCCATTTAGGGCAAGATAAGGAGATATTCCTTAACTCAGCGGGTGGTGACCCTTGGAATTCTCCATCACATCAGGCAATGGAGGCCAAAGTGATTCATATTTAACAAACAAATGGATAGGTTCTAGACAGTAAAAGGCATCAAGAGTTAAGTGAGAGCAGGAGTAAAGCATTGAATTGGAAGATTTGCCCTGATGATCTTCCAATAGCAGAGCAGGCTCAAAAGGACCAAAAGGCCTACTCTTAATCCTATTTTTTTCGGGTTCTAAAAAGTAGGTGTTTGCCATGTAGCTATTACAAAACTTGGGATAAAATCTGCTGAATACAATTGTTGAGAGGCCAGGAACAAGAAATTCATCTCAAGGATCCATTATTCCCAGCCATATTTTTCAAAGCAGCAACATGAAACCTTCAAAGACAAAGTGAAACAAAAACTAATTTGCTTCAAGAAAGAAACGTGCTCAAAATCTCATCCTCATGTTTAAGACTCTTCATGTCTTCATCCCTTCAGTACCTCCACTAACTGCAAACATCAACCCTGCATACCCCAAACCTTGGCCTCATTATTTCCTACTCATGGTACCACTGTCTTGAATTATTTTTTAAAACCTATGTTCTTGGTCAATCTTCACTGGTTTGACATCAACTTCTGATTATGCTTACAGAGAAGACTTGAGAAAAATATTTTAGCAAGTCTTACACAAACCCCTTTTTAGGAAACAAGTTACTGGGAATATACCAGAAACAAGCCACCAACTTCACTATTCACCAATTCTTTTGTGAAACTTAAATCTTCATTCCAGATACAGCTACAGAATTCGTACTCCTGGCAGGCCCAAGAGGTTTCCGTCCTTGCACAAATGTGCAGCATTATGACAGGACATGCTCTGTTCAAATGCCCATTTTGCAGCGGAAGGGTTCAATCATTTACCAAACAGTGTACCTCAGTGGTGATGTGGTACAAAAAGAACCACCATGGGACCCGTTATGTTGCCATTAAAAAGGGAGCTATATAATAGAGAGAAATACCACCAAGAGCAAAGACACCAGCTCCACACCAATAAACATGGTGCTATTAGTGGGCTTCAGACAGACAGGATCACAAGAAGCTCGACAAGCCACTGGATGCAGTTGAGTGTTGGGGTGAGGACTGGTGCGTGAGCCTTCCCATGCTTCAGCCTTCCTGTAAATGAGTGAAAATAAAACTTCTCAGGCCATATCTTGAATGCTTTCAGATACTCAAGATTCTTTTCATCTCAAATTGGTAGCCTGGGTACATGCTCACCTCTTGAAAATATCACTCATATCTCAATTTGGCACTTGAATAAGTGTAACCATATGACATTAGCAGCCAACTTGAAGACAGATTAGAGACCAAGAATTTACATTGCATCCTTTTTATCTCCGTGACATTAGCACCCTGTCAGTTTGCCTAGTTTAAAATGAAAACTTCCACACAGAGGTACTATTTTGGGACAAACCCATCTAATTAACCTACTGGTAGTCACATACAATCAACAGAGCTGCAGACAAACCATGGCAATTCGTTTCTTTATATGGGTTTATAATAGACAGAGAACACAAGGCTGAGAAAACCTCAAGCTTTTCAGGAACCATATATCCAATGTCACGTGCTCTACTCAAATTGCTACACCTGTCACAAGTAACCCCTTCCAATTCAGCATATATGGTGTTCCAAGTATTTTAAATGGAAGAAAATAATCAATTTTACATTTGAATTAAATCAATAATATGTTTCCACCATGAGTGTAGATCTATTTGCTTTAACCCCCTGTGATCAGTCTCTGCTCCACAGACTCCCAACTGCGACTACTGTGACAAACTAGGTTCAATAATGCAATCCAAATGTAAGGGACACTGAAAAAGAAACCTTACACAAACATTACTTGGTTAAAGCATACACAGAGGGAGATTCGGAAAATTCAATCAAAATGCCAAAGAAATTGTTTAATTTTTTTCCCCTCAAGTCAGTCAGGTGTAATGGTTGTCCCTTAAAGAATTAGGTTTAAACAAGCCAATGCAAGAAAACATTCATAGCTTGGGTATGCCAAGTTCAGTAAAAATTAAACATGAATAATGCAAACGATGTCATCATGGGATGTGCATCAAAGCTTTAAAATGTTAAGCCTCAGGCTAAGGAACTACACCTGCAATAGATGAATCAGGTGCATTTGAATTATTTGATTTAAACAATTACTATACATTGTATCTTCAGTTAAGGACAAAAATATCATTTATTTTTAATTGGAAGACTTGTAAGTTTGAGAATTTATTCACAAACTTTTTTTCCAACTGAACACGAACAACAGAAATCATGAAATGGTTTGTAGTTGAAACAGATGATTTTCAGTAGCAGTCCTCTCATAGGACGAGACAGGATAGACGTATGAAAGATTCCCAAAGACCAAGGAATCCAGAAGCAGGGGTCAGTCTCAGAATGAGGTAGACCACTTAGGACTGAGGGGAGGAGAAATGTCTTCACCCAGAGAATGGTGAATCTATGGAATTGTCTGTCACAGAAAAAGTGATTGCAGCCAAAACACTGAAGGTTTGGGTTGTTAGATACACTCCTTGGCCTGAAGGGATCAAAAGGATGAGGTTAAAGCAGGAACGAGATACTAAATTGGGTAAGCAGCTATGATTATACTAAATGGTGGGGTGGGCTGAAAGGGCTGAATGCCCTGCTCCTGCTCTATTTTTTGTGTTTCTAGGATATGGTTTGTTTTGTTAAATTCAGTTAATTGTAAATCTAGTGATATATAACCAATATTATTCAATGAATTGCAGGAAGTATTTACTACATGCAATGGAAATCTACATTTTCACTACACACAAATGTCAAGTAAGTGATATTGTCATACTGGATGACTTAACTACAAAATTTATTTATTAAAAATTATTCTAATTATTCATTATAGTGAATTATAATTTCATATGAGGCATTTCAAAAAAATAGATCTGGAAGGTGGAGGAATAGGATTAAAAAAAGTAATCATCCCCCAAAAGAAAATATTTTAGGTGGCTGCATCATCCTCCAGTCCACATTTTGTTTAATTGGCAAACAACAAAACAAATCTCACCTAACCTACATGTGTCTCTGACAGATTCTGGCCACACTGGATCAACAAGATAGACAAACGATACTGTATACTTCAGATTTAATAGCAATGTTCAATATAGTACAGCATTGCATATTTTACTATACCACGTTTTAGTCGGTTTTAAAATTTCTCAAATTGAGATTGTCAAGCTAGTAATAGAAACATCCATTAATGCTTCATTTCAAACTTATAACGTCAGACAAAGCTATTTTTCAGGCAAATACAGCTTTCAAATACAGCCATATGCATCTGTGCTTATAACCACCCACACATTTCGTTTTCTCAGCTAGGGCTTCCCCAATGAAATTCAGTGTATATCATCGCTCTGCAATGTAATTAGGGTATGTTGAAATATGTAGGCTGCGGAAATCCCAACTTTGGTTCAAACTTTCCGTTCTCATTGCTTCTATTATAACACCTTCACAATTGCTATATGATCATAATCGTGATTATTTGACAATATACATGCATGACGAAAACAGTACAAACTAAATGTACAATTTAAGTTGCCAGAGTGTCCAAGGCAATGGGCCAAAAGCTGGATTAGTCAGCCAGATCTTTGTTGACTGGCATAGACATGATCAGTCAAATAGCCTCCTTCTGTGCTGTAAACATCCATTAGTCTATCCTTTAAACCTTATTTTTGAACAAATCCCAACATGAAACTTTTGATTTTTTTTCTTCATTCTGGTATGACTAGAATGCTGATTAAAAACCATTCTGGTTTCAATTTCAAGGTTCCATGCTTTTCAGTGCAGGTATGTACCCACAAAAGTATTTTTTTTTTTTACTGTTTTCCAAGTATCACGGATTCTGTTCCAGACATGATCTTGAATGAGTAAGAGTTGAAATACACTAATTTATGACAATACAGAGAGATTATTAAAGGAAAATTGTGTCCTATTTTCTGTGCTTCGATTATCACTTCTCCCAAGCCAAAGTAGTGCTCCTCTTACTCACCATCATCAACTCCCATATTCCACATATCATGCCTCAAAATGACTCCAACCACCAACATACCTTGTCCACTCTATTCACCCTCTGCTACTAGTAAGACCATTGTCAGATTGGGGTCTGCTTAGCTGAACACCACTATTCTGAGTGCAAGAGACACATCGCTAATCCAAACACTTAACACTTCCTTGTCCCACTCCAATGCCAACATCTTACCCATTTTTTTTTGCACTGTTCCAATGCAATTTTAAAAGAATACCACAACTTTGCTGTTTATGTATTGTGGACAATTCCAGCAAAACCATTTATCAACCATTCCCCCTAGATGCCCCAACGTGATGGCGGTGCTTATGAAACAGTGCTTCTGAGATTAATGCACTCACTTCAGATGGGCTAACAAGTTAAATGCAAACCGCAGGGAAATTTCATGAGGCTTACAACAGTAGGAATCATAGCAAGCAGGGCAATTTAATTAGGCAGGAACTAAAATTTCCCTTTCCATGACAGCACGTTCAAATTTAAAGAGCAATTCAGTGGAGTGTTTGCAGTACAATTGGGCCACATTGACTCAAAGTAGTTTCATATTTGTAATGACATGAATACGCCAACATATTGTACAGAGTCAGAGATGTACAGCACGGAAACCGACCCTTCGGTCCAACTTGTCCATCCCGACCAGATATCCCAACCCAAATCTACTCCCACCTGCCAGCACCCAGCCTATATCCCACTAAACCCTTCCTATCCATATACCCATCCAAATGCCTCTTCAATGTTGCAAGTGTACCAGCCTCCACCACTTCCTCTGTCAGCTCATTCCATACACGTACCACCCGTTGTGTGACAACGATGGCCCATAGGTCGCTTTTATATCTTTCCCCTCTCACCCTAAACCTATGTCCTCTAGTTCTGGACTCCCCCACCTCAGGGAAAGACTGTCTATTTATCCTACCCATGCCCCTCATGATTTTACAAACCTCAATAAAGCCTCCGATGCTCCAGGGAAAACAGACCTAGCCTGTTCAACCTCTCCCTATAGCTCAAATCCTCAAACCCTGGCAACAACTTGTAAGTCTTTTCTGAGAAAGTCAGAGTTAGGAATCATTTACTGAAGCTTACAACCCTTCTGGGACCCAACCAGCTACTACTGCTACAGCTCCAAGATAAACTAGAAACCCTGACCTGAATAAACTGGCCACTCCCATTCCATTGTTAGAACTGCTTTAAAAAGAAACAACCTGAAGGCCTCTTAATCTACTGACTTAGGCAGGGTGCAGAGGACACTTCGGCACCTCTGCCTTTACAACCTCCAAAAGCAACCCTGAACAAAATAACCTTAAAATGACAGCATTATCACACTATTCATCTTATCTATGTCGCTCGTGATTTTACAAACCTCCATAATGTCACCCCTCAACCTCTTACACCAATGAAAAACGTCACGGCCTATCCAGTTCTCCTTATAACTCAAACCCTCCATCCCTGACAACATCCTGGTAAATCACTTCTGAACCCTCTCCAACTTAATTACCTTCATGTAGCAAGGCAACTAGAACTAGACTCAGTACTCCAGAAGATGCCTTACCAATGTCCTGTACAACCTCAACACGACATCTCAACTCCTATACTCTATGATCTGAGCAATGATGGCAAGCATGCTAACCATCATCTTAACCACCTTGTCTACCTGTGATGCAACTTACAAATAATTATGTACCTGAACCCCTGGATCTCTGTCTGACATTACCCAGGACCTACCATTAACTGTAAAACTGGTTTGTTTTACAAACATATAATACCTCGCATTTATCCAAATTAAATTCCATTTGCCACTCCTCAGCCCAAAAAGTAGGCACTGTCAAAGGATCTTGTTTGGTGGGTAACTGCATCTTGAGATGACCATCACTGTACCCTTTTCAAGGCTTATTTACTCTGGAACTGGTCTGCAGTTTTCATGCTTCTATTTTTACCGGCTTTACCAACTCCAGCTACACACAAGTACTTTCAGCAAATGTATGACCAGCACATTTAAACACTCGCACATTTATGCTGTTATCCTGATTAGTAGATTGACAAAGCATGCACAGAGCCCATTAAAATCTAACCCCCAAATCATAAAACTACTGCTTTGTGAAATTTTAGACACTTCATTTAAAAATCAAACTCTACATTACATTGGTTCACTTAGCATAAGCTCTCAAGAATGTGTATCCTCCCAGCTCATTCCTGCTGAAGAGTTTTTGCCCGAAACATCAATTTTCCTGCTCCTCGGATGCTGCCTGAGCTGCTGTGCTTTTCCAGCACCACTCTAATCTTGTCTCTGATCTCCAGCATCTGCAGTCCTCACTTTCGCCTATCCTCCCAAAAAGGCAACACACAATATAAATTAAATGGCTCATTAAGCACAAGTGAATTTTAAAAACTACCAGTAACTGAGAAAATAAAACAATCTGAATCATGTTGTCGCAACAAAGAAACGTACAGCATAGGAAACAGGCCCTTCAGCTCACCAAGCTGGACACATGATGACTTTCTTAACTAAAAAGCTTGCACCTCTATATGGTTTGTATCCCTCTATTTCCTGCCTATTCAAATCTACCAAGATGCCTCTTAAACATTATTATTTTATCTGCCTTCACCAGCAATGCATTCCAGGCACTTAGCACCTTGCTTGTAGAAAAAAAAACTTTCCTCACCTTTAAACTTGCCTCCTTTTGACATTAAGTCTACACTCCTACCAACTGACATTTCTACCCTTTGAAAAAGACTACCACTGTCCATTCTATCCACTCCTCTCATGACTTGTAAACTTCTATCAGGTCCTTGCTCAGCTTCTGACATTCAAGTGAAAAACAAACTAAGTTTGTCCAACCTCTCGTCATTGCTAATATCCTCCAAACCAAGCATCCGGTAAACCTTTTCTGTACCTGCACCAAAGCCTCCACATCCTTCAGCTACTGAGATAATCAAAACTACATGCAATATTCCAAATGTGACCTGACATGCGAATGTTCATGCTCTGTGCCCTGACCAATGAAGGCAAGCATACCGTAGGCCTTTTTGACCACCTTATCCACCCATATTACCACTTTCAGGGAACGATGGATCGGTACGCCTCTGTATTTTAATGCTTCCAAGGGTTCTTCCATTTATTTTACACTTGCCTCCTACTTGAGACCTCCCAAATGCATCACCTCGCATTTGTCTGGTTTAAAGTCCATCTGCTATTTCTCCTCCCAAGTCTCCAGCCTACTTATATCCTGCTACAATGCTCCTCACGAGCTGCAGGTCTCCCAGTCAGTGTCTTACTAATCAGACCAAATTATTTTTATACACTACAAACAAAAGGTCCAAGTCACAGATCTTCAGGCAGAAAAACTTCAGCAAAATCAGTGTTCATTCTTATCACACTTCTGACAACCAAGTGCACAGATAAAAACAGAAATCAAGCAGCTTGTCCCATTCCTCATGAAGAGCATATCCTCAAAACGTTGACTCTCCTGCTCCTCGGCTGCTGCCTGATTGGCTGTGTTTTTACAGCACCACCCTTTTTGAGCTCATCCCACTGTGCGCTCAAGATGAAAATGTTAAAATAATTTGATTTCATTTGAACTTGCACTGCTTACATTTTAAATTGCAAAAATAAAACTCTCACTATCTGTGGTGTGAATGGGTTTTAGTGCAGTACTTAATCAACTAACATTAATGCTGAATTGGGAGTCAGTTAGCTTGTTTGTAGGCTTGCAATACACAGTTAAGCCAACAGCACAGCTGAAGTTACCATGAAAGATTCTCCTTCTCAGTCTCTAACCTTACCGGAGGGATGGTGATCCTTAGGTTAAACCACCACCAGTTGTCTCTTTCGGATAAGAGAGCAAACCAATGGTCTCTGGGACTATGGTAACTTCACCTTGATTGTTGAACCATATCCTGGCCCCAACAATCAAAAAGGTCTTCAACCTGAAAGTGCCAGCTGATCCTCTATCCATGCATGTTATCTGACATGTTCAATATTAACACTTCAGTTTTTGTTTACAATTTGGTTCCAAAGAACTGAATACCTCTGGAATAGAGTATCAGTTTATGGGCTAACTACTGATTTGCTGAACTTCTTCAGGCTGTAGGTGGAATTACACTTGACAATAATGGAGGTTTTGCAAAATTGATCATTTCTAGACATGGCCTCTGCTATTGGCAGGACAGTCGCACAAGAGATGGCAGTTCAGCAGCAAACAGTCAGGAGGGAATTTCCAGACAAGTCCTCAACAATGCCTCCGGATCCCTTAAAATCTCATGGTATCAGGTCAAGCATGCTTTCTAACAGTACTGGTAAATACTGCTAGGAGAAAGTGAGGACTGCAGATGCTGGAGATCAGAGCTGAAAAATCGCAGCAGGTCAGGCAGCATCCAAGGAGCAGGAGATTCGACGTTTCGGGCATAAGCCCTTCTTCAGGAATGAGGAGGGTGTGCCAAGCAGGCTAAGATAAAAGGTAGGGAGGAGGGACTTGGGGGGAGGGGAGTTTGGAATGCGATAGGTGGAAGGAGGTTAAGATGAGGGTGATAGGCCGGAGAGGGGTTGGGGGCGGAGAGGTCGGGAAGAAGATTGCAGGTCAAGAAAGCGGTGCTGAGTCTGAGGGTTGGGACTGAGATAAGTTGGAGGGAGGGGAAAGGAGGAAGCTGGAGAAATCATTTCCTCAAAGGTACAGTATACACCTTCAACTTCATAACACAATGACTATGTATAAACAACAGTGCTGACGAAACTTTGCAGATCTGGCAGCATCTGTGGAGACACAGAAAGGGTGTTAATGTTTTAGTACGATATGTTGCCTTGGAAACTGAACACTGAAGTGGATAAGTGATGGGCTTTATACTGTAGAAAAAGGTAGGGAGGAGCAAATGGAACAGAAGGACAGGTCAGAAGAAAGTTAGCGAGTGAACAAGATTAAAGATCACAGATAAAGGTCGTTCTGCTATAAGAATGAACATTTGTGTTCCTCTATAACCCTGCGCAATACAAAATTATAGAAAATCACGCTCTTCAAGATCAGTATAGAAAATTTCTGTATCTGTTAAACAGAAAGTTTGCATCATCAAAGCAGCATCCACAATTCATCATGTTAGAGCCAATTCATGTTAACAAAACACACATTATACCAGAATGACCTGTATCATAAAACAAAAAGGCAAAAGGAAAAAGTAATGGCTGTCAACAAGAGAGACAGATCCAGAGGTAGGTGTTCGTCGAAGAATATAGCTTCTCTCTGCTGAAAACAACAAGAAGCAAAAACAAATTAGAACTAAAAAGAGTCATTATGAACTTGAAATGTTAACCCTGTTTCTCACTCTGCAGATGCTGCAAGAACTGCTTCTCCAGCATTTTCTGTGCTTGTTACAGATTTCCAGCATCTGCAGCACTTTGCTTTTACAGAAGGAGCATGCACTGGGAAATGGAGGACAGACTTCATGATTTGAAGTTGTTGAACTCAAACGCAGTAGGCAAAAGAACACTGCAGCAAAGTTAGGACAGAAATGTGAGCACAAGTAAAAGTACAAGGTGGTATATGAAAATGGTGAGTTCCCAAAGGGATCAGGATCCTGCTTGCAGACTGAGCAGAGGTGCTCAGCAGTCACCGAGTCTATACTTGGTCTCCCAATGTAGAGAGGACTGCATTGTGAACAAAGAATTCAGACTAGATTCAAAGATATACAAATAAATTATAGCTTCAGTCCTTGCATTACAGTACGTTTATCCCATACCCAAGTTTTGCCAGAATAATTAAAGCATCTACTAAATAAAGTGGAAGACGGCCAAAGTTTATGCAATTCAAAAAAACAAATTCAATCCTGGCCAATTGCACCAAGATAAGCCTCCTTCCAATTATGCAATTGATTCACCTCCTTACTAATAAACTGCTCATTGAATCTTCCACCAGAATGATTTGGCTTCGAAGAGGATTACAAACTAAATCTCACTCGGGCCTCAAGAGTTCAATTACATAAAACAGCATTCAAATTATGGAAAGTATCAAATAATCCTAATAAAACAGAAGTCAACATCAGTCAAGACAAAAGTGAAGTCCATCTGATACAAGGTTATATCTGACTGTTCGAGGTCAATCACCATTGCCTAAAGACATTGCTACAGTGGTATATTCATGAAGAGTCCTTGGCAAGATGAAATTCAGCTATCTCCCTTGAATTTTAATTGCAGCACAACTGCAGAGAGAGATTTTCTCCAACAACTTGGAGTCATCACTGATTAGAAACCTAATCCAGTGCGCCAAATTTACAAGAACTGCGGCAAAGACTATGTCAAGTGTCTCATCGACAGATCCCTTGGAAGTTTATCTATATCTATCATAATAGTGGAGTCATGGTCTGATGAAATCATCCACTTACCTGGTTGAGTATTGTACCAACAATACTTCAAATACCTCCACCTTGATCAATGCACTATGGCAACAATATGCATATTCTATAGAATACATTCCACGATCAGAGGTTAATTTTGCAGTGCTGTCATCCCATTCAGCCTCAAATCAGCAAGGAACAGAATCAGCAACTGTGTGCAAGAACCATCAACTCCATTTCCAAGTCTTCCTTTCCTAGCATTTCATCCTCATCATTGGTTCCATATCCAAGAAATCCCTAATGAACACCACTTTAGGAGAATGATGCCATAAGGACACCAGGAGCTTAAGTTCACCACCTTATTGAAGTAATCATAAACGGACAATCAAATGCAGCTTTGCCATCCTGCCCTATATCTGTACAGATGCAATTTAGACATCTTTCTTACACAAACACAATAAACATCAGCTTTTTCTCCAAGGGAAAAACATTCCGACGTAACATACAACACTGTCAATCCTAAATAAATGCTCGAGCCAGCATATATGAAGACCATCATTAATAAGAGACAATCTAACCACTAACTGAACTAGACTCACCACAAAAATACTGTGCCTACAAGAGCAGGTCAGAGGCTAGGAATCCCACAGCAAGTGATTCGCCTCCTGAATCTCCAAAGCCTGTCCACCATCTATAAGGTACAAGCCAGGAGTGCGATGGCATACACCCCACATGCCCGGACAGGTGCAGCAAGCCTCACAACATCCAGGACAAAGTAGTCCACTTGAGTGACAAACATCCACTACCAACGCTGCGTACTGTCTACAAGATGCCCAGAAATTCACCAAAGGTACTTAGACAGCAGTTTCCAAACTCATTACGACTTCCATCTAGAAGGACAAGGGCAACAGATACAAGGGAACACTCCAAGACAATCATCCTAACTTGGAAATATTTTGCCATTCCTTCAGTGTCGCTGGGTCAAGGTCCTAGAGTACCCTCCCTAATAGTATTGGGGGTCAACCCACAGCAGGTGGACTGCAGTTGTTCAAGATGGCAGCTAACCGCCCTCACCTTCTCAAGGGCAACTTGGGACAGACATCAACATGCTGGCCAGCCAGCAATAGCCACAGCCTACAAATGAACAAAAAATAACTGCACTATGATTCCTTTAACAATGCCATCTTTTGTTTCATTGTGACATCTGTCCATTAGTTAATGGGACCATTATTGCCTTCTGCATGGCAAGACTCAGTTTAACATAGATTGCCCTCAGTCTGAATTAGGACTGCATATCTAATTAGGATTTGTTTCAAGAAGCCTTTCTCGCTCCATAATCCACCTTCTTGCTGTCAACTCTCCAGTTTGCAGCCTCTCCTGCTGACCCTTCATTCACAATCAAGATCCAAAGTCAAACTTCCAAGAGTGTGAAGGTGCAGATTACAATGCAGGAGAAGTACTAAGCTGGGGCTTTGAGAATTTACTTTTTTTTAAAATTCTGCTCCTATTCACCACTCCGGAACCCTTAATGTGCAAGGATCTGAATATGAGAAATAGACATAATCTTCATACAGGTTGTGAAAGACTTAGCAGAAGACATGTACAAGAACCTGTCCAGAGAAGACAGACTTCAGTAACATGGAACGATTATCGAGCAGAAATTTGATCATGCCACAATCGTGAGGGGGCAGGAAAGAGTAGGAAGAAACTATCCACATGTTTAGGATCTGAGACTCACATTCTTAGACAAGTGTTGGTGGCAAATTCAAATGAGATAAGCACATGATATGGAAATATTTGAAGGGCCACAGGACAAAAGGTGGAGGAATGGGATTTGCTCAGTTGGGTCAGAGTTACTACAAATCAATAGGATGAATTACCACCTCCTGTGTTGTAAACATTGCATGATTCGAAGAAGTCTGCATCTCTTAGACTTAAAGGTTTTTAGATTATGTCTGTAATAGGGTTTGATCAAACAGAATAATAGATATAGTGAGCACGAGGACATTAGAGGGGGGGGGGGGAAGTGTGTGTGTGTGGTGGCATAGATCAGAAACAAGAGGAGTCACCTTACCAAGATGTTACTTCACAGATTACTTAAAATGTTTAAGAAATGCAAATTTAGCTGATTTTTGGCTGTTTCCAATGTTTCTACTATTTGTTTTTGAAAATGAGTTTGTAAAAGAATAAATTCTCTCATGTATAAATTGTAATTCGTGAACGTAACTACTTCAACATACCATTTGATATACCACATTACCTGAAATGGCCAAAATCCAGATGGCAACCAGAATTCAAACTTTTTCTCTTGCTTTGACTGGGACAGCTGCTAACAGTAAAAATGTTTTTTCTAGTCATTGGCCATATTTTAAATCCTCCTGTTTCACAAGACAGCTTGAAAAATTAAGACAAGCCCCTTAGATAAAAATAAGCCAAATGTAGCACCAAGACAAAACTGACTTCCAACAGAGAAAACGAAAGTTATTATTTAAGTGGAGAGAGACCCCACAGAATTCAGTAATACAAAGAGATCAGAATGTCCTTGTGTGTGAAGCACAAAAGGCTAACATGCAGCGACAGCAAGTAGTTATGAAGACTGATTCTTGGGATGAAGAGGTTTACATTTCAAGAACAAATTAACAGGTTGGACTTCATGTTATTGATACTCAGAAGAATCACAGGTGATCCTAATGAAACACAACAGCTAGGAGGGTTGACAGGGGAGATGCTAATAAGATGTATCCCCTCAAGCTGGAGTCTAGAATTAGAGGGCAGTACCTCAAAATAATGAGTCGCCCATTTAAAACAAAGATGAGGAACAATTTACTCTCTCAAAAGATCATTAACCTTTACAAGTCTCTCCCCAGAGAACTTAGAGGATGACTTATTGAATTTCTTCAAGGCTGACGAAGATGGATTTTTGACTGACAATGGAGTCAAGGATTACAGCAGGCAGGCAAGATAATGGAATTAAGGCTACATCAGATCAGCCATGATTTGACTGATTGATGGGAAATTATTTCTGCATCAATTTCTTATGCTTGTCTAATAATGGGGGCTCAAACGTAGAGATAACTGCATTATAAGGTCAAAATTAGCACTTCAATTTGTATTTTATCAATGGATTCAAAACCAAGAACGTATTTTTGTCTTTATCCACTGTTTCCAACTTTAATTGTCATGGCTACACACCAAAATCTATTTATGTTCCATCCCATTTAAAGAACCAGAACAATTCAAAGCACTAGTGTGGAGCATTTATTTTTCTCATTAGCACCTCATCGTTCTCTTCAACAGTCAGTCCATGACCTCCCCTGGAAAAATCAACCCAAGCTCTCACTGGCTCTCTAGCTGACAGGCAAGATACTCAAACTCTCAACAAGATACCACCCAATAGCTTTATTTCTCTCTGCATAAAAACTGCCAGACCTGCTGAGTATTTCTAGCATCATCTCACTTCAGCACCTACTTGCAGCTGAGCAGAGTTTGATTAATCAGGTTATTTGATGCAAATTCTCCAGTGTCATTCCTATCGACAGCACTTGGTTGCTCGGCATCTGAGCTTGACAAGAGATTGGAAATATTGCTAAATTCCATTCTCATGATCAAATTAGGAAATGAGTCTAAGCTTTTGCCTTAGCCCAATATTTGCCTTAGCCCAAGATCTCCTAGAATTACAGCTAATGGTATCATTGATCATCACAGTCATCTTCCTTTACACATTTTTACCATCCAAGATACTCTCAAATAAAAGGATTCTTTCATTTAGAAAAAAAAACTCACTGTGCACCAAAAATAAAAACCTTGCTTTCTATGGCAGCAACTGAACCTTCAGTACACGAAAAGTGATAGGGTGACTCATCTTTAAAAGACATAGCTGGCATTCATCACTGTCTAGTTGATGTCAACACAGGAGTCAAGTTAACTTTAACACCTCCACAACGTACAAATGACAGCTAGGACAAAGACAGAGGTTCTGCAGAGTTAGTAATAAGAGCGAAGTACAAAATAAATTGGAACATCAACACTCAATATTTGCATTTGGATCAGGTAACAAAAAAAAAGCAAAATCAGATTTCAGGATTGAATGTATGGCTCAAAGACTCAGCCTAGTGGGCTCTTAAAGCACAGGAGACCATTCAGCATATTGTATCTTTGGTCAAAGTTCAGACCACATTTATTCCATTTTCCACCTTTTTACCGATAACCCTGGAGGATATATAACTGTGCAAGTGAATATCTTAATAATGCATAAATGATACAAGAGTTTCAACCATCTCTTGAGGCACCAAGTGCCAGATACTGACCTCCCTCTAGGTGAAAAAAAATCTCAACTCTATTTCAATTCAAGCTAACAGGTAAAAGGCTATGCCCCCAGTTATTGAACACTCTACAAATTAAAAAGTGCTTTCCTATCCACTAAGAATGCTCTTCAATCTTATGTACCTCTGAGGTCCCCTCACAACCTTAAACAAAAAAAGATGGATACGGGATCAAAACGCTAACTCTGTCTTCTCTCCATTGATGCAGCCAAACCTGCTGAGTTTTTCTGGCAATTTGTGTTTTTGTGCCCCTTTCAAACTTTACTGCTCCAAAGTAATCCCAACCTACCCAATCACTCCTTCTAGCTCACATACTCCAGCCTTGAATCCAAGAGGAGAGTTGAGATTTTTTTTTCATCCTGGTAAACTTGTCCTGCACCCTCTCTAGTACATTCAATTAAGATAGTAAGCAGAACTGCACACAGTACTCCAGTTGTAGCTTAACCCAGATTTTACAGTTGCAATATAAAACATTCCTACTTACATTCTATGCCTTGGCTGATAAAGTCAGTTATCCAATAAGCCTTGTTAACCAACTTATCTACTTGCCTTGCTACCTTCAGTGATTTGTGGATACACACACACCCACGTCCTTCTAATCTTCAGCACTTTCGAGGATCCTACCATTCATTGCATCATGCTTGCCTTGTTAGCCCTCCCATGTGCATTACCTCACCTTTCCACACCTGACCAGTCCATTGATATCTTTCTGCAGTTTGGCTATCCTCTTCACTACTTATCACGCTACCAACTATCATGTCAGCTGTAACCACTTTTAACACCCCTACAGTTAAATCCAAATCACTACACCAGAGCAAGGAGTCACAAAAAGTTAACAGATGCAGACACAGCAAGTAATGACAAAAGCTAATGTAATGCTAGGATTTATGCTGAAGGAAATGGACTACTAAAATAGACAATAAAAACAGAAATTGCTGGACAAAGTCAGCAGGTCTGGCACCATCTGTTAAAAGAAAGTAGAGTTAACATGGCATTTTGTGACCTTTCTTGAGAATTGAACTTGAAATGTTAACTTTGCTTTATCTCCACAGATGCTGCCTGACCTGCTGAGTTTCTCCAGCAATATGTTTCACATTTCCAGCATCCACAAATTTGATTTTTCTAAGAAACTGGTTATTCTTCCATTATACAAGACACTGGAGAGATTTCACTTGGAGTATTGTGCACACTACTCATTACCTTAATTCTAAGCATGTAAATGTTTGTGGCAGGTAAAAAAAAAACACCAAACCAATGTCTGGGAAGACAAGTTTGTTTTATGAGGCAAGGTTGGACAGATTAGGTTTATATCCATCTTCTTGTGCTTAGGAAAAAAGAAGAGGTGAATTGACTGAAACATACAAGATCTTTCAAGATAGATGTGGAGAAAGCATGGTCTCTTGTGAGATAATCTAGAACTAGGGATCACTTTTCAAAAATCAGGTGTTAGCCATTTAAAACAGATCAGATTAACACTTTTCCCATCGAAGGGTTGAGTGATTTGGCTTCTACTATATTTTCAAGTAGTATTTCAGAGTCCTTAAGTATTTCTTTAAGTCTTTAAGGAGACATTGTTAGTGAGGGGGTGAAAGGCTATTCAGACAGGCAGAAATGCAGATTTGAGATTACAATCAGATCGATGATCTATTTGACTGGTGGAGCATGAGACACTGAATGACCTCCTCCTTCGATGCACAAGTTGACAGAGGGTATTTGAACTCTCAAAAGTAAAATTAGTATTCATGAATATCCTCAATAATAATCAGCCCTCCAATTAAATTAAAACCACAACATAGAAGCATTAACATCTTTGACAATTTTAAATTGACACAAGACATGGAAAAACTTACCACAAACTTTATTCGAAATAACCACAACATGTTTCTGCATACAAAAAGCTATCAATCCATACATCCCTTCCACAGATTGGTTAGGTCACAGCTAACATGCTTCCATCGCATATTTACAAAAAAAGGAACATTTTAACCAGGTAGTTCTACTCTTAATGCATTTTGGATTTAAATTTAACAATTGACAGTGTTCATCATAATAGCACATTTTTACCTCTACAATAGCACCTGAACACATGTTGCCTTAAATTATGTGTTACGTATGCATTTGTGAGGAATTCATTGCCTCTTTCTCCTCTCTTGCTTACTACTTCCAATCCCGCAATGCCCTTATAGACTCCTCTTCTCTCTCTCAGCATCCAGAGCACCTCCTCCCCAGCAAATACCACTCAAATGATACACAAAAACACATAGCATCTATGGCAGACTGATTCTTCCAACCCCTCATTCAATGCACAACTTGCTTTCTCACCGCTCATTGCTCTACCAGACAAAAAAGATGCTTTCCCTCCCATTGGCATCAAGCACGAGAGAGAACTGGTCTAAGTTTGAAGCAGCAACCCCTCAAATTTGGCCATTGCTCCTTGCTTGTGTTGAAAGAGGAGAGTGGTGACTTTTTGAATTGGTTACCTGAGTGAAGGATTTTTGCCAGGTATTTTGGAAGCAAAACTGCTGACTGTTCATTTAAAGCATGAGGGTTACATTAGATACCTCAATCTAGTTTATTTCTCTACTTACCGATCTATTTAGCAAACTTCACACATTCTCCTTCCAACTGAGATGAGGAGGACCTTTTTCAGCCAGTAGGGGATGAATATGAGGAACTAATCTCTGCAGAAATGTGGAGGCCAAGTCATTGAGTGTATTTAAGACAGAAAGAGATAGGTTATTGACTGTAAGGGGGAATCAAGGGTTATGGGAATAAGGCAAGAGAACGAGGTTGAGAAACCTCGAGCATGATAATTTGGCACAGCAGACCTGTTAGGCTGAATGGCCTAATTCTGCTCTTGTATCTTATGGTCCCTTGCAAACACGGAGTCCAACCATAAAACTGTCATCCATTTCAGTATCTTTAGTTTTTGCAGTATCCTTCCTTGCCCACACCATGTCTTTTTTTTTACTGTTTTATTCATAACATTTATTCTTAACCCTGTAGACTTGAGCATTTATTCTTCTGCTCCTCTAAAGAATTACAACTCTGCCACACTCTTTGCAAGGACTGAAGTATGAATTATGTTCTAGTGAAGCACATTATGTTCCAAGTTTCAGAGTACTCCTAAACTAAGCAATTGTATTAGAAAGCTATCTGGGTAATAAAACAAGTGGAACATCAGCATTCATAGTGCTCAGCAGACAAAGTCAATATCATTGAGAAAGACAGATGAAGAGAAAAATTTCTAAGGGAACTCATGAAACCGCAATGCAAACTTGTCACTAATCACGATTGCCAGAAAAACTATTATTTTGCAGAAACAACATCACAAGATGAGACAAAGTACAGATTATTCTGGAATTTAGTGGAAATGTGTTCAGTTCCATTTATCTGTATGAATCAACTAACTTGCCACGATGCAAAATAACCAAGTTGTGCAATACTATTTAATCTGGACTTGAAGGGCATGTTTGAAGTCAAACGTTATAGAAGTCTTTATATTTTTATGCCTCACCATAAGTCATGTTCTAAAACTTATCCTAATGCTTGGAACAGTTTCTTGCATGCAATGGTACATGTGAGCAAAAGGACATTTGGAAATGTTAGTGCCTGTACAATTAACAAGGTGCATTCACGTGATATTTTTAAATACTCAAGGGATTTCAATGAGCTACTTTTATATAGCTGTTCAATAACAGCTATATAAAAGTAGACATCAGGGAAAATAAACCCAAGCTTAAGTAAAAATGAATATCTTAAGCAACAAAAAAAAAGTTTAAGGTGGGAATTTCCAGAGCTGAGGACTTGCAGATGTGGTCAAAAAACAAATACACAGTGGAGCAAGGAGCGAATCCATGGAGAGAATTGAAAACAAGGATCAGAATTCTGAAAGCAAGAATTGCCAGACTGAGAACCAAGTAGGAGAAAATTACTACAGATGTTGGAATCTGAACTGAAAACAAAAAAAAAAAATGCTGGCGGTCACAGCGGGTCCGGCTGCATCGACGGAGAGAAAGCAAGTTAGTGTTTCAAGTCACGATGACTTCAGAGTTCTGAAGAGGAGCCATCTAGACTTGAAATGTGAGCTTGCTTTCTCTCCATGGATGCTGCCTGACCTGATATGATCTCCAGCATTTTTTGTTGTCAGATTAAGAATGGAGTTATGTCCACAAGCATAGGTGTGATGGGTGCATGGGACATGCAAGCTGTGATGAGTGCAAAATTTTGTCCAGGTTCCATATTCATTTAAGTGAATTGAGAAGATAACATACATAAAACTCTTAACATACATAAAACTGCAATTGACATTCTGTAACAAGTTGAACTGAATGAAAGTTAGACAATATTTCAAGACTAAAGGAACAAATCAACAGGAAGCTGCCAGAAGTCAGTTCTGCTGGTGCACGTCATGTTAATTACTTGACTTAATGAGCATAAAAGACAAGTAAAAACTCTCACTGTAAACCTTAATCAACAACTATCAAGCACTTACAAACAAGACTTCCTTAGCGTCAGATAAGCATCAAACAGATGCAGTTACTAAAAGCAATATAAGTTTTAATTGAATTAGCAATTGTGGGAGCAGAAATAAATCACATTTTCATACCCACTAAAGAAAAGCGTTCTATTGACCTGCTTGTGCCGTATGTTAAAATAGCTGTTTTGTGTTGATTAAGAAACTTCTATTCAACAAAGATGATCTCATGCAGCTTCTGCCATCAAAATTATTTTGCACAGAATTTAGTTAGAAAAAAGTTCCTGAAATAGGGAGAAATCCAATTATTGGATGTGTAATTGGGCTCATTAACACTTTTGGCACTGCAAGTGCTCTTACAACTGTAAATATTTAGAGGGAACAAAGGAGACTTTAGTGAAACAAAGGATTCTTGATGAAGTAGGTGCAAAAAGGCTGTTTCTCCTTGCGAGTGTACGAATAGAGGGATTATTCTCAGTCAGGTATCCCCTATTTAAGGCCAAAACGGTAAGAGTCATACCTGGCAGATAGGAAGATGGCTGTAGTTGGCTGAAGATGGCTGTCAGTCACCTCCGCTCCAGGGTATCACTGCAGGGGTTCCTCAGGGTAGTATCCTAGACCCAATGATCTTCATCTGTTCAATGAATAACCTGCCCTCCATCAGGTGGTCAGAAGTGGACGTTGCCAATGATTTTACAGTGTTCTGGTCCAGCTGAATTCTTCCGTCTCTGAAACAGTCCATGTTCAAATGCAAGGCCAAACGCCTGGGATTACCTCCCTCATGGCATTGTGGATCAACCAGCATGTGGACTGCAGCGGTTCAAGGAGACAGCTTGCCAAGAATGGCTAGAACAAACAATAAATGCTGGCCAAACAGCAACACTCAGATGCAAATAAACAAAAAGGGATATGACAATCATGAACTTTTACTGGATGAATCAAACACGACAGTTGGGACTGATGAGTGGTAAGCAACATTAGATTAGATTAGATTACTTTTCAGTGTGGAAACAGGCCATTCGGCCCAACAAGTCCACACCGACCCGCCGAAGCGTAACCCACCCATACCCCTACATTTACCCCTTACCTAACACTATGGGCAATTTAGCATGGCCAATTCACCTGACCTGCACATCTTTGTACTGTGGGAGGAAACCGGAGCACCCGGAGGAAACCCACGCAGACACGGGGAGAACGTGCAAACTCCACACAGTCAGTCGCCTGAGGCGGGAATTGAACCCGGGTCTCTGGCGCTGCGAGGCAGCAGTGCTAACCACTGTGCCACCGTGCCGCCCACATTAACACCACAGAAAGTGCCAAACAATGATCACCCCTACAAAACAATATAATTATCACCTTTTGACATTCAATGACATTGCCATCACCAAGCTCCCCCATGCACAAGATTCTGGTAATTACCACTGAGCAGATGATGAACTGGGCTAGCCATAAAAATGCCTGTGGCTACGACCACTAAAGCTAGATGCTAAGAATTCAGAGGCATATAACATGCCATGTGACTCCACAAAGCCTGTCTACCTTGTACAAGGCACAAGTCAGGAATGCGATGAAATATTCCCCATTTGACTGAATGGGTGCAACTCCACCACCACTCATGGAGCCTGACACCATTCAGTTCTAAGCAGCCTGATTGACTGTCAACCCCAATAACCAAAATTGTAATATTCACTCTCCACCATCAATGCACAGTGGCAGCATTATGGGCCTAACGCAAGGTCCTATGCAGCTGTGATGATGCTATCACTTTAAAAAGGTTATTTTGTCCTTTTTTTTATTGAAGAGATTGTAAACGCAGAGGTGCCAAAGAGTTTAATAAGTGTATAGTTTAACAACTTAGAGGAGAAAGTGAGGACTGCAGATGCTGGAGATCAGAGCTGAAAATGTGTTGCTTGAAAAGCAACATTTCCAGCAACACATTTTCAGCTATAGTTTAACAACAGAAGGGGAGCGGCCAGTTGTCCCAGTTCACGTTTTTTTCTATTTTGTTTTTAACTATAGCAGTCACAAGATATGAGTGTCCAGGGTAGTTGCAAGCTTCAGTAAAGAACTCCTCTTACCTTCTTCTGAAATCTCTTGATGTTGCTCCCTCCTGTCTGCAAGAATGGGTGTTTGAGTTTAGCTTTTTGCCAAGGGGTAGGTTTATTATTGTATTGGAACTGTTAATTAGTAATGGTTACTTTACCAGGTAGGTAACCTTTTCCAATTGTTAAGTTATTCTAAGTTCCATTTTCTTTAGTTTGTGTTTCAATTCTAGTGTTTAAATAAATTCTGTTTTGCTTAAAGCGAGTGGTTTGACCAGCTACATCACACCTGAGATATCCACTCACATCTGACTTTAAAAGAAGAAAACGTTAGGGCCGGGGGGGGGGGGGGGGGGGGGGGGGGAGAAGAAGGGGGGTCTGGTCTAATCCATAACAGTAATTTGCCAAACTTCCTCTAACAGCACTTCGTGACCCTTAACTTTGACCACCTCGAAGGTATGTATGAGAACACAGCCAATTGCCATGTCCCCTCCAAGCTACATACCATCCAGATATTGCCATTTCTGCAGTGTTGCTGCATCAATAATGTGTTTGGAATTCCCTTTTTAACAGCAGACCACATGGTCCGCAGTGGCAAGAGACAACTACTGTTGTCTTGAAGAACAATCAGAAATGGCCGGCTCAGTCAACAAGACCCATATTCCGTGGGACAATGTTTTAAAATAGGAAAAAAAGGGCCAATGAGGAATTAAAAGAGGTATTTTCCTGAAATATATTGCGGAGGTATCTGCAAAAATTGACACAGTGTCTTCCAACCACAAACTCTACACCTAGAAGGACAAGAACAACAGATGCATAAAACCACCTGAAAAGTTCCCCTCCAAGTTACACCATCATCCTGACTTGGAACCATATCACCATTCCTTCAATGACGATGACAAAATCCTGAAACTCCCTTCCCTGCAACACGGTGCATATTCCTACAGCTAAGATCACCTTTGCTAGGGCAAGTAGAGATGGGCAATAAAAACTGCCTGAACCAGCAATACCCATAATTGATGAATGAATACAAAAAAGGTGCAGTGAATGGGAAATTGAAAGAGTTAAGCTAAGAATTGATAGACTGGATGAAAGACTGACTGTGCTTAAAAGCTATAAATCACTAGGACCAGATGGAATGCATCCCAGTTTCCTGAGATCACTGAACCTTGGGTTACATGGCATCCATGTTCTTATGGCTTCACTCCTCACACTGACCGCCACATATCCACTCCCACTATGTTTTCAGTAGAAGACTGAAGGATGAACTGCTGTTATAGATCATTTCTTACTTGCCATTTCTTCAATTAAAACCCAGAGTCCAGAAACACGGGGGCTCATTCTTTCCACTTGTTCTGCCATTCCTAAGATTAGGACTTACAGCCCAAATGGCCACCTTCCCCTTTGTGTCTTCTCTACCATTGAAATAAGATCATAGCTGACCGTATGGTAATCTCAACATCACTTCTCCTGCTTGTGCCTCATAATCCCGGACTTTCTAGCACTACAAAAATCTCAACTGACTGCCAGGCTAATTAACCTATATGGTATTACCATGTTGCAAATTTGTACCCCCTGACTTATGCAGTTGGGGGAAATAGCAAGGTCAATGACGACACCATGAAATGACCAAACAAGCAGGCTGGATGAAATTGGCCTGCTGCTTCTGTTGCATTGAATAAAGGTTAATAAAGCCTATGATGACTAAGTCCTAAATGATGCATTTCTTTAAGGAATAAACCTTTTTAGTTTGGGCAATCTTTTTAAAACTTATTCATGGGGTGTGAAAATTTGCAGCTTGTGGTATTTCCACGTGCTGTTATAATATCCTGCAATATGCAGCTTCTGCTTCCCTGTAATCGCGACTGGCTAGAAGGACAAGGAACAACTTAGAAGCTGTCCAAGAAGTATTGGCGAGATAGTGTAATACATCTTGTGGGATGGTAGACATTGCTGTTACTATTCACTGGAGATGAAGAGAGTGAATGTTGCAAGTGGTGGATGGTGCTACAAAGTGGGATGCTTTATGTCGGATGGCAACAAGCTCAAATGTTGTTGGATCTGCCCTCATTTTTAAAATTTAATTGCAAGGTAATTAAAGGTTCCGGGTTTAAGAACTTTATCAACAAACCAAAAGTAATTGCAATTTAAAAATGCATCTTCATTAAAAAGTTTGATGGAAATGTGAATATACTAAACAATAGGGGGCCACACACTGAAGATTTTTTGAGTCAGATGCCTATACTTATCTGCATAAGAGGTTTAAATTATTCAAATCTTCCCAGAATAAAAAAAGGCTTGGAATTGGCAATTGACTCATCTAAATCTCTATCACAGATATCCCAAGTGAGCAATGTTGCCTGGGGAGAGATCACAAGGGCCTTTAAAAAGGCTCTTGTGGCACTGTGTGCCCCTTACTCCGAGCCAGAAGGAGGGAGCTCAAGTCACTTGTGCCCCAGAAGAGCGAGAATGAGAGGGAATATGAAAATAGCAGTGTGCCACCAGGACTAAGGCTATTGTCTGATTTGGAACCACAATGCATGAAACAGTAGAGTTAGAACTAGAAAGTGCACAAACAAGTGTTAAACAAGCAAAGGTCACCAAGCATGAATGTGGTTGGACCTCAAGAAAGCTCAACCCTCAGTCAATATAGTACAGTACTGATCACTTGATCCAAGAACGAATGCAAGTGAATTTGAAGCAGTTGAGAGATGTTTATCTCAAAGGAGTGGATTATTTTGTGAAGAAAAGCTGACTAGGACAGTTAACTCATGCATGTTTCCTCTTCAGATGTAAATAGCTAGAGGTCAATGTTTAAAAATCAGGGATCCCCATTTCAATCAAATGATGCAACTTTGTTTTCACCCCACTACTCATGAATCTTTGGTTTCTTCCTGAAAAAGGTGGTGGAAGCAGAATTCTTAAATTTTTGTAAAGGTAGAGATAGATCAATTTCCTTTAAGAACAGGTCAAAGGTAATCAGAAGTAGGCAGGAACGTGGATTTAAAGTTTGTCAGATCAGCAATCATCCTATTAAATGGCATTGCAGATTGGCAGAGCAAATGGCCTATTGCTGCTTGTTGTGCATATATTTATATGAATATTAGAAACACAGCTACTAAGTAAAATCAAGTCAATTGCTGAGAGTTGGGACACATTTCGGGTTGGCCCCAGAAGTGAAGGAACCTGTGAAGTATAAGGGAATTCATGAGAGGTCTTGAAAACAAAACAAAGGTTACAGCTTAAAATTGCAACTGCAAAGTCCAACTATAAATGGACTTAAATTATGGGTAACCTTTATCGCAACAAGACTTGAATACAGGAGGAGTGAAGTCTTGCTTCAAGTGCAGAAGCTTGGTTGGACCACATCTGTAAGGATACGTACAATTTTGGTCACCTTATCTCAGACGAGACATTTTAGTCATAAGGGGAGTGCAATGATGGTTCCCACATGGGCATATATGGAGGAAGCGTCCCCCAGCAACTTCACCTAAGTCCAAATCAACAATGGACTTAGTTCAAATGCAAGCTCTATAACTATTTTTACATTTTAAGTTAATAAAACCTGCAGTACAGTGGCCCACAAGCAACTCGTTCAGGAGGACCACACAAATATAAGACAAGCTTCAATATGGACTAAAAATTGGCTACACTAAAGGAACAGAAAAGAGTAACTGAGAATGCACCAACACAGCAAGTAGTCAATGTAGGAGCACTACAGGAATGTACAATTTCTGCTCATAAAATGGTTTAGAGCTGAGGACAGCAGCAAACGAAGTATTTTGCAGATTCTGGCACACTAGGGAGCAAGGGAGTTTCAAACAACAAAAACAAATGTTCAAGCGATCTGAAGTATGAAAAGGTGGACTGATGAATAGCAAATGGCTTTTAATATGGACACATACAGGTAATGAGTCTAGAGACAGGAAATAAGCCATGCCAGTATTAAAAAAAATAGGTCTAGGCCTCAGGAGAGCAGAAGAATCTGAGATACAATCAGTTGATAGCTCAGTGAAACCAGTACCCCAAAAGCTATGAATCCCCTGAACCTTCCTAATGTTCTTTCTGCTTCCACTGTAATTCTGCTGGAGTACAAAGCTAACACAGTGCGAATAAATACATACATGGCTCTGGCACAAGCATACCAGTAATTCATCATACAAGTTTAGTCTCAAAACTATTAAAATACAAAAATAAAATTTACATTTAGCTGAAAACATTTCAATTGATGTGAATCCTCAGGAGCTATTCTTAAAACTTTAAAAGTTCTTACAGAACAAGTAAGCTGAATGCCAATCATTTTACTTCAGAACAGGATGATCAAGTGCAAAAATCAGAAGGTGCAGAATTTAGGTTGAACAAGCAGTGACAAACAAAAACACAAGAATTGTCCAAAACAAATCAGAAAATAGGAGGAGGTCATCATTCAGTCCAAGCCAGCTCCACCATTCAATTTGATCAAGACCGAACATGCAACTCTATCCTGTTCCACTTTCTCCCTTTAGCCCTAAGAACTAGCCCTCAACTAAAAAAGGCAGATGGTACAGAAGAATTGAGGAACTGAAATTTACCAGCCTGACAAACGGAGAAAATAGCAGCAACATGTATTAAAATCTTAGAATTACACAGCATGTCTAAATTTTTCAGTAATAAGTTAGTTTATGCTGCTCAGTGTTGTTTGCAACTGTGCAAGTGCACCAAACCAGAAACACACACGTACACAATTCCAGAAGAATTACGTCACATAGAATTCAGATGATGTCATTCGCAAAGGATCTGCAAATTTAAGCAGTGTCTAGTTCTAGTGAACACACAGGCTGTGTAGCACGCTTACGTGTGGTGTCAACAAACATAGTGAATACTTAGATCAAGAGCTAAAATCATTAAAACTGAAACTGAACAGCAGTTGGCCTTTCAAAGGTGCAGTCATGCAACTAAAACCACGTGTTGACATTCAATTTATTCTTAAAAGGTCTCTGAAAGGCTTTCACAATTCACCGAATTCTTTGCCAATTGCATAACTATAACGTAGGTTTAAAATTATTACTTCTCAACGTTTAACATGATGTATACATATAAACACGAATAACCCTAACACTACAGAATCATCAATTTGAGTCAGCATTCCTTTTCGTTTCACAGAAATTTGAAGCCCAAGGAGAGCTGTATATTATAACCTAACTTCAACTGTGGCAAAATTATGTAGTACAGAACACCAATTCAACACGTACCAATTCTTCTAAAATTAGCAAACTAAGGAGAAGTCTGCACAAAAATTTGATTTATGTATTATTTAGCATTAACTCATCTTGGAACCTCATCCACACAAAATCTACAAATACACAAAAGTTAAAAGCAATAACAAAATTGTTAAAGATTGAAATTTTATTCAAGATTGCTCTGGTTTTATAGAAAAGGTCAATTATGTTAACTTGCTACATCAATATCCGCCGTCAAAAGTCTCTTATGAAAGTAGTACTTGAACCCTTCAGTCTTCCTCCATAAACCACTTAACTTGCAAATTAGCTTGCAGCTGTCTCCAGTGTCATTTGAAGACCAGCTCCTGTGATAGCCTCATCTTTAATACCAAAATACAAACCAGAGTAAGGCATTAATTTTAACAATTACAAATAATCCATATCTACTCTATTTTGATTCAGCATTGGCAACTGCTGCAGAGAAATAAATTGAACTAACGGATACAGTAAACATGGCAACAAACAGCTTCAGTTGTGATTTTGGTAAGTGATGGAGAAAAAAAATTCAAAACACATGTGACTTTAACTAGGAGTGCAACATCCTAATGAATGCTTTCTATTGGGCATAGGCATTTGTCATGCTCTATCACATTTCCTCCACACCCTTCCTCACAGAAGCATGCCTGTAGATGAACAGTTTCAATGGGTTTAGTACAGAAGACCTTGTACGATATTCTAAAATTAATGCAATATCAATTTACCCATCAAGCAAAACTGAAAGCAAGCGTCCCCTAAGGCAGTTAATCTGTATTTCACTATCTGTACCCCCAAGTTCAGATACTATTCCCTGCTATGGTTTCAACAAAATGAAAAGGTGAAAAGCTCTTTAGCACAATAAACCATAAAAATTCAAAATTATACAACTAAGATAGTTTAATTCGGAAAACTAGTTTAAATTTTGCTACATGTACTAGAAGTTTATTTTATTGGGGTAAATTAGCGCACACACTTCTTCTAATCTTAAAAGATTCCTCAAATAAAACATGAATACCTTAAATATTATGATGGTATACCAAGATTTTTCCTCCAAACAACACAGCATCAATATTGATGCAATTCACTTCTATACAACACAGAACACCTCAGGTACTCAAATCACACAGATAAATAACAACATCTTATCGTTAGTACAGCCTATACAGATTCCTCTATTTTGTAGATAGATAGCAAAATTGAAAACTCAACACAAGAAAATTAAATTGGTCTTTAAAACATAGCCAGAATTTAAAAGACATCCCCCAGAAGGGGGATGAGACCAGGGGACTAAAATTTAGTACTATGCCTGCAGCATTATTTAGGATGCTTAACCACCAACCCATGCCGTGATACAGACAGCAGCAGAGAAGGCATGAGGTAGCTCACTTGCCTATTGACAAATCAACGAGGTAAAAACAATGACTGCAGATGCTGGAAACCAGATTCTGGATCAGTGGTGCTGGAAGAGCACAGCAATTCAGGCAGCATCCGACGAGCAGCAAAATCGACGTTTCGGGCAAAAGCCCTTCATCAGGAATAAAGGCAGAGAGCCTGAAGCGTGGAGAGATAAGCTAGAGGAGGGTGGGGGTGGGGAGAAAGTAGCATAGAATGTCCAGAGTCCGTGTGGGATGAGTTGGTTACGGAGGCATGCACCAAGGAAGCAAATGTGGCTGTGGTACTGAGTTTGTTTCACGACATGGTTGAAGAGCTTCAGGGCAGAGGAAATGACCTGGGAGTTGCAGTGGGAGAGGGACTCCCTGAGATTGTAGAGAGAGGAGGAAAACTTCTTCAAGGCAGCGCCTAAGTGACGAATGACCTGTTGCACAACTTTTGGGATTTCAGTTGTTGCAAGGGAGACCCATACCTGGCCACCAGGCTGTCCCCTAAAATCTGGCAAACCTTAATGCTGGGTTGAAGGTTTCCTCCATGATAAAAGCAGAGTACAGTCGAAAAGGTAAAAGGAGATGATACCCTACCATATTCTCACACTCGTTGCCTTCACTTGTATCTTGACAGTCTGGCCCAGCAAGACCCTGAATTCGACACTAAGATCAGTTCAAAATCACAGTTTGCTTCTCCCTCAAACTTGCTCCAGGTGGGTTCTACTGAGCTATGATAAATGCCAGCCATTCGATTGGTTAGGGACTCCAAGATGGTCCAGTCATCAAATCTCCAGCCAATTAAAGGGCTGTTGACCAACTGGACTAGACTTAAACTTGCAATCTAAAAGGCTTAAGGCCACTATGTAATTTGGGTCACCTTCCCACGGATGACACTGCATATGGCTCTGGGTCAGAAACGTCCAAAGTTTCAATGCACAAACTAGAGTCTAGCATTGTACTTATCGAGTTGATTTATTAAAGTCTAATTTTTCAGTTGTGTCATTAAACAGCAATTTTATACAGGTTTTAAGCTGCAATGCAACGATAGTGAGATTGATAGTCTAGAAGGATAACATTATAACTTGAAACAGATTTCATCCACATTCATCTCTTAACATTCAGCAAGCCAATTCCCCTTAACCTGGAACTTTCCAAAGTGGGAATCGCGGCTCAAGGTGGGGTTACTAACTCAAATTTTTGATTTGAAGTACTGTAGTTTTCCTTTCCCACACACTCTCATAAGACTTCTAACCCCTACACCTGGTTTAAATGTCCTTCAACTTCCCCATCTTTCACTCCCAGTTCTGAGAGTTCAGGACAATGTTCAAGCTCAAAATGGGGACACAGTGGAACCAGGTTTCTAAGTACCACCTTCTGGTTATCAGCAGTTCCTTTTTTTCATTCAAAAAAAAAAATCAAAAACTGCATTTGCTCCCAGGCGGAATAACTGAGCTGATTTTAAATTGTAAAATCTGTAACATCGCCATATCCTTGAACAATCACTCAAATGAATACATTGACATTAATACATGATTCATCTACTTGGACAAAAAAGGGAAAGAAAGCTGGACTCGGTACAGTTGTTGCAGTCCAGCTGTTTTTAATGGATTTCAAATTTCACCATCTGCCACAAGACTGGAACCCAGGTCCCCAGAACATTACTTGGGTCCCTGGATTAATGATAATATCACTAGAGCATTGCTGTTGCTGCAGTTGATGTGGTATACATATACCTATACTGCTGTTAAGAAAAGCATACATGTATATAACTACAGAACACACAGAAGTAAATATTTTTATGGAACTCATCAATCCAATGTATTAGGTATCATTCTCTCCTCAGAAGACCTCCAAAGGCAAAGAAGGTGTTTAATCTCAATTGAAGTTAACGCTCCAGCAAATTATTCATGGCGGGCTACAATGTCAGAGCTGCCATCTTTCACATGAGAAATTAAACAAATGCCTCTGTTTTTTCAGATTTATTTAAAGAACAGTAAAGAATTCTTCTAATATCTCAGCTATCCGTCTTTCAAACAACATCACAGGATATTGTAAAAGCTGCTTGGAAACATTTCAAACTTTGTTTTATCATGTGGCAAAATAAAACAGCATACTAAATTCAAATATTGACCAGTGTATCGGGAAACGTGCTATCACTTCAGTGTTATCAACAGCCATTCAAAATGACTGAATTTTAACTACTGGATAGCATGATGGTGACCCGGTTGGTTTGATCTGTTAGGTAAACATGCTGAGTAAATAAGCTTGTTATTTTCATTTCAGAAGTCCACCCTTCTCTTCCTTACACAAACAAAACGTCAAAAATGTTCTTCCTCCTTTTTTAAAATACCAGATTGAATTCAGTCGTCAAATATATTTGGTTTGGTTTGGTTTACAAATCAGAAATCACACTATTTTCTAAATCAAAATCCACAAAACACATTCCACTAATGTGGAGAAGTGAGCAACCAACAAGAACAAGATCAGCCACAGATTCCTTTATTTCCACGACTTTGCAATATGCAACCACAGTATAATTTGAGTAACAATTTAAGAGAGATGACTACTTTGATCAGAAGGGAGCAAAAAAAAATACAAATAGAACTTGTTCAAGTTCTTGATTGTGCAATGTTAAAAAGGTCAAATGAGCTGCCAGAGGAAGTGGAGGAGGCTGGTACAATTGCAACATTTAAGAGGCATTTGGATGGGTATAGGAGTAGGAAGGGTTTGGAGGGATATGGGCCGGGTGCTAGCAGGTGGGACTAGATTGGGTTGGGATATCTGGTCGGCATGGACAGGTTGGACTGAAGGGTCTGTTTCCATGCTGTACATCTCTATGACTCTATAACTAAAGTAATGCAATAACCACACCAATTACTGACCAGCTTCCTTTGTACTTTGCAAACGCATTGTGCTGTGCAGTGAGTTCAACAAAAAGAGCATGCAGGGTCTCCAAACTGTATTTCCTTTTCAGTTTCCTTATCGTAGCAATAGATATGCTAACCAGTTTTATATCTGGCTGGCTAGTTTGATGTTTCTAATTATTGCTACCAATTTCACTGTTCTAAAATACATGATATTTGAGTTAAAACCCATGACAGTATTCAACAGGATGTAGAGCAGATTCTTCCGACTGCAGCCTCAAACCCCTTCCTAATCAAAATATTCAGAGGACCCACTAAATGGAAACCATTTACATCCACCAATATCCTTTCCAACAATGAGCTATAGGTATCAGGTAATTCTGGAATCTACAAGAATTGTCAGTGAAGCACTACTAGGCCAGTTGACCTTGCATTGAATAATCATTCATATTTATAACAGAAACAGAAGTGATTCGATTGCACTTCAAAACTGAAGTTTAAAAAAAACCTTAGGGAGAGAATTCGCATGGCGTAGCTTCCCAGATCATTTCCACAGCATGAATTTTTCCAAACAATGAGAAGTTCAATTGAAGGAAACAATGCCATGAGATGAACCATGACAATTGCAGCACTTGATTGAGAAAATTCCAATATTTACATGTGAAACCGACCCTGGCAAATACAGTTTCAAACTTTTTGAAATCGTAAAAGCACTGAAGCCAACAATCAAATATTTTGAAAATTTAGGATTAACTTTTTCAGCTTTATTAAAAATTATTTTTTCAGAATGTGCGCATCACTGGCTAGGCCAACATTTGTTGCCCACCCATCCATTTCTCATGTGCAGTTACAGGAAACTTCAAATCCTTCTAATTTCCTCTTTCTGTTCCTTTCCTGGTTGAAATGAATTTGGTCATTTCCACCTGGCAGCTTTAACTCTACCCACAAAGATCAGTAACTGGCCATGCTGAAGCCACAAGCAACAGTTAGGGTGGAATGTGCAAAATAATGTCACATTGTGCACTAGGGGGTGCTCCAAGGCTGAAGTTCAATCACATTAAAAGGAAATAACACTGCACCCTGCATTGGAAAAATGCCAAGTATTTAGCAAGTAAAATGATTACAATTACTTAATTACATCATGTTAATACCTAGAAAAATTCTGCTCTACACACACTTTGGCACAAATCAAAATCATGAATTTTGGTTTAATATCTATTTAGAGAAAAAAAATCTGCCTACTTTTACATAATTTTAAACTTTGGACTGAACTTTCAACCACTCAATTGTAATAATTCCCTTTCCTACAGAAAAAGAAAGTTAGTCATTCACGGTACATATACCAATAACCACTTTACGCTAAGAATGGATAAGCGATCATTTTGAATCATTGTAGTATATTTACCCCACAACCTCTATTCCTTTTGCCACCCCAAGGTAAATTTTTAAATTTTTTTTAAAATTACGGAATCTAAATTATGTTTGATGGTTTGGTGTTGAATTTACATTCACTATTTTTCAACATAGTCAAACTTTCCACAGTGATGAATAATAATACTGATGTGCAGTGACCAGATCATTTGCCGTCAGAAAATACAGCTTTCACACAAAAAATGTGGAAACCTACAAGATCCAAGTCAGAAACTTTGACTCTGCATGTAACTTAAAGTATATTCTGTACAGTATTGCATGTAAGGTAGGTCTAGTCACAAGTCACACAAGTAGATAAATAGATATTAAACACTCAAGTAGTATCAGTCTTTCAAGCATTAGATATCAACTTTCATGACATCAGATATTACAGTAGGTTGACAAAAATCAAATTCAAATTCTTAACTACAGATATTTCATCTGAAGCAATATTTTATGGTAAAGTGGATGCCTTAGTCATTGAGATACTTAGATTTTCCATGAACAATTGCTGTCCTGTTCAGGCAAACTAGTCAACATACGTTTGCAACATAATAGTAATCCATAATTTTAATTTCTTTCTACTTTATGTTGTAGCTGTAAATCAAAATCCTGTTGCTTTAAAATGTGAAGATATTCAGTACATCCATTCTTCAGATAAGACCACTACATTTAGGCTTTTGTGTGACATGCAACTCCTTAAAGTGACAAACCCATATAAACGAAAAATTTAAATTTCAGTTATACTGTGTTACCTACAGTCAATTTCAGGACACCTTTTCAACATTAACTGACGAAGATTCTTGACCATTATAATAGGTCATCGCACTATGTTGTGAATAGGGCACTTGAACACAAAATGAACTATGGCTCATCAGGTTGATAGTTAACTCAAGAGGATCCTGAACATCACTTGGAGTTCAGCCAGTAATTTGCAAGGCAATGCATCAAGTGCTGTAAAAAGTGGTGATAAGGTGTTGGGACAGTGTCAATGTAATGGGTCAAATGTTGTCCATCCTTGCTTTAGATTTCAGGATTTGATTTCTACCAGTTTACCTTATTGCATTTGATTTTTTAGGTCTGTCAGCTACATGTATTTACCCATCAGCATGCATGTTTTAGATGTTAGCCCCTTTATTGTGCAAAAATAATATTCATTCATACAACTTAAGCTATGCTTTAATAGCAAAACTCACTAGTAAAGTGACAGATGAGGTTTGAGTACAGGCATACAATGTTTGGAATGATAGATGGCACTTTAAATCATAAGTTGAGTCATGAAGCATAACACTAATTTTATGCACAGTCTACAGTTAAGTGAAAAATCTATATCCCTCTGTACCCCTACCCATTTCCACACATTGTCTCTTCTCTTGCTTCTGTCAGTTTTTCCAAATTGTTTCCATGATTGTTCCATTGACAACAGTCCTGACTATTATTACTGTGAAAATGCTGTGGGGACAAAAGACTTAAATGTGACTTCCTCAGAATCTTAGTTTTGAATGAAGCTTGACTAAAGTCTAGATTATGTAAAACAAGAAAAACAATGTTAAAAATCACACAACACCAGGTTATAGTCCAACAGTTTAATTGGAAGCACACTAGCTTTCGGAACGACACTCCTTCATCAGGTGATTGTGGAGGGCTCGATCGTAACACAATTTATAGCAAAAATTTGCAGTGTGATGTAACTGAAATTATACATTGATTGTCTGTTTCAATGAGCCACCACTCCTGTCCCTTTTAAAATCTTTCTCCTTTCACTTTACAAAGATGACCCCTAGTTTTGAACTCTTCTTCCCCTCCTCCCCGCCTTAGGAAAAAGACCTTTGCTATTCATTTTGTGTACCCCTCATGATTTTATAAAGCTCTATAAAGTAATCCCTTAACCTCCTATACTCTAGTGAAAAAAAGTCCTAATCTATCGTTGTATCTCAAACCCTCCAATCCCGATCACATCCTCGTAAATCTTGTCGAAACTTACTCCAGTTTAATAATATCCTTTCTACGACTGGGTGATCAGAACTGTGAACAGAACTCCAGAAGAGACCTCACCAATGTCCTGTACATCCTCAACATCAACTCCCAAATCCCATACTTAAAGCAATGAAGGCAAGCGTGCTAAACACCTGCCTGTGACGCAGATTTCAAAGAATTATGTACCTGAACCCCTCGGTGTCTCCGTTCTACAACACGACCCAAAGCCCTACCATTAGTTCTATATGTCCTGTCAATGTTTGTATTACCAAAATGCAAACTACAATTTATCCAAATTAAACTCCAACTACTGCTCAACCCATTGACAATTGATCAAGATCGCTTTGTAATCTTAGATAACCTTCTTCACTGTCCACGAGATCACCAATTTTCGTGCCATCTGCAAACTTACTAACCATGCCTCCTATATTCATATCCAAATCATTGAAATAAATGACACAAGTGGACCCAATACTGATACCTATGGAACACTGCTAATCATAGCCTACCAGTCCGAAAAACAACACTCCAGAGGTTAATGGGTACACAATTTTCATTTCTGTGAAGGAAGCTTGTTCAAGAAACAGTAAGGTCAGAAACTTTTTTTTCCCCCAAGAACTGGTCAAACAGCCTTACCAATAAATCATGCAATTTAACTCAAAAGTCCAAATCTTTCACCATGTGGCTTGCTTGAAGATTTAAATTTTAGAGAAATAAATGAAGGGACATTCTGGAAAGGGAGGATGAGCAGCCAGACTCATGGCCCACATTGATACTAATGACATTGGCAGAAAAGGGAGATGTGGTACAGCAAAGGGAATTAGGTAGAAAGTTGAAAAGCAAGACTTATGGGATTATATTAAAAGAAACAGGAAGATAGTACAGTTGAATACATGACTACAGAGGTGGTGTAGGAGAAAGGACTGAACCATTGGGATCTCTTCCAGGGCAGGTGAAACATATACAAGGAAGACAGGTTGCAACAAAACTGGAGGAGCACCAATATCCTTGCAAGATACCTGCTAGCACCAACCCAGAGGGTTTAAACGAGAGTGGCAGGCAGGGTGGGAAACAGAGCAGAAGATCCATATGTGGATTAATTGAGAAGGGAGATAAAGTCAATTAAACCTAACAGAATGACAGGCAAGGCCAGGTTAATGAACATGGAGGGACTGGCAGTTTGAAGTGTATTTATTTTAATGCAAGGGATGTAACAGGTAAGGCATATGATCTTAGAGCCTGCCTAAGTACTTGGGGTGACAATGTTGTAGTTATTGTGGAAACACGCTTGAAAGAAGGGCAGGATTGGAAGCTCAGAGTTTCAGGATTTAGAAGTTTTAGGGGAGATAGAAAGGAATGTTAAGAGGTGGGGAGTTGCATGATTAATTAAGGAGAATGTCACAGCTATACTATGAGAGGGCATCTTGAAGGGCTCAGCAAACAAGGACAGAAGGGTAAAACTCAGTTATTTAACCTTTCTTACTCCTATGATGAGTTTTTTTTAAAAATTCAATCACAAGAGGAGGGGGGGTCACTGGCTGAACCAGCATTTATTGCCCATCCTAATTGCCCAGAAGGCAGTTAAGAGTCAACCACATGGCTGTGGGTCTGGGGTCACATGTAGGCTAGACCAGGTAAAAATGGCAGATTTTTTCCTTAAAGAACATTAGTGAACCAGATGTTATTTTTTCGCCTCAACAATCGACAATGGATTCACGGTCATCAATGTCACAGCTATACTATGAGAGGACATCTTGAAGGGCATCTTCTAGACCAAGTCAAATTACACCATTTGCTTTGGTAGGATCCAGGTCCCCATAATATGACCTGGATCTCCGAATTAACAGTCTAGAAATAGTACCACTAGGTCATTGCCACCCCACAAGGGTGATATTGTCAGCCTCCCAATAGCCTGCAGGCGATTCAGGATCAGATAAGTCGGTAGATTGTGGGAAGGTTTAAAAACAACAGGGTCAGTCTAGTGGGTGACTTTAACTTCCCCAGTATTGACTGTGCCAATATTAATGCCAGAGGCTTAGACAGCGCAGAATGTGTTACATGTATCCAGGATGGTTTCTTGAAACAATATACTGTAAGGCAGTCCAAGTAGGGAAGGGGCTGTACTAGATCTTGTATTAGGGAATGAGCCTGGCCATCAAAGTTTCAGCAGGGAAGCATTTAGGGAACAGTGATCATAATTCCTTAAGTTTTAACATAGTTATGGTTAAGAATAAAAAGGGAAAACATCAAGATTTCACTTTCATTCCTTACCATTTTGTTTTTCTAAAAGATTTTTCATTCTGCTGTGATAGAGAGGCTAAGATATTTTGTTTTTCGTTTGCACAAATGTTACAGGAACGTAACAGTCCAAAGTCTTGTTTGATTGATAGCAATTATCAAATTAGTCCCAAGGGTGAAACTACTAAATTGAGGAAAGGCTAAAGACAATTGTATCAGGTAAGAACTGGAGAAATCAAATTGGAGGGGGCAGCTAATGGAGGGTAAATCCAGATTTTGCAGCTTTTAGAGGGAATCTTTTAAAGACAAGCTGATCAGAGTTCAGGAAACGCATGTCCCTATGGAGAATGAAAGAATAGGATGGCAAGATTCAGAATTTTAGACAACAGGAGTAATTGAAAAGTTAGTCAAAAGAAAAAGAGGAAGCATTAGTATAGGAAACTGAAATCAGACAAAGCTCGAGCAGTATAAAAGGAAGCAGAAAAGAACTTAATGAATTAGGAGGACTAAAAGGGGCCATGAAGCAAGTAGGTTTAAGGAAAAGCCCAAGATATTTCATATGGTATATGAGGATGAATAGGGTAGCCAGGGAAAGGATAGATTCACTCAAAACCAAAAGGAGGGAACATGTGCATGGAGCCATAGGAAGTGGATCATGTCTTTAATGAGGACATCGCATTGGTATACATCAAAGGAAAATAACATATGATTTGGGACAGGTATGTTAACATTGACATGCCTGAGAATATCTCGATGGAGGTGGTGTTGGGTGTCTTGAAAAGCATTAAGTCAGACAAGTCGCAAGATTCTGATGGATACTAGGATACTAAATGAGACAAAAGGAGGAGATTCCTAGAACCTTGACCGAGATCTTTGTATCGTCTAACCACAAGCGAGGTCCCAGATGACTGAATAGCCAATGCTGTCCTTTTGTTTAAAGGAAAGGACAATAGAGCTGGTGAGCCTTATTTCAGCGGTACAGAAGCTATTGAAGAAGATTGTTAGGAAGATGATTAACATGCATTTGCAAAAGAATGGAGATATTAGGGATAGTCAGCACGACTCTATGCAGGTGAAGTCTTGTCTCTCAAACTTGACTGGGTTTTTTGCTTTTGAAGATGAGTGAGGAAGGTAGGACAGTGGTGTTGCCTACATGGACTAAATAAAGCATTTCATAAGGTCCCTCATTGTAGGCCAGGTTGAGAAGACTATGACACGTGGGATCCACGGTGAGTTGACAAATAGGATACATAATGGGCTTGGCTATTAAGACAGAGGGTAATTGTAGAGATGTTTTCTCTGACTGGAGGTCTGTGATCAGTAGTATGCCGCAACGATCAGTGCGGGGACTTTTGTTTGAAAAGAGGTGGGTGAAAATGTAGTTGGTCTGATTAGTAAACTGGCCTCGTGTCGGGTGCTGGAAAAGCAGAGGTCAGGCAGTATCCGAGGAGCAGGAGAATTGACGTTTCCGTCATACTGAATCCTGATGAAGGGCTTATGCCCGAAACTTCAATTCTCCTACTCTTCGGATGCTACCTGACCTGCTGTGCTTTTCCAGCACCACACTCTCGACTCGGATCTCCAGCATCTGCAGTCCTTGCTTTCTACTGATTAGTAAACTTGCTGACCACACAAATTGGAGGAGTTGTGGACAATGAAAACACTTACCAAAGGATACAGCAGGATTTAGACCAGTTGGCAAAATGAGTGGGTAAATGGCAGACGAAGTTTAATTCACACGAGTGTAAACAGATGCATTTTGGGAGGTTAAATGCAGAAGGAAAATATACCATAAAACATAACTTTGGGCTTTTCTGGCAACTACCATTATAGTGCTGCAGCACGGTCACTATGCACTTGGAGCCACACCCAGCTCATCAACTCGACCAGGCTGCATTTCTAGGCTCTTTGTTCGCTGTCATAATGGACAGATAGCATAAGATATAGGAACAGTAGACCAGTCGGCTCCTCAATTCTGCTCCGTCACTCAATCATAGTCGATTCCAACCCCACTCTCCTGCTTCCTTCTATAAACCTTGATCCCCATACTAATCAAGAATCTCTCTCTATTGACCTCATCTTCCTTTATTGCCAGCCTGACTGCAGACCACTCAGGAGCACTGACATACCGAAGGATCTCAGGGTATTAGTTCAGAGCTGCCTGAAAGTGGCAACACAAGTGGATCAGGCATTAAAGGTGATATACAGCATGCTGGCCTTCATCAGTCAGGGCATGAAGATAAAAGTTAGCAAGTCATGTTGCAGCTGTATAAAGCTTCAGTTAGGCCACGTTTGGAGTTGTGCGTGCAGTTCTGGTCAGGTAGGACAGATGTGCAGGTTTTAAAGAAGGTGCAAAAGGAGGTTTACCAGGATATTGCCTGAATTGGAGGGTTAAAACCACAAAAGGAGAGGATGGACAAACTTGGGATTGTTTTCACTACAGCATCTGAGGCTGAGGGGTGACCTGATAGAGGCATGGAAAAGGTAGGTAGCCAAAGTCTTTTTTCCAGGGTCGAAATATAAAATACTAGAGGGCATATGTTTAAGCGAGAACAACAAAAAATTAAAAGGATGTGTGAGTTTTTTGTTTGACAAGACAGTTGTAGGTACCTGGAACATGCTGCCAAGAGAGATGGTAGAAACAAAGATGACAGCAATAGTTAAGAGACATTTTGACAGAAACATAATAGAGGGATATGGACTATATGCAGATAGATGGGATTAGTTTAGTATGGCATCATTGTCAGCGGAGAGAGTGAGTGGGCTCAAGGGCCTGTTCTTGTGCTTACTGTTCTAGGTTCTATATGCTAAGGGGTGTCACAAAACAGATCCAGTTCAGTCAGAAAGATCCATACCAGGAGAAGGACAGTTTAATTTTGGCAGTCTCCAGGTTAGAGCTGGAAAGAGGTCTTGCACCGTTTTAGCAGTCCAAGTTAACAAGTGCTGGAAAAATCCAAGTTTTTCCTCACAGTTCAAATGAAGAAATGTAAATAGGTATGACTGTGTATTACAGGAAAAGGTAGTAACAGAAAATCACGTCTGGTGAATATGCAGAAATTCTCCAAAAGCAAATGCTTGCCATCATTAATGAAGTGGAGAGTAAAGATAGCAGCAATACTTCACTAGGGTTGAATGTCAAGAAACGAGTATGTTGGGGCCGAATCTTTTGCTGCTCATGATAAGCTCCAAGTTCTTTCTGTATATATGCACATAATATATTTGTCTTGTTCTTGCTTTTCTTTTGTATAATTTTTTTGTTAAAAGTACACTGACTTTATCTGAGTACATCACTGACTAACCACCATGGTAACCAAACAACAAAAACAAAAGCTGTTCAAGCTGAGATCTGACTCGTTAATAATTCTCCTCTGCAGGGAGAACAACACTATCCTTTCAGAAGCCTGTAGCATCATATCACCTCTCTGCCCATTCATATCCTGATACAGACAACTTGTACTGTTCAAAAGTTGTCATTTTTGGTATCATCATCACTATCTGGTGTACTCCAAACTAAAAACTTAATATTTACCATGACTAGCTCTTTTTCAAAAACAAAGTGCAAAGGCAATAGTATCTAGCACTATTATCATGGACTGTTAATCCAGAGACCCAGAGAATGTTCTGGGGAGCCAGGTTTGAATCTTGCTGTAGTAAATGGAGGATTTGAATTCAATAGATTTCTGGAATTACAAATCTAATGGTAACCATGAATCCAATGCCAATTGTTAGAAAAACCCACCTGGTTCATTAATGTCCTTTAGGGAAGCAAACTGCCATCCTGACCTGGTTTAGCTGAAGTGTGACTCCAGACCTATGACAATGTGGTCGACTTTTAACTGCCTTTTGGGCAATAAAGGACGGGCAAAAAATACTAGCCTAGCCAGCAACACCCTCATCCCGTGAATGAATAATTAAAAATGTTTCACTTATGCATTATATATAATGGCTGGCCGGGCCAGTATTTTGTGCCCAACCCCTGTTGCTCAAGACCAGTCCCTGTGCTGTAGGTAGATCCACAATGTCCTTAGGAAGAGAATTCCAGGATTTTGGCCCAGCAAGAGTAAAGGAGTGGCAATATATTTCCAAATCTAGATGGTAATTTGCTTGGAAGAGAACTTGCAAGTGATGGAGTTCGCAGGTAATTGCTGCCCTTGTCCTTCTAGATGGAAGTGATCATAGATTTGTAAGGTGCTGTCTAATGATCTTTGGTGAAATTCTACAGGTGTATCTTTTACATTATACACATTGCTGCTATTGAATATTGGTGGTGGAGGTAGTGGAGGTTTGTGGATGTGATGCCAACCAAAACAGGCTGCTTTGTCCAGGATGGTGTCGATCTTCTGGAGGGTTGAAGCTGAGCTCATCCAGGAAAGTGGGAAGTTTGCAATCACCGCCTTGACTGGTGCCTTGTAGAGGGTGAACAAACTTTGGGGTTTCAGGGGCTAAGTTACTCATGACAGTATTTCTAGCCTCTGACCTGCTTTTGAAGCTACTGAATTTATATAGTGAATACAGTTCAGTTTCTGCTCAATGGTGACTCCCAGGATGTTGATAATGGGAGATTCAGTGATGCTAATATCATTGAATGTCAAGGGGCAGGGATTAGATCATTTTATTGGAAATGATCATTAACAGGCATTTGTGGGGCACAAATGTCACCTGCCACTGGTCAACCCAAGCCAGTATCAGTATCTGAAGAAGCACAAATGGTGCTATTGTCCTTGAGCCTCTTTTCAGTGCAAGTTGATAGTGACTCTCCAATTTCATAATCGACTTTTTAAAAAAGTACATGTTTTATCAGTTTCAGAACTTGCAGTTTGCAGGTTCCAGCTACCTTCCCTTCACCACAGATATGCAATCCCTTTACACATCCATCCCCTATTGGGATGGCCTCAGGGTTCTCTGCTTCTTCCTGGAAAAAAGGTCTGAACCAGCCCATCCACCGCCACCCTCCTCCACTTGGAGGAGTGCATCCTCACCTTGAGCAACTTCTCCCTTAACTCTTTTAACTTTCTTCAAGTCAAAAGTACATGGACCCCAATTATGCCTGTCCTTTTGTGGGATACACATAACATTCTTTGTTCCAGTCCTACTCTGGCCCCCACCCGCAACTCTTCCGCAGGTACAATGACGACATTAATCCTGCTTCCCCCCTCATCTGGAATTGGAAAAGTTTCCACCCTGTTCTCTCCCCCACCTGGTTCAAGACATCTGTCTACATTTCTGGGGATAGACTGTCCACCAACATCCACTACAAACCCACGGACTCCCACAGTTACCTTGACTGTATATTCTTCCACTGTGCTTCCTGCAAGGACTCCGTTTCCATCCTATCTGTTCTGATAATGCCAGGTTCTACAAGAGGCCTCCACAATTTTGTTTCCTCCTTTCTCAATGGAGAATTTGCCACTATTACAGTTGACAGGGCCCTCAGCCATGTCCAACCCATTGCCCAGACTTCAACCTTGACTCCTCCTCATTCGACCCTACACCAATAGGGTCTCCCTGGTCCTCATTTACCACTCAACCAGCATCCACATCCAAAAGGATCAATCGCTGTCTTTTTCTGCCATCTCCAGCAAGATGCCACCACTAAACATAACCCTCTCCTCCCTTGTCAGCCTTCCATAGGGTTCACTCCCTCCAGGACACATTGGTCCTCTCCTCATTCACTTCTAACTCCTCCCAAAATCCCCAGCAACTTCCCATAATCAAAGAAGGCGTAACACCTGTCTTTTTTACTTCCTCCCTCCTCACCATCCAAGCCTCAGACACACCTTCCAGGTGAACAGCAATTTACCTGCACTTCACTCAATTTAGTTTACTATTTTCACCACTCAAAAGTGGTCGGCTCTACACTGGGGAGACAAAATGCAGTCTTGGTGGCCAGTTTGCAGAATGCCTATATTCCATCTTGAGCTTCCTGTCGCCTGCCACTTCAACACACCGTGTTCCCTGGTCAACATTTGTGTCTAGGCTTGCTGTAGCGTTCCAGCAAATCTCAGTGCAAACTGGAAGAACAGCGTCCCATTTTCCACTTGGGGATCTTGCAGCTTTTTAGACTCAGAGTTCAAAGAATTTTAAGGTTTGAGCACTTCTCCAATGTCCTGTCCCCAACCTCCATACACCAGATCTTGTCAACACATGGGCTGTTGCTACAAACAACCCATTGTCAGTTACTAATTGCCCCAGGCTGACATTGACCCATCCCTTCGTCTGCCTACCTACTGTTTTCCACCTCCAGGTTCCATCGCCTCTTATCATTTACTCCTCTCCCTATCTTCAGCACACACACCAACCTTTTCCTAACTACAATCCATTCTGTAGTCGTCTCTGGACTCAAAACATTAGCACCACTTTCTCTCCACAGATGCTGTCAAGCCTACTGCGTTTTGCCAGCAATTTAGACCATAAGACACAGGGACAGGAATTAGGCCATTCAGCCCATCCAGTCTGTTCTGCCATTCAATCATGGCTGATTAAGTTTCTCAACCCCATTCTCCTGCTTTCTTCCCGGAACCCTCTATACTCAAGAGCCTATCGATCCCGGTCTTAAATATACTCAATGACCTGACCTCCACAGCCTTCTGTAGCAATGACTCTCTGAATGAAGAGGTTTCTCCATATCTAGGTTCTAAAAGATCTTCTGTTTACTCTCAGGTTCTAGATTAGAGTGGTGCTGGAAAAGCACAGCAGTTCAGGCAGCATCCGAGGAACAGGAAAATCGACGTTTCGGGCAAAAGACCTTTCAAATCGACGTTTCAGGAGCACCAATAACATCTCTGGGACACCCACACCAATCAACCAGACCGCCCCGTGGCCCAACATTTCAACTCCCCCTCCCACTCAGCCGATGACATGGAGGTCCTGGGCATCCTTCACTGCCACTCCCTCACCACCCGACGCCTGGAAGGGAGAACGCCTCATCTTCCGCCTCGGAACAATTCAACCCCAGGGCATCAATGTGGACTTCAGTTTCCTCATTTCCCCTTCCCCCACCTCACCCCAGCTCCAAACTTGCAGCTCAGCATTGTCCTACCTGCCTATCTTCCTTCCCACCTACCCACTCCACCCTCCTCCCTGACCTATCACCTCCAACCCCATTCCCATTCACCTATTATACTCTACGCTACTTTCTCCCCACCCTCCTCTCATTTATCTCTCCACCCTTCAGGCTCTCTGCCTCTATTCCTGATGAAGGGCTTTTTGTCCGAAACGTCGATTTTCCTGCTCCTCGGATGCTGCCTGAACTGCTGTGCTTTTCCAGCACCACTCTAATCTAGAATCTGGTTTCCAGCATCCGCAGCCCTTGTTTTTATCTTTACTCTCAGGCTGTGCCCTCAGGTCCTAGTCTCTCCTATCAATGGAGGCATCTTCCCAACATCCAATCTGTCCAGGCTGTTTAGTATTGTGTGTGTTTCATTTAAATCTTTCTAATTTCTGTCTCTGTTTCGGATTTCCAGCATCTGCATTTTTTTTTAATATAAATCTAGTCTAAGCATGGGCAGCCTCTAATTTCTCCTGTCTCTCCATTTTTTTTGCTCTAACCTTTACTCCATCTGCTTTAGTCAATCCTGAACAAGGGTTATACCCAAAATGTTGACTTCACTTCCTGTTGCTGCCTGGCTTGCTGTGGTCTTCCAGCTACCTGCCTGTCTACCTTAAATCAGCCTCCTCTTCTTCATTAGTCAACACCAACACAAAGTGCTCCTGAAGTATTAAAGACTCGCATGCCTATAAACTTCTTATCACTCTCTCTGATCCTAATAGAACCCACTCTAGTCCAATGATCCACTTACAACTTACATGCCAGATCATGATTTTGGGTACAAACAATTCTCCATCTTCACCACCTGTAACATTGCATCATTGGCTATATAGCCAAAGAGCACTCAATTAGCTCCAAAGCATTTGGTGTAGGCTGTTACCAAAACATTTGGATACAAATCATGTTCTGCACTGGTGAGCTGAATGGCCTCTTTGCAAACTGTAACAATTGTGATTCAAAGATAAGCAATTCTATCTCAGTTCAATAAATAAGCTTCAGTTTGAGGTATACTGGCAACTAAATGGTACAAACACCCTATTTCCTAGGGTGAACCCCCACAAGCCTCTCCTTGTATGGTCCTCTACTGGAGAGCAACAACTCACTTTTCTTCACACCTTCAAGAGGTTAGTCTGTGCAGTGAAAATATAAATCAAGGAAAACCTTTAAGCATTTACATCCAACCCTAAATTCACCAGCTTCAGTTTAATGAGCAAGCATGAACATCTCCCATATAATCTACAATCTTTCCTCTGGAAAGAAGTTTTAAGAATATGAGCTGTTAACTATAGTAACCAATCTATGTGACACCAGTTTCTACTTACTGAAGCACAATGTTAAATTAGGGACACACAGACCTCAGGCAAAATGGTCAAGTTCCAAATGTTTTGACAGCACACAGTTTGAACAACATGGTTATGAAACATGTGTACAAGATGATTAGGGGGTTAGATAGGGTTGACAGTGTGAACCTTTTCCCGCATACGGAGTCGGGTATTACAAGGGGGCATAGCTTTAAATTAAGGGGGGTTAGATATAGGACTGAAGTTAGGGGTAGGTTCTTCACTCAGCGAGTCGTAAGTTCATGGAATGCCCTGCCAGTAGCAGTGGTGGACTCTCCCTCTTTATGGGCATTTAAGCGGGCATTGGATAGGTATATGGAGGATAGTGGGTTAGTATAGGTTAGGTGGGCTTGGATCGGCGCAACATCGAGGGCCAAAGGGCCTGTACTGCGCTGTATTCTTCTATGTTCTATGAAACTTCTTCCTAAACACAAATGCAATAGTGCTGTATGCTGGCAAACTCCAACTTGGATGATAATTACAGAAAACAAAAAATGCTGGAAATCATAGTGTGCCAGGCATCACTTGTGGACAGGCAACAAGCTAATATTTCAAGTCGAGATGACTCTTCAAGTCTCCGCCCCACACCTTTGCAAAAAAAAAGCTGCCTCTTCATTCATGAGAGCTCTGAAGAGTGATCTAAACGCAAAACAGTAGCTTACTCTCGCTCTCCACAAATCCTGCCTAACCTGCTGTGATTTCTAGCATTTTGTGTTTTCAGTACAGATTCAGCATCAGCAGTAAATTGCTCCGACTTCAATGATAATTTATCAGTCTACTCCAGATACAAACCAACCAGTACATACAAATTCACTGTTACTTCAACGTGTTTTCAGTCACAAAACAAATAAAAGAACGTGACACTGTACTTGCAAATACTGTTCTTCTGTTTTCTCTCCATGTGGGAGCCCAACCAAAAAAGTGCTCAGAACAAACAAAAAGAATAAGGTGATGCAAAAAGAATAAGGTGATCCAAACTGGCCCAAGGGCATTGATTTTGGTCAGGAATTTGATCAGTAATCATTCCAAATGAGCATCCAAAATTATTTAATGCATGCGGTCTTCAAAAAATTGTTACAGCTAAGTCTTCATTCTAAGTCTGGCAGATATTTGCCTGCATTTCCTCCAACCTGATTTACTGCATCCGTTGCTCCCGACGTGATCTCCTCTACATTGGGGAGACTGTGCGCAAACTCAGGGACTAGTTCAGGGAACATCTGTGGTCCACATTCTCCAAATCGACCCCACCTCCTGCCACTTTAACTCCCACCTCCCAGACGGCATGCCCATATTGGGCCTCCTCCACCATCAAAATAAGGCCACACAAACTGGAGGAAAAACACCTTAACTTCCAAGTCAGGAGCTTACTACTTTATGGCCTCAACATGGAAAACTGGTGAATTCCAATCTCCCCAACCCCCACCTCATTCCAGGTCCAGCCTTCCCTCTCTACCCTGCCTACTTGACCTGACCTAACATGTCAATCTTCCTTCCCACCTATCCACTCCATCCTTCCCAATAACAATCCCATTCATCTCCCAACTGCATTCACCTATCGCCAACCCACCCTTTCACCAGCCCCATCCCCTTCCAATTATTTCTCAGCCACCTTCCCCCTCCCCAGTCCTGAAAAAGGGTCCTGCCCAAAACATTGACTCTCCTGCTCTTCTGATGCTGCTTGATCCACTGTACTTTTTTCCAGCTCCACATTTTACTCACTGACATCTGCAGTCATACAGTCATAGAGATGGACAGCACGGAAACAGACCCTTCAGTCCAACTCATCTATGCTGACTACATATCCTAAATTAATCCAGTCCCATTTGCCAGTACATAGCCTGTATCCCTCTAAACCCTTCCAATGCATATGCTCATCCAGATCTCTTAAAATGTTTTACTTGTACCCTCCTATCTCCAAGATTCAACTGCTGAAAACAATCAGTTTTTTTGCCAAATCAGAAGCAGGTAAACAAGCAAGTTTACTTTTATTCAAAACTAGTTGACAATAATAGACTTCAGGTAGCAAGTTCACTAAGTGAAGGGAACAAAATTATTTGTTCCTCTCCCTGAATTTATAATTGTAACAGAACCCCTGGACTGCAGAAAGAGGCTATGATTCTATGATTCACTGGTTTAAAAATTTAAAAGGATCTGAAAGGCCACCCATCTTATGTCCGACTTGAGGGAAGTATGTACAGTAGGCAAAAAAGTTCTAATCCCATTCATGTCTTGAGCATCAAAAATGAATATGCACATACTTGGGTAAAAGCCATAAGTCAGACTGAACGCAAAATAAAGGGTTGTCCGGACATGAATATTTCACAGGGTTTACTTTCAACTAAATCTTAATAGAAGTCAATGAGACGTGGAAACACCTTGACCAGCAGTCATCATTTCAATGTGAATGATTTATATTTATGAACAACTCTAAACCACAAACTTAATTCACTTATAAATATAGTGCCCTGGTTTCATAGGTCGGTGCAACAGCAAGGGTCAAAGGGGGCCTGTACTATGCTGTAATGTTCCAGATTCTAAATCAGTCATTCGTGTATTAGATAACTAACTAGTCATCATCATAATTCCTTTGAACTTCAGATGGAGCTCTCAATGGTAAAGGTAGCATGGCACTCAATACCAGTGACTGGTTTAACTGCATCCAGATGTTTTACAAACAATATGACCCATCAATATGGTGCTTCCATCAGTATCCCAGAGGCTTCAAACCGAAGCCCATTCCATGATACAGTTTCATTCCATTTCAAAAACAAGCCTCAAAACCCCCACAGCCCGAGAGAGGAAGCAGTCAGGCATGCAGTTTCAATGCTGCTGAAGGTTGGGGGAAGGGAAGGACCACACCAATGGAACATTTCATGCAGATATCTTTCAATGAATAACAAACTTAAGCATATGAAAAAAATTTTAAAAATTAAAAATACTGGCCAAAGATCAGGAGTCAACCTTTAAAGTTACTGCAGTAAATGTGAAAATACCACTACTACTTATTTCACTAAATATGAATTCAGGACTCTGATCTACAGGCGATTTTTTTGTCTAGTTTTTTCAATTTTAAAATAAAATTTAAAACTAAATAGACACAAACAGCTGTTCAAGAAACTGGGAGAGAGAAAGCGATAAGGATTTTAAAAATGTCAAAATACTTCTGTCCTAATTTGGTTCAAGCTAAAAGCATGTGTAGAGCATTTCCAACTGTTTCATTTTTCTATTATTTCATACATGCAGCTTTGTTGTTAAGGTCAAATGAATGGTTGAACGTACAACCAAAGCAGACTGAATTGACCCAGCTTTCATTTGAAGTCTTCTGTCCCATGTATTCCATCTCAGCCAAAAAAAAAGTGTACAGAGGTAACAAAAAATCCATTCCTGATCCCTATCCCAATGACTTAGTTCGAAAATATGAGTCAAATGAAACTAAAAGAGTGTCTTTTTAAAAATTAAACAAGATATTCATGATCACTTCTGACATCTTATTTTTAGAAAGGTGATTCGGCTTTCATAAGGAACATTCACTGCAAGATGTATGCATCAGTGGTCTTCACTGCCATGTCCAATTGCCTTCAAGATGACAGTACTAGGTCACTTGGAGACAAAGGTACTTCTATTCCTCTGCCATCTTTGTCTTTCTATGTAGTAAAGGTTGAAATTTTTAGATATGCTACACACAAAAAGTGGTTTGCTTATTACATCAGTAAATCCTGTAGGTAGCATAGGCATAGTTCTCTGGTGGGTAGACATGAACATTGTGGCACTTATTGAGTCTGTGTGTCTGCGAAACCTTTCAGCCAAGTGAGAAGTTTCCACTATATTCCAGATTTGTGCCTTAGGTGAAAAGACCAGGGGTCAAAGTGGTGATTGCATCTGAACATGGGCAACTCACCATTGAGTAATCGAGCCTGTGACCTTCTTCATAGCGATTGCATTTATGTGGCTCTGAGTTATACTCAACCGTAACCACACTGAACCAGTAACCAGTGTCTGACATTAATTGGCAACGTCCACAAATGTTGTTACATTCTCGGTTGTTGGTAATTGTTTAACATAAAATGTTAGTTGCCATTATCAGCCTTAGCCTACTTGTTCAGATGACTTACTGCACATGACCATGCACTTATTATTCAGAGGAATTGCAGACAGAGGTGAACCCTATGCAATCGCAAATAGCTCTACTTTTAACCTTATGATGGTCAAAATTTTGTAATACTTGACTGTACTCTGGTCCTGAACGTCATCATCAGGAACTCAAGTGACACTGCTGGACTGGGATGATCACATTGTTGTAGGCCAAACATCTCCCTTTTTAACAAGAATAATTCCAACCACTGTAGGACTTTCTTCAATTCCAATTGAATACAATTATACCAAAGGACTCCTTGTTGCCAACAGTCAAATTCTACCTCCGTCTGTTGCCTTCCCCTTTCCTTGGGAATGATCCTTCAAATCAATTTAAGGACGGAAACCTCTTTTACATTATTTCGGACATCCTACCTCTGAAGCTATTAGTTTGATTTCTGTTGAAAAAAAATTGTCTCATGACATAAATACTTCAACTTTACTAATCAGTGTATAAAATATCACCAATTGTACAGTATTCTGGATGAAGGAAGAAAATGGACTAACAAAAGGAATCCAAGTTGAGAATCTATCACAGATCTTCTAATTCTAAATTACGATCCCTCAAAATTTCACCTCGTGTCTTTGTAGTTACTTGGCACAATTATCACGTTTTCCAATGAAGCCAGTCTAATGGATAAACTGACATATATAATACTGTACAAGTGACTTTTCAAAAGGACTTCAATTTAAATCATGACGTAACTTGCATAGGTGGCTAGATTGTTCATCAGTAATGATTTGAAAGATATAAACAGGTTGTTTGACCAATACAGCCAAATTGGGAAAACAAGGTTTTTCCTCCATGACATGTTTGAAGTCTGAAGTCACATCAATACTAACATCCGCTCTAAATAATGTAGCTATTCTATTCAAACACTATCATCCTTCTTGAAATTAAGAGATACCACAAAAATATGTTGCTCTTAACATGTAAAGATCTCAACTGCAACTTTCATGGCATAACACTAATCCTCCATTCAAGAATTGTGCATAAACTTGGAGTATTTTCCCACAAACAATATGAAAAGAGTCACCCCAGCCTAATTAGAAACCAGTGAATAGACCCTTTCTAAGGCAGAAACTCTATGTGGTATAGTGAACAAATTCCAAAAAGGTAACTGCAATGTTCTGTTAGTGTTTTTCTACACGTAGTGTACAATAGTTGAAAAACCTCACTAAGTTCACACTGACCAACATAGAAATCATGCCAGAGACAATTTAAGGCTTAGCCAAAAACAAATAAGTACAGTTATTAGACAAAACAGCTGCCAACTTTAAACTCAGTCATACAGGAACAAAAATCTTTACAGTTTTCAAAACAATTACAAAATAAAAGGATTGGTACAATATTTATTTTGGAAGATGGTCAACAACTCTTAGTAATTTTTCAGACCAAGTCGAGAGATTTGTATTTTGATTAGATTCCCTACAGTGTGGAAACAGGCCCTTTGGCCCAACAAGACCACAATGACCCTCTGAAGAGCAACCCACCCAGACTCATTTCCCTCTGACTAATGCACCTAACACAGCCAATTCACCTGACCCCACATCTTTGGACTGTTCATCAGTAAAGCAAAATAGGTCAAACAAAATGATGCAAATTACACAAAACAAGCTCAACTACTTGCCCAACCTTCCTGTATATTTTCTAAATTAATAAACAATTTTTTTCTTATTTTACCCAAATCCCAAGTATTAGGCTTACTTGATGAACTAGTCAGTCATCTGCTGAAGTGTACAGAGTAAGACAGCAATACCCTAAAATGTCATACAGAACATTAACACTGACCCAGACTTTGGATGTGCCAAGCACCTTGCTAGGGAAAAAGAGAAATCCTGCCCCATTCACCACAAAATGAAAATAAACACCAGGATAATGCTCAGGACAACTTTATGGTTTGCTGTTTCCTCAGGCACATATACTGAAAAAGGTCTAAACACACATCTGATTTGACGAGCATTCAGGTTGACTAGGGAAGTAGTGAAAGTGAAATCATACCCAAGGCATTCAGAGTCTCTAGTCGAAGGTCACTGAATAGCACCTCACATGTTTGCTTTCTGCTTTTAGATGAATTTTTTTTCCCAGTACACCGACGTTTGTAAAAAAAAAATCTGAGTTATAAACTATGTTCAAGACACCTTTTCTGTCCAAATTAGTCCTTTGAATTTCAAGTTATTCAAATGTTCCTTATCATACCCATTTTAGAAAAATCAACCTTGTTGCAGTTTACAACTTCAAAGTTTATGAAACCGATAAATATGAAAGCATTACCAACACAAAGAAGCTTCAATACAAAAAGAGCTTTCAGCAGATTAAGGATTGAATATGTGACATTACATTTCACTTCTGATACCAAGTTTCATTATAATTCGGTGACAAGACCGCAGCTCGTCCCACAAAATTCAGTCCTTCGAATATTAAGGTGCACGAAGCTCCAGGTAGGACCATTGTGGGTGTCTAATGCACTGAATTGTATTTTGCTTTGCTTGACAATGACATCAAGTCTGTGCCAACATACTTAATGATAAAAATGTTTTCAAAATCAAATTAAATAGCCAAGTTCATTCATGTTCAAGATATTTCAGCTACTTCTTTGAAAGGAGAAGAGGATTCAAACCACAGAAAAACTTGACCTCCAAGATAATTTTATGTAAAAACAGAAATCATTTGTCTTGCATCCCCTATTTCATCAGCCAGCGATGGCGTGGCATTCTCCAATTCTTTGATTCTCAACTCTTCAGTATATTGGTGAAGTCATCACTTTCATTCCCTAACCTAAACCTACAACTTCCCACAAGACATTTTAGATTAATTAGTTCTACAAACTTGCAATTTCTCAGCACCTTTAAGTGAAGTTCAGAAAGCACTGTTTGCTGGTAAACCCAAGTACGCTTTCTCAAAATGGGAAAATAAACAAGGGGAAATCCCTATCTAAGCATCCTTCATTTTCATTTCATAGGAATTAAAACCCACTTGTGAGAAATGCAAATACCATACTGGTACATGGAACTAAACCATGCCAGTATGGTTTAAAACACCTATTAAAAGTTGAAGGCAGCATTCAGAGAAACAGAATCTGAATTAAGTCTCCCAGTGCAGAGAGTTTTCGATATTCCAAGGCCCAAAACTACATGCTGAATGATGTACTGAAGTTTAAAAACATCACAAAGACTCATTGAGGAAAGGGCACCCTCACATCTCTCAGCAACAGCACCTAGGGGCTAGAAAATAGCTAAAACCCTTGGGCTGTATTTTTGACATGTTATGAATATTATAAATATTAATTTCAAAGGGAGTAACAGTATTATTCCAAGAAACTGATTTGGTTTGCACCTTTATGCAAGATGAATTTTAACAGTATTATCATGTACCTCGTAAGTTTTAATAAAATATATTTTGGGAAAAAAAGAATGTGCAACAAACAATGAATAAATTCTGAAATCTCCAATTTGTGAAAGAAAAACTGAAAGCTAATAGCTTTAATCAGGACAGAATTTTTTTAAAAACAAAACTACCCTAGTGGGCAGATAGAGCAAACGCACACACTCGGGAAAAAAATTAAAGATTTATGACTGCTCCAATAGGATTAGCGATACAGAGCAGTCGTTTAACACTATGTGCCACAATCAGTTAACCAGATTTGTTTTTTTTTCTGTAGATGGCAGGACACGAGTGATTTAAACGGATGGAACAACACTAAGCTTTAAAAAAAAGGTTCCCTGCGCCCACCGCATTTGTTACCTGTGCGCACGTCCTACACAAAAACCTCCACCCAACATAAACACATTCATTCTTACCCCTCCTCCACTCGCTTCTCCGCAGGAGCTTCCAGGCGTCAATCTAATCAGATATTAACGACTGCTACACCCCTCCCCAACATACATAAAATGAAGGGAACGACACACCGAGGGGAAACCAGGGCGTGCATATCGAGATTAAAATATACAAAAAGGAGATTGGACATGGAATACCAGCTGTCTCCTTTCTAATGTGCAATTTCAAAATCACATCTAAAAAGGCTTGGATTAAAAATGTGAAGTCCTTTTAACGAATTATGCCCGTGCAAAAACACAAAGGAAAGTAACCTTACTGCAACCATGGTAAATAAATCTCTCCCAGGAGACTGAAGCAAACAGAGGGGGCTGAAACTAACACCATTTCTACCTGCACAAGTTGCCATTTGCTGCAGCCTAGTCAGCTCGGCTCGACACGACAATCAGGAATCGTTTTCTCCTGCTGAAAGGAAATACTTTTCTCTTTTTAAAAATCCGCTTCAATCCCACATTGTTACTTGATTTTAAAAAGCACACACTGAATAAATATGCAGGCGCCAGGTTTTCTTGCCATTTTTAACAACGTAGCGGTCCCATTTTTCAGGTAAACATGTTTACATCGCTCTCCCTCCCTTCTCTTCTCGCTCGCTGTGGCAGGCGCACATGTCACAATTTCGTCAGCAGGAAAAGCCCATCAACTTAGCATCAACCATTAGGACAACATTTTAAATGAAAAAAAACTATAATCACTCTAAAGGCATAAATCTTAATAGAAAATATTATTTTAATTTGTATTTCAATTGCGGTAATTACACAGGAAAATACATAAAAATATCAAAATGCGGGAGGGGAAATGCTGTCACACCGTTAGCTTCTATTTCCTGAAGGGGGAAATCTCTACCTTCCTAAGTTTAAAACAAACAAAATAATTTCAACTCTAGGACTAAATTATAACCGATGCGCTTAAAGTACTGATCCTCCTTAGAATGAATGATTCAAGAAACATAACGCGCGCACACACGCTCATAATAAAAGTTTAAATAAATAAAGGGGGGATCCAACTCCTTCCCGGCTATAATGTAAATGTATTCCTTATATAGCGCTTTCAGCCGAGAGTCCGAGTGCGCGAAGCGGGCCAGAGGCCCCGTAATTCGCTCGACCCGTGACCACCCATTTCGGCACCAAACAGGTAGCCGGGCGAAAACAAAAAAAAACGACCAACTCAGCCTTTTCCTGGAGTAAAACATCGAAGAGAGAAGAGAATTTAAAAGGTGGGGGGGAACTTCACCAATCTGTTTATGTTGACACCAGGGAAGGGAGGAGGGGAAGAAACATACAAGCATAAAAAGTCTCGTTTCCTCTTTTCAACACTTTTCAACTCTGCGTCAGGTGTTCATTTTAAGATTATGGTATAGTTCAGGGCGACCCAAAAGAAATAAAGAAACGGCCCTCACCGCCAAAAGCACCCTGCATTTTAAATAAAAGGGCAGCAAAGTGCCGGAGTTTTGAATGCACATTTTATAAAAGCAGCACTGGAGAATTCTCTGGTCTAATTCGCCCTGGGGTGGGTGAGGGTGAAAGGAGAGGGAAGGGAAGGGACTGGGGGGGGGGGGTGGGGGGAAAGAGAGAGAGGAGGAGGAGGCTCTCTGACTGACGAAGCAGATAAAGAGCTGGGAGCGGCAGCGTATAACGGTCCAGGGCCATGAACCGCTAGGCGACGGGCGAGAGAGGCCAGGGAGCAGCAGCAGGTAATGATCTCACCCTGACAACAGCAAGAATTGTTCGCCTCCCAACTTTCTCCACACTTTGCTCTCAATCCTCTTCCCCAACACCACCTCCCCCCCCCCCCGAAAAATAAAACGACCCACCACAACCAAAGTCCAAACAATCATCAGAGAGAGAAAAAAAATAATAACCCGCACTGGGACTCCGCTCTCTTTCTGCCGAGTTCCCGATCTAAAATTCGACCACTCTCTTTCTCTCTCGCCCAGCCGAGTTTCTTCGAGTTAAGTTTTTCTTTTGTTTCTGTTCTTTTTTAATCCAGTTACACTACCCCCTCCTCTTCCTCCCCTGTTTACCCCTGCTCTTAAAGAGTAAAGAAGAGGTGGTGTTGTTTGAAAGGTGGGATTGGTCTGAGGGGAGGGTTGCGGGGATCTTTCTTCAGCCCCTTGCCCTGCTTCCCCCACGCCAGCCCGGTGGAAAGCTCACCGTTTTTCCTCCTCGGGTTTGCCTGTTTTCTGCGCTTACACCTGGGGCCATCCGCCATGATCCGCTCGCTCTCTCGTTTCATTGATAAGCGCTGTCAAATTCCAGGACGCGTGCAACCACCCCCAGCCTTCTTTGCGACACTTTTATTTTTCTTTGCGACACACCTACCTTTCCGCCGCCCCCTTTTTTTTTGCGCTCCTCGCGCTCACCACCTCCCCCCCCCCCCCCCTTACAGCTTACAACCCCACCGCGCGCGCGCTAGCGGCCGGCGCGCGCTCCTTACTATGGGAACGACAGGTTACCCTGGAGATGGATTTTCACTCCCTCCCTCCCTCTCTCTCTGCTCCTTCCCACCCACCCGCTCCATCACCTTCCCTCTCTCTCTTCTCCCCCACCACAATTCTCTCATTAAACATTTGGGTTTGCGGCAGGATTTGAATCCAGCGCGGGAAATTTAAAACTGAGCAAAGTAGCCCAAGGTAGGAAACCAGGGTCAGGAAGAGATTGCAGCGTCTTCAGCGCCCCCAACAATCTCTGAACCAAGAGGAACTGTTATTCATTATTATACAGGGGGAGAAGTAGCTGCACAAAGACAATACAGATAAATATTTAATTAGATATGTGCATTATTGATATAAATATCTGGAGATGTTTTATACACTAATATGTGACTAATTTACTTGCAGTCTGCAACCAAAAACAGCGAAGAGGATAGTGTGCGATTGCAAACTTTGGTCGCACGTTATTTTATGAGTAGTCGTGTTGCATCAGTTACTTCACATTTTTAACATCGTTTTCTCTGCCCGCCCAGTGTAATATCTACTTGGAAAGTAAATTATGCAGTGTGAAAGGCTGGTGAAAACATTGACCACGCATTCAGCTGATAATCGTGAATAAAATCATTTTCAATGGTTACTGGTTCTTGAGAATCGCTTCTGGGACAATAGGTAACGATAACGTTGTGCGCCATTCTGTGGCATGATGATATGAACGTAAAGAGTAAAATTTGAAATGCATAAATTATTTTATTAGTGTCTTGTAGTAAATGGTGATTATTTTCCTAACGGACAGGCAGGCCTACTTTAACAGTGTCTTTTACCAATGCAGTGAGAATCACTGCATAAATGTTACTGATCATAGTTTACAGCCTTTACTAAATCTGCTGTTTATTTCGAATTTGTAGGCAATCGATGATAGCTGGTGTTGTTTAGTAATTATTGTGTTCATGCTGGCTAAATACTGGTCAATTCCATAAATAATCGTATCTATAATTTGTTAATTATTAAACAGTAAAAATGAAACGTTTTAAAGTTCGTACAGTGTAAAGTATAGTAACTATGGTTTTGAAAACATTCGAGCGTAATCCAAATTATCTGAAAATGTAGGGAAAAAATTGTGATCTGTCAGATTGTATCATTCAGTAGTAGTATTCTACACGACAAAAGTTTAAATGCAGCAACAAAACCGTGTGATGGTCAAGTCAACTACTATAATGCACTTTATTTTTTGTGCAACGGTATAACATCCAAAATGTAATAACTACCCCAATATTTTGTTTGTCGGTCTCCTTTTTTTTTATTACTTCTATACCGTATTAAAAGTAAAAATGACAACACTGACATGAATGAGGATAGATGACAGGAGTGAGAACTGTTCTCCTTGGAGAGAGATATGCGAAGAGGGAGGTCTGGTAGAGGTTTTCAAAATCGTGATTGGGCTGGATAGAGTAGATAAGAATAAACTATTCCCCTCTCATTAAAAGAACAGAACAAAAAACGATTTGCCAAAGGAGCGAGAGTGAAGTGAGGAGAAAGTTTTGCACTCAGCGAATAGTTAAGATATGGAAATCGCTACTGGAAGTGTGGCGGGAGCAAGTTCAAGATAGCATTGGATGATGTGGATAAAAAATCATGAGCAAGGGAATAGGGAAAAACAAGGAAATTTACACTTGGTAGTGGTGCTCATTAAAGGTGCAGGGACGATGGGCCGAACAGTACGTTATGCTTGTGCGACGTTATGTTTCTGGCATGGAGTGCTTGGTTTGGAACTGGACTGTTTCCTGTAAAGTATTAATTCTGTATAAAAGAACATGTACTTGATTCACTGTACACGTTAGTTTTCATATCAATTGTTCTACTCCTTCAGGCACCTTCTAATAAATAGATTTCTGGGACTAAAACCGAAACTGTGGTTGACTTTTATTGCTATCACGCTACTAACAGTATTCAAATTGTGCCTTATTCGGTGCTGTGGACGGGGAAAAAAAGCTAGTCTTATTCAGAGTTCATTGGCCATTTCCCGCTATGGCACCAACCCACAAGAACAAAATTTTGCTGAGCGGTGTCATGTCATGCTGGCAGGTGAATTCCGATTGGAAGAAGTAGTTGCCCACGGCCTAGGATCTGCAGAGTGAGGGATCCTTCCCAATCTGCATTCACGGGAATGGGGCGAAAAGCTGAACTGCTTTCAGTGACAGGACCTTCTTGATCACTGGGAGAGCGCCAAGTAATGAGCTCCGAAATTCTGCTAGCTCCCTGTTTGTTTAGCACGGTCCATTTCGCACAGTCACACACGTATGTGAAAAGCTTCACTTCAGTGTTAGATCCCATGTAAATGACAGGATCAGTTTGTCAAATCCCAGTCACACGGTACAAGGGCAGTGCGCTCAGTTTGTCCATTTTAAAATGGCCGTTTAAACCAGTCGTGTCCTGTCCCCACCGGGAAAACTCTCCTTAAAACAAAGACGAAACTGAAAACCAGCTTGTGGGAGCCTACATCTGCACATCTCTGAGTTGATTTGCCGTGTACTCGGGAGCCGTCAACGCGCTTCGCGACCAATGAGTTACTTTTGAAGTGTCATTAGTGCTGTTATGTAAACAACCGTCCCAGCAGGGTGCCGCAAGGAGCAACCGAGATGAATGAGCCACGGTTTTGTTTTGGTGGGACTTTCGTTTTTTTTAACCATTGCATTTGAAGCTGTGCACAACAGTTTCGGAGCATTGCGTGGTAGGGAGGGAAGAAAACGCTCAACTTGTGTGCCTGTGCTCACGGAAGACGCCTGCAATTTGACTAAATTTGCAATACACAACCTGTAGACAGGCATTATTTTACACTTATCTCATCTGTCTCGCTAAAAAAAAGATAGCAGCGCGATAGGGCTGCTCAGACACACTACTGGGATTCTCAAAATACAGGGGCTCGAATAGATTTTTCTACTATTGTCCTTTTTTGCCACGGTCTCTGGGGTATTTTCGTAGATCACCACCTGGCACTTTATGGTATTTGCCATTTCTACCAGTACGCGGTACTGGATTGTTCGAGGGTATTCAATGCCACTAATCCCCCTTTGGCTTTGCTTTGGTGGGCCTATGTATTCATTAGTGATCGGGGATATACAGAAGAGGTACTGTTCGTGAGTAACAGGTTTATTATAACAATATTTGGTGGAGTATAACTACTAGCTGGGACAAGTACTTTTACCCCCATCAGAAAGTCAGAATGGTTTCCTTGCCACCACCCCAATCAGTACAATATTTGGAGTCTATGTAACATGGATATTAACCATATTGGAACCATTACCTTAGTCAAGATCTTCCTTGTTGCATTATTTCTCTTTCCTTTCTAAAGATCTTATTGGTTGCAATGATGAGCTCTCAATTGTAGAAACATAGAAAATAGGAGCAGAAGTAGGCCACTCAGCCCTTCAAGCCTGCTGCAACATTCAATATGATTATAGTTGGTATCCAACTCAGTACCCTGTTCCTGTTTTCTCCCACCCCCTATCCTTTGATTCCTTTAGCTCTAAAAACTATATCTATCTCCCCTTTGACAACATTCAAATGTTTGTCTGCAAAGAATTGCTGAAGCCAATTCCACAGATTCACCATTTTCTGTGTGATCACATTTCTCCTGATCTCCGTCTTAATGGCTTCCTTAGACAATGATTCCTGGTTCTGGACTTCCTGATGTTAAGAAACAACCTTCTTATATTTACCCTGTCTTGTTAGAACTTCAAGAGTTTATATGAATTGTCTCATTCTTCTAAACTCCAGCGAATATAGTCCAAATCGATCTGGCCTTTCTTTATATACTGGTCTTGCTATCCCAGGAATCAGTTTTGATTAGCATTTGTTTCACTAGTTCACATTCTGAATATCCTTCATCATATAAGGAAACCAAAACTGCACACTGTACTCCAGGTCCAAAACATGCCCAGCTTGTGATCCAGTCTCAGTAATAGCTGCTAAATCTTATCCTTCAAACTGATTTTCTGTTTCCATCTCCAATTTTCTTTTCATGGTAGTTGTCTCCTGCCTAATGGTCCTGTTCTTCTTACATTCTTTGACTTCCTAGATTGATATCCACTTCCCAACCTCTTCCTACATCCGGCTATAAATCTACATTAACATGAAACAATAATTGTGTTTGTCTCTCCGCAGATGCTGCCTGACCCGTTGAGTCCAAAATATTTTGTTTTTATTTCCAATATCCTGCCTTCAAAATATTTTGCTTTGGTGTATTATAAGTTAAAGATCTTTCTCCATTGCCATAGTTACACATTCCACAAAACATGGGTACATCTGTGGCTTAAGTGAAGGTTGTGCCTTTTGTCTAGCCTTTCTTTTCTTTAAATATGATCTGAGTGCACTAGGTATCTAAAACCTTATCCTATACCACATATGGATATTTTAACTCTCTTCCCCTTTCTAGTCCAATATGTGGCAATAGAAGTAATCCAGAAATTTCCACTCTGGAGATTCTGCTGCTTTAAATTAGAAGATTATTCTTTGAAATTACGTGGTAGAATGGAAGAGTAGTCATTCTGTTATTGACCTCCTCAAGAATCAGAAAGTTTGCCTGCTTTGCCTCCCATTCTAGAATCTTTTTTATTCACTCGGGAACGTCCTAAGCCCTTGAATCTGGAGTGCAACGTATCATTCGAAACTCTGGACCCCCACAACTGGTGGCACGGTGACTCAGTGGTTAGCACTGCTGCATCACAGCACCAGGGACCGGGCTTTATTTCCAGCCTCAGGCAACTGTCTGTGTGGAGTTTGTGCATTCTCCCCGTGTCTGTGTGGATTTCCTCCAGGTGTTCCAGTTTCCTTCCACAATCCAAATATTTGCAGGTTAGGTGAATTGGCCATGCTAAATTGCCCATACTGTTCAGGGATGTGTAGGTTAGGTGCATTAGTCAGGGGTAAATGTTGGATAATAGGGGAGGGAGGGGCATGTGTCTGGGTGGGTTCCTCTTCGGAGGGGTCGCTGTGGACTTGTGCTAAAGGGCCTGTTTCCAGACTGTAGGGGTTCTTAAAAAAACTATCAGGCCCCCTGATTATGGAATCTCCCACATTTGCTAACTTGCATTTTCTTGCTATGTTATCTACATCGCTTGCTGGGGCATCTGATCAACAAATGTTTCTCCCTGCAAAATGTTGCAGAGTGAGGGATCCAGTTGACTCTGAAACTGTGAAACCTTCTGCTGCAAGATAACAAATCTTATACACTTCGTATGCATACAATTAAGATTTATGACAATAGGTCGTTAGTCTGTAACAATAACTTTGCATACATCTTAGACCATAAGACACAGAAGCAGAAATTAGGCCATTCAGCCCATCAAGTCTGAACCACCATTCAGTCATGGCTGATAGGTTTCTCAACCCCATTCTCCTGCTTTCTCCCCATAACCTATTTATCTCAGTCTTAAATATACTCAATGACCTGGCCTCCACAGCCCCTCCATGAATGTTGCCCACCCTGCTGAATATTATGAATATGTTTAATTTGGATTTGCAACATCTGCAGTATTTTGCTCTTATTTTTGAACATTCTGAGAAACATCTCAGATTCTGGTCCCCAGGTGATTTACTGAAGTATCCAGAGTGAGCAAAGACTTGCACTGACAACCAGTTTAGGATTGCAATGTAGCACACTTGCGTGCACTGGAAGCTGAATATCTCAATACACCACTCCCAATTCTTTGAAATCAGAAAGAACATGTATATACACTGCGCCTGTTTCAACTTAACAAAATCAGTGACAGCCTTTCATTGGTTCATTTCTCAGGGCAATGTCTTGTCTAATTCCAGTCGACCTGTCTAACCTAAATTTTATATATATTTGCAGTTAACTGTCAGTCATCACTAACCAGTACATTGCTCACAGCAACATCTTTACCACGAAGAGTCCAGTTGCCAACCAACCAGCACTTTCCTGTAAATTTTGGTTTTCCCCTTAACTTGGTATCTTTGCAAATTGGCCTGATGACTGCAAGACAAAAAACCTTCAGCAAAATGTGTCTTTTTCAGCAATACTCAATATTATCTAAATAACAAGATTTTGGACTTATTATACAGACAAATCTGGGGATTTTGATGGATAATTTATAGAAACCAAGAAAACAGTGTGTGTCAGGAACAATGCTCAATAAAAAGAATTTATAGCTAAAGATAGACTACAAATATTAGTGATGATAATGAGTCTGTGCAAGACATTGATATCAGTCAAGATTAAGTGTTGCTGGAAAAGCACAGCAGGTCAGGCAGCATCTGAGGAGGAGGAAAATCGACGTTTTGGGCAAAAGCCCTTTATCAGGCTTTTGCCCAAAATGTCAATTTTCCTGCGACTTGGGTGCTGCCTGACCTGCTGTGCTTTTCCAGCACCACTCTAATCTTGACTCTAATCTCCAGCATCTGCAGTACCCACTTCCGTCAAGACATTGGTACGTTCACTCCTGAAGTTCTGTGCACAATTCCAGTTGTGTACTACAGCAAAATCAAGGAATAACAGAATTGTGACGGTGCAGAGGAAACCATGCCTGCACCAAGTGCCAATCTCCAGCCTTTTCCCCATACCCTTGTACATTCTTTCTGTTGAAATTATCATCCAATACCCTCTTGAATCCCTCAGTTGGACCTGTCTCTATCATGTTTCCAGAAAATGCATTCCATACCTTAACTATTCACTATGATAATGTTTTTTTCCCTCATTACCCTTGCTGCTTTTGAATGTCATATGCAATCTATGCTCTCTTGTTATTATTCCTTTTATGAACAGGAACATTTTCTGACAATCTGCCCTATCTAGCCTGCTCATAATTTTATAATATTCTATAAAATCTCCTCGTAACCATCTTCTCTCCAAGGTGAATAGTCTTAACTTCTTTAATCTATCCTCATAACTGAAGTTCTTTATTCCTGCAACAATTCTTGTAAATACTTGTGCACCCTCTCCAATGCGTTCAAATCTTTCCAATAATGTGGCACTCTCACTGTAAGCATTATTCAAGCTGAGGTCTAACAAGATCAACATCACTTCCTTGCTCTTGTACACTCTGCCCCACTTAATAAAGCCAAGGACTCTGTATGCTTACGAACTCATCTCTTTGCCTGTCCTGCCATCTTTAATTATCCGTGCACACATTTACCCAGGACCCTCTGTTCCTGCACTCCCTTTAGAATTCTACGATTATTTTATATTATTTTTCAATATATTTTTATATCAAATTGTATCATCTCTCACTTCTCTATCTTGAACCTCATTTGCCAGCTATCTGCCCACTCGAACAAGGATATCCACGCATTTGATATGATGCAGCAAAGGGCTTGAAGCTTTCAAACTATGTTAGAAAGTTGAAGAATGTGGGATTATTTACTCTGGAACAACAAAGTTCCAGATGAAAAAATACGTTATTATCTAAGTATTCGAGATACTACAGATAATGTAAATTAAATTCTGATATGTTTGAGAAATTAGTCAATTCTAAAACCAAGGGATATAAGACCATAGAAATAGAAACAAGAGCAGGCCGTTTGGTGTGTCTCAGGTTTTGAAGAGAAATATGGCACTGTTTAGATTTAGCTACTTTGAACAGAGGATGTTAGCTGTTTAGGTAGGAAGTGAATGGCAAAGTTAACGATGACTGGACAGGTCTTTGAGAAAACACGATTACAAGGAGTTAATTCTTTTTGACTGGCCAGATGGCTTACAGTTTTCAATAATTGTTACATAATTAGTTAAATTTCTTGTCTCTGTTTCTTCACAGTAAATAAAGATATTTCTGTCTGTCTACCAGTTTGTAAACCATATTAGCATTTAGATCATAGACTTTTTTCCAATTCTCCCAAAAAACTGACAGTACTGTAACAGGAAAGCAGGGTATATTTAATAATAACTTTCAATAACGATACAAATCATTTTCTGGAATTTATCTTCTTTTTCTTTCCCTCTCTTGCTCCCCCTTCCCTCTTATAAAACTTCATATGTTTTAGCTTATATTCCGAGGAATAGCAGGAAATCCAATTCAACACACCCACAGCAAATCCCTTAAATCGCTACAAGTAGCATTTGACCTGTTTTGAATCCTGCCTCACCGGTAAAGTGATAAACATACAGCAAGGAGGGACAGGCCTGAGGAATCCTCAGCATGACCCTGGAGTCTCATAAAACTGGGCCCAACATCAAAAAGAAAATCTCTTATTTATTGTCATCTGCAGCCTTCCTCAGCTGATGCATCGTGCTCCTCCATGTTGAACATCACTCAGAAAAACACTGAAGGTAGCAAGGGCACAAAAAGTACACGGGGTGAGGATACATTCTTTAATGACAGACTCAGTAGCACCATTACTGAATGAACTGGTTGAGATTTACATGGTATAGCTAAAGGCCACAGCAGACAGTAAGAGATTGAACATGAGAGGAAAATGCATTTGCTTCTATCTTCATCAGTCTACTTGACCTAGATGCATCTGTTCATGAGAATATTGAGAGGAGTGACCATTGCAAAGTCCTTGCAAAGATGAAGTCATGGCTTTATGTTGACCACATCCTTAATTGTGTTGTGTGACACTATGACTGTGTTCTGAATCTGGGATAGATTCAGAACAGATTTAGCAGGCCAAAATTTAGTATCCATGCAGCACTGTTCCCACAAGCAGATGCAGAATTGTATTCAATCACATGGTGTTACAATAGACAATAGACAATAGGTGCAGGAGTAGGCCATTCAGCCCTTCGAGCCTGCACCGCCATTCAATATAATCATGGCTGATCATTCCTAATCAGTATCCTGTTCCTGCCTTATCTCCATAACCCTTGATTCCACTATCTTTGAGAGCTCTATCCAACTCCTTCTTAAATGAATCCAGAGAGTGGGCCTCCACTGCCCTCTGGGGCAGAGCATTCCACACAGCCACCACTCTCTGGGTGAAGAAGTTTCTCCTGAGCTCTGTCCTAAATGGTCTACCCCGTATTTTTAAGCTGTGTCCTCTGGTTCGGCACTCACCCATCAGTGGAAATATGTTTCCTACTGCCAGAGTGTCCAATCCTTTCATAATCTTATACGTCTCAATCAGACCCCCTCTCAATCTTCGAAACTCAAGGGTATACAAGCCCAGTCGCTTCAGTCTTTCAGTGTAAGGTAATCCTGCCATTCCAGGAATTGACCTCGTGAACCTACGCTGCACTCCCTCAATAGCCAGAATGTCTTTTCTCAAATTTGGAGACCAGAACTGCACACAGTACTCCAGGTGTGGTCTCACCAGGGCCCTGTACAGCTGCAGAAGCACCTCTTTGCTGCTATACTCAATTCCTCTTGTTATGAAGGCCAGCATGCTATTAGCCTTCTTCACTACCTGCTGTACCTGCATGCTTGCCTTCATTGACTGGTGTACAAGAACACCCAGATCTCTCTGTACTGCCCCTTTACATAAATTGATTCCATTGAGGTAGTAGTCTGCCTTCCTGTTCTTGCTACCAAAGTGGATAACCATACATTTATCCACATTAAACTGCATCTGCCATGGATCTGCCCACTCACCTAACTTGTCCAGGTCACCCTGTAATCTCCTAACATCCTCATCACATTTCACCCTGCCACCCAGCTTTGTATCATCAGCAAATGTGCTAATGTTATTGCTGATACCATCTTCTATATCATTAACATATATTGTAAAAAGCTGTGGTCCCAGCACGGATCCCTGCGGTACCCCACTGGTCACTGCCTGCCATTCCGAAATGGAGCGTTTATCACTATCCTTTGTTTCCTATTAGCCAACCAATTTTCAATCCAATCTAGTACTTTGCCCCCAATACCATGCACCCTAATTTTACTCACTAACCTCCTGTGTGGGACTTTATCAAAAGCTTTCTGAAAGTCCAGGTACACTACATCTACTGTAGTGGGCGGCACGGTGGCACAGTGGTTAGCACTGCTGCCTCACAGCGCCAGAGACCCGGGTTCAATTCCCGACTCAGGCGACTGACTGTGTGGAGTTTGCACATTCTCCCCGTGTCTGCGTGGGTTTCCTCCGGGTGCTCCGGTTTCCTCCCACAGTCCAAAGATGTGCAGGTCAGGTGAATTGGCCATGCTAAATTGACCGTAGTGTTAGGTTAAAGGGGTAAATGTAGGGGTATGGGTGGGTTGCGCTTCGGCGGGTCGGTGTGGACTTGTTGGGCCGAAGGGCCTGTTTCCACACTGTAAGTAATCTAATCTAATCTAATCTAATCTACTGTATTTCCCTCATCCAACTTCATAGTTACAACCTCAAAAAATTCAAGAAGATTAGTCAAGCATGATTTCCCCTTCATAAATCCAAGCTGACTCTGTCCTATCCTGTTACTACTATCCAGATGTGCAGTAATTTCATCCTTTATAATAGACTCCAGCATCTTTCCCACCACTGAGGTCAGACTAACTGGTCTATAATTACCTGCTTTCTCTCGCCCACCTTTCTTAAAAAGTGGTATAACATTTGCCACCCTCCAATCCTCAGGAACCGACCCCGAATCTATTGAACTCTGGAAAATAATCACCAACGCATCCACGATTTCCCGAGCCACCTCCTTCAGTACCCTGGGATGCAGACCATCAGGCCCCGGAGACTTATCAACCTTCAGACCTAACAGCTTCTCCAACACCAAATCCTGGCAAATATAAATTCCCTTAAGTTCAGGTCCTTCAGCCACTGTTACCTCAGGGAGATTGCTTGTGTCTTCCCAAGTGAACACAGATCTGAAGTACCCATTTAATTCCTCTGCCATTTCTTTGTTCCTAGTAATATATGCCCCTGTTTCTGTCTTCAAGGGCCCAATTTTTGTCCTAACCATTTTTTTGCCTTGCACATACCTAAAAAAGCTTTTACTATCCTCCTTAATATTCTTGGTCAGTTTACCTTGGTACCTCATTTTTCCTCTGCGTATTTCCTTCTTAGTAATCCTCTGTTGCTCTTTAAAAGCTTCCCAGTCCTCAGTTTTCCCACTTATCTTTGCTATGTTATACTTTTTCTCTTTTACCTTTATATGTTTCTGAACTTCCCTCGTCAGCCACAGCCGCCCATGCCTCTTGCTGGGATCTTTCTTCCTTTTAGGAATGAACTGATCCTGCAACTTCTGCATTATACACAGAAATATCCGCCATTGTTCCTCCACGGTCATCCCTGCTAAGGTATTGCACCATTGAACTTTGGCCAGCTCCTCCCTCATAGCTCCATAATTCCCTTTATTCAACAGAAGTACTGTCACTTCCGACTGTACCCTCCCCCTCTCAAATTGCAGATTGAAGCTTATTGTATTATGGTCACTACTTCCCAATGGCTCCTTCACTTCGAGGTCTCTGACCAATTCTGGTTCGTTACACAATACCAGATCCAGAATTGCCTTCTCCCTGGTCGGCTCCAGCACCAGCTGCTCTAAGAATCCATCTCTGAGGCACTCCACAAAGTCTCTTTCTTGTGGCCCAATACCATCCTGATTCTCCCAGTCTACCTGCATGTTAAAATCCCCCATAACAACTGTAGTGACATCTTTGCGACAGGCCAATTTCAGCTCCTGATTTAACTTGCATCCGACATCCAGACTACTGTTTGGGGGCCTGTAGATGACTCCCAAGAGGGTCTTTTTACCCTTGGTATTTCGAAGCTCTATCCACACTGACTCTACATCTCCTGACTCTAGGTCCCCCCGCGCAAGGGACTGAATATCATCCCTTACTAACAAGGCCACCCCACCCCCTCTGCCCGTCAGTCTGTCCTTACGATAACACGTGTATCCTTGAATATTCATTTCCCAGGCCCTGTCCACTTGAAGCCACGTCTCAGTTATCCCCACAATATCGTATCTGCCAATTTCCAAAAGAGCCTCAAGCTCATCCATCTTATGTCTAATGCTTCGTGCATTCATGTATAGTATTTTTAATTTGTTACTGCTCTCACCCTTCCCATCAACCCTTATTTCACTCAACCTGACAGCATGATGCCTTTCCGAGTTTTCTGCCTCATTAATACAGTTGTCTTTCTTGACTTCTCTTGTTCTAACTTTCCCTTCAATTTCCTTTTTAAACATCCAGCTTGTCCCCTCCCCCCCCCCCCCCCCCCGCTACTTAGTTTAAATCTACCACATGGTTCTGACTATTCCTGATTCTACTATTACTATCAATCCAAGAGACTGAAGCTGGTTCAATGAGGAGTGTCAAGAGCCCCATTAGGAAGATCTAAAAATTAGATGCCAAAAGCATAACAACGTGCAACTCACTGTGGAAGAGGCATGTGATAGACAAGGCTAAGTGATCCAATGATAAATGAATCAGATGAAAATTCTATGGTCCTACTACATCCAATTGTGTGTGTGGTGGACATTTCAACAACTAACAGAAAAAGTAAGCTCCAGGAGCATTACCATCTTCAATGATGGTGGAACCCAGCAGGAATGTAAAAATCAAAGTTGATGCACTTTCATTCATCCTCAGGCAGAGTGCCAACTGGATGGTCCATTTCAACCTCTTCCTGAGCCTCCTGCAAAAATTCAATTCACTTTGGTATAGCAAAGGCAAGAGGCACAACAAAATCCTAGCTGTAGTGTTGAATACATAATTCTTGAACTAGCCATCTCTAACCAGCCATTCCAATGCAGCCACAACATTGGCATTAACCCAACTAAGATAAAATTGTTGAATTATGACTTGTCCAGAAAAAAACACAAGAGAAACCAATTAGCATCTCATCTATTTATTTTCAATTATCAGAAGTGTGTTGAAAGATACTATAAACAATGCTAGCAAGCTTATCAATACTCTGCTCACCAGTACTCATTTTGGGCTCAAGCAGTACCTCAGAATTCATCACAGCCTTTGTCCAAATGTGACCAAAATAATTGAGTTCTAGAAGTGAAGCGAGACTACCTGCCCTTGATATTGTTTGACCAAGTGCAACATTGAGGAGAATGGTAAAGTTCAGATCAATGGGAATCAGGGACAAAGCTCTCCATTGTCTTGAATCATACATGGCATAAAGGAAGAAGACTTTGTCGTTGGAAGCCATTAATCTCAGTCCCAACATATCATCAAAATCTTTCCCCCTACCAAAAGGCACAAGTCATGAACAAAATTTTCTCCACTTGCCTGCTCGAATGCAGCTCCAACAACATCCAAGAAGCTCAAAACTATTCAGGCCAAAGCAACCTTGTTGACAACATTCATTCTCTCTACCACTGGCACACTGACTGCAGTGTGTACTGGTGCAAGATATATGTTAGCAACTTTCCAAGGCTCCGTCATTGAAGTTAGGAATGTTCATAGAGCTGCCTTTTTCTGTTAATTGTTTAATTGTCCACCACCATTCATAACAGAATGTAGCAGTACAGCAGAATTTTCACCCGATCCATTAATTGTGGGGTCACTTAACTCTTGTCTATCATATGCTTCTTCCACATTTAACATATATGTTCCTGTGTTGTAGCACCTCTCATGTGCACAACCTCTACCACCTAGAAGGGCAAGGACAGTTGACTCATAGGTACATGCTGCCACCTGCAAGTTCTGCTTGAAGTTACACACCTTGCAAAGCAGTTCAGTGCGTTAAAATCCTGGAACTCAGTTCCTCGTGGCAGAATGAGAAGGATTTCATTATATGGAGAGTTGTAACTCAAGAAGCTAGTACAACATTTCATAAGCAACTAGGGACAGCCAAAAAACATTATCATTTCTGGTGACACCCAGATCCCATGAACAAATACAAACAGTTGTAACAAATTGAAGGTATGAAGAAAACTTGGAGCAGCAGGTTAACATGGCATTGGCTAACACAATCGATGAAGAGTCTGTGAAGGGAGGGAAATTTAAAAGTACCACTTTATGATTTCTGTATGAGAGAAGTTTTTAAGGGTGATGATTTTAGTGGGAGGAAAGCTAATTGAATTACTACCTGGCTGAAAGGGGTGAAATCTAAGGGTTAAGGGTTTGTCTTAGTGTATCTTAAAAGAGGCAGTTACCACCCACAGGGTTCAGTTTCCAAGGCCACTTTTCTTCACTGTGCATATCAGTTATTTGGATGTAGTTCTAGAGGCAATATTATCTAAATTTTCAAACAACATCAATCAGAGGTGCAATTACGTCTTTAGACAACCAAAAGACAGTGCAAAGGGATTAGTATGGTGAGGGAATGAGCTCATAAAAAGCAGTGATTTTACTGTCATTAAAATGGCTTATTTATGAACATTAATTGATAACTAATAATATTGCAAGTGAACATTTTCAGTGCATGTTCTTCACAGAACATCATCAGAAATCCTCTACAAACACCTAAAGAACATAAATGTTAATAACTAAATATGACAGAAGTAACAATTAAATGCAATTTAATTAATATTATATTGCCCTGTGCTATAATTCAAGTATACAATTTCCTCTGTGCCAATACATATCTTGTGCTGTGAGTGATGACAATTAACTGGAAGAACTATTCCTAGTCAAAGTCTGTCGCTACTGTTTTTCTGTCTATTTTCAGAGACTGCTTTTCTGTAAAAGAATGTGTTTGCTGGAAAGGGTGGAAACACAAGGTGATAGCTGGTGATAGCACATGTAAATTTTGTGGTTGCGTATTATTAAACATTGTTTTTCAATGTTGAGGGAAAATCAGATCAATTATCCAATTGTTTTAATTCACCAAATGAAATATGATGCTTCTATCATTTAAGGTAAAATAACCTATAAAGGCAAATTGAACTCTACTGTGAAAGTGCTGTATCATTTATTTAGAATATTTACCATTACATCTGAGCCTCAACCTAAGATAAGTGGGTTATCACTAACTCAGCAGTAGATAGAAAAGCTGAGGGAAAAACCCAGCTGCACTTCTGAATTTACTAGCAGAATATTACTGCCTATGCTAGGGGGAATGGTAACTACATCGAGAAAATGTTACGATAAGCTAGGTTTTTTTGCACCTTTTCAACACTTATGATGTATTGTTGTACAGTAATTTAAATAATCCCTTCATAACTGAATTTGTTACTCTGGGAAACAGACTGGCATTCGTTATTTCATTTATATTTTAAGGCATTTGAGTCATACCTATTTGACGTAGAGACTAAGCTGCTCAAGTGTATCCTAGGACATAGTGGAAAGCTAGGGAAGAAATTGCAGGGCACCGAGCAGAGATATTTGTATCACTGACAGCCATGAATAAGGTGCCAGAAGACTGGAGGGTGACTAATGTACCATTATTTAAGGAAGACTGCAAGGAAAAACCAGGGAACTACAGACCAGTGAGCCTGATGTTAGTGGTGGGTAAGGTGTTTGAAGGCATTCTGAGGGACAGGATCTACATGCATTTGGAAATGCAAGAACTGGTTAGGGATAGTCAGCATGGCTTTATGTGTGAGAAACTTAAGTGAGTTTTTTCAAGAGGTGACCAAGAAAATAGATGAAGGCAGAGCAATAGACATTGTCTAAATGAACTTAAGCAAGACCTTTGAACATGGTAAACTGGTTACTAAGTCCAGATCACATGGGATCTAGGGAGAGCTTGCTAATTTGATACAAAATTGGCTTGATAGTAGTGTGGTGGGAGAGGGAGAGGGTTGTTCAAGCTGGAAGCCTATGACCAGCCACAAGAATCGGTGCGGGGTCCACTGTTGTTCACCATTAGTAAACATTTGAATGAAAATATTGGAATCATGGTTAGTAAATTTGTGGATGACACCAAAATTGGTGATATAGTGGTCACTGAAGAAGATTATCTAAGAGTACAGCAGGATTTTGATAAACTGGGCCAGTGGACCGAGCAATGGCAGATGGAGTTTAATTGAGATAAGTGCAAAGTTTGCATATGACAAACTCGGGCAGGACTTGCACAGTTATTGGTAGGCCTTGTTGTCAAACAGAGGGACCTAGTTCCTTGAAGGTAGCATCACAGATAGATAGGGTGATGAACAAGGCATTTGGCCCACTTGCCTTCATCAGTCAAACCATTGAGTACAGAAGTTGGGATGTGATATTTTGGCTGTCCAGATGGGAAAGATGTTATTAAACTGGAAAGAGTGCAGAAAGAAAATTTACAAGGTTGTTACTGAGACTGGAGAATTTGAGTTATAAGGTGAGGCTGGATAGGCTGGACATTGCCTCCTGTACTGACCTCATAAATGTTTATAAAATCATGAGGGGTACAAATAAGATAAATAGCCAAGGCCTTTTTCCCCAGGGTAGAGGTGTCCAAAACTAGAGAGCTTAGATTTAAGATGAGATGGGAAAGATTTAAAAGGGATCTGAGGGACAATTTTTCACATAGACGGTTGTGCATGCATGGAACAAGCTGCCAGCAGAACTGGTAGAAGATAAATATAATTATAATTTTTAAAGGACATTTGGACAACGTTTAGTGAGATATGGACCAACCGTATGCAGACTAGTTCAGTTTAGGATATCTGATCAGCATGGACAAGTTGCGCCGAAGGGTCTGTTTCCATGCTGTTTGACTCACTGTTGTTAGTGCCATTCAGCTGTTGGTGGGACAGTGTCCAATTTTTAAAGCTAATGGAAGTCTGGCTCTTTTTTTCAGGGTTATGGCTGAAAGTGAAATTTGAATTTGATAGTTATCTTGAATTTAAAAAGTTAGCCTAGTGATCACCATGTAACCATTGCCAAGTGCTGTAAAAACCTATCTGGTTCACTGATTCTCTTGAGAAAGAATTCTGCCATCCTTATTTGTTCTGGCTTACATGCGAGTCCAGACCCACAGCAATGTGGTTGACTTTAAACTGCCCTCTGAGATGGCCTAGAGAAACAATCAGTTCAAGGGCAACTATGGATGGCCAACAAATGTGTCTACATTCAATTCAAGAATTAAAAGACATTTTAACAAGGGTAATGTTAAAGAAGAATTTGACCATTGAACTGGGGAGAACTGAATGCTTATCCAAAACATGACATTATGTTCAAATATTTTGGAAATGTGGAGTTTAAAGCTTTGGCAATTAGAGAAAATGAATCAATTGCCAGCCTTTTGAGGAAGGCATGATGCAAAGGCTTCTTTGAGAAGAAACACAAGGTTATTGGAAGCATATCGGTTGATTAGGAAATAGTTGCAGGAGGAGAGGGTTTTGAAGGAGGTATTTTGTGTAAAAAGAAAAATAAGAATATCGGTGATGAGGTGAAAGATGTTTGTGGCAAGAGAAAGGACATAAGAAGTAGGAGCAGGAGTAGGCAATTCATCCCCTTGAGCCTGCTTTGCCATTTAGTATGATCATGGCTGATATCATCTCAGCCTCAATTCCGCTTTCCTGCCTGCACTCCATAATCCTCTAACCCTTCACTAATTGAAAATCTGTGTATGTTTTCCTTAAATTTACTCAGTGTTCAGGCATTCACCACACTCAGGGTAGAGAAATCCACAGATTTAGGACAGTTTGGGAGAAGTGGAAAAGAGAATATATCTCGTGGCCAGGACTAAATTGATGTGGGAAGGAGCTCAGGTGATAGCTAACATGTACATAGAGATGAATGTCTGAGTAAACCTTAGATTACATAACAAGAGGTGCCACATCAAAGGTGACTACACAAATAAAGGGCTACACATTAACATGAATAGAGGATTGGTTAACACACAGGAAACAGAGCAGACATAAATGAATTAGTTTTGGGTTGATAAGATGGAAAAGATATGATGAGTGGAGTGTCACAGGTCAGTGCAGAACTCTTGTATTTACAACTTATTTCAATGACTTGGATGAAAGGACAAAATGTATGGTTGCTATTTTGGCTGATGACACACCAATAGCAAGAAAAGTAAATTGTGAAGTAGACATAAGGAGTCTGTAAAAGGATCTACATACGTTAAGTGAAGAGTGAAAAATTGGAAGATAAAATCTAATGTGAGAAAATGTGAAATTGTCCACTCCAGGAAGAATGAAAAGACAGTTTATTATTTAAATATAGAGATTAGAATTAAAAAGGGATCTGGATGTCCTAGTACTTAAATTGCAACAAGTTAGCATACAGGTACAGCAAGAGATTAGGATGGCAAATGGAATGTTGTTATTTATTGCAAAGAGAATGGAATTTCTACATAGTGAGATTATGCTTCAGTTATACACTGCTTTGGTGAGACCACGTCTGGTATACTGTGTACATCTAATATACTATGGGTTGTCTTCTGAAGAAAGCTCGGATTGGGTGTGTCTCCATTGGAATTTAGAAGAACAAGAACTGATCTTATTAAACCATTTAAGATCCTGAGGGGATTTGCCACGGTATATGTTAAAAACATGTTTCCCTCACACGAAGCATTAAAACTAGGAGACACCATTTTAAAAATAAGTAGTTTCCCACTTAATGTAGAGCTGATGTAATTTTCTTTTCTCTCAAATGCTTGGAAGAATCTGGAATACAGATGCATTAAATACTTTTAAGGCAGAGGCAGATCATTTAGTCATAGAGTCATAAACATGTACAGCATGGAAACAGACCCTTCGGTCCAACTTGTCCATGCCGACCAGATATCCCAACCCAATCTCGTCCCACCTGCCAGCACCCGTCCCGTATCTTCCTATTCATATATCCTTTCTATTCATATACCCATCTAGATGCCTTTTAAATGTTGCAATTATAGTAGCCTCCACCACTTCCTTTGGCAGCTCATTCCACACACATACCACCCTCTGCGTGAAAAAGTTGCCCCTTAGGCCTCTTTTATATCTTTTCCCCTCTCACCCTAAACCTATGCTCTCTAGTTCTGGACTCCCTCACCCCAGGGAACACATCTTGTCTAGTTACCCTATCCATGCCCCTCATGATTTTATAAACCTCTATAAGGTCATCCTCAATAAGGAAGTTAAAGGGTAAGTTAGATAGACCGGAAAGTGAAGTTGAGACCACAGTCAATTCAGCCCTGATCTTATCAAATGGGACAGCTTCGAGGATCTGAGGGTTCTACTTCTGCTCCAATTCAAATGTTAGTATATAAGAACCAGAGAGTTAGATATAACAGTTAGAGGAACTTAGGAAAGTGAACAGAGGAAACCAGTGTAGTTAAGAGTCTGTGAAGAGTATAAAGAGCTCCATGGGTTACAAATATATTAGAGTGTTCTGGATAATACAAGGAGGATTGGGAATCTGGGATTTGAAAGTATAGTCAAAAGGCCTGGAAAGACAATCAAAGGATTCATCATCTGCAAGGACAACAAAAAGTTCATGGCTTGAAAGTGTAATCCTGTAGTTTCGGCATGCGAGAATTGTTATCGAATTTTAGGACTGTAAAAACAGTCAGAGGTGTCTGGTTCTTTTTCAAGTACAAATACAGTTCTATGAAGACAGTTGCAAGCATGTATGTGAACATAAAAGCAGGAGCATGTGTCGGCCATTTAGCAGCTGGAGCCTGCTCTGCCATATGATAAGATCATGACTAATCTGATTGTAACCTCAAAGATACATTCCCACCTACCCCAATAACCTTTGCTTAAGAAGAATCCATCTATCTTTGTTTGGAAAATATTCAAGGATTCTGATTCCACAACATTTTCAGGAAGAGAATTCCAAAGATTCGCGGCCTTCTGTGAAAATTATTGCACCTTTTCTTTGTTTTAAATAGGTAACCACTGATTTTTAAACAGTGACACCTAGTTCTAGGTTCTGCCATAAGTAAAAAATAACCTCTCCACAACTATTGTAAAAGCACAAAAAAAAACATTCAGAACAGCAAGCTGTACTTGCAGGATTGGACAGCAAAGTTGCTGTTAGTTTTAGAATTATCCAGAGTCAGGGTTTAGAAAATCTTCTGACTGGCTTAGAAGAAAACTCCAGAAGTGGGAAAACTGCTGGAAGCTGGGTGTATGTAATACTCATATATTTGTTTTGAAAGTTTTCTGAAGTCAGTAAGAAGAAAGCTTGAGAAACCAATTACAACCATGGCAACTGAATTTGGTTTTTAAGTGGAAATAGAGATACCCATCACTGAGGTTGAGTATCTGTAAACTTGTTGGTGGTAAATGAGTTGAATTCTCATTTTTGATTTTTCTAATAAAACATTTTAGTAGTCTTGTATAATGTAAAATGGTTCATTTTTTGTGTTTGAGTTATTAATTTTGATAATATTTTGCAAAAAGTATTTTATCATCCTCTTGTGAATATGTTCAATGACTTACCTCCATAGTAAACAAAAAATGAAAATAAAATGTATCGTCTCTCAAGCCAGGTTTCACTCTTTACCAAAACAAGCATTTGGATAATCAAAGAAGCCAATGGGATATGGGAAGTGGAATAGAAGTTTGCGGATACTTGGTTGAAGTTGACAGAAAGGTGAGAAATGTCCATATATATCATATTGTCCCATGGAGGAATGAACAAAAACAATCTTTTTGATCATCAGTGCATTGCTAGGGTCTGAAGCACTAATTTCTGAAAATGAAACAGATGTTTCTTTGAGTACTGATCTGACACCATATATTCCAAACCCTGACTCGACACTAAAACTTGTAAGAAGATCAGGAAGGCTTCATAAACCAGTTTCTAAATATGATTTGTAGATGTAGTTTTTTAAAAATAAAGTCAATTGTAACTATGCCAAGTGTACGCATTCATAAACATTTATTTATTTGCATTTCACTGCTGCAGTTGTATAGTTAGTGAAACATGGAATTAAAAAAAAACTTGTTTTTGAAGGGGGAAAGCAATGTAATGTGTTTATATATTATGAGCATGTGCACTATACAATTACATCATTAAACACATGAACAGTTAACTTGGTGTCCGTCTTTCATTGTAAGTGCATCTCAATGTGTAACAATGAACTATTGTTTTGGACCTTGGGCCAACTGTTCCACGTGGCTAGCTCAAACTAACGGAGGAATATGCATCACGTTCACTTCAAAAGAGTTCACTTTCTAGCCCCACACCTTTTTCAGAACGGGAGCAGTCTATTCAACTTGAAAATGACTGATCTGTATCTGAAGTCTATTTATTCACCTTTGCTCCATATCCCTGAATTGCCTCGCTACCTTAGCTCTCTAATCTTTACCAGATTTAGAAACCCCGCATCCCTTGTTGTGTCCTCTAAGCTCAGAATCTGGTGTAGTTCCCTCCCATTTCTTTGGATCACACTTTTCTAACCCCTCAGCTCCCTGTTTTCCTTCCAAAGTATATAATTCACCTCAGAGTGCATTGTAACAGGAATAGACCATACAGATTATTGAGCCTAGTCAGCCATTTAATACAATCATATGCTGATCCCACATTATCCTTAGAACCCTTTACTCAGTTGGTAACCATAAATCAAGCCATCTCTACTTTAAACACAATCAAAGGCTGTGGTAGAGAAATCTAAAGGTTGACAAAGCTCTGAGTAAAAAATTAAATCCTAATCCCAGCCCTAAATTATGTGCAATTTATTTTTAAACTGTGCCCCAGTTTTAGATTCCCCAAGCAGAGGAAACATCTGTAACTTCCTTCCTACCTATTTTTCTAATCAACCTGTTTAGAAATATTATTGAAGAACTTTGGAGCAATTGCGACTTGAACCCAGGCCTCCTGTTCCAGGGATAGGGACACTACCACTGTGTCACAAGAGGGTTCTTCAAATGTTGATAATTAGTTTATTTTTCTAACTAACCTATTTCCTTTTCCATCACTTCTTTAAGTCTTTTGAAGGTTTCAATGAGATCACCTCTCAGTCTTCAAAGCTCCAGAGAATGCAAGCCCAGTTTGCCCAACCTCTCTACATAGGACAGCCCCGCCAACCCCGGAACAAGTTTGGTGAACCGCTGTTGCATTTCTTCTCTGAAAATCATATTTCTCCTAACCTTGTAAAAACTTAGTGTATATTCCTCTTTTTTGAGATGTACCCACATTAAAAGTTCCAATTAAATCTTTATTATTTACTCTCACCGGTTGTTTCTTTCTGTCAGACTTTCTTTGGCATCTAATCTTTCGAGCTCCACACCTCCAGCAAAACTGAGCATAAGAGAAAAAGTGGCTTCAGGAAAATTTCCAGCCGTAACTTTGCTTTCAAAAAGATAAATCTTTTATATGTTTGACAATATAAGTAGATATTCAGAAGTCATTTTAACATTAATGAACTATTTCCCACTATTGACTTTGAAAAGGATGCATTGGACGAATTCTTCATTAGCATCAAATTGCCTATTTTTGGCCACAGAATAAACAAAACTTGGAGATTACCTTGCCTCTCTGTTACATGATGTACTCTTGCACTTTCTGTGCCTCAGGGATGACATTCCTATACAAAGTCTATGTTATCACAGTTGCTTAAGCGCCACTTTTCTGCACTGGCGACAGGCAAGGTACCATTTGCCTTCTTAGAAAATGAATGTCACTTTAGTTACTGTTTTGAACAATAACCATCAGACTAAACCTTGTTAGTTGAGCAGTCCTTCAGAGTTTTATACTAAAGGAAAGGAGAAACTCCAGTGGGAAGATTTTTGGACCAGTAAAGTAATCCAACAATCTTTCCATTCTCAAATCCAGCCCTGCACAGAATCAAATGAATGCAATTATTGGCATGCCTGTATATTTAAGGCATTTGGCATAAGAAAAAACAAACAAGAAGCAATGGTGAATGTCAGATCTGTGAAATAACATCAGGAAAGGAGGTGTAACATTTGTTCGTGCATCTGCAGCAAAAATGTAAAGTCTCCAGAGAACAAAGAACATTGCAACTGGAGACTAAGATTTTCTCAGCAGTTGGTCTTTAAAAGTCTGGAGCCATGTGGAGGCCTGGAGCCATGAAGAAGGCCAGAAACTATGGGAGAGGACAAGAACGGTGGGGGAGGCATGGAGCTATGGGGCAATCTAGTTCCATGATCTGTCACCATAAAAGTGACAACACAGAACTTTCATGCATCGGGTTCTTTTCAGGGAGTAACTGAGGCAAATATCTGCCAGTTGCCTGAGCACAGTTACATAGCACATATCATTAGCACAAGAGTAGAAAGGGTCAGTACATTTAACATTAATCTTGTCCCTGATTAAAAATCTATAGTTCTGCCTTCTCTTACTCCCACCAATTATCATAACAAAAGAATGCTAAACAATAACACAGAGAACCACCATTTGTAGTGCCCCAGTGCCAATATTTACATGTGAACCTATCTATTGTTCCTGCTATGTCATCCGAATCCTTTTCCCACTGTGCCTACTTCTGTAACCAGTGGTTAGGTTAAGATGCAGTAAAAGGATATAGCAGCAAGGCAGGCAATGAGATTACGACTGATTCTTAGGTGAAGGTAAATGGTCACAGATCGATGGAGCAAAGCAACCTGCTTTCTTGCAGCAATTTATGTGTAAGTAGATATTTGTGCTGTTTGAATTTGTATCCTTAAGCATTTTGCATAAATCCTTAGGAGATAAGCAGGGCTACAGACAACAAGTAGCAAACGTCTTGCACTGTGTGCCTGCAAGTAAAACAACAGACCAGAGATTCATTCCTATCTTCTTTTTTGATCAGATTGTTAACTTCTGTAAGGTGTTGAAGCCATGTTCTTTGTATTGTTGTTGCCAAATTGATAGGCTTGCCAATCTTGTCAAGCTGTCTTGTCTCTCCGTTTTATTTGTCTTTCTCCTGAACAATGGATATAGAAATTATCACCTTGTTTCAACCGCTTGCAGTAGATACTCTCAGATTTTACTATTGAAATAACATGCAGAGTCCAGTCTGAGGGTCATTCACAGCAGCAAATAAAACTTTTGATGGTACAGTCATGAAAATCGTGACAGGAATTCAGAAACAAAAACTCTTTCAAAGCTTGAAAAATCCACACAAGTAAGCAAACTTAGACAAGGCCTTTAAACCTTGACACTGCTGCTAATTGCCTGCAATTTAGCAGGCAGCACACCCAGAAGGTCTGGCTTCACCATTTGGAAACTGTTAGAAGGTTTTCAGTGAAATATATTAGAAATTCACCTCACACTTTTTCTGCAGTACTACTATTTCCCAAAATACCTGTAATTAGTGTACAGGAGCTAAAAATGTTTAAAACAAGGAGCATTAGCTAAATAAAAATCATTAAACACCCAATATTTCTGATATGATATCCTAGTCAATGTAATATACATGTAGAAGGACATAGCATTAATCATGAAATAACTCCAAGAAGGCCGGTATCCTGTCACCAAGTCAGCCTTTACTTACACATATACAGTACAGAGCTGGCTCCTAAATTGAACAGAACTCCTGACAGTCCTATTTATATCTGTCAGACTCCAGATTAACTGTCCCAATCAGAGAACTCATGTTCAGTTAGATTCACCCGGCTAACCTCAGTACAATTACTACATCCCTCCCCCTCTAAATCCTGGAATGTAGGCCCGTTCTTCTTGCTATGGCTCCTCGTGGGGCATTTTCGTACCAGCTCCAGTTCCTCGTGTACCAGACCATAGCCTGCCTCTTGCACCTGGAGCATCACAGTCGAAATTCGTGTTCAGGTTATAACAGTGTCAAGGCTAAAACATTTCCCATGTCCATCTCATCCTCAGAAGTTTCTTCAACATTAGGTGGAGCAGGAGAACCCACAGGTTCTGACAGCCTTGCTGGATGTTCTGAGGAGTCAGCTATGTTTTGCTCCTGCCCTGTTTGTGAGGTTGCAGCTTTCATGTGGTCCGCATGCTTCTTCAGGACTGCCTCTCCTCCCTAACCTCACATTGACCATGCCTCTTACCCATGAAGGGCCATTGCCATGGTTTTGACACCAAACGTTGTCCATGGAGTAAATTGCCTCTCTCACTTCATGGAGTCTTGTGTCCAGTATTGATGTTCCTGATGCCATGTCACCCCTCAATCTTCGTCCCTGTGTTTGATGAAGTAATTTTATGCATATCCAACCTCTTTGAATGGGCATCCACAATGATTAAAAATATAGACCGCATGAAAAGATTCTGGATTAGTGGTGCTGGAAGAGCACAGCACTTCAGGCAGCACCAAGGAGCTTCAAAATCGACGTTTCGGGCAAAAACCCTTCATCAGGAATAAAGGCAGTGAGCCTGAAGCATGGAGAGATAAGCTAGAGGAGGGTGGGGGTGGGGAGAAAGTAGCATAGAATACAATGGGTGAGTGGGGGAGCGGATGAAGGTGATAGGTCAGGGAGGAGAGGGTGGAGTGGATAGGTGGAAAAGGAGATAGGCAGGTAGGACAAGTCCGGAAAAGTCAAGGGGATAGTGCTGAGCTGGAGGTTTGGAACTAGGGTGAGGTGGGGGAAGGGGAAATGAGGAAACTGTTGAAGTCCACATTGATGCCCTGGGGTTGAAGTGTTCTGAGGCGGAAGATGAGGCGTTCTTCCTCCAGGCGTCTGGTGGTGAGGGAGCAGCGGTGAAGGAGGCCCAGGACCTCCATGTCCTCGGCAGAGTGGGAGGGGGAGTTGAAATGTTGGGCCATGGGGCGGTGTGGTTGATTGGTGCGGGGTCCCGGAGATGTTCCTTAAAGCGCTCTGCTAGGAGGCGCCCAGTCTCCCCAATGTAGAGGAGACCGCATCGGGAGCAACGGGTACAATAAATGATATTAGTGGATGTGCAAGTAAAACTTTGATGGATGTGGAAGGCTCCTTTAGGGCCTTGGATAGAGGTGAGGGAGGAGGTGTGGGCGCAGGTTTTACAGTTCCTGCGGTGGCAGGGGAAAGTGCCAGGATGGGAGGGTGGGTTGTAGGGGGGCGTGGGCCTGACCAGGTAGTCACGGAGGGAATGGTCTTTGCGGAAGGCGGAAAGGGGTGGGGAGGGAAATATATCCCTGGTGGTGGGGTCTGTTTGGAGGTGGCGGAAATGTCGGCGGATGATTTGGTTTATGCGAAGGTTGGTAGGGTGGAAGGTGAGCACCAGGGGCATTCTGTCCTTGTTACGGTTAGAGGGGTGGGGTCTGAGGGCGGAGGTGCGGGATGTAGACGAGATGCGTTGGAAGGCATCTTTAACCACGTGGGAAGGGAAATTGCAGTCTCTAAAGAAGGAGGCCATCTGGTGTGTTCTGTGGTGGAACTGGTCCTCCTGGGAGCAGATACAGCAGAGGCGGAGGAATTGGGAATACGGGATTGCTGTGTAACCGAGTCCATGGTTTACCCGGCATTCCCACAATTGTGAGACAGCTGTTGACGGTAACTTTTGTCCTTGTTGACACTCTGGACACTGTCCACCAATGCGACTATGTCTGTATCGAACCCTGGCCACCCGACATAACTTGTCGTCAACATCTTCATTTTTGGAACCCCTGGATGACCCTGATGGAATTACAAAGAACAAAAGAACAAAGAAAATTTACAGCCCAGGAACAGGCCCTTTGGCCCTCCAAGCCTGAGCCGATCCAAATGTACTGTCTAAACCTGTCGGTCAATTCCTAAGCATCTGTATCTCTCTGCTTCCCACATACTCGTGCATCTGTCCAGATGCATCTTAAATGAATCTACCGTGCCTTCCTCTAACCACCTCTGCTGGCGACGCATTCCAAATGCCCACCAGCCTCTGTGTGAAGTACTTGCCGCGTGTATCCCCCATAAATTTTCCACCTCTCACTTTGAAAGCGTGACCTCTCATTATTGAATCCTTCATCCTGGGAAAAAGCTTGTCTCTATCCACCCTGTCTATACCCTTCATGATTTTGTAAACCTCAATCAGGTCCCTCTCAATCTCCATTTTTCTAGTGAAAATAAACCTAACCTACTCAACCTCTCTTCATAGCTAGCACCTTCTATACCAGGCAACATCCTCGTAAACCTTCTCTGCACCCTCTCCAAGGCATCCACATCCTTTTGGTAATGTGGCGACCAGAACTGTACACAGTATTCTAAATGTCTTGCACAATTTTAACATGGCTTGCCAGCTCTTATACTCCATCCAATGAAGGCAAACATACTATATGCCTTCTTGACCACTCTATCCATCTTGTGAAGCAACCTTCAGGGTACAATGGAGCTGCACTCCCAGGTCTCTCTGCCCATCAACTTTTCCCAAGGCTCTTCCTTGTATAATTTGCTCTCGAATTAGACTTGTCTAAATGCATTACCTCACATTTGTCTGGATTGAAAGCCATCTGCCATTTTTCTGCCCAACTCTCCAGTCTATCTACATCCTCCTGTATTCTCTGACAGTCCCTTATGCTTTCTGCCATTCCACCAATCTTTGTGTCATCTGCAAACTTGTTGATCATACCAACAGTGCCCTCTTCTAGATCATTTATGTAGATTACAAACAACAGTGGCCCCAATACTGACCCCTGTGGAACACCACTGGTCACCTTTCTCCATTTCGAGAAACTCCCTTCAACTACTACTCTCTGTCTCCTGCTGCTCAACCAGTTCTTTATCCACCTAGTTAGAACACCCTGCACACCATGTGACTTCACTTTCTCCATTAGTCTACAATGGGGAACATTATCAAACGCCTTACTAAAGTCCATATGACATCAACAGCCCTTCCTTCATTGAACAACTTGGTCACTTCCTCGAAGAACTCTATTAAGTTGGTAAGGCATGATCTCCCCTGCACAAAACTATTTTGCCTATCACAGATAGGATCTATTTATATTTAGAAAAGAATGAGCTTATCTCTCAGGACCCTCTCCAGCAACTTCCCCACCACCAACGTCAGGCTCACTGGTCTGTAGTTACCTGGAATATTCCTACTACCCTTCTTGTACAGGGGACAACATGAGCAACCTTCCAGTCCTCCAACACCTCGCCTGTATTTAAGGATTTAAGAATTAAGTCAATATCTGGCAGTGCACTTTGCTTGGGTCACTCATTCTTGCACTCAATAATAATATGTCATCCTCTATGGTGATCTATTCTCGCCAAATCTAGAAGCAATTCTGGTTGTAAAGGCCCTTTTGTTTCCTCCATCGCCACCAGATGTTTTAGTTTTCTCAGGACAGGATCTTTTTGTGTTCACAGTCTGATATTGGCAACAGTGATCAGAAGTGTGTCCAGAAAGTTTAAAACGAGAATAGACTCTTCCAGTAGTGGTACCACTGGTGGTATATCGACCTGAATTCAACCTGAAGCTATGGGCATTCTGGCCCTGTTGTCTTTAAGTAGTCCTAGCAAGGGTTTGTGGTCCATTATTATTACAAATGTTGTCCATAAAGGTATTGGTGGAACCAGCTCACACCAAAGATAACCGTCAAACCATCCTTCTCTATCTGGGCATATCTACATTCAGCATCAGCCAAAGTCCAAGAAGCATGTGCTATCGGGCCTTCCTCGCCATTGGGCCACAAATGAGCCAACACTATCACGATACCATATGGAGAGGCACAGCATATCAGCACCACGTCGTGCTTGGGATCATAATGTGCAACACCTTAAATGACAATAGCCACTTCTTTATTTCCCAAAAGGCTACATCTTGGGCCATTTCCAAGACTGACCGTTCTTCAATAGTGAATGTAAGGGTACCAGGCTGGAGGCCAGCTTAGGTGTGCAGTTTCCATTAAAATTCACCAAACAAAAAGACCTAAACTCTGGTACAGATATGGGAAGCAGGGAGACCTTTGATTGCCTCAATTTATCTTCCAATGGGTGTAACCCGCTCTTATCAACTCTGTAGGCAAAGTAGGTCACTGGGGGTACCTGGAGCAGACAGTTTGCCCTCCAAAGGTAAACACCTTCCTTGGAGAAATGATTAAGAACTATACTCAATGTCTTGAAATACTCTTGGCACTGCTGTTTATTATTTTTTCTTTTCTTTTTAGTAGTGCTTATTTTTTCCCCACATCACCTATGGTTGAGTATGTAGTGACTCAGTAAAAAACACACCACTTTATAAGAAGACAATCCTGTTTATATCTGTCAGCCAGGGCTTCCTGATTCGACTGGATTAACAGTCACTATCAGGAAACTCGTATTCTCTGATATCCACCTGGCTGACCTCATTACAGTCATAGAGTCATAGAGATGTACAGCATGGAAATAGACCCTGCGGTCCAACCCGTCCATGCCGACCAGATATCCCAACCCAATCTAGTCCCACCTGCCAGCACCCGGCCCATATCCCTCCAAACCCTTCCTATTCATATACCCATCCAAATGCTTCTCAAATGTTGCAATTGTACCAGCCTCCACCACATCCTCTGGCAGCTCATTCCATACACGTACCACCCTCTGCGTGAAAAAGTTGCCCCTTTGGTCTCTTTTATATCTTTCCCCTCTCACCTAAACCTATGCCCTCTATTCTGGACTTCCCGACCCGAGGGAAAAGACTTTGTCTATTTATCCTATCCATGCCCCTCATAATTTTGTAAACTTCAGCCTCCGGCACTCCAGGGAAAACAGCCCCAACCTGTTCAACCTCTCCCTGTAGCTCAGATCCTCCAACCCTGGCAACATCCTTGTGAATCTTTTCTGAACCCTTTCACTATAAGCAATTCCATTTTCTTTCCATTGAGCAGGATTTATTTTGAGTGACAATTAATAATAGCATAATCTGAATAGTTGAACTTAAGTTTTTCTTAAGCCATATATATAGTCCTTAAAAAAATTGAAGAAACATCCTAAGCGTTGCTGCTTCATTTTGTTTTACAATTTACAGTGCTTAACTGTTTTACAGAAGAGAGTGGTGCAATTCTTGGAAAAGGAATTGTTTCAAAAATATTTTGAGTCTTGTCTGAAAAGCACTTTAATCTTGTGTTTATGCCTGTTGTACCACTAAGGCCTCTCATTCTCAACTTATCCCCTCTGCCTGACGTGAGGTGGCTCTCAGGTTAAACCACCACCAGTTGTCTCTATTGAAAGAGCAGCCCCATCATCTTGTAAAACTGTGGTGTCTTAACCTTTACATTATGTTATCCCAGTATTCAGTAGTTGTTACATGTGAGCCTGGCAGAGTTTCAGCCATTCCTAATATGGTACTTATGGACTTTGTGAATATGACACTAATATCACAGCCACTAAACAAAATCTTCCAGTTTATCTGTTTCTATGACATGGTTTAGGACAGTGCTTTTGTAGGACAGAGTTTGTAATTAAGTCAAAAAAAGTATTGTGGAGCATTGAGATGCTGGATTTATTTTGGAATTCGACAGAGCTTGTTAATTAAAAGTGAAACACAATTATTAAACACAGCCATCTTCACTGATGCTACTGTGGATTGCTCATCTTTAAATGATTAATCAATAGTGTATACAATTGAATAATGACGCTCATAGTTTTGTCCCTACCACTGAAGTACTTTATGAAGTTCTGGGAAAAGAAAGTTACATTCGTAGAAAACTAGTAGTAAATCAACCAAAGAATTGACATTTTGCTTGTGATGCTTAGTGATTTCCAAATGTCAGGAATGTCTACCTTAATGCAGTTCATTCAGGGAAATTTAAACAGTAACAATCCAATACATTTGAAATATCATTAAAAAGAGCCATGTCAGCTAGCCTGTACCTCAAGTGAATGAAACCAAACTGTTAACTTGTAAAAGATGCCTATTGATTTAAAGGAACTGCTTGGTTTCAAGGATGGAAAAACACTACAGTTCTACGTGAAACCAACAATCGACTGTACCACCTAAATATTTACAATACATAGACAACTGATAGTTCCCAGAAGTCCACAGCTGATTAAATTCTGGTAATCTTGCAATGATTATGTCACCAGTTTAGTCTCTCATGAAGGATGTTATCATATACTGCTCAAATAGAGCATCCTGCTTGTTGGTTTCAGCCATAACATTAGTTTATTGAGAAAAGAAAACACTCTCCATATTACAGTTAAAAGAATGATTCTGTACTATTTATATCCAGATCTTAAAAGGGTTTTGCATCTTGTCTGCACCTGGAATACTTTAGCTGTCATGAGGCCAAGGTCAGGCCAGAATGCATTTTAAAAATTGAGATTTTGTGTGGCATCACTGGATCACTTCTGAAATGCATTGCGATTTTCAGGGGAACAGCAAGAAATAAAAGCAAACACTATGAATGCCGGAAATCTAAAATAAAAACAAGAATCACTGCTGAAACCCGGTATGTCTGGCAGCATCTGTGGAGGTAGGAACAGGGTGAACACTTCTCAAACTTTATGACTATGGGTTCTGAAGAAGTCATGTTAAACTCGAAACATTTACTCTGTTCCTCTTTCCATAGATGCTGCCAGACCTGCTGAGTTTCTGTTTTGTTTCTTTATGGGAGTGTGATGGATCCTCAGACGTCCAATTAATAAATTGCTGACTTGTGGAACTCGTATCCAGTCATTGGAGCAGCAGTTTGCAATTTTTAATCTGGAGGAAATGGAAAAATTGAGGGTTTAGGCTGTTAGGACCAAGCAGGAGCCATGGGGGTTCATACTCAATTGTTGTGAGAAAGAGCAATTTAAACTCAGCCCCTCAAGTTACCTTCTCTGACTTTAAGATGGCTGTATTCATGTTCAGTGAATGTTTGGGTTCTTGAGAGGGATATAAGACTGCTAGTGTCACTTGGGACTCCGAGGTGGTAGACAAAGCTCTGGTGAAGGAATGAGTAGCAACTAAAGGAGTTAAGATGAGAGCAGGTTCTCTGACATTGGGCAAATTAACAAAGCAAAGCTACATCAAATACATCCTGAGCACAGACAGGGGCTGCAAGGTGAAGAGCATGCCAGACAAGACACCAGGTATATGCCCCAGAGCTAATTGCTTATAAACTACTGAGTGCCAATGCTATAGGAGACTTCAACTTTCCAGGCAGTTGATCTTAGGCATTTATGTTCTGGTTCACAATGACCCAAAGTCTTGCAGCCACCATGGCAATCCCTAATATGCTGCCATTAAGGTCACTGCAGCGTACAAAATTATACATCCAGATTATTTTATGGATCAGTTGCAAACCTAGGTGACATCTTGCAGTTAGTAACCCATCACAGCATCTGGCAAGTGACAGATGCCCTCTTTCATTGGGTAGAGTTTCTATCCCTTTTGAGTCAGATAGTCTAGTACAGACACAGAGGACATTGGTATATGTCACCCTTGACGGATTCCCTCAGGTCCAGGAGACCATCAATCAAACCCACACAGCCATTAAAACACCGGTAGGCCAGTTAGACAGATTATTAAGCAGAAAAAGCTTCTACTCATTGAATGATCAGAGAACACGCGTCTTACACATCTGCATTTGGTTCCTGGGCAGCTGTCATATTGCCTTTAGCCTCTTCAGGTCAACCATTATATCTTATAAAGAGACTGATAATTTTAAACAAGTAGTATGAATAAACAGTGATCAACTGAAACGATCATGTTACAAGATTTCAAGTTTTAAAACTGTTACTGGAACAAATGAGTTAAAAACGTTGATTAAAAATTATTTAGGAAGAAATTAACACTGTAAGCTACAGAAAAAGATTTTGTCGTACTTCATTGTTCAATATCTGCTAAACTGCAGTTTTTACAAGAACCAACCTAGTATCATTTCCAGCTTGCAATCAGTTCGCTCTGTCCATTTTGACAAATTGTGTCATCAATAACTATTAAAAGGTGTTTGTCTCAGTTTTCTGAGATAGATCAAACTGACTACCAGCAGTTAGGCCTTAATGGTTGTTCTATCCCCCTAATCACCCCAGGGAAAATCTTCCATAACTATTAGTTTTTAGAAAATTGTTATTGGGATTTACGTATCACTGGTTCTCAGGATCAATCCTTGGGAGTTCTGACAAAATGATGTCTCACAGCCTGTGCTATGCAGATCAAAACTTGAGATGGTTACTATTTTAGTCTTGATGAGTCATTGTTCCATACAGCAAAGTCAGTTATGCTGGAATTTCTTGTGTTGTCCTTCCAGACTCCTGTTTTCTCAGAATCTTTGAACTCTAACACCTTAAGAAGGCCTATTGTGTTGCACTAGAGTTAATCAAATTCTAAATATCTCCTTTTTGTGATTGATGCTGAGATGACACAGAAGTCTCTCTGCTTTTTAGTTGACAATGACTCAGTATAATCAATCATGTGACATCTGAGATCCGTCTCGAAAGATGCTGTATGTATTTTCAGAAGTCAGATAAATGTTATTTACAAAATGTATGACATAATTACACAGTTGTACCATCATTAATATGCACGAATTACTCATAGGCTTGATGAGCAATACAATAAAAACATCACTAAGGGACCTAAAGTGCATCAAAAGCCATAGCACCTTCCATTCCAGTCCACTTTTACAGCTTCATCCCCACCTTGAAAATGCAGTAACAGCAGCATGTTTCCTTGTCTCTGCTTGTGGCTGAGATACCTCTGGCTTTCATCTTTATTATGAAGGTACCTTCACAGCTCCTCCAGAAACATCTGACTGTGTCATTGCAGGGGCAGTCTTTGTCACAGGACCTTGTTTAAGCTATGGTTCCTCAGTCAAAAGGGCAGAGGAAATGAAAAGTGATGGTTGGGCACATTGAGGGATGGTCCCATGCCAGCATCTACAACTTTCTCAGCCATTTCATTTCATTGTCCTCTTGCATGCTCGGTGAGGCCACTGACTGGCATTATGTCTTAACACCTCTGATCCAATGGCAACACTGAGCAGTGCCCATGCTACAAATATCTAGTTTTTCTGTGTATTGGTCCAGTGGTTGGGGAGGGTGGTAGGGGAGGATGCCAGGACAGGAGGGTGGGTTGATGGGGGGGCGTGGACCTGACCAGGTAGTCACGGAGGGAATGGTCTTTGCGGAAAGCGGAAAAGGATGGGGAGGGAAATATATCTCTGGAGGCGGGGTCCATTTCGGGTGGCAGGAATGTCAGCTGATGATTCGGTTAATGCGAAGGTTGGTAGGGTGGAAAGTGAGGACCAGGGGGGTTCTGTCCTTGTTACGGTTGGAGGGGTGGGGTTTGAGGGCGAAGGTGCAGGATGTGGATGAGATGCGTTGGAGGGCATCTTCAACCACGTGAGAAGGGAAATTGTGCTCTCTAAAGAAGGAGGCCATCTGGTGTGTTCTGTGGTGGAACTGGTCCTCCTGAGGGCAGATACAGCGGAGGCGGAGGAATTGGGAATACGGGATGGCATTTTTGCAGGAATTGGGTGGGAAGAGGTGTAATCCAGGTAGCTGTGGGAGTTGATGGGTTTGTAAAAAATGTCAGTGTCATGTCGGTCTTCCTTAATGGAGATGGAGAGGTCCAGGAAGTGGAGGGAGGTGTCAGAGATGGTCCAGATGAATTTAAGGTCAGGGTGGAATGTGTTGGTGAATTTGATGAACTGCTCAACTTCCTCACGGGAGCATGAGGTGGCACTGATGCAGTCATCAATGTAGCGGAGGAAGAGGTGGGGAGTGGTGCCGGTGTAACTACTGGAGTCATTCATGCATACAAAGTTTTGAGCCATCGTGGAGCATATGTGCTGCAAGGAGTTTTGTCTATGGTTTTGAAATGCCTCAGAGATCTCCAATAGTTGGAAACTCATCTGCCAGTGATACCCTCCTTGATTGTAACTTCAAAGGCCTATCCCATGAAAAGATGAAACAGCCCACTGATGACTCTGCCTCACCCTCTCCCGTTGCTTACCTGTGATCCCTGTCCTAAACTAAACTGAGGCCTAACAAAGATGTGTGTGTGTGTCAGCATTGGTGGGAGGTGCAGAGGAATAAGATGACCATCTCAGTCAACCTCAGGAATATTACTCTTCACTAAGGAGGCCAGTGATGATTGAGCTGCTACATCTTCCTGCTCTCCTCAGCTGCCTAATGTGAAACACAGGAAGGTAGGTTTGAGAACTTGACGTAATCAAGTGCTTCAATACCATTCAATTGATGACAGGATTTGTATAACATCAGTGCACAGTGAACCTTGCTTTGTTTCCTACCGCTAGTTTGAACTATGAAATGACACTGTCAAATGGGCAGCAAGGTGGCACAGTGGTAAGCACTGCTGCCTCACAGCGCCAGAGACCTGGGTTCAGTTCCCGCCTCAGGCAACTGTCTGTGTGGAGTTTGCACATTCTCCCTGTGTCTGTGTGGGTTTCCTCCCATAGTCCAAAAAAAATGTGCAAGGTTAGGTGAATTGGCCATGCTAAATTGCCCGTAGTGTTAGGTGAAGGGGTAAATGTAGGGGAATGGGTCTGGGTGGGTTGCTCTTGGGAGGATCAGTGTGGACTTGTTGGGCTGAAGTAAGTAATCTAAGTAAACGATCTCCTGCCTCACCCTCACCATTTTCAGATCCCTTCTCCATGGGGGTCAGGGAATAGAGCAGTAGCACCAGCACCAGAATATCCCTATGGAATGATGCATTCTCTTCTGTTGGATGAAGAGCGAATAATTTATGCAAAGATAACTCACCCTCACCGATTCCAGCTTGATATTCACACGAGATATTGCATTTCTCAATGATGTCTCTTAACTGCACTCCAAATATGATGTTGGCTGATGGTTCAGTGATGCAACTGACTACTTGATCTGACAGGGCTCAGGAGAATGATGGGCTCTCAGTCTGCTCAGTTTGTTTGTGCATTGGTATTTACAGAGATGGAGGCCCAGAGTGTCACTTGTCATGCTTCTTTTCAGATTATTGAAGCACTTTCAGTATTGCGCTCTCTCCTTGACTTCCTGACTGCTAACTTCCAGACCCAACTCTTTGTCTGCCATGGACAGAAGACCACATCTCTCCTCTCAAATAACAAGTCCATCAAAGTCTCAAGGAAAGCATCAGAAAATGTGGAACCACCAAAAGACATACTTTGGGCTCCTTGTGTTCCATTCCACCAAACAATGACAAGCTCATTTCTGAGTAATTTGTCCAAGACACTTCTGCACATCATCCTTACTCATACGTAAGGAATAAGGGAATGATCAGGGAGAAGGTAGGGCCGATCAGGGATAGCGGAGGGAACTTGTATGTGGAGTCTGAGCAGATAGGGAAAGCCCTAAATGAGTTTTTTGCTTCCGTTTTCACCAAGGAAAGGGAATTTGTTGTAAATGAAAACTTAGAGGAGCTGGGATACAGGCTTGACCAGATCAAGATTGATGAAATTGATATGCTAAAAACTTTGGAAAACATTAAGATTGATAAGTCCCCAGGGCCAGACCAGATTTATCCTAGGCTGCTTCAGGAATCGAGAAAGGAGGTTGCTAAGCCGCTGGCTAAGATCTTTGCTTCCTCACTCTCCACGGGAGTCGTACTGGAGGACTGGAAGGATGTGAACGTTGTTCCTCTTTTCAAGAAGGGTAACAGGGAAATCCCTGGCAATTACAGACCAGTCAGTCTTATGTCTGTGGTCAGCAAGGTTTTGGAAAGACTTCTGAGGGATAGGATTTATGACTATTTGGCAAAGCAAAGCAAGATTAAGGGCAGTCAGCATGGCTTTGTGAGGGGCAGGTCATGCCTCACAAATCTTATTGAGTTCTTTGAGGAGGTATCAAGACAGGTTGACGACGGTCAAGCATTGGATGTGGTGTATATGTACTTTAGCAAGGCATTTGATAGGGTTCCCCATGGTAGGCTCATTCATAAAGTCAGGAAGTATGGGATACAGGGAGATTTGGCTACCTGGATTCAGAATTGGTTGGCTGACAGAAGGCAGAGGTGGTTGTAGATGGAAAGTATTCTGTCTGGAGGTCAGTGTTGAGTGGGGTCCCGCAGGGCTCTGTTCTTGGGCCTTTGCTCTTTGTAGTTTTTATAAATGACTTGGATGAGGATGTTGAGGGGTGGGTTAGTAAATTTGCAGATGACACAAAGGTTGGAGGTGCCGTCGATAGTACTGAGGGCTACTGCAGACTGCAGCGCAACATAGACAGGATATGCAGAGCTGTGCTGAGAAATGGCAGATGGAGTCCAACCTGAAAAAATGCGAAGTGATGCATTTTGGAAGGTCGAACTCGAATGCTGAATATAGAATTAAAGACAGTATTCTTGGCAGAGTGGAGGAACAGAGGGATCTGGATGTGCAAGTACATAGATCTCTCAAAGTTGCCATCCAAGTGTATAGGAATGTTAAGAAAGCATATGGTATTTTGGCTTTCATTAACAAGGGGGTTGAGTTTAAGAGCCGTGAGGTTTTGCTGCAGCTCTACAAGTCCCTGGTGAGACCATAGTTGGAATATTGTGTCCAGTTCTGGTTGCCCTACTATAGGAAAGATACAGAGGCTTTGGAGAGGGTGCAAAGATGGTTTACCAGGATGCTGCCTGGAAGGCTTGCCTTATGAAGAAAGGTTGAATAAGCTCAGACATTTCTCTCTGGAGAGAAGGAGGAAGAGAGGAGACCTGATCGAGGTGTACAAAATAATGAGAGGAATAGATAGAATCAATAGCTAGAGACCTTTTGCCAGGGCAGGATTGACTGGTACGAGAAGTCATAGTTTGAAGATATTAGGAGGAAGGTATAAAGGAGGCATCAGAGGTAGGTTCTTTATGCAGAGAGTTGTGAATACATGGAATGTGTTGCCAGCTGTGGTGGTGGAAGCGAAGTCATTGGGGACATTTAAGCGACTGCTGGACATGCACCTGGATAGCAGTGAGTTGAGGTGTCTGTAGATTAAATTACTATATTTGACATTAGGATCAAATCTCAGCACAACATCGTGGGCCAAAGGGCCTGTTCTGTGCTGTACTTTTCTATGTTCTATGTTCTTCATCAAATTGTGCACCAAACACATTTCCAGGCAGTTAAGGACTCTGGAGGTGTCAGTTATGTGACATCACAAAGGCTGAAATGGCACAGGATTGGGAAGTGATCTGAGCATTGGGTTCCTAGCCACATAGAGAAAATCTATCTCCATATTTCCAAGCATCAAAAGCATTTTTAAAAAGCCAAATAATTTAGTGAGTTCTTCACTTTGATATCTTGACTTCTCCCCAATAGCAGGAGCTAGAATTTTATGAATTACCGAGATATGGAAACATCCAGCAGAAGTTTACTTAGTAAGTTTGCAGATGACACCAAAATTGGAGATGTAGTGAACAGCGAAGAAGGTTATCTCAGATTACAACAGGATCTTGATCAAATGGGCCAATAGGCTGAGAAGTGGCAGATGGAGTTTAATTCAGATAAATACGAGGTGCTGCATTTTGGGAAAGCAAATCTTCGCAGGACTTATACACTTAATGGTAAGGTCCCAGGGAGTGTTGCTGAACAAAGAGACCTTGAAGTGCAGGTTCATAGCTCCTTGAAAGTGGTAAACCTAGTGGTTGAAGGTTGAAGGTTGAAGATTCCTGAAGAAGGGCCTGTGCCTGAAACGTCGAATCTCCTGTTCCCTGGATGCTGCCTGACCTGCTGCGCTGTTCCAGCAATAAAGTTTCAACACTGAAGGTGGAACAACCTGTTCAAAGTAGGGAAAAGAAACAGGCCATGAAATGTTAGACGTTATTACTATTGCAAGTAAACTTTGAAAAGTAGGTGAAATCAATAAATATCAGAAAAGCATGGCATGGCAAAAAATGGAGTTTTCAGCATCTTGTTGTGCTTGACAAATCAAGTTTTATTTCTTAAGAAAACTCACATCATATAAATAAATGAAGGTATATATGGATTCTCATAACACATTTAATGATGTGCTTTCTAAAATACTTGTCATAAAGTCATGCAGGGAAGATAGTAACTTCTGTAGCATGGTTAAAGAACACAAAGCAGAGAGTGAGTGTAGATGGATCCTTTTGGATTTGCTGCATGTAAGAAATTATGAATTTATGCCAGGTGGCTTCTGCTTCTATTTGTATAAATGGCTTGGGTGACCAATAACATTTTTAAGATTTGGTCTCTAGTTGTTAGCTGAATGATGGATCCAGCAAGATTTCACAGTCTCACATTTTAAAACTAAAGCAAATAACTAAAAATCACTAATGATTGAACACTATTTCCTTTTAGTTTAAACCTTTAGTTTAACAGTAGAAAGTGAGGTTTGCTCTTGTATACTTATCACCCATTGCACTGTTTATGGAATCAATTGAAGTGTTTTATTGAGTAAGACTCATGATGCTAGGTTGGACATGGCTCGCAATGACTTTTCTTTTTTTTCTTCTTTTTTTTTAAAACCCCTGTTTATTTTTTATTATTTTTTTTTTTAATTTAACCCCCACACTACCACCTAAGTGCGGTAGTGCTTATTTTATCCCCAGCACCCATGGTGTGTGTGTGCAGATGGGAGACAGAGTGAAAGACACAAAGTGCACGAATCTTTATTCAAATTCCACCACCAGGAAGATAGGATGGCCAGTGGCAAACACTGCCCTTCACATCAAAGGACAGTGCTGTGTGATCAAAAACAGTGAGGGGGAGGGTAGGGACTAAATCAAAATAGAATTGGAGGGAGAAATGATGCACTCCACTCCCTGCGGCGCCCACCTCTCCCTGAACTCCTCCAGGGTGTTGGTCGACACCGCGTGCTCCTCCTCCAAGGACACCCGGGCCCTAACGTAACCACGGAAGAGGGGCAGGCAGTCGGCCCTAACGACCCCCTCCACGGCCCGCTGCCTGGACCTGTTGATGGCCAGTTTGGCCAGGCCCAGGAGCAGACCCACGAGGAGGTCTTCAGACCTGCCCTCCCTCCTCCGTACCGGGTGCCCAAAGATCAGGAGCGTGGGACTGAAGTGCAGCCAAAAACAGAGGAGAAGGTTTTTCAGGAAATCAAAAAGGGAGTGCAAACGCCCACACCCAATATATACATGGTCCACGGACTCCACAGCGCCACAGGCAATGACTTTTCTCACACAATCTTCCATTCTTCACCTCATGAATTATGCAAATGATCTCATTGCACCCTACTCCTGGATTTGCATGGTAAGAGAGCCAGATGTTGTTGGTGCTATCTTTAAAACCCAGGTGCATGCCACTTGAAACACTACAAGCCAGGAACGAGCTGGCACACTGTGATGTTTGATCTTTATCACTAAGGACATGGACCAGAAAGAAAATTCACACTCCACTTCCAATTCATGGACTGGGATCTGGCAGTGCTGATGATTGTGATGGGGAAGAGGCAACCTATAATTGAGTAGTAAACAGCCTGTGCACTAAAAAGCAATGTGTAAGACCCAGAGGCTGGCAGCTTTCAAGTAAGCCCAAAGTGAGTGCTAAGAAAGCAAACTAAAAGCCATAAGACATAGAATATTGAACATAGAATGTAGAAAGGTACAGCACAGAATAGGCCGAGGATTAATCCTAATGTAAAATAAAATAACTTAACCTGTGCACCCCTCAATTCACTGCTGTCCATGTGCATGTCCAGCAGTCGCTTAAATGTCCCCAGTGACTCTGCTTCCACCACCACAGCTGGCAATGCATTCCATGCATTCACAACTCTCTGCGTAAAGAACCTACCTCTGACATCCCCTCTATACCTTTCTCATAATATCTTCAAACTATGACCCCTCATGCCAGTCAATCCTGCCCTGGGAAAAGTCTCTGACTATTGACTCTATCCATGTCTCTCATTACCTTGTACACCTCGATCAGGTAATCTCTCTTCCTCCAGAGAGAAAAGTCCAAGCTTAGTCAACCTCTCTTCATAAAGCAAACCCTCCAGTCCAGGCAGCATTCTGGTAAACCTTCTTTGCACCCTCTCCAAAGCCTCTGAATTTTTCCTATAGTAGGGCAACCAGAACTGGACACAATATTCCAAGTGTGGTCTCACCAGGGTTTTATAGAGCTGTAGCAAAACCTCCTGGCTCTTAAACCCGATCCCCCTGTTAATGAAAATCAAAACACCAGATGCTTTCTTAACAACCCTATCCACTTGGGTGGCAACTTTAAGGGATCTACGTACTTGAACACCAAGATCCCTCTGTTCCTCCACACTGCCAAGAATCCTGTCTTTAGTCCTATAGTCAGCATTCAAGTTCGACCTTCCAAAATGCATCACTTCACATTTATCCAGGTTGAACTCCCTCTGCCATTTCTCAGCCCAGCTCTGCATCCTGTCCATGTCGCACTGCAGCCTGCAATAGCTCTCGATACTAGCCACAACACCTCCAACCTTTGTGTCATCTGCAAATTTACTAACCCACCCCTCAACATCCTCATCCAAGTCATTTATAAAAACTACAAAGAGCAGAGGCCCAAGAACACAGCCCTGCGGGACCCCACTCAACATTGACCTCCAGACAGAATACTTTCCATCTCCAACCACTCTCTGCCTTCTGTCAGCCAACCAATTCTGAATCCAGGTAGCCAAATCTCCCTGTATCCCATATCTCCTGACTTTATGAATGAGCCTATCATGGGGAACCCTATCAAATGCCTTGCTAAAGTACATATACACCACATCCACTACTCGACGTCGTCAACCTGTCTTGTCATCTCCTCAAAGAACTCAATACGATTTGTGAGGCATGACCTGCCCCTCACAAAGCCATGCTGACTGCCTTTAATCTTGCTATGCTTTTCCAAATAGTCATAAATCCTATCCCTCAGAATTCTTTCTAAAACCTTGCTGACTACAGACATAAGACTGACTGGTCTGTAATTGCCAGGGATTTCCCTGTTACCCTTCTTGAAAAGAGGAACAACGTTCGCATCCTTCCAGTCCTCCGATACGATTCCCGTGGAGAGTGAGGAAGCAAAGGTCTTAGCCAACAGCTTAGCAACCTCCTTTCTCATTTCCTGGAGTAGCCTAGGATAAATCTGATCTGGCCCTCGGAACTTATCAATCTTAATGTTTTCCAAAATTTCCAGCACATCAACTTCATCAATCTTGATCTGTTCAAGCCTGTATCCCAGCTCCTCAAAGTTCTCATTCACAACGAGTTCCCTTTTCTGAGTGAAAACCGAAGCAGAAAACTCATTTAGGACTTCCCCTGTCTGCTCAGACACCACACACAAGTTCCCTGATCGGCCCTACCTTCTCCCTGATCATTCTCTTATTCCTCACCTATGAGTAAAATGCCTTTGGGTTCTCCCTAATCCTTCCTGCTAAGCTTTTCTTGTGCCCCCTCCTGGCTCTCAGTCCATTTCTGAGCTCCTTTCTAGCAAGCCTGTAATCCTCTAAAGCTGTGCTAGATCCTTGCTTCCTTCACCTTACGTAAGCTGCCTTCTTCCTTTTGATGAGTTCTCATCATCCAAGATTCCTTAATCTTACCCCTTCTTACCTGTCTCAGAGGAACAAATTCATGCATCACTTGAAAAAACTGCTCCTTAAACAGTCTCCACATGTCTGCTATGTCCTTTCTGTGGACCAATTGCTCCCAGTCTGTACTTCCCAACTCCTGTCTGATAGCGTCATAATTTCCTTTTCCCTAATTAAATATCTTTCCCCGGTAACTGCTCCTTTACCTCTCCAAGGCTATGGTAAATGTGAGGTAAAAACAATGACTGCAGATGCCGGAAACCAGATTCTGGTGCTGGAAGAGCACAGCAGTTCAGGCAGCACCAAGGAGCAGTAAAATCGACATTTTGGGCAAAAGCCCTTCATCAGGAATAAAGGCAGTGAGCCTGAAGCGTGGAGAGATAAGCTAGAGGAGGGTGGTGGTGGGGAGAAAGTAGCGTAGAGTACAATGGGTGAGTGGGGGAGGGGATAAAGGTGATAGGTCAGGGAGGAGAGGGTGGAGTGGATAGGTGGAAAAGGAGATAAGCAGGTAGGACAAGTCCGGAAAAGTCATGGGGACAGTGCTGAGCTGGAAGTTTGGAACTAGGGTGAGGTGGGGGAAGGGGAAATGAGAAAACTTGAAGTCCACAGAGATGCCCTGGGGTTGAAGTGTTCCGAGGCGGAAGATGAGGCGTTCTTCCTCCAGGCGTCTGGGTAGTGAGGGAGCGGCGGTGAAGGAGGCCCAGGACCTCCATGTCCTCGGCAGAGTGGGAGGGGGAGTTGAAATGTTGGGCCACGGGGCGGTGTGGTTGATTGGTGCGGGTGTCCCGGAGATGTTCCCTAAAAAGCTCTGCTAGGAGGCGCCCAGTCTCCCCAATGTAGAGGAGACCGCATCGGGAGCAACGGATACAATAAATGATATTAGTGGATGTGCAAGTAAACCTTTGATGGATGTGGAAGGCTCCTATAGGGCTTTGGATAGAGGTGAGGGAGGAGGTGTGGGCGTAGGTTTTACAGTTCCTGCGGTGGCAGGGGAATGTGCCAGGATGGGAGGGTGGGTTGTAGGGGGGCGTGGACCTGACCAGGTAGTCACGGAGGGAATGGTCTTTGCGGAAGGCGGAAAGGGGGGGGAGGGAAATATATTCCTGGTGGTGGGGTCTGTTTGGAGGTGACGGAAATGTTGGCGGATGATTTGGTTTATGCGAAGGTTGGTAGGGTGGAAGGTGAGCACCAGGGGCATTCTGTCCTTGTTACGGTTGGAGGGGTGGGGTCTGAGGGCGGAGGTGCGGGATGTAGACGAGATGCGTTGGAAGGCATCTTTAACCACGTGGGAAGAGAAATTGCGGTCTATAAAGAAGGAGGCCACCTGGTGTGTTCTGTGGTGGAACTGGTCCTCCTGGGAGCAGATCCGGCAGAGGCGGAGGAATTGGGAATACGGGATTAAAGTTGGTCGTCATTAATGGAGATGGAGAGGTCCAGGAAGAGGAGGGAAGTGTCAGAGATGGTCCAGGTAAATTTAAGGTCAGGGTGGAATGTGTTGGTGAAGTTGATGAATTGCTCAACCTCCTCGCGGGAGCACGAGGTGGCGCCAATGCAGTCATCAATGTAACGGAGGAAGAGGCGGGGAGTGGTGCTGGTGTAATTACGGAAGATCAACTGCTCTACGTAGCCAACAAAGATACAGGCATAGCTGGGGCCCATACGTGTGCCCATGGCTACCCCTTTGGTCTGGAGGAAATGGGAGGATTCAAAGGAGAAATTGTTAATGGTGAGGACCAGTTCGGCCAAATGAATGAGAGTGTCGGTGGAAGGATACTGTTGGGGACGTCTGGAGAGGAAAAAACGGAGGGCTTGGAGGCCCTGGTCATGGTGGATGGATGTGTAGAGGGATTGGATATCCATGGTGAAGATGAGGCGTTGAGTGCCAGGGAAACGGAAGTCTTGGAGGAGGTGGAGGATGTGGGTGGTGTCTCGAACGTATGTGGGGAGTTCCTGGACTAGGGGGGATAGGACAGTGTCGAGGTAGGTAGAGATGAGTTCAGTGGGGCAGGAGCATGCTGAGACAATGGGTCGGCCAGGGTGGTCAGGCTTGTGGATCTTGGGAAGGAGGTAGTACCGGGCAGTGCGGGGTTCCCAGACTATGAGGTTGGAAGCTGTGGGTGGGAGATCTCCTGAGGTGATGAGGTTCTGTATGGTCTGGGAGATGATGGTTTGGTGATGGGGGGTAGGGTCATGGTCGAGGGGGCAGTAGGAAGAGGTGTCCTCGAGTTGGCGTTTGGCTTCATGCTTCAGGCTCACTGCCTTTATTCCTGATGAAGGGGTTTTGCCCGAAACGTCAATTTCGAAGCTCCTTGGATGCTGCCTGAACTGCTGTGCTCTTCTAGCACCACTAATCCAGAATATGGTAAATGTGAGACAGTTGTGGTCGCTGTCACCAAAGTGTTCTCCCACTGTGAGATCTGACACCTGTCCTGGCTCATTGCCGAGAACCAAATCCAAAATGGCCTCTCCCCTCATCGGCCTGTCTACATACTGTGTAGGGAAACCCTCCTGAACACACCTGACAAAAACTGCTCCATCCAAACCATCTGCACCAAGGGGGTTCCAGTCGATATTGAGAAAGTTAAAATCACCCATAACAACAACCCTGCTACATCTGCATTTTTCCAAAATCTGCCGGCCTATGAGTTCTTCAATCTCATTACTGTGATTAGGGGTTCTGTAGAAAACCCCCCAGTGAGGTGGCTGCTCCCTTGCTGTTCCTAACTTCCACCCATACTTCCACTCTCAGTAGACAAACCCTCCTCAACAACCTTTGTTTCTGTAGCTGTGATGCACTCTCTGATTAGCAATGCTACACCCCCTCCTCTTTTTCCACCCTCACTGTTCTTTTTAAATGTTCTAAACCCTGGAACATCTAGCAACCATTCCTGACTTTGTGAAACCCACGTCTCCGTTATAGCCACAACATCATTGCCCCAAGTACTGATCCATGCTCTAAATTCATCACTCTTATTTCTGATACTCCTTGCATTAAAGCAGACACACTTTCACTGATCCCTTTGTTTCATCACATGAGAAACCTTCTTGACAGATTCACTACATCCTGTCACTGTCCCAGCCACGTGTTAAGCTGCATTCGCTGACTGTTCCTCACCTCATTTTCTCATGGCACCATTAGCAAACCCGAGATCACAACTCTACTCGTCCTGCTCTTCAGCTTCCAACCTAGCTCTCTGTAGTCACTTTTCAGATCTTCAATCCCTTTCCTGGCTATATCATAGGTGCCAATATGTACCACGGTTTCTCCCCCTCCCCCTCCCCCTTCAGAATCCTGTAAACCAAATCGGCGACATCCCAGACCCTGGCACCGGGGAGGCAACATACCTTCTGGTAGTCCCATTCCTGACCACACTTAATCTCACTCACTCAAAAACTTCCCGACCTCGCTTCTCTCCGCCCTCTCTCCTCAACGCTCTGTTTAAAAAATTTTGTTTTTTACTCACCTTCCCATATATCCTGCATAAATGCATGTGATGAGTATCCCTGCACACAAAATTACATAGAGTCACAGAGATGTACAGCACTGAAACAGACGTTTCGGTCCAAATTGCCCGTGCCAACTATATATCCTAAATTAATCTGTCCCATTTGCCAGCATTTGGTCATATCCCTCTCAACCCTTTCTATTAATAAACCTACCCAGATGCCTTTAAATGTTGTAATTGTACCAGACTCCACCACTTCCGCTGGTAGCTCATTCCATACATGCATCACCCCTGTGTGAAAAAGTTGCCCCTTAAGTCCCATTTAAATCTTTCCCCTCTCACCTTAAATCTATGCCCTCTACTTTTAGAATCCCCTACCCTGGGAAAATGACCTTAGCTATTCACCCTATCTATGCCCCTCATCATTTTATAAACCTCTATAAAGTCACCTCAGCCTCCGATGCTCCAGGGAAAACAGGCCCAGCCTATTCAGCCTCTCCCTCTAGTTCAAACCCTCCAACCCTGGCAACATCCTTGTAAATATTTTCTGAATGCCTTCAAGTTTCACAATATTCTTCCTATAGTAGGGAGACCAGAATTGTATGCAGTATCCCAAAAGTGGCCTAAACAATGTCCTGTACAGCCGCAACATAATTTCCCAACTCCTATACTCAATGCTCTGACCAATAAAGGCAAGCATACCAAACACCTTCTTCATTACCCTGTCTACCTGTATCTCCACTTTTGAGGAACGTTGAACTCACAACCCAAGGTCTCTGTTCAGCAACACTCCCCAGGACCTTACCATTAAGTGCACACATCGTGCCCTGATTTGCCTTTCCAAAATGCATCACCTCTTATTTAATTAAATTAAATTCCATCTGTCACTCCTTGTCCCATTGGCCCATCTGATCAAGGTTCTGTTGTACTCTGAGATAACCTTCTTCACTGTCCACTACACCATCAATTTTGGTGTCATCTGCAAGCCTCCTATGTTCACATCCAAATCATTCATATAAATAATAAAAAGTGTGGACCCAGCACTGATCCTTATGGCACACTGCTGGTCACAGGTGACCAATTTGAAAAACAACCTTCAACCACCACCTTCTGTCTGCTACCTTCCAGCCAATTTTGTATCCAAATAGAGTCACACAGTTATAGAGGTGCACAGCATTGAAATAGACCCTTCAGTCCAATTCGTCCATGCCAAACAGATATCCGAACTTAATCAAGTCCTATTTGCCAGCATTTGGTCCATATTCCTCTAAACCCTTCTTATTCAGATACCCACCCAGGTGTCTTTTAAATGTTGTCATTGTACTAGCCTCCGCTACTTCCTCTGGCAGCTCATTCTATGCACCCATCACCCTCTGGATGAAAATGTTATCCCTTAGGTCCCTTTGATATCTTTCCTCTCTCACCCTAAACCAATGCCCTCTAGTTTGGATTCCTACCCTAGGGAAACCTGGATTCAATGCAGTATTTCAAAAGTGACCTACAAATGCCCTGTACAGCCACATGAGCTCCCAGTTCCGATACTCAATGCACTGACCAATAAAGGCATGTGTACTAAACACCTTCTTCACTATTCTACCTACCTGTGACTCCACTTCCAAGGAACTATAAACCTGCACCCAAGGTCTCTTTGTTCAGCAACACTCCCCAAGGCCCTACCATTAAGTATATAAGTCTTGCCCTGATTTTCTTTCCCAAAATGTAGCACCTCACATTTATCTAGATTAAATTCCATCTGCCACTCCTCAGTCTATTGGCCCAACTGATCAAGGTCCCGTTGTACTCTAACAGTTGTAACCTTCTTCACTGTCCACTACATCACTAATTTTAGTGTCATCTGCAAACGTACTAACAATACTTTCTATATTTACATCCAAATCATGAACATAAATGACAAAAAGCAATGCACCTAGCACTAATTCTTGTATCACACTGCTGATCACAGGCCTCCAGTCCAAAAAGCAACTCCACCACCACCTCTGTCTCCTATCTACAAGCCAATTTTGTATCCACATGTTTAGTACTCCCTGTATTCCATGTGATCTAACCTTGCTAATCAGTCTACCATGCAGAACCTTGTTGAACACCTTACTGAAGTCGATATAAATCATGTCCACCATTCTGCCTTCACCAATCTTTGTCACCTCTTCAAAAAACGCAATCATGTTATTGAGATACGATGTTCCATGCACAAAGCTATGCTGACTATCCTGAATCAGTCCTTGCCTTTCCAAATACATGTAAATCCTGTCCCTCAGAATCCCTCCAACAACTTATCCACCACTGATGTCACGTCTACCAATCCCTGACAGTTCCCTGGCTTTTCCTTACCACTTTTCTTAGATAATGGCACCACATTAGCCCTCTCCAGTCTTCCAGCACCTGATCCATGGCTAACGATGACACAAGTATCTTAGCAAGGGGCTTAGAAATCACTTGCCTAGCTTTCCACAAAGTTCTAGGATGCACCTGATCTGGTCCCACAGACTTATCCACCTTTATGTGTTTTAAGAAGTCCGGTACCTCTTCATCTGTAATGTGGAAATTTTTCATAATATTACAATCTATTTCTCCAAGTTCTCTAGTTTTCACATCCTTCTCCACAGTAGATACTGATGCAAAATATTTCACCCATCTCTTGCGATTCCACACATAGATGGCTGATTGATCTTTAATAAGCCCCATTCTCTCCCTAGTTACTCTTTTGCCTTTAATGTATTTGTAGAATATTTTTGTGTCAGAATGGGAGTGTCCCTACTTCTAAGCCAGGAGGCTTGCATACATATCTCACCGGTTTACCACAGTTATCTCATGTCCCAATTTTGCCCTCCTGGTTTCCCTCTTGCATGTACTCCTTCTGCCCTTATATTTCTTGAGGGATTCATTCAATCTCAGCTATATATACCTGCTATATACCTCCTTTTTCTTGACCAGAGCATCATTTTTTTTTGTCATCCAGTATTCTCCACTGCTACCAACGCTGCTCTTTACACTAACAGGAACATGCTGCTTCTGACTCTCGTTATTTCATTTTTGAAGCCCTCCCACTTTCCAACCATCTTTTTACCTGCGAATAGCCTCTCCCAATCAACTTTTGAAAGTTCTTGCCTAATCTTGCTCAAAATCGGCTTTGCTCCAATTTAGAATTTTAACTTTTAGACCAGGTCTATCCTTTTCCATAACTATTTTAAAAGTAATAGAATTATGATCACTGATCCCAAAATACTCCCCCACTGACACTTCAGTCATTTCCCTGCCTCATTTCCCAAGAAAAGGACATGATTTGCTCCTTCTCCAATAGGTACATCCATATACTGAAGTACACACTTAACAAATTCCTCTCCATCCAAACCTTTAACACTATGGCAGTCATGGTGGAAGTGCGTACATTGTACGTGTCCCTAAGCTCCAAAATATTATAGTGCTGATGCCATATTGCAGTTGGTCAGAGAGCAGGTTTGGTAATGTGAGGAGGGTAGTGATTTGCTGCTGCTGCCTTGTCTGGATAAAGGGTTGGGGAAAATGGTGTCCAGAAAGCATGCAGGGATATTGAGGCAAGAGCACAGCTGCATGGTGACTACAACCAGCAAACGAAAAGCTGTAGCTGCCTGGTACCCATTCTGATGGTTAGGAATTTGTGCTGTCTAGTTTCTTAGTGAATGGGAAGATTTGGAAGTGGCTTAAAAATAAGGCAAGCTGGATTCTTCGTGATCTATAAATTTATGGAAATAAGGTCGTTGCTACTCAGTAATGAGATTTTCAAGTCATCATTTCAAACTTTAAAAAAACTGTCTCAATATTGAGAGTCTCATTTGTTCATTCTTGCTGTATTTTCCTTCCTTTCCCACATTGTCTACACCACATCAGGAAGTGGTAATTACTGCTCATTCTCTATCACAAAAACAGTCCAGAGTTGCTCTGAGCTTCCAATATGTTCCTGTAACTCCATTTCTTTCAGCACTTTCCCCATTTTTGGAGATTTCCTCATATCCACCCAGAGACATTAAACCTGTTCCAATGAATCTTCTCCTTCACCATTCCAAGATAAATCTTCCAGAATTTTTTGATGGTTGCAGAATGTATCTCTCAAATAAAGATCCTCTCCCTCCTGTTTCAGGCTGTGGTAGCTCATAAAGCCAAGTAGCCTTAGAGTTTTACTGACCACACACAATATTGTCCGAACATCTACTGTATAGTTATGAGTTAATTTTCAGGGAAGTATGTAACCTGAGCTCAAAGAGGTTTCCTTCTCCTCCGTGGCCATGTGAAACACATTAACCTTGCATCAACATAGAAATGCTATTTAGGATTATCTTTGATCTGAGCTTTCTTTGGTCTTTGAAATAAGTCGACAGTTTACAGCACAATTGTTTACTACCTGGGATCTTAGCAGATCCTTACCTGGGACCTTAATCTAACATTTTTCTGGGATCTTGGTAGATTCAGTGTCTACTCTTTATAAACCCACACACTGCCATCACTGTCTCCAAGTTTATCTTCTTCTCAGTAACAAAATCTAAGCCTGCCATTGATAACTTACAACCAAATCACCTAAGCTTACTGTCAGACAGACTGCAGAACTTCAATTCCCCTAAATTTAAAGATACAGTCCAAAACTATAATAATCATGTAAGCAACAAAGACTCTTGTGTCAGAATGGTAGTGTCCCTACCTCTAAGCCAGGAGGTCTGGTGACACATCTCACCTGCTCCAGAGTTCGATAATAACATCTGTGAGCAGGTTGATTAGAAAAATATTACAAAAATGTCATAATTGTAACAACAAGATGAGCAAGTCAAAGTTTGTTGATAACAACAGGGGCATGAGAGGAAGAGTGCAAAAGATCACATCAAGATTAACAGAGGAGACATGATGTCACAAGGAATTAAGGGCTACAGGGAGAATGTGGGTAAGTGGAGTTGAAATGCCCATCAGCCATGATTGAATGGCGGAGTGGACTCGATGGGCCGAATGGCCTTACTTCCGCTCCTATGTCTTATGGTCTTATTAGAAAATGAAGTTCAATGCTGACAAAAGTGAAATTATCCATTTTGTTAAAATGATTTTAAGAAGTACTTGCACAGCAGGGTTCTCAGCAAATTGGAGAAACAAAGCAAACAGAACTGCATTTTTGCAACAAGATGAGACCATATAAAGGCAAAAACAAAGTGTCATTATACATCAGCTTCATGAAGTATAAGTCCACAGCTTGTTATTCTCAGCATTTCAGTATGGGAACATCATATCACAAATGTAAGATAAATCTTCACACAGACAAAAGCAGGAATATATGGTTGCATTTATGATAAAAGGATATGCAATTTAAGCTTTTTTTTTCCACTGAGACAGATAAGTTTGATGGACAATTTAATGGATCTTTTCAACGTTATAAAGGTTGATAATTTGTTGGGAGGATTCCTCAGTAAAGTGAAAGGCAGCAGGTTTAGAAGGGATTTGAGGAAAAAGATTTTTACTTCGAGTGTGACAGTGGTCTGGAATGCACTGCATAGAAAGGTAGTTGGGTAAGGTAACCTCGCAACCTTTACAAACACTTGAAGTGTAATAACATTCAAAGCTGGGTGACACAAAGCTGAGTGGCAGGGTGAAATGTGAGGAGGATGTTAGGAGAATACAGGGTGACCTGGACAGGCTAGGTGAGTGGACGGATGCTTGTCAGATGCAGTTTAAAGTGGATAAATGTGTGGTTATCCATTTTGGTGGCAAGAACAGGAAGTCAGATTACTATCTAAATGGAGTCAAGTTAGGTAAAGGGGCAGTACAACGGGATCTAGATGTTCTTGTACATCAGTCAATGAAAGCAAGTATGCAGGTACAGCAGGCAGTGAAGAAAGCTAACAGCATGCTGGCCTTCATAACAAGAGGAATTGAGTATAGAAGCAAAGAGGTCCTTCTGCAGCTGTACAGGGCCCTGGTGAGACCGAACCTGGAATATTGTGCACAGTTTTGGTCTCCAAACTTGAGGAAAGACGTTCTGGCTATTGAGGGAGTGAAGCGTAGGTTCACGAGGTCAATTCCCGGAACGGCGGGACTATCTTATGCTAAAAGATTGGAGCGACTGGGCTTGTATACCCTTGAGTTTAGAAGGCTGAGAGGGGATCTGATTGAGACATATAAGATTATTAAAGAATTGGACACGAGGCAGGAAGCATGTTTCCGCTGATGGGTGAGTCCCGAACCAGAGGACACAGTTTAAAAATAAGGGGTAGGCCATTTAGAACTGGGTTGAGGAGAAACTTCTTCACCTAGAAAGTGGTGGGTGTATGGAATGCTCTGCCCCAGAAGGCTGTGGAGACCCACTCTCTGGATACTTTCAAGAAAGAGTTGGATAGAGCTCTTAAGGATAGTGGAATCAAGGGTTATGGAGATAAGGCAGGAACAGGATACTGATTGAGGATGATCAGCCATGATCATAATGAATGATGGTGCTGGCTCGAAGGGCAGAATGGCCTACTCCTGCACCTATTGTCTATTGTCTATTGGCCTAGTTCAGGAAAGGGAGACAAATGTCAGTGGTAGTGTAATTGTTGGTAGTGCAGACTCAATGGACCAAAGGGCCTCTTCTGTACTATATAATTCTATGATTCTAATCCCCTGGAAAAAATATGTTTAATAACAATAAAGTGATATTTTTTGAAAAGAAAATGCAGAAAAATAGCAAGGAAAAGGCAGACTAAACTGCTTCAGTTGACAGATGTGTTAGCTTTATTGGCTACATGAATTCAAATGAATACAGTGAAAAATTCAAAGTTTGTGAGAAGATTTGTAGCTTGAGTGCTCATTGTTGTGATTCTGTTCGCCGAGCTGGGAATTTGTGTTGCAGACGTTTCGTCCCCTGTCTAGGTGACATCCTCAGTGCTTGGGAGCCTCCTGTGAAGCGCTTCTGTGATCTTTCCTCCGGCATTAGTAGTGGTTTGAATCTGCCGCTTCTGGTTGTCAGTTCCAGCTGTCCGTTGCAGTGGCCGATATATTGGGTCCAGGTCGATGTGCTTATTGATTGAATCTGTGGATGAGCGCATCGACCTGGACCTAATATACCGACCACTGCAGCGGACAGCTGGAACTGACAACCGGAAGCGGCAGATTCAAACCACTACAAATGCCGGAGGAAATATCACAGAAGCGCTTCACAGGAGGCTCCTAAGCACTGAGGATGTCACCTAGACAGGGGACGAAACGTCTGCAACACAGATTCCCAGCTCGGCGAACAGAACCACAATAGTGAAAAGTTTGTATGTCGCCACTTACAGCACCATCTTAGGTACAAAGTTACCTAGGTACAGCTTCTTTAGTTATAAGATCTTAGAAACAGAGAAATAAAATGTTCAGCGTTGCAGAAATAAAAGTCCAGAAAGCAGACTTTCAACCCAGTGTGGCACCTAGACTCCAGTCCGCATAGGGACCAGACTTCAGATAGCGTCGGGCTTCATCTTGAGAATCATGAGGCTGGGAGATTTCTCTGGTATCGCCACAAGACCAGGAGATCATGCTGAGGCCATGCCTAGCCAAGAGGCTGCCACACCAGAATTCCATGCCAGCAGGGAGGACACCACACCAGGTCAGGACGCTGCTGTGCCAGGCAGGGAGGACACCACACCAGGCCAGGACACTGCCATGCCAGGCAGGGAGAACACTACACCAGGTCAGGACACCGCCGTGCCAGGCAGGGAGGACACCATACCAGGCCGGCAGGCTGCCACACCACGCCAGGAGGCAGCCATGGCTTTTGCCCGAAATATCTATTTTCCTGCTTCTCGGATGCTGTCTGACCTGTTGTGCTTTCCCAGCACCACATTCTCACCTCTAATCTCCAGCATCTGCAGTGCTCACTTTCACCTAGGAAGCCACCACACTAGGCCGGGAGCTCAGATGGAATCAGACAAATTACCTCTTTCTGTGCAACAATTCTGCGACATCTATTTAACTCCACTTCCCTTCAGATAATAAACATATGATTATTGATCTTTGAAGAAATAGTTTAATCGATCCTATGTGCTAAGTTTCAGTCTTATGTTACTACCTTTGAGTAGCACTTGATAGCTAAATTACATTTTAAAAAATTGACCCAGAAAATGATCAGTTAAGTGTGCCCAGCTTTGAAACCATGATCACTCCCACCAGTCGTCTCGAATACTGATGTTACCAGTAGAGTTGGGTGAAGACCACTGAATTTACATGAGGCCAATAGTCTCAACCTGGACCCTTGATGCCCTCGGCTGCTAGGAAATCTAACCACAAGCTTCACAGGCTAGGTGCCAGAGGGAGGGGTGGGAAATGGGTGGGGGGGCATGTGGAGCATAAAGTATCATTTATCTGGTCTAAAGGAACTCCCCTTTTGTAAGAGAACTGCATTAAACTCTCCATCTTTGATTAGATTAGATTAGATTACATTACAGTGTAGAAACAGGCCCTTCGGCCCAACAAGTCCACACCGACCCGCCGAAGCGAAACCCACCCATACCCCTACATTTACCCCTTACCTAACACTACGGGCAATTTAGCATGGCCAATTCACCTGACCCTGCACATCTTTTGGACTGTGGGAGGAAACCGGAGCACCCGGAGGAAACCCACGCAGACACGGGGAGAACGTGCAAACTCCACACAGTCAGTCGCCTGAGGCGGGAATTGAACCCGGGTTTCAGGCGCTGTGAGGCAGCAGTGCTAACCACTGTGCCACCGTGCCGCCCATTTGGTAATTCTTCAGGAATTTAATTTGTTTGCCTGCACTGGATCCCTGTCTCAGCGATATATTAGTTGATATGCTTCTCATTACTCCTAAGAACTGTGACATGAAAACCAAGCCTCTAACAAGATGGAGATTAGGAAACCTTCCATCTGAAAAGTCCTTACCCTGAGGAGCAGCACTTCGAAAACTTGTACTTACAAATAAATCTGTTGGACTGTAACCTGGTGTTGTGTGATTTTTAACTTCAACATTAGAGTGGTGCTGGAAAAGCACAGCAGGTCAGGCAGCATCCAAGGATCAGGAAATTCAATGTTTCAGGCAGGATCCCTTCATCAGGAATATGATACCTGATGAAGGGCTCCTGCCCGAAACGTCGATTTTCCTGGTCCTTGGATGCTGCCCGACTTGCTATGCCTTTCCAGAACCACTCTAATCTTGACTCTGATCTCCAGCATCTGCAGTCCTCACTTTCACCAAGTTGATTTTTAACTTGGTCCACAGGATTATGATAATTCAAAGCGAATGTTACACCTTAGATCCACATATAGCAAAGAGCAGAGGTGCATTTTAACAACTACTTTCTATTAGTTAATGTATTAATTGACAAAAGATCCCATCGATTAAATGTGAAACCATAAATTATGAGGCAAGTGCAACTGGGTCTGTGTGGAGGAGTTTCTTGTAAAAGCTGCTGTTGCATACTTTCCAGTTCCTCCGCCTGATCTTCTAACTAGACACTCTCCAACATCCTATTTGGTGGAAGCTGAACTTCCCAATAGAGGGAGGTTGCCTGTGATCCATCGGGAATGTGGTTTGGAGAGTTTTACATGGAGTAATGCCTCCAGTAGGTTTGTAAATCATCTCACAGACTCTCAGGCTGCTTCTAAAGTTTGCAGTTTGGGTGTTCTATATATTTGTTAAGTGTGCACGGCCTGTGCTTCAATATTTAAAGGAACTGTTACTCAACTTCTGGTTGCATTTGAGTCACATGCTTCTAATCGTTGGCAATCCTTTATGGAAGGAGGTAGAGGACACAGGCAAATCAGAGGAAATTCTTCAAGTCTACTCCTGGAATACAGATTGGCGGCCGTTCACAGCTCCTGGGTAGACACCATCTGTCAACTACTTTACACTGGCTGTTTGCCTCATTTTTGTGGTTATGTTCTTACCAGTGTGAACCTGTTGAGAGAGTACACAGTGTCAGTCCATGCAGTTATGCCCTTCCTTGAAATCAGAAGAACTGGGAGGCATAGTTGACAGTGTAATAACGAGTGTCATGTAAAATTATACATTTCCTTTTTCTCTTTGTATCATGTCGATATTCATGTCCCTTTAAAAAGGGGCATTTTAAAATTTATTTATTGGATATAGGCACCATTTGTTGGGCCAGTAGGTATTATTAATCTCTTGTTGCCCTTGAGAATGTGGTGGTGAGGTGTCTTCATATACTGTAGGTAGACCCACAATGCTTTTAGGGAGCAAGTTTTATTATTTAGTTGTATCAATCTAACTATCAAATTAAAAATGCCAATGCTAATAATTAACATCCATTAGGCACAAAAAGACAAGACTCACAAGTATGTACCATTCACAACCACAAGACATGTCAAAGCTAAAGCACATTATCACCAATGAATATTTTTGATGTGAAGTCACTGTGGTAATATAAGAAATGAGGCATCCAATTTACACACAGCAGCTCTCACAAACAACAATGTGATAATGATGAGATAATCTGTGTTATTTTTAAGATGTTGAGGACAGATAAATGCTGACTGGACACTGGAATCTGGGGAATATTGATATCCTTAGTTCCAAGGCTGAATGAAGATTCATACACATCTGCAGGTTCACAATTGAAGGACCAAAATGGGTGACAGATTTTTCGGGACTGAATAGAAGGAATCCTCCAAAACCATGACGACTAACCTTTTAATGTTTGTGAAAGGATCTGACCTCCACAATCCCATCCGCACTGACTTTGCCACTAAACTTAATACATTCAGGATTTTTTAAAAACAGGTGAACCTATGAGTAGTTGAGTAATTTTAAGTATATCCAGTAGAAGTGGCCAGCATAAATTCCATTTAATTGGTAAATGAGGACCTTGTGCATCTGTCTTAATGTCAGCAATAGCCAATCTGTGCTTTTTACTGCACCATCGTGATCTTTTCATCTTCCATCACTTGCTATTGGTCCTCTTTTCAGTCAATGGTGATACCCTGCTTTTTGTTAATATTGTGCAGAATAGGTCATGAGGAATTGCAAAATGAGAAAAGACAAATTCCAAGGCTGCTTTCTGACATCCTGGGAGTTGAATGATACCATGATAGTGGAGTCATTCATTAATCATTGTAATCAATCGCCATCAGTTAATTAACAATAGATCCAGATTTAGGAACATAGAACAGGAATAGGTTATACATTTCCTCAAGCTTTTTCTGCCATTTAATTAGATCATAGCTGATCGTGTTTTACACCATTTACCACTATGGTTCCATATCACTTATTACCATGGCCTATCAAAAATCTATCAATATCATCTTTCCAATTTTCAGCAGGTTTGGGTGAGCTCTTGCTGAGAGTTCATCCTGACATTATCCTGTCCTCTTTTAGAATTCTCCACATCGGGTTTAAAGGTAAGTGGGGAACCTCTGTGTGGTTGTCAGGCAAGATATTTAAAAATTGAAAGGGGTTATTAAATTCATTTTTAACCAAGGATTTTGGTTTGATCAGTCAATTGACCTGTTTCTTGAACTGGCAGCAAAATGTCAGGTTCACAAAGATTAGTGTACAGTGGGGTATGGTTCTTCAGTGAAGCTGAAGAGCTGCAGGGACGGTCATGATGGAAGGTTGCTGCTGAGAGCATTTCTTCTCGGAGAGTGCTTTTGGACTTGGCAGGAGATTGGCAACTTCTTGGAAGTTATTTCATTTATCTTTTTCTTCATTCATCTTCAGCCACACTTCCTTGCTGTTAGCCTTCAGTGCAACATAAAAGCAGCTTGTGTAGCTCTACCTTACACCTTTGATGAAAACTACAGTGGCATCACCGGCAACACCCAGGAGCAATTTAACACCAGCAACAGCTGTCTTCTCTTGTGCCCCATGCCACTTCATAGAATAAAACAGATTGACATGGAGAGCCACCTCCAAGAAGGTGAGATACCAGGATCGACGATCAACTGTTTTCACTATGTGTCAGTACATCTGCCTGAGGAGACTCAAGTTTTCAGGCTGCTGATCTTGCTGCTAACATCTGCAGCCTCCGCAAAGAAGACCTCCTTCCATGGGACCAGGTTGCCATGTATTGTCAGTGGTTAACATGATTCTTCTCAGTGGAATACCATGTCCAGGTCTTTGCTCCAAGGTTGTGTGCACTCCTGTTCAGCGGTGTCTTAGTGACTTGTCTGTGGATGGATGATTAAAGGTACATAATTTACATAGATGTTAAAATCATTTTGAGAATTTGTATTTCAAAGTAGAGGCAGTTGGCTAATGATTACATCTGTGAAGGGTTTTCTTTCAAAGGAAGGCTAGAGTCCTTATGGAAAGATTTGGATGAGAATATATAAGGCATGGTTAGTAAGTTTACTAAGATGACACCAAAATTGGTGACAGTGAAGATGGTTATCTAAGATTACAAAGGGATCTTGGTCAATCAGGTCAATGAACTGAAAAATGGCAGATGGAGTTCTATCTGGATAAATGCAGGGTATAGCATTTTGGTACAAAAAACAGGAATAGGGTTTATACAATTAACGGTAGGGCTTTGGGTAGTGTTGTAGAACAGAGGGACCTAGGGGTGCAGGGACATAATTCTCTGAAGTTTACGTCACAGGGTTGTTAAAAAGGCATTTTACATGCTTGCCTTCATTGCTCAGTCCTTTGAGTATAGGAGTTAGGAAATCATGTTGAGGTTGTACAGGACATTGGTGAGGCCTCTTCTGGAAATATTGTGCCCAGTTCTGGTCACTCAGTTAAAAGGAAGGATATTATCAAGCTGCAGCGGGTTCAGAAGAGAATTACCAGGATGTTGCTGGATATGGAAGGTTTGAGTCATAAAGAATGGCTGGGACCTTTTTTCACTGGAGCATGGGAGGTTGAGAGGCAATCTGAAAGAAGTTTATAAAATAATGAGAGGTATAGATACAATTAATGGTAATTGTCTTTTCCCTAGTGTGGGGGATTCCAAGATTAGGGGCCACATTTTTAAGATGGGAGGGGAGAGTTTTAAAAAAGACATGAAGTGAATTTTTTTACACAGATTTTTTTACTCTGTGTAAAAAAATTCACCTCATAACTAATAACTAATGAACTTCCTGAGAACTGATGAACTTTACTCATAACTAATGAACTTCCTGAGAAGGTGGTGGATGCAGTTACAATTACAATGTTTAAAAGACATTTGGATAGATATGTGAATAGGAAAGGTTTGAAGGGACATGAGCCAGGAGCAGGCAGTTTGGAACAGTTTAGTTTAGGATTATGTTTAGCATGGACTGGTTGGACCGAAGGGTCTGTTTCCATGCCATATGGCTCCATGACTCTATAACGGCAACTAAATGTCATAGTTTTCAGAAAACAGATGATTGCAGCCCCCTGTGATGTTGTTGGAAAATCAGTTATAGTGGGTTTTCGAAAAGTCGGGCGAGCATTTAAAGTCATTAGCTTTATCTTCATTCAGAAGAATCTAAGATTGAACAGATTTTTAAATTCAATTCAGAAGATATGTATTGAGTTAGAAGTGCTTGGTTTCTCTCCTAGAGGCAGTTTAAGGCTTTACTGGAAACAAGTCCCCTTAGCAGAAGCATTTAGTTTGTGAAACTTCCAAACCAGGTGAGAATTCTGCAGATTATTAGAACTGAGAAAGTTTAGACTCTCAGATTTGTGATAAATTCATATTATTAGACTTGAAAGATTCACAGAAATGTCTCCATAGTCAATGGCAAAGTAAGTAAGGAGTCAGTTATGTAAGAACCCTAAGGAGTGAGATAGGGCTGTAATTTCTCTGGACTTTGGTTTCTGTAACAAGAAGGTCAGGAAATATGTTGAAATTTTGCTTCGCTGTGTGTTTTCAGATCTTTGTGGCTGTCTTTTATAATTAGGTAGCCTGTTTTGTTTACAGTATGAGCGAGAGTGCAGAACAGTATAAAGGCCTCACTTCAGAGTGTTACAAGGGGACATAAATTTAAGGTGAAGGGTGGAAGGTATAGGGGAGATGTCAGGGGTAGGTTCTTTACCCAGAGAGTGGTGGGGGCATGGAATGCAGTGCCTGTGGGAGTGGCAGAGTCAGAATCATTGGCGAACTTTAAGTGGCAATTGGATAGGTACATGGATGGGTACTTAAGCTAGGACAAATGTTCGGCACAACATCGTGGGCCGAAGGGCCTGTTCTGTGCTGTATTGTTCTATGTTCTATTAAATTCGAGTATAGTATATATATGAACTTGCTTATATCAAGCTTCTTTACCACATGTTCAAAGAAAACCAATCATTTAAATTTTCACAATGGCCAACCTTCTTGAATAATTCAGTAGCACAAAGCTACAATTTTGATAAACTCTTTGAACGGTAAATTCTCCACCAGTGCAAACAACTGAGGTTGTATTTTTCTATTCCAAATTTCCATTGAATGACAATTCTGATTCATCGTTTGTCTCACCACACCTGATCTTTGTTGGATAATGGAGGTGAGGCGTGATGTTTCAAACAAAGTTGCACTATTTAATTGTATTGCCAAAGATTCAGGCCTCGATCTTCCAAGTTTGCAACCCATCTTGTAACTCCACTGATTTTGCTGAGTTCTGGTCAGGCAGGTCAAAGAACTGCTTGAAGGAGCAGGTCATCCAAAACTGCCAGCATTATACTTGGAGCTTTGGAATTACATTTTATATTCAAAATTACAAATGTGATTTAAAAAGAAAACTAGAATTTGACACTAGCAAGTCAGACAGCATCTATGGAGTGAAAAGACCAGCTTTTTAATGTATCGACCCGTTATTAGGAGGGATTGATGAATTATATATCTTTCGCATTGCAGTTTTAAGTATTGCTGCCAGTTAGGCTAAGGATAAGTAATGAGAGCCTTGTTTGTAGAAAATGTTTATGAGACAAACAATCACAAATGATTAAATCTGTCTCCTGCTGCAGTCAGGTAAACACCATTAAGTGTTCCTGTCATGTATGCAGACTTGGCCATTAACTATTATTAAATTATCCATATAGACAGAGGTGATTCAATCACCCATTTGAAATGATACTAACACATGGCAACAAAGCGTATTCTACCTATTCAGTCAAAAAGACTGATTCTAGTCAGCAGTAAACAAATTGATCACAATTGGCATGAGATAAAAAGTACAAAGAGAAATATGTTCATCAGAGAATCTCACCATATCTCTATGACATGCAATGCCATTGCTGCCCCTGAATACCATGTGTTGACATCGTAAGGGTTACCTTTGATCAGAAACAGATCTGGACCACAATTGTGGCCATAGGAAAAGATCAGAAGTTGGAAATTCTTCAACTCAAATCCTGACTCTTCAAAGTCAGTCCACTCTTTACAAGGCACAAGTTCAGAATGTGATGGAATAGCCTCCATTTTTCTGGCTTACGTATGGGCTGGCTAGTGGCATAGTGGTTTTATCAATTGACCAGTGATAAGGTCCAAAGATCCCAGCTAATGCTGTGGCACAAGGGTACAAAATCCTACCACAGCAAATTCCATTAATAGATATGGCATTTAGAAAAGTGAGTTTCATGATGTTTATGAGATGTAGTAAATATGTAGGTCCTTCAGCCCATTAGCCATTCAATATGATCTCTTGTCTCAATTCCCCACTCTTGCTCTTTATCTTGACACCTTCTGTGTCTATCAATCTTTTTCTTTCTTAAATGTATGCAGTGACTTGGCCTCCATAACTTTCTGTGGTAGAGAATACCATTGGTTCACCACCCTGTGAGTGAAAAGATTTCTCTTTATTGCAGTCCTAAATGGTCTCCCCCATATCCCGAGAATGTGATCTGCCGATGTTAATGATCTGCCAGTCAGGGGAAACAGCCACCCTGTCAGAATTTGATATGTTTAATGTGATTGCCTCCCTGCCCTACAGGAATAGTAAGTCAACCAGTACTTGACACCTGTAGCGTCTGGGAAATCCCAGTTGGAGGAAGACCAGTTTTGATGGTATGAGGCAAGAACTTTCAAAAGTTGACTGGGGGCAGATGTTCGCAGGTAACGGGAAATGGGAAGCCTTGAGAAATGAGGTAACAAGAGTTCAGAGACAGTATAATCCTGTTAGGGTGAAAGGAAAGGCTGGTAGTTATAGGGAATGCTGGATGACTAAAGAAATTGAGGGTTGGTTAAGAAAAAGAAGGAAGCATATGATCAGGTAGAGACAGAATAGATCGAGTGAGTCGTTAGAAGAATATAAAGGCAGTAGGAGTAGACTGAAGAGGGAAATCACGAGGGCAAAAAGAGGACAAGAGATAGCTTTGGCAAATAGGGTAAAGGAGAATCCAAAGCGTTTTGACAAATACATTAAGGACAAAAGGGTATCTGGGGAGAGAATAGGGCCCCTCAAAGATCAACAAAGCGGCCTTTGTGTGGAGCCGTAGGAAATGGGGCAGATACTAAAAGAGTATTTTACATCTGTGTTTATTCTGGAAAAGGACATGGAAGATATAGAATGTGGGGAAATAGATGGTGACGTCTTGAAAAATGTCCATATTACAGAGGAGGAAGTGCTGGATGTCTTGAAACGCATAAAGGTGAATAAATCCTCAGAATCTGATCAAATGTACTCTTGAACTCTGTGGGAAGCTAGGGAAGTGATTGCTAGGCCTCTAACCGGGCTATTTGTATCATCGATAGTCACAGGTGAGGTGCCGGAAGACTGGAGGTTGGCTAGCGTGATGCCACTACTAAAGAAAGATGATAAGGACAAGCCAGAGAACTATAGACAGGTGAGTCTGACATCAGTGGTGGGCAAGTTGTTGGAGGGAATCCTGAGAGACAGGATGTATATGTATTTGGAAAAGCAAGAACTGATTCGGGATAGTCAGCATGACTTTGTGCGTGGGAAATCATGTCTCACAAACTTGATTGAGTTTTTTGAAGAAGTAACAAAGAGGATTGATGAGGGCAGAGCGGTAGATGTGATCTATATGGACTTCAGTAAGGCGTTCGACAAGTTTCCCCATGGGAGACTGGTTAGCAAGGTAAGATCTCATGGAATACAGGGAGAACTTGCCATTTGGATATAGAACTGGCTCAAAGGTAGAAGACAGAGGGTGGTGGTGGAGGGTTGTTTTTCAGACTGGAGGCCTGTGACCAATGGAGTGCCACAAGGATCGGTGCTGGGTTCACTACTTTTCGTCATTTATATAAATGATTTGGATGTGAGCATAAGAGATACAGTTAGTAAGTTTGCAGATGACACCAGATTGGAAGTGTAGTGGACAGCGAAGAAGGTTACCTCAGATTACAATGGGACCTTGATCAGATAGGCCAGTGGGCTGAGGAATGTTAGGTGGAACTTAATTTAGATAAATGTGAGGTTCTGCATTTTTGGGAAAGCAAATCTTAGCAGGACTTATACACTTAATGGTAAGGTCATAGGGAGTGTTGCTGCACAAAGAGACCTTGGAGTGCAGGTTCATAGCTACGTGAAAGTAGAGTCGCAGGTAGATAGGATAATGAAGAAGGCATTTGGTATGCTTTCCTTTATTGGTCAGAGAAATGAGTACTGGAGTTGGGAGGTCATGTTGCGGCTGTACAGGACATTGGTTAGGCCATTTTTGGAATATTGCATACAATTCTGGTCTCCATCCTATCGGAACGGTGTTGTGAAACTTGAAAGGGTTCAGAAAAGATGTACAAGGATGTTGCCATGGTTGGAGGATTTGAGCTATAGGGAGAGGTTGAATAGGCTGGGGCTGTTTTCTCTGGAGCGTCAGAGGCTGATGGGTGACCTTACAGAGGTTTATAAAATCATAAGGGGCATGGATACGATAAATAGACAAAGTTTTTTCCCTGTGGTGGGTGAGTCCAGAACTAGAGAGCACAGGTTTAGGGTGAGAGGGGAAAGATATTAAATGGACCTAAGGGGCAACCTTTTCACACAGAGGGTGGTACATGTATGGAATGAGCTGCCAGAGGAAGTGGTGGAGGCTAGTACAATTGCAACATTTAAAAAGCATCTGGATGGGTATATGAATGGGAAGGGTGCTGGCAGGTGGGACTAGACTGGGTTGGGATATCTGGTTGGCATGGACGAGTTGGACCGAAGTATATCTGCTCATTGTGAACCACGAACCAGATGAATGTGGTCCATGTTTGAGCTGGGAGCTCCGTGCCTCCCATTAATTGAAATATCAGCATGACAAAATATATATGTTCAGGTATGGTGTGTATTATTCACTGTGCAATGACAACTGTATTTTGTTATAAAGTGATATAGGCAAGTTCTGTGTGGCAGAGGGCCTGGGAATGAAGGGAATCACTTCCTGTGTGTCAAGGGGGTTGAGGGGAGGGGCACCTCCTGTGTGGGAGCGGGATTGGCAGGGCTACTTCCTGTGGTATCTGCAGATCAGCTTCTTCATTATGAGGTCAATTTCATTACTACAATCTCTCTTTCCTGCTGCATGCTTCTCTCTCTAAGCTACAGACACAGCAGGTAGAGTGTTAGTCTCAACAGCATGTTGCTGGTTTCAGAATATGTAATTTCCCCTATTTCTGGTGGCATCCTTCAATGAGTTCTTCAGCTATGCATGGGGGACATCATCATCGCTCGTGCTATCCGATTCATGTGCTGCAACATGGGGTGTGACAGTGTTGTTTTCTAGTGCAGAATATACTGCAGAGGTTTTGTGTTGCCAAGCAGCAATCCAGGTGCATCTACAGTTAGAAGATATTTAGAGATTTACCTGTGTGAATAAGATCTTTTACCTTAAAGAGCAGATCAGTAGCTGCCTAACAACACTTATTGCCAGAAGGCTAATAGTTAGTGTTTCTCTGTGCAAAAAGCAGACAAGTTATTTCTTTCCAATCTTGTTCATTTTTGTGATCTGATTATCACAGATCCTGCACCAGCAGGTTACATTAAATCAAATTTTATTGAAGGCCTGTAAATGTTATCAACTTCAGATGGTCAACCTCATTTTCAATCACTTTCAAAGACTCCTGTTTCCAGTGAGCAATTTAAATACATTCAGATACATCTCAGATATGTGGACACCTTTATCAACTTCAGACCAGCTGTCTCCCGATTGATTCATTTCAAGGACTCCAACTTGCTACTTGTAGATAGCAGCAAACAATGACACAGTACTCAGCAAAATGTGATTAATTTCAGGCAAGACTGAGATAACAGCTTTCATTGAATCAACTTCAAGTAGATAGTAGAGACCATAGACAGAATCTTTCCCAATACTGGTGAGAAAGTTGGAAAAATCATGTAAGATGACCAGTGAGGAGCATCACGATATTGAGAGCAAAAAGTCCAATTTTCCAACCAAGTATTGAATTGCAAGTCAAAATTCTCACTCATGATTGGCAAGAAGTCTTATCATGCATTAACATCTCACTATGATCTAATCTTGCCTCCTTTATATGCAGTATTTTTATTCTCCCATACATCAGGTACAAATTAATTGGAGACAACAATTCCTAGCATGAAAGTTAGAGTGGCTACCTGGTGACTCCAGCACAAACACCAACACGAGCACTCCATGCCCAGTGACTGTGCAGGCCATCCATACACCTGGACATTCGACATGTTCCAACCTCACACATCGACATGGCACATCTCCAATCCACTTGCACCATGCTTCTACACTTCAATAATGCATTTAGAACACACCAGGCTCCTTTTTATTGAAGTTCTTTTTCAAGGATATTGTACGCAGGGACAGGTATCTGGTTCATAGATTGGACTATGCTTCGTCACAGGAATCCTCACTTTCTTTTTAAACATTCACTTTGCACCCATTTTGATGCTCACAGCATCCCTGCCTTTTTAGCTACTTTGGCCCCTCTGCCAGGGCTTAAATGTTCACAGTACATCTCTCTTGATTTGCATCTCAGTGCACTCACTAATTCATGCAGCTTGTCATGTTTGCTAAGAATGATTTGTTGAAGGCATGCACATGTTGCTGTATGGCACCATGCTATACCAATCTCACACCTGCACCTTTACATCATCCACATACATGCCAAACACATTGTGTGTGTATCATGTCTTAAGGTTGAAGTGCAGTAGTTCCTGATGAAGGGCTTTTGCCCGAAGCGTCAATTTTCCTGCCCTTCGGATGCTGCCTCAGATGCTTTTCCAGCACCACACCCTTGGCTCTAATCAGTCAAATCAAAGGATACCCTTCAATTAGGAGGTCTCAACACACGATCAAAGGCAACCTCTGATATCCAGTACAAGGGACTAGACATGGTCAGGCAGCCACTTGGGGTGTTCAGGGACTGGGCTTCGTGCCTATCCAGTCCAGGAAGTGGGCCACGATCAGCCATGGCAGTACCTTTGCCCCCGGGAGTCAGAAGAAGACAGTTGTGGAGCTGCACAGAGGTTAAAACATAGAACACAGAATAGAACATAGAACAATACAGCACAGAACAGGCCCTTCGGCCCACGATGTTGTGCCGAACATTTACTAGCTTAAGCACCCATCCATGTACCTATCCAATTGCCGCTTAAAGGTCACCAAAGATTCTGACTCTGCCACTCCCACAGGCAGCGCATTCCATGCCCCCACCACTCTCTGGGTAAAGAACCTACCCCTGACATCTCCCCTATACCTTCCACCCTTCACCTTAAATTTATGTCCCCTTGTAACACTCTGTTGTACCCGGGGAAATAGTTTCTGACTGTCTACTCTATCTAATCCTCTGATCATCTTATAAACCTCTAACAAGTCACCCCTCATCCTTTGCCGTTCCAATGAGAAAAGGCCTAGCACTCTCAACCTATCCTCGTACGACCTATTCTCCATTCCAGGCAACATCCTGGTAAATCTTCTCTGCACCCTCTCCAAAGCTTCCACATCTTTCCTAAAGTGAGGTGACCAGAACTGCACACAGTACTCCAAATGTGGCCTAACCAAGGTCCTGTACAGCTGCAACATCACTTCACGACTCTTGAATTCAATCCCTTTGCTAATGAACGCTAATACACCATAGGCCTTCTTACAAGCTCTATCCACCTGAGTGGCAACTTTCAAAGATCTATGAACATAGACCCCAAGATCCCTCTGCTCCTCCACCTTACTCAGGACCCTACCGTTAACCCTGCATTCCGCATTCTTATTTGTCCTTCAAAATGGACAACCTCACACTTGACATTGGTTGAACTCCATCTGCCACTCCTCAGCCCAGCTCTGCATCATATCTAAGTCACTTTGCAGCCGACAACAGCCCTCCTCACTATCCACAACTCCACCAATCTTCGTATCATCTGCAAATTTACTGACCCACCCTTCGACTCCCTCTTCCAAGTCATTAATAAAAATTACAAACAGCAGAGGACCTAGAACTGATCCCTGCGGAACTCCACTTGTAACTGGGCTCCAGGCTGAATATTTACCATCCACCACCACTCTCTGACTTCGACCGGTTAGCCAGTTCTCTATCCAACTGGCCAAATTTCCCTCTATCCCATGCCTCCTGACTTTCTGCATGAGCCTACCATGGGTACCTTATCAAATGCCTTACTAAAATCCATGTACACTACATCCACTGCTCTACCTTCATCCACATGCTTGGTCACCTCCTCAAAGAATTCAATAAGACTTGTAAGGCAAGACCTACCCTTCACAAATCCGTGCTGGCTGTCCCTAATCAAGCAGTGTCTTTCCAGATACTCATAAATCCTATCCCTCAGTACCCTTTCCATTACTTTGCCTACCACCAAAGTAAGACTAACTGGCCTGTAATTCCCGGGGTTATCCCTATTCCCTTTTTCGAACAGGGGCACAACATTCGCCACTCTCCAGTCCCCTGGTACCACCCCCGTTGACAGTGAAGACGAAAAGATCCTTGCCAACGGCTCTGCAATTTCCTCTCTTGCTTCCCACATAATCCAAGGATATATCCCGTCAGGCCCGGGGGACTTGTCTATCCTCAAGTTTTTCAAAATGCTCAACACATCTTCCTTCCTAACAAGTATCTCTTCTAGTTTACCAGTCCATTTCACACTCTCCTCTTCAACAATATGGTCACTCTCATTTGTAAATACTGAAGAAAAGTACTCATTCAAGACCTCTCCTATCTCTTCCAACTCAATACACAGTCTCCCACTACTGTCCTTGATCGGACCTCCCTCGTTCTCGTCATTCTCATGTTTCTCACATACGCATAAAATGCCTTGGGGTTATCCTTGATCCTACCCGCCAAAGATTTTTCATGCCCTCTCTTAGCTCTCCTAATCCCTTTCTTCAGCTCCCTTCTGGCTATCCTGTATCCCTCCAATTCTCTGTCTGAACCTTGTTTCCTCAACCTTATGTAAGCCTCCTTCTTCCTCTTTACAAGACATTCAACCTCCCTCGTCAACCAAGGTTCCCTCACATGACCATCTCTTTCCTGCCTGACAGGTACATACATATCAAGGACACGTCGTATCTGTTCCTTGAAAAAGTTCCCCATTTCCACAACATCCTTCCCTGACAGCCTATGCTCCCAACTTATGCTCCTCAGATCCTGTCTTACAGCATCGTATTTACCTTTCCCCCAATTGTAAAACCTACCCTGTTGCACGCACCTATCTCTCTCTCCATAACCAAGGTGAAAGTCACAGAATTGTGGTCACCATCACCAAAATGTTCACCCACTAACAAGCCCATCACTTGTCCCGGTTCGTTACCAAGTACCAAATCCAATATGGCCTCCACTCTGATTGGACAATCTACATACTGAGTTAGAAAAGCTTCCTGGACACACTGCACAAACACTGCCCCATCCAATCTACTTGATCTAAAGAGCTTCCAATCAATATTTGGGAAGTTGAAATCGCCCATGACTACTACCCTGTGGCTTCTGCACTTTTCCAAAATCTGTTTCCCAATCTGTTTCTCCACATCTCTGCTGCTACTGGGGGGCCTATAGTAAACACCCAACAAGGTGACTGCTCCTTTCCTATTTCTGACTTCAGCCCATACTACCTCCAAAGGCAGATCCCCCTCGAACTGCCTTTCTGCAGCCGTTATACCATTTCTAATTAGCAACGCCACCCCCCCTCCTTTTTTACCACCCTCCCTAATCTTACTGAAACATCTGTAACCAGGAACCTCCAATAACCATTCCTGTCCCTCTTCTATCCACGTTTCCGTGATGGCCACAACATCGTAGTCCCAGGTACCGATCCACGCCTTAAGTTCACCGACCTTATTTCTGATACTCCTTGCGTTGAAGTATACACATTTGAACCCATCTCTGTGTCCGCAAGTATTCCCTGTCAGTGCTACCTTCTCCACAGCCTCCCTACATTCTTGGACATCCTGACAAACAGCTAGCCTACTTGCTGGACTACAAGTCTGGATCCCATCCCCCTGCCAAATTAGTTTAAATCCCCCGAAGAGTGCTAGCAAACCTACCTCCCAGGATATTGGTGCCCTTCTGGTTCAGGTGCAACCCGTCCTGCTTGTACAGGTCCCACCTTCCCCAGAATGCAGTCCAATTGTCCAAATACCTGAAGCCCTCCCTCCTACACCATCCTTGCAGCCACGTGTTCAACTGAACTCTCTCCCTATTCCTTGCCTCACTGTCACGTGGCACCGGCAACAACCCAGAGATGACGACTCTGTCCGTCCTAGCTTTTAGCTTCTAGCCTAACTCCCTGAGCTCCTGAATGACCTCCCCACCCCTTTTCCTACCTATGTCGTTGGTACCAATGTGCACATGACTTCTGGCTGCACACCCTTCCCCTTAAGGATTCTGAAGACACGGTCTGAGACGTCTCGGACCCTGGCACCCGGGAGGCAACAAATCCGAGAGTCTCCGCCCATGTCCACAGAACCACCTGTCTGTCCCTCTAACTATAGAGTCTCCTATAACTAGCACTCTCCTCCTCTCCCCCTTTCCCTTCTGAGCCTCAGAGCCGGACCTCGTGCCAGAGACCCGGTCACTGCAGTTTACCCCTGCTAGACCGTCCCCCCCAACAGTATCCAAAGCGGTATACTCATTGTTGAGGGGAACGGCCACAAGGGATCCCTGCACTGCCTGCTTCCTCCCCTTCCCACCTCTAACTGTTACCCAGCTACCTCTGTTCTCTGGCGTAACTATGTCCCTGTAGCTTCTATCTATCACCTTCTCAGCCTCTCGAATAATCCTCAATTCATCCAACTCCAGCTCCAGTTCCTAACGTGTTCTGTGAGGAGCTGGAGCTGACTGCATTTCCTGCAGATGAAGTCGGCAGGAGCATCGGTGGTCACTCCTACCTCCAACATCCTGCAGGAGGAACATTCCACTGCCTGCGCTGCCATTACTCTACACTTAGTCTCCAAAACAAGAACCCTGAGTAGCTTACCTGTGGACTTTAAAGTTAGGCTAGAGGAGGAGGATGGGAGGGAGGCCCTACTTTGTAGGGCCTGGGGTCTAGAACACACCCACTCAAATATCAATCACTTACCTTCCCGACCAGCTCTGCACTCCAACTTCACTTCCGCCCAGCTCGCGCCGCTCTCTGCTGTGAAAAGACTGTTGGCGTCGAGGTAAGTTCTTAAATATCAATCACTTACCTTCCCGACCAGCTCTGCGCTCCAACTTCACTTACGCCCAGCTCCCGCCGCTCTCTGCTGTGAAAAAAAACAGGTTAATTGTCAGTTGGGGCTTTGCTCCCCAAAATTGTTCAAAGGGGAGGGCCATGGTCTGTCCTGGGGTCTGTCCACTAAAAAAACATCAGGGCCACTGTCACTGGAGAAAAGCTGGGGAACTCAGTTGTGAGAATTGTAAGCAACATGCTGGGATGCTGATGGAATAACCATTGTGAATGGGAACAATTGATACCATTGACCAGAAACTGAATTGGCCCAACCATATAAACAGAATGGCCACAAGAGCAGATCAGAGGCTGGGAATACAGCAGCAATTAACTCAGCTCCTGACTCCCCAAAGCATGTTCACCATGTATAAGGCACAAGTCAGGAGTGTGATGGAATACTCCCCAATTTCCTGGATGGCTGCAGCTCCAACAACACTCAAGAAGCTTGACATCGTCTAGGACAAAGCAGCCCACTTGATTGGTACCACATCCACAAACATTCAGTCACTCCACCACTCAGTAGCAGCAGTGTATACTGCAGGACATTCTGTTATAACGCGCGTTTTGTTAACGCAAATTTGCTGTAACACGATTGACAAATTGGGGATACTGTTTCTAAAGCGCGAACTTTTAAAATGTGCGTTGGCTGTAACACGATTACATCACCAACACTTTAAGTGCTGTTTCTAACGCGCAATTTTTCTATAATGCAGGTTGCACAAAAACACAAGCATTGTATTAAGGAAAAACTACCTTTATCCTCAAGATGCACTGCAGAAATTCATCAAAGGTCCTCAGACTGCACCTTCCAAACTTATTTCTTCTTCCACCTAGAAGGACAAGGGCTTCAGATACATGGGAACACCACTATCTGCAAGTTTCCCTCCAAACCACTCTCCACCTTGGTTTGGAAATATATTGCTGTTCCTTCATGTTGCTCGTCAAAGTTCTGGAATTCCCTCCCTGACAGCATTGTGGGTTTACCGACAGCACATGGACTGCTGTTGTTCAAGAAGGGATCTCACCACCACCTTTTCAACTGGAGATGAGCAAAAGATGCTGTCCAGCCAACGACATCCATGTGTCACAAGTGAATAAGAAAAAAGCTCAATATCCGACTGTGGTTGATGATAAAGCATTGGAGGGAAAGGAGTAGCACAGGAGAAGAGGTCACCGAAAGTCAGCAATACCCTAGCTTCAACAGGGGAAAGAGTACAGTACAGTGGGCGGCACGGTGGCACAGTGGTTAGCACTGCTGCCTCACAGCGCCAGAGACCCGGGTTCAATTCCCGCCTCAGGCGACTGACTGTGTGGAGTTTGCACGTTCTCCCCGTGTCTGCGTGGGTTTCCTCCTCCGGGTGCTCCGGTTTCCTCCCACAGTCCAAAGATGTGCAGGTCAGGTGAATTGGCCATGCTAAATTGCCCGTAGTGTTAGGTAAGGGGTAAATGTAGGGGCATGGGTGTGTTGCGCTTCGGCGGGGCAGTGTGGACTTGTTGGGCCGAAGGGCCTGTTTCCACACTGTAAGTAATCTAATCTAATCTAATATTTAGTGTGGAGCTGCCAGTGTTGGACTGAGTTGGACAAGGTCAAAAATCATATGACACCAGGTCATAGTCCAATGGGTTTATTTGAAAACACAAGCTTTCAGAGCCTCACTCCTTCTTCAGGTGCGAGTGAGAGACAGAGACCACAAACACAGAATTTATAAATAAAAGATCAAAGGGTCATACAACTGATGCGAATGAGTTGAACGAACCTCAGATGGCTGTTAAATCTTTATTCAGTTAGAATGGAGATGCAGGTTTCAATTGATTAATATGCAAATCCCAGAATTTCTTTCAAGTCACTGTCCTGAGATAATTTAAGGTTTTATCAGTCTAGAAGAAGTGACATTTCAGGTCACTTTAGTGCATTTTAGGTGTGAGGTCTTGTTTAGAGTCTATCTGTGTCTTAAACTGGAATCACACTGGCTTTATTTGCAAAGTAAGAATTAATAAAATGCCAGATTGACTGTTTACAAATTGTATGCTTTTTGAACAAAATAGAATGTATCTCCAAATACAAATTAGCAAATGCAAATTCACCCTGTGTGTGTATGTGTATGTGTGTGTGTCTTGAGTTCACGTTGCACTATAGGTGACCCCACCACACAAAACACTCACACACACACGCACACATATACACATGCGCACACTCTCTCATACAGACATACTCACACAGACACTCTCATACACACGCTTTCTCAGACACAACACACACATATACTCCCTCACATTCACACACATTCTCTCTCAAGCACACATAAATGCACATACACACAATCACACACACAGTCTCTCTCACACACACACTCTCATGCACATACAACAATGCACATACATACTATCTCTCACACACATTCATACACACTCTCACTCTGTCTCTCTCTCTCTCTTCCCTCCCCCCCACCTCTCCCTCTCTCACACACACACACACAAACACAGATATAAATCTATAGGGTGAATTTGTATTTGCAATTACATTCTATTTTGTTCAAAAAGCATACAATTTGTCGACAGTCAGTCAATGTGGCACTTTATAAATTCCTACTTTGGAAATAAAATCAATGTGATTCCAGTTTGAGACACATATAGATTCTAACAAGACCTCACACCTAAAATGCACTGTCTGACCTGAGATGTCACCTCTTCTAGACTGAAAAACCCTTAAGTTATCTCAGGGCAGTGACTTGAAAGAAATTCTGGGATTTGCATATTAATCACTTGAAACCTGCATCTCCATTCTTACTGATTAAAGATTTAACAGCCATCTTAGGTTTGTTCAATTCATTCATATCAGTTGTATGATCCATTGATCATTTATTTATAAATTCTGTGTTTGGGGACTCCCTCTCTCACTCGCACCTGAAGAAGGAAGCTCTGAAAGTTCATGTTTTCAAATAAACCCATTGGACTATAACCTGGTGGTGTGTGATTTTTGACCTCATAAAACTGGCAAATTGACTCAATATGCCTGACACTGAGGGGTAAAGTGACGAGATGAATAATTGAGCAGACAGATTGGGTGGAATGTGAGGATGTTTGAAGCCAATTGTGTTGATGGGAGGGCTACTAAGAAGGGAATATGTACAGTATGGGGTTCAGCGAGGATAAAGTTCTGAGCTTGACCCTCACTGTGTGAAACACAATTACTGTTTCCTTCCATGGTGATGGAAATAACAAGTGCACAATGGAGCTATAAATGACTGTCTCCACGCCCAGAGTGGGCGGGAGTGTGTTTCATTCTGTGGTATAATGCCCTTCAAAGGTCAACAGCATTTCACAGACACCCATACAGTACAGGTGAAAGTCACCTGTAAGTACTGCATGGTTTGTGAATCTTAGGTATTAACTTACTGTGTGGAGAGCAAATCCTGGCCCCAAGACCTCTTGACCACATCATGCAGCATCAGGAATCAATCCCAAATAATGGCTGTAATGCAGAAGCAAGATATTGTAGCATGGAAAAATTTACCCTAGCTGCCAAAGTAGCAAACACCTTCCAACTCCCCATAGACTCATGAACTCAAAGATATTTATAGCATAGGAGGAGGCCAGGACCTTCCAAGTCTGGCTTTTCCAAAATTCTTGAGAAAATCTGTAAAGGTTCTGGGTAGTGTAGAAGGTTGTCAAACGATACAGCGGGATATAAATCAGTTACAGATATGGGCGGAGAAATGGCTCATGGAGTTTAATCCATGTAAGTGTGAGATGCTGCACTTTGGGACATCAAATGTTATGGAAACGTATACAGTTAATGGCAGGACCCTGAACAGCATTGATGTTCAGAGGGATCTTGGGGTTCAAGTCCATAGTTTCCTGAAAGCTGCCATGTAAGTAGATATGGTGGTAATGAAACCGTTTGGCATGCTTACCTTTATTGGTCGGGGAATTGAGTACCAGAGTCACAATGTTGCAGCTTTATAAGACTTCGGTTAGGCCACACTTAGAGTTCAATTCTGGTCGCAGCATTACAGGAAGAATGTGGAGGCTTCAGAGAGGATGCAGAGAAGAGGTTTATCAGGAAGCTGCCTGGATTAGAGGGTCTGAGCTCTAAGGAGAGGCTAGAAAAACTTCAGCTGTTTCCTCTGCAGTGGTGGAGGCTGAGGGGACACTTGATAGAAGTCTACAAAATTGAGGCACATAGTTAGGGTTGACAGTCAGAACCTTTGTCCTGGGCTTAAAACATCTAAACTAGGAGGCATGTACTTGAGGTGAGAGGGGAAAGTTCAAAGGAGATGAGAGGGGCAAGCATTTTCCACAGAGGAGTGTGGAACATACTGTCGGGGTGCTGGTGGACGCAAATCCATTAGGGCCATTTAAGAAACTTTTTAATAAGTGCATGAATATGCAAGGAATGGAGGGATATGGATCAAGGACAGATAGAAGGGATTAATTTAGTTTGGTGTCATGTTCGGCACAATATCATGGGCTGAAGGGCCTGTTCCTGTGCTTTACAGTTCCATGTTTTAAATGTTCTATGTTCTTGGACTCGGAGAAGACAGAGCAAACCAAATTTTTATGGCACCCCTGCTTTATGGTAAGTTTAGGTACCCAGTCTTTGAATCTTAGTGAATGGATGAGTGGATGGGTAAGTTGTGCGAGGTAAGGGAGACGGTGGGTAGAATAAGTGGGTGAGTGGGTAGCTGGGTAAGAAGGCCATAGGGTGGTCAAATCTAGTCAGACTGTAGTCAGGTCAGGAGGGTGTGCAAGGGCTGCTTAGATGTGGTCAAGTTAATCAGATCAGGGCATATAACTGGGTCAGGTTGGTGGGTAATCAGGAAATAGAACATAGAACATACAGCGACCAGAATATTCCAAATGCGGTCGCACTAGTGTTTTGTATAGTTGCAGCATGATATTGCGGCTCCGGAACTCAATCCCTCTACCAATAAAACCTAACACACCGTATGCCCTCCTAATAGCACTATCAACCTGGGTGGCAACTTTCAGGGATCTATGTACATGGACTCCAAGATCCCTCTGCACATCCACGCGACCAAGAATCTTTCTATTGACCCAGTACTCTGCATTCTTGTTGTTCTTCCCAAAGTGCATCACTTCACATTAGGCCGCATTGAACTCCTTTTGCCACCTCTCGGCCCAATTCTGCAGTTTATCCAAGTCCCCCTGCAATTTGTAACATTCTTCCAAACTGTCCACTACTCCACCGACTTTAGTGTCATCTGCAAATTTACTAATCCACCTATGTCTGCGCCTAAGTCACTTATAAAAATGACAAACAGCAGTGGTCCCAAAACAGATCCTTGTGGCACACCACTAGTAACCGGACTCCATGCTGAATACTTTCCAGGGAATCACATTGCGGTAAGTGGCTATAGTTTGAGCACCTTTGGCTCACTTTTGCTGAGCTGGGCTTAAAGTTGTGGATATTGGGAGACTATAGAGACGGCAGAGTTACTTGGATACTTTCTCCCGAGAAGCAGTCTCTTTGGCTAAGTGTTGCTTTTGGGTTTGTCAATGTCAGCAACAGGAAGGTGTCATTGCAGTTCAGGCACATATAGAGTTCCAGGATACAGACATTCCATAAGATCATGGCTTTGCTCTGTTTGGATGTTGTGATGGAGAAAACTCAGCCTGAGATTGGTGTGAGTTACAAGATCCCCAAGGATACGAGGACAGATCAGCAAATGGACCATGGTATCATGAATGCACTATATGTGGCATGGGTGAAAAGGAGTGTGGTAGTTGTTGTGGCAACTGTTAGCGGCATGTTCTGGCTTGTCTTGGATGTTGGCAATCCACTTCTTTGGTCTAACTAATAAACATCCCAAAATCAGGTAAAATAATCAATACAATGTTTCATGCACTATTGTCAATTATAGATATACTGAATGAGTATTGCTATCAGAGCTACTCGAAGCCTTCCATGTCCTTTCATTGACTTTGTCAGACTTACAATGTCTGTCCTTGTTATATATACAACAGTAACAGAGGACAATAAAGTCAGGAGATTGATACTACTCTCTACAGACACAACTGGGAGTTCCAAGGATTGTGTTGCCTGTTCAGTGCCAGTGTGAAGGATAGCTCACAGATGGAAAGGAATTTGGAATGGATGGGAGCATCAAGTTGACATGGTGCATATAACATAGAATATAGAAAGGTACAACACAGAAGAGGGCCAGTGAGCCTGACGTCGATGGTGGGCAAGTTGTTGGAGGGAATCCTGAGGGACAGGATGTACATGTATTTGGAAAAGCAAGGACTGATTAGGGATAGTCAACATGGCTTTGTGCGTGGGAAATCATGTCTCACAAACTTGATTGAGTTTTTTGAAGAAGTAACAAAGAAGATTGATGAGGGCAGAGCAGTAGATGTGATCTATATGGACTTCAGTAAGGCGTTCGACAAGGTTCCCCATGGGAGACTGATTAGCAAGGTTAGATCTCATGGAATACAGGGAGAACTAGCCATTTGGATACAGAACTGGCTCAAAGGTAGAAGACAGAGGGTGGTGGTGGAGGGTTGTTTTTCAGATTGGAGGCCTGTGACCAGTGGAGTGCCACAAGGATTGGTGCTGGGTCCACTACTTTTTGTCATTTACATAAATGATTTGGATGCGAGCATAAAAGGCACAGTTAGTAAGTTTGCAAATGGCACCAAAATTGGAGGTGTAGTGGACAGCGAAGAGGGTTACCTCAGATTACAACAGGATCTTGACCAGATGGGCCAATGGGCTGAGAAGTGGCAGATGGAGTTTAATTCAGATAAATGCCAGGTGCTGCATTTTGGGAAAGCAAATCTTAGCAGGACTTATACACTTAATGGTAAGGTCCTAGGGAGTGTTGCTGAACAAAGAGACCTTGGAGTGCAGGTTCATAGCTCCTTGAAAGTGGAGTCGCAGGTAGATAGGATAGCGAAGAAGGCGTTTGGTATGCTTTCCTTTATTGGTCAGAGTATTGAGTACAGGAGTTGAGAGGTCATGTTGCGGCTGTACAGGACATTGGTTAGGCCACTGTTGGAATATTGCGTGCAATTCTGGTCTTCTTCCTACCAGAAAGATGTTGTGAAACCTGAAAGGGTTCAGAAAAGATTTGCAAGGATGTTGTTAGGGTTGGAGGATTTGATCTATAGGGAGCGTCTGAACAGGCTGGGGCATGGATAGGGTAAATAGACAAGGTCTTTTCCCTGGGGTGGGTAGTCCAGATCTAGAGGGGAAAGATATAAAAGAGACCAGAGGGGCAACTTTTTCATGCAGAGGGTGGTACGTGTGTGGAATGAGCTGCCAGAGGAAGTGGTGGAGGCTAGTACAATTGCAACATTTAAACGGTACCTGGATGGGTATATGAATAGGAAGAGTTTGGAGGGATGTGCGCCAGGTGCTGGCGTTGGGAGTAGATCGGGTTGGGATATCTGGTTGGTATGGACGAGTTGGACCGAAGGATCTGTTTCCGTGCTGTACATCTCTATGACTCTATGACTGGTCCAAACTTAATTCTCAGACTCTGCCTCCCAGTTCCAGAAAGAGGAAGTAACAGGAGTGAATAAGAATGAAAAACTGGTAATGCATATCATCAAAGCAAAAATGCTGGAGAAATGGAAGGGACTGAAATTTAATAAATATCTTGTATTTAACAGACTACACAGTAACAACTTTTCTTTTTGAAAAGAAAAAGCCGCAGGAAAAGTGAATACTATATTATAATTTTCCAAAATTCCCTAGATTCAGCAGATTGGAAATTAATAAACCTGACATCATGATTGAAGAAAGAAGGGAGGGAAACCACATTCTACACACCAATTGTCAGGAAAATACTGGAATGCATTGTTAAGGAAATCTTAAAAATATACTGGGAAAATCACAATATGATCAGATAAGGTCATCTGTTTCTTTTGAATGAAAAGTCATACTTGACAAATTTATTAGTATTCATTGATTTTGTAACCAGTCGGCAGACGAAAGGTAAAGAGTAGATAAGGTTTGATTAGATTAGATTCCCTACAGAGTGGAAACAGGCCCTTCAGCCCAACAGGTCCACACCAACACGCTGAAGAGCAACCCACCCAGACCCATTTCCCTCTGACTAATGCACCTAACACTATGGGCAATTTAGCATGGCCAAGCCACCTGACCTGCACAACTTTGGACTGTGGGAGGAATATAGTTGGATTCCCTGAGTTATTCAATCCAAGACAACAGTGCCGGCACTGTAGATAGTGTTCACGTTCCTGAGCTCATCCAATTTTGGCTGGTCTCATTCTTCTCTTTCTCTTCTTTTCTTCATCTTCTGATGTTATGGTGAAACTGGAGCATGGGCTCAGCGTGTTGTCAGTTGCAGCGGTGGCAGTGCCCGGAGCAAGGACTCCTGGATGAGGGGATATGGAGCGTGGACTCGGTGGGTTGTTGGCTGCAGCAATGGTGGTAGCAGAAGCGAGGACTCCTGTCTATGTCAGATCTGGTGCAAGGACTCAGGGACCCAACTGGTCTTCGTCTGCAGGGGTGGCAGTGCCTGGTGTGAGGACCCCTGGCTGCAGTAGGCCTGAAGCATTGACTGAGTGGGTCGTCACTTGAAGCTCAGCGGTGGAGCTCAGAATGGGGACTGTTGATGGTGATAGGGAGTCGCTGTGGCAGTGGAACTGCCTGGAGCGGGGCCTCCTGGCTGCAGGAGGCCTGAAGCGTGGGATTCCTTGAGGCCCGTGACATCTTGCAGAGACCTTGGAGAAGTGCTGGAGCCATGTTTGAAGGCCTCTTGTACAGAAGATGAACTCTACTTATGTAATTTATTTTTATTATTTTTGTAACTCAAAATGCTGCTGGATTGAGGTAACAAAACACTTTTCACTGTATCTTTTTACGTACTTGTGACAACAAAAAAGTGCATAATTACCTCATAATACAAGGTTAATTTAGAAGGTGTTGGTGGGAATTTATTAACAGGGATAGTGGATTGGTTAATGGACAGCAAGCAAAGAATAGAAATAAATGGGCATTTCAAGTTGGAAGATTATGACAAATGAAATGCTTCAAGGATCACGCTGGAATATTAGTTATTACCAATCTATATTAATAGATAATGTAACCAGACAGTACCTAATGTGTTAAAACTTTCTGACAATACATTAGGTAGGAATAAAAGTTGTGAAGGGGGCAGCAAGAGCTTCCAAAGTGGTAGTTAAGTGAATGGGAGCAATGTAGAGAATGGATTATATATGGGGAATTGTGGGTTAAATTAAGGTAGGACAGTGGATGTTGTCTACATGGACTTTATGAAAGCATTTGACAAGGTCCCTCATGATGGCTGGTTCAGAAGGTTAAGTCACAAGGTGAGTTAGTAAATTGGATACAAAATTGGCTTGGTCATAGAAGACAGAGAGGAGGGATGTTTTTCTGACTGGAGGTCTGTGATCAGTGGTGTGCTGCAAGGTTCAGTGCTGGGACCTCTGTTGTTTGTAATATATATCTAAATGATTTGGATGAAAATGTAGGTGGTCTGTTTTGTAATTTTGTAGATAACACGAAAATTGATGGAGCTGTGGACAGTAAGAAATTTTGTCAAAGGATAGAGTAGGATATCGATCAGTTGAAAAGCTAGCAGAGAATTGGCAAATGGAATTTAATCCAGAAAAGTGTGAGGTGATGCATTTTGGGAAGTCAAATGCAAGAGGTACATATAAAGTAAATGGCATGATTCTTAGGAGTATTGATATCCAGGTGGATATTGTGTACAAGTCCATGGCTCCCTGAAAGAGGCAACATAAGTGGATAAAGAGGTAAAGAAGGCAAACAGCATGCTTGTCTTCATTTGTCAGGGCATTGAACATAAAAGTGGTTAAATTATGTTGCAACTGTGTAAAACTTTAGTTAGGTCACATTTCGAGTATCGTGTGCAGTTCTGATCGCCACACTATCGGAAGGATGTGGAGGCTTTGGAGAGGGTGCAAAATAGGTATACCAGGATATTGCCTGGATTGGAGCTAATTAGCTATCAGGAGAGTTTGGACAATCTTGGGTTGGTTTCACTTGAACACCAGAAGTTGAGGATAGCCTAATAGAAGTACATAAAATTATGAAGGACAAGGGTAGGATAGGTAGTCAGAATCTCTTACCTGGGGTGAAAATGTGAAGTAATAAGGGGCATAACTTCAAGCTGAGGAAGGGAGGTTTGAAGGAGATATGTAAGGCAAGTTTGACACTAGTTTGGTAGGAGCCTGGAACACACTGCCAGGGGAGATAGTAGAAACAAATAAGATAGCAATGTTTAAGAGGCATTTAGACAGACATATGAACAGGCAGGGAATAGAGATATATTTTCACATACGGAAAGAACTTTCTGAGGAAGTGGGTATAATTACAACATTTAAAAGACATTTGGATAAATACATGAATTGGAAAGGTTTAGAGGGATATGGGCCAGGAGGAGACTAGTGAGACAGATTTTGTTTGAGTTAATGTTTGGCATGGACTGGTTGAACTGAAGGGTCTGTTTCTGTGCATATGACTCTATATGACCATATGCAGGCAGATGCATCATGGTTGGTGCAGACATGGTGGGCCATGTACATCCTGTGCTGTACTGTTCTGTGTTCTATGAAAGGTGGATGGGGTTATAGAGAAGGTGAACAGCTGCTCATGATGCAAATGAAGGGATAGAAAAATCACAACTACAGCAGCTTCTTTAATGTAGTCAAATGTCTGAAAGTGCTTCACAGAAGTTAAGCTAAATCCAAATCAAATGAGATGTGAGGGTGGGGATCAAAATCTGGGTAAAAGAGATAGGTTTTATCGACTGCATCAAAGAATATGACAGTTAGAAATATATTAAGGAGGAACTTCTACAAGTTAGAGTTGAGGCAACCAAAGACATGCCTCCCAATGTTATGACAAAGGGAGTCAGAGATGCAAAAGAAGCCAACATTGGAGCAATGCTGAGTTGTCAGAGGATTAAAGGGCTGGAGAGGGTGATGGAAGCTGGAAAGTGTAAACAGTGGAAAGGTTTGAAAGCAAATCTGCAAATTTTAAAATTAAGATGTTTCAAAGAATCCCTACAATGTGAAAACAGGCCATTTGGCCCAGCAAGTCTACAACAACCCTCCAGGGTAAACCAGCCAGACCATTCCTCTTCCTACATTTCTCCAGACGAATGCACCTAACCAACACATCCCTGAACACTATGGACAATTTAGCATGGCCAACTCACCTAACCTGCACATCATTGGACTGTGGGAGGAAACCAGAGCACACCCACACAGACACAGACATGGGGAGAATGTACAAACTCCACACAGACAGTCGCCCAAAGTTAGAGTTGAACCCAGGTCTCTGGCACTGTGAGGGCAGCAGTGCTAACCACAGAACCACCATGCCACCCAGACTCACATGCTTGTGGTATTGATGAGTGCTTCGATTTTAATGCAAGTTTGGATAAATATGGCAGAGCTTTTGGTAAACTCAAGATTATGGAGGATGGAAAGTGGGTTGCTGCCCAGAAGAGCATTGAAATAGTCCAGTCATAAGTTAATGGAAATATGGTTGAGTGTTTCACAAGCATATAGGCCGAGGCAGAGGAAGATGCAGGCTAAAGTGAAAATAGGTGGTCCCAGAGATGAAAAAGAGAGAAGGTCAGTCACCTCTCTCAGGGTCAATTAAAGTGACAAGGTTGTGAACAAACTTGTTTAGCCTGAGACAGTGGACTGAGAGGAAAATGGAATCATTGATGAGACAGCAGAGTTTTTAATGGGGCCAAATACAATGTTCTCCATTTATCTCTCAGCCCCCTTGGGCCACTCCTCATTCCTGATGAAGAGCTTATGCTCGAACTGTCAATTCTTCTGCTCCTCGGATGCTGCCTGACCGGCTGTGCTTTTCCAGCACCACACTCTTCAACTATGATCTCCAGCATTTGCAGTCCTTACTTCCTCCCACTTTCTTCCAAATATGGTGTTATCAATTATCTGAATACTTCATTGGGGCACATTTCATATATTCAGTCTTGGAGGTTTACAAGGAGTCTGATAATACAGGGCGAAATGGGTGATAATGAGGTTGAGCTGTGCACTGTCAACACTCATTGTCACCCATTCCACCCACTTATGGCTTTGTGTTATCAACTGCTTGTAAACCTCCAAAACTGAATTTTTTAAAATGTGGATGCTGATGTACTATTTAATGATATCACCAGTGTTTTTTATTGGAATAGCAGAGTGTCATGGATCAATCCTTATGGGGTTCCAAGGACTGGAATGTAGGTGCATGAAATCCTCTGGCTATAACTGAATAGATGAGGATGATACCAGCCAAGTACAATCATATTTAACTGGACAACAGAGGAGAGGCCTTCACTGTCTCTAAAATAACTTATCTGTTTGCCAGGAGACGTGTAGAGGTGCATTTACATTAGTTGTAGACCAAGGATCTGTTTGCGTTATTTCTAATATTATAATTATAGTGGTATCAGTTGCATGCAGTACTGCTCACTTCAGAGTAGATTCCATACTGGGTTTATTCAGAAACAGATGTATTTATTTAGCTTTCTGATGTATCAAGAAGTTGTATCCAATTATTGAACAAAAATAGAATAATTGAGACACATGTGCAGGGGAAGGAGAGAACAGTTTGCAGTAGACAATTTCAGTTGGCCATATATTGCATTAAATGATCTCAGTCAAAGGATTGAACCTGTGAATATTGAATTTAGCTACAATACATACACCATTAGTACTTAGTACAGATCTTATGCTGTCTGCTGTAAAGCTATTTCAGTCAGATTTCAGGCTCAACAATGCATTGATTAGTGAACCTGATCTGCGTGGTAATATCGCAGAGTTGCAATATTTATTTTATGCAAGAGGCTCAATTCTGGAAGAAAGCTTGCCTCCCTCTTTAGGAGGTTTGCTGTCTAAACCTGTAGTCTATAGTAACAATCAATACGAATTCATTCACCCCACCCCCACCTTGAACTCCTGCTGTGGTGCTTATACTAGCACCAAGTTAAGTTGGCACAATATCAATATCAGTCTGCAGAAATACCAGAGTCTCTGATCTGTAGTGTGTCTCCAGGCAATGAGAATTTCTGTGCAGTGCCACCTGTTTTGGCCAACTGTATGTATGACTTCATTTCAAGTCTCTTGTTTCTGCAGAAGTTAAATGCTGTAAACGCTGGAACTACACTTGGAATATCAGCAAGTGACTCTCTTATTCAGCCTATCAAAATTGCAAAGTAATCCTTAAGAAGTTGAATTTTCCATTAGCAAATTTTAACTAAAAATAAGTTTTTTGAAAGTATTGTGTGAAAGTATTTTGCACTTATTTTTGGATTTGTTTGTTGGTATGCCATCTCCAAAACAATCATTTGTTTGAGTTTGAAACTTTCTAACAAGTTTCTCCCTCCCTCTCTCTCTGAAGCATTTATATGCATGGTTTTAAGCTTGAAGTGCAAAAATATGCTTCAAGTTACACTTTAGGGTCCTCAGTTTCAATGGAGTTTTTCCTATTCTTTGGCTTACCAAAAATGGCAGACTAGCTACAACTAATGTTAATGAAGTGGGAGATGAGAGCCACTCTGAATTTCAGGACCTGCAAAACTGCTGCTAAAATATGAAAGTTGATTCTCACTTAATTTGTATTGATATTCTATTCAAGTTACCGCAGAGAAAATCTCTAATTCAATTCCAGTGAAAGTCTGTGGACAATGTAGCAACAGCTCCAAAACAGAAAAGTAAATAATGCCAGGATTACGCAGTCCAAAAGATGGGATGCATTTACTTTTGCATGTCAGGATTTAGTGATGTAATTTCCTCTTCTGGCACTCTATTATGGAAATACTAGTCCAAGTGAAACCAAGCAAGTACCCATGGGAATGCTTCAATTCCAGTCTGGACTTTGCCAAACAGGCTTCAAAGCAGTCCCATGTCACTAATCAGAATACTTGTAGGAGCCATCAGGAGCCTGTCCTGGGAAACTGGGGCCTCCAGGCTAATATTATTGAAATAAATTTGTGATAACTGTTGAAAAATTGAACTGAACAAAAACTAACTTAGAAATAATAAGTTTCTTTTGCTTTTCGAATCATAAAATATCAGGAATTTTGCTACTCTGTCAGACCTGGCATTTAACACAGGATGAGTGGGAATTTCTGTTTCATAAGTTGTCTAATAATTTTAGTTCCAGTACTAGATCTCTCCTTGTGATTAAATGACTGTGGGGGAGGATGGGAAGTCATTGGAAGAATTGTTGGACCACAATCCTCTAGCCATAATCATGTGGGGCAGGCATGATCGGCAATTTGTCCTTTTCCTGCCTGCAATTTCATATGTTTCTCTGTAGTGGAAGAAATGTTTGCCACTACAACAAACATCTCATTTAAACTAATATCATGGGAATGGAAGATACAAAAACTTAATATTTGTTTTCAGGTTTTACCCCATGTTAGCAACGCTTGTCTCCATTTGTTTTGAGAAGCTAAAGGCAGTCATTATCCTTCAACCATGTTAATGATGCATCCACAAATATTTATTTTGAAGTTCCAAGATTTTGGCCTTGCGGCAATGTGGGAAAAGTGATATATGTCCCAATTCAGACGGTGTGTTTGAAGTTTTCAATTATCCATGATTGTATTGAATGGCATGTCAGGCTTGAACGAGGTGAATGGCCTATTGCTGTTCTTTTCTTCCTAATTATGGGAAACCTGCAGGAGATTGTGTATCTCTTGGCAATGGAGACAATGAGGCTGGAAGGAGAATGAAGGTAGATAAATGAATTACATATCAACCATGATCTAACTGAATTATAGAATAATAGAAATAATAGAATGGCATCTTTCTGTTATTATATTGCTTGGATTCTAATAAGATGCTGTTAAACCATGCTTTGTCAGCTCTTGCAGCCTGTTCTTTAGATTATACATACTGGTATTCCAATGATATCTGCTCTCAGATACAAACAAGATTGCTTTGTCTTGGGTGATGTTAAGCTTCTTGAGTGTTGTTGTAGCTGAGAATGGCATACCATGTTAAAGTCATAAAAGTAATGCAAGATACATCCATTCAAAATAAAGTAAGCAAAATCAGCCAAATATGTGATCAATCAATTTAAATTTAAGCCTTCAAGCTGCAATATCACCAGGAATGTCTTGGCAGCGGTCACATTAGAAAAGCAATAGGCTGAGTCAGCAAAACCTACATCTCAAAATGAATTTAAATAAAATTCATATTCACAGAACTTCTTTTCTAACCTAAACAGAATAACCAATTTATGGTATTAGCAGAAGTAAGACAGCCCAATGCTGGAATTTTGAAATAAAAACAGTAAAGCAGATCAAGGCATGAACATGCAGGCCAGAGGAAGGCCAAGGTATCCAAACAGAGCCATATTTAAATCTATAGGGCAGAATCCATAGTTGCTGGGACAGTAAAGTGATACTGAGGCTGGTCAAGGATAAGGAGGGAGGCTCCAGGTTGACACAGAATGATTGAGTATTGAGGGTAAGAGAGTCAAGGATCATTCACTCCTGAAGACGGGCTCATGCCCGAAACATCGATTCTCCTGCTCTTTGGATGCTGCCTGACCTGCTGCGCTTTTCCAGCAACACATTTTCAGCTCATTCACTATTGATCAAGGGTACTGATTAGTGGCTCCAGAATGACTTGAGGAAAGGGCAAGGTGATATTATGAGGTTTCAGGAAAATGACAGGTGCTCAAGGATGACAAAAGGAAGGTGGAGATGGATGGGCTGTTACTGCAGGTTCACAGTGTCCATGTCAATCAACATGGCTGTAAATAAAGTTTGAATTTATGGGAATAAGTGGGAGGATGCCACTGTGAGATGGAAGAGGTACTAGATGTGTACTCTGGGCTATGCATTCCCATTTATAAAGTGAAGCTGTTGTATTCCTGAAGCTTATGCAAGCAGAAGTGTTCATATTTTTTGCCTGCTCTCTGCACAGTCATTTTGTGAATTAATAATGGGTCTCATGTATCCAATATTAATTGTCATTTGAGTATTGCTGATAAACACTTTGTCAAAGCTTTTCATCTTGCACTCATCTGGACATTGTGCAAGAATACCAATTCAAGGGTAGATCAATATTTATATTTTTTTCTTTTATATTGTGTGAGATTTTTGATTGGTGAACAAGTAAGCACCAATTAGCAGTGGCTTTGCCATGGAAAATGCACCCATTAATGCTGATTGACAGTTAGCTCTCAGGCTTTGTTTAAATTTTAAACTTGGCAAGTTGACTGGTCAGAGCACTGCATGAGAAATGAGCCAGGATATCATTGTCATCTATTTTGATGAGTTGAAATAGATGCAGTCTGTGTACATATTTTTCTGTCTGCACCAAACAAGGTTCTGTGTATTAATATATGTAGCTTCCAGTACAGAGTGTGGTGTTGAAAAAGCACAGCAGGTCAGACAACATCGGAGGAGCAGGAGAATCAATGTTTCGGGCAAAAGCCCTTCATCATTCCTGACCTGATGCTGGAATGTCAATTCTCCAGCTCCTCAGATGCTGCCTGACCTGCTGTGCTTTTCCAGTACCACACTCTCAACTCTAATCTCCAGCATCTGCAGTGCTCACTTTCACCTAGATTCTAGTACACACAAGTGCACCACTATGAATCTGACTTATAATCCTAAATTGGTTATCATCATATTACTTTTCACACTCAGGAATACTCAGAACTGCTAAGAGGAGAACTGAAATTGAATTTATTTTTTCTTGCATTCATCACGGCGCCATGGTGGTTGGCACTGCTGCCTCACAGTGCCAGAGACCCAGGTTCGATTTCAGCCTTGGATGACTCTCTGTTTGTACATTCTCCCCATCTCTGCCTGGGCTTCCGCCAGCTTCTCTGGTTTCTTCACACAGTCCAACAATGTGCACAGTGAGTGGATTGGCCATGCTAAATTGTCTGTAGTGTCCAAGAATGTGCAGGCTGGATGGATTAGCCTTGGTAAATGTCAGGTTATGAGAATAGGCTGGGGCATGGTTCTTAGTGGGATGGTCTTCAGAATGTTGGTGCAGTCTCGATCAGCCAAATGGCCTATTTCTGCTCATAATGGATTCTATGAGTCTGTTCGAGAATCAGAATGAGGATGCAAGAAATAGACTTGATAAAAAAAGACCCAGTTTTATTCAGGATGAGCGGAGGATGCTAATTGGTTGGGCCATCATGGGGATGGAGATGCAGCAAAAGCAGTTAACTGCCAACATTAATTCTCAGAGTAGGCAGGTAGATTCTGATTGGTCAAAGTGTTGCCATGGTTTTACAGCAGTTTTGAAAAAAGTGTAATGCATATACTTTTTTTTTGCCTACAGGTTCCTGAGCACTTTTATGTGTAGCTTCATGAACACACAAATGCATTACACAGTGGGCCTAGTTGACAATTTTGAATTTGTTTTCATTGCAACTCTTAGCATAGTCTGCATTATTTAATAAATGATCTCCAGTAGCAGAATCACACCGAATGATGGATATATTTTTGAGGCCAGTTGAACATGAATGGCATGTTGCCAGCTGCCAGTGGTGTTGTTTAATATGATCCATTAGTCATTGGGATTTGTAGCTATGTATCTGGCTTCACACTGGAGCTCATCTACCACATTATTCATTTGTGTGGTATGTAAAACATCTTTTTGGCTTGATGGCAGCATCTCATTCAGTCGAGACTTATGCAAAATACCAGTTCATCTGACATCTCATTTTCACTATTAATTCCCCAGACTTACTTTCTATAAGCTCACTTTGTTAACCTTTTTCTTTAAAACTATCTATCGAAATTCTTACTATTTGTCTTTATAGTTCTAACTAGCTTTCTCCTGTACTCTAATTTTTCCTTCTTGTTGATCTTTCAGTCACTTTTTTTTTAATATACTGTCTCATCTTCTGGAAAAACATACTTGTATCATTTAAGTTTGATACTATATTTAATTATGTTAATTAACCATGAATGGTGAGTCCTCCCCTTGGAGTGTTTATTTCTTCTTGGAATGTATTTATTCTGTGTATATCTAACTATCCCCTTAAACATCTCCCACTGCATCTCTATTCAATTATCCCTTAAACTAATTTGCCAGTTCACTTTAGCTCGTTCTGCTTTCATGCTCTCATAATTGAACTTAAGCTTATTATTCGAGTCTCAAACTCACTCTTCTCTCCCTGAAATCAAAAATTATGAATCATATTATGATGGGCACGATGATTGCTCAATAGTTAGCACAGCCTCACAGAGCCAGGGACACAGCTTCAATTCCAGCCTTGGGTGACTATCTATGTGGAGTTTACACATTATCCCCCTGTACGCTGGGTGCTTTGGTTTCCTCCCACAATCCAAAGACATGCAGGATAAGTGGATTGGTAAATTGCCTGTGTCCATGGATGTGGAACCTGGGCAGGTTAGCCATGGCAAATGTGAGGTTACAGGAATAACGTGGAGGACTTGGACTGGGTTTGGGGTGGGATTCTCTTCAGAGGACTGGTGCAGACTTGGTGAGCCAAATGGCCTCTGGCCACATCAAAGGGTTTCTGTGATGATCAATGCTACCTAACATTAATTAATTAATCAATCATATCTCATTTCACAAATACCAAGTCTGGTGTAATCTGCTCTCTGGTTGACTCCAGAATGTGCTGTTCTAAGAAACTATCCTGAAATCATAGTATGAACTTCTCATTTAGGCTATCTTTGCCCACCTGATTTTTCCTAAGTATATGTAGATTAAAAATATCCCATGCTCATCACCATACCTTTCTGACAATCTCCCACTTTTTCTTTAACATTGTACCCATGTGGTTATTGCTGTTGAACCTGTAACAACTCCTACAAATAACTATGTCTCATGTAAACTCAAAACTGCTTCTACATTCTGCTTCCCTAAATTTAGTCACCCTTCTCTATTGTGACAATGCTCGAGTTCATAAGCAGAGTCATCCCTGCAACTTTTTCTAACTTCCTGTCCTTTAATGTTGTGAACGCTTTAATATTTATATCCCAATCTATGGAGGAGACATGGGTTGATTAGGAACCAAAAAGGGATCTGGACATGGAGCTAGAGGGTACAGTTAGGTACCAAATGAGTACTTTGTAGCTGTCTCTTCACCAAGAAAGAACAAAACATACAAACAAAGTACAGGTTTAATGTTCCTGTAACTTTTCTTTTGAGATGCTTACATCAGTATCCAGAAAACTAATAATCTTTTTTTGGAGAGTCCACGATAGGCCTGAAGAGAGCGGTAATTTAAGAAATATTCTACTGGTTGACAAAGAACGGTAAAGAAGTGAGTTTTCTGAAGATTTGTAGCTCAAGTTGAGGTTCAGGATGTAAGTTTGCTCACTGAGCTGAAAGGCTCATTTTCAGATGTTTCACCACCATACTCGGTAACATCATCAGTGAGCCTCTGGTGAAGCACTGGTGTTTCTATTTATGTGTTTAGGTTTCCTTGGGTTAGTGATGTTATTTCCTGTGGTGACATCATTTCATGTTCTTTTTCTCAGAGGGTGGTAAATGGGGTCCAAGTCCATGTGTTTGTTGATTGACCTCAGGTTGGAATGCCATGTTTCTAGGAATTCTCATGCATGTCTCTGTTTGGCTTGTCCTAGGATGGATGTGTTATCCCAGTCAAAGTGGTGTCCTTCCTCATCTGTTTGTAAGGATACTCGTGATAGTGGGTCATTTTTTTGTGGTTAGTTGATGTTCATGTATTCTGGTGGCGGTTTTCTGCCTGTTTGTCCAATCTAGTGTTTGTTACAGTTCTTGCAAAGTATTTTGTAAATGAAGTTCAATTTGCTTTATGTCTGTTTAGGGTCTTTTAAGTTAATTAGCTGCTGTTTTACTGTGTTGGTGGGTTTGCAGGCTAAGGGCTTATGCCCCAAACGTCGATTCTCCTTCTCTTTTGATGCTGCCTGACCTGCTGCGCTTTTCCAGCAACACATTTTTAAGCTCTGATCTCCAGCATCTGCAGTCCTCACTTTCTCCTACCTGACTAGTCTAGCAGTCATTTCTGGGACATCTTTGGTGTAGGGGAGAGTGGCTATGGTTTTTGGATACGTTTTGTCTGCCTGTTTGGGTTTGTTGTTGAGAAATTGGTGGACTGTGTTCATTGGGTACCGATTCTTTTTGAAAATCAACAAACACATTGACTTGGACCCCATTTACCACCCCTCTGAGAAAAAGAACAAGAAATGAAATGACATCAGCAACCCAAAGAAACCTAAACACAAATAGAAAGTGGGTCATAACACCAGTGCTTCTGTTATTTAGTATGGTGATGAAACATCTGAAAATGAACCTTCCAGCACAGCAAGCAAACATCCATTCAGAACAGTAAAGAATTCAACACGAACAACAGAAATTGCTGGAGAAACCTGACAGGAACGGGGGGAAGCAAATTATGTTTTCAGTCCCGTGTCTGTTCTTCACAATAGTATGGAATTCATGGTACACTAAACATGTGGGCTAAAGCAGATGTGAAATAAAAAGTGTTTGAAAAGCCCAGGTCAACAATTCTTTTGGATTCAATGTTAACTCTCTTATCCTCTCTATAAATGCTGCCAGAACTGCTGAGTTTCTCCAGCACTTTTTAAAAAAATTGTAAATTACTGGGATTTTCCCAGCAATTTCTGATTGCTTGTTTTGATTTTGAGTAAAGCTTTTTAAGGATATGTGGATGTTTACGATTTAAAAAAAAACAAGTGCTAGAGTAACTCACCAGGTCTGGCAGCATCTGTGCAGAGAGAGCAAAAGTAAACGTCAGGACTTAGGACGTTGACTTTTGTTCTCTCTGCGCAGATCCGTTGAGTTTTTCCAGCACTTGTATTTTTCCCCCGAAATGAAGCACACGAAGATCTAAAAACTCATTAATCGAAAGTAATATGCTCACTTTGGTTGAATAAGCGTGCTGGTGGGTTGTTGCTCCAAAGTGCAGTCAAGTGTATGCTGCCCAGTGAATAGGAGCAGGCTGCTGGTTGCAGCCTAGGCCCGGCCTGGGGGCCGCCCCGCTCCTTTCCCATTGGAGTTCATGGACGGAGTGAAACAAGATGGCGGCGCCCAGCTAGAGCCGATCATGGCGGATGCCTCAAGGTGCAAGCACAGAAAACAGGCGAACCCGAGGAGAAAACACGGTTAGTCCGATTGCATTTTAACTCCTGTCCCCATCAGAGAGAAGGTACGAACCTTCCTGAAGTTTGCCCGAGCCGGAACTCTTTGTTTTTTTTTAAGATATAAAGAATAAATATGTTCGCTGTGACCTAGCCGAGGATGCGGTTTCGGTTTTGGGAAAATTAAAACGGGAATGAAACAAGCGGCTCGGCCTGCCTGCACTTCTTGTAGCGTCGCCTATCTACCTCTCTCTGAAGACCGAGCTTCCCTTTCGATTTCTGTTGAACCAAAATGAGAAGGGGAAGGGCGGGGGTAAGCGCTCGTCTGCTGCCAGACAGGACATTTTCCTGCCGTTGGCCGGCAGTTGTGGCCGCGGTGAGGCGGGCCTTGTGGCGCGGGACTGGGAGGCAAGGCCTAGGGCGGACGGCCGGCCCAGGGCTGTCTCTGTCTGTCAGACCCGCGGACCGGCTCCTCCTGTGTGTTTCCTCAGAGGAGGGAGAAGCTGGAGTTTACAGCACTCACCGACCCCGAACATTTTATTCCATTGCGGGCCAGCGTGGGCGTGTGACGTGCAGCTGCAGCCGCTCTGCAGCGTCTCGTCTCCTAAAGGGTTTCTCTCAGTTTTTTTTCTCTCAACACACAGCCTTTCCATTGTGAAGGCAGCTGATGTGTGGGTTCTTATCTCTCCCCGAGCCAACAACTCATTTATTACAGATAAATGGCTTATTGTGCTTAAATTCATTGACACATTGGCGATGGGGGTAGGCAAAATGACAACGGGGAGTCGCTGGAATGGATGAATTTTTAAGAACTCACGATAAATGAATGCAGATCTGCCAAGTATTGGGCCCTTCTTTCAAGTTGGGCAATCTTAATGTATGCAACATATCAAAATAAAGATGAACTTGAAATTGTTTTCAACATTGATTCGCCACCTTTGAATATATAAAATACTCTAAGCATGCTTGTCTCTACCGTAAAACTTTCCAAATAATACTCACGTTTTTAATTACCTTTCTGAATTTAGAATTATATTATATAAGTGGAGGGTGTTATTACCAGCAATGAAAAGTGAATATCTCAAAAATAAACGACCATCTTATATCAGTTATTTATAATTTAATTCCTTGTTAGGATGTTCTAATACTTATAGTCTAGATTAGAGCGGTGCTGGAAAATTTGTACTCTATCTCACTGTTAATTTTCTAACTGTATATTGCAAATTATTTCTGAATATTAAGCACAGATTGGAATTTAGCAACAATATTTCTGTCACCTGTGTATACACTTTGATTTTTGGGATAGATAATTTGGTGGCATTTTCATGTTCATAGATTCTGATCACCATTCTGGGTGATATAGAGTTTGAGTATCAATTTTATCACTGGTATTGATGTAATTTAAGTTCACAAATAATCTTTTTCCTGAATTTGTGTGTTCATACAGCAGTTGGTTACTGAGTGACGCATTAGAGAAAACTCATAAGGTTGATCATCGCTAAAATGTACTTATTTTCTATTGATCTGCTAGTAGTTCTTTTGTTTATTTTAGCTGTTGATTTACAGATATACTAGGCTAAAACAATTGCATTTCTTAAATATATCTGATTTATGTATTGTGCAAATTCAGCTTGTTTGAGAGGATATTTTTGGCAGCAGTTTGTGGACAATAAATGTTTGGACTAACGTATGAGGATAGGTTGGACGCACTAGGCGTGTTTCACTGGACTTTAGAAGAGTGGGGGATGATTTGATGCAAGTATCCTGAATGGCCTTGACAAGGTTGATGTGGAACTTTATTGATTCTTTGGAGTTGGGCTTCACTGGCCAGGCTGGCATTCATCACTGATCTTTGCCCATGAAAATATGGTGGTGAACTGTCGTCTTCAGTTTACTACAGTCTGTTTGGTGTAGGTACTTTCAATGGTGTTAGGGAAGGAGCTTCAGGATTTAAGACTGAAATGGATTGGGGAACTAAGGGTTTTGGGGAAAGGGCAGGAAAGTGAATATAGGGAATGTGTGGTCAGCCATGGTCCTCTAGAATGGTGGAGCAGGCTCGAAAGGCCAAACTGCCTCCTCTTCCTATTTCTTATGTCTTAAAGAAAGATTCTTAGTCTGTGATAGCAAAGGTTGTCAGGACTGATCTATAAACAGATCAGTTGTGATTTTATTGAATGGCAGAGCAATGTTTGCCATTTGTTTTATATGTTCATAAATATCTTGAGTGGGTCCACGAAGGAGAGTTTAGCTTGAATGCTGTTGTGCATCGTGTTTGAAGTTACAGGTAGTTCTTGTGCAACCCTGTACTTTATAAGAATCGCACAATAAAAGTAGCACTTAATGTTGGCAATGTAATTTTGTTACAGGAGAAAGTGAGGACTGCAGATGCTGGAGATCAGAGCTGAAAATGTGTTGCTGGAAAAGCGCAGCAGGTCAGGCAGCATCCAAGGAACAGGAGAATCGACGTTTCGGACGTACCTTGGATGCTGCCTGACCTGCTGCGCTTTTCCAGCAACACGTTCAGCTCTGATCTCCAGCATCTGCAGTCCTCACTTTCTCCTCGAAGATTTTAACCTACTGCAAATCCTCTTGCAAGGATGCCTTCCTTGAAGAAGCTCTCTTCCTCCCTCTACAAGATTCCTGAAGAAGGGCTTATGCCCGAAACGTCGATTCTCCTGTTCCTTGGATGCTGCCTGACCTGCTGCGCTTTTCCAGCAACACATTTTCAGTTAATTGTGTTACAGCCAACACATATTTTATAAGTTGTGCTTCAGAAGCTGCATCCCCCATTCATCCATTGTGTTACAGCCAATTTGCGTTGACAAAACGCATATTATAGCAGAACAACCTATAGTTTGTACATGAAGAGTTCAACTACAATGGTAATGTAGCTCAGGAAAAGTGGGAATAAGAACAATTAACATTAATGTAAACAATTTCAAGGGAATTTGAGGATTTATTCAGTGTTTTAAACCTTAAGTGAATACATTGCAATCTGCTTTGCAACATCAAGGGCCGAAGGCTCTGTACTGCGCTGTAATGTTCTATTTTCTATCACCTTTTGTGCTCCCATTAATTTTAGATGTCTGAATTTATGTAGAATCATAAATCTACTGGCTTTCATTCACTGTAATAAGTATTTTTCATTCAAACTCTAATTATGGGGTCTGGGTAATGGAATGGGTTGGGTATTAACTATGGCTACTGAGATGGAAAATTTCTTTGGAAGGATCCAGTATGACGTTATTTTGGACTGTCTTGATCTGTTGAGTTGGTTTGCTGCTCAAAGCTGCAGCCAATTGCCATACATTAGCAATTTAATTTAAAATGGTTTTTGTTTAAAAAAAAAATGGGTGGGGAAATACAGCGTTGGTGCAGTAGAAATGATCTTTTGGGCTCAGCATTGTGGCCTCTGGTGCAGAGTAGAGGGCATTTTTCTGTGTTTCCTGACTCCTGTAATTGATTTTGGGGCTTGAAATGATTGAAAATTGAATTCCACAGTATTCACTTTTTCTTTGGGTATTAACCTTTCCAAAAAAAACCTGAAATTAAATGCAATTATTTTTATATAGAATGTAGTACAGTATGGAAACAGACCCTTCCGTCCAACTCGTCCATGCCGACCAGATATCCCAACCCAGTCTAGTCTCACCTGTCAGCACCCAGCCATATCCCTCAAACTTTCCTATTCATATATACATTCATATATATATTCATATATTCTTTTAAATGTTATAATGTTGAAACTGAAACTGAGATACTGTAACGTTGTACCTGGTTCATTTATGTTGTGGACCTGGTCCAGTTATGAAGAAAGGCTTATGCCCGAAACGTCGATTCTCCTGTTCCTTGGATGCTGCCTGACCTGCTGCGCTTTTCCAGCAACACATTTTTAGCTCATTTATGTTCTAATCTAGGAAGGAACATATTGGAATGCGGTGCTAATGGAATTCAGTTAAGTCTGAAAATCTAATATCTGGCTCAGGATGTAATAGTGCTCATTAGTTGTACCAATGAATAGAATTTGCTTTGGGAGTGATGCCCTCGTCTTGCAGATAATTTAAAAAAAAGTGGAGTGATTATGTGTGTGTTTGTGCAGTCATTTGCCGCAAGGGAAATGCCTAAATATGTCTAGGTTATTGAAGTCAATTGATGAGTAGAGGCTAGACATGTCCCTGGAGGAAAGGAAAATTTCTGGGCTAGTTACCCTGAGATGTTGTGAATGCGATCAAATGAGGAATGGTCTGCATCATGAAAAAAATCTGAAATTGAAAAGAATTCAATATTTGATTTAAGCAGTAATTAAAAACCGAAGAAGCAATGGTTTAATTGGAATTTTGTTTTTTGAATGTGGATAAATGACTAAACTACAGAACAGGAATTATTCTCATAATTTTGTCTATGTATAATTTCATTTTTTTCCAAACTCTATTGATATATTTAATGGAAATAAAATGAAGATCAACTCCCACAGATTTCTAGGTGGTTTTGTGCAAACCATTGATATAAGTGTAACTAATATAGTATTAATATTGTCAGCTGTTATTATGAACAGAGCGCTATAATGACAACAAGGTTTGTCTTTAACTGTGCAGTTCTGTTTGCTGTTTTTGATCCATGTTCTTGATCAAGTTTTATCAAGCTATGTTGCAATTTACAACCTTGGGATCATTCATCTGAAATCTAGACATACTTTTCTTTTCTAAACAACACCTACTGTCCGAATACACATTGATATTGAATTCTCCAGCCACCTGGTCTTGTCCTGGAGACCATTAATGTCATGAGTTCTTTGGGGATGAGTCATGTAGACTCCCTGCTGGTCCTAACACTAGTTTAAACTCTGGTCTTGTTTTTCTTTTCCTTTTTATGTGATGGTTTTGCAGCCCTGGTTTTTAAGTAAACTATCACTATTGGCCAGAACACGGTATGTACAAACTCCATACAGAAAGAACAGAGCTGGCAAATAAAGTCATGATAGAGGTGGGAAAGTACCTGGCTTTTCCAAGACTTTGTAGAGCCCTAGTTCAGACAAAATGAACATTTTCATGTGGGGAGAGGGGGTGTGAGAAAACTTATTTGTGTGATTTTTCCATCTGCAATAAAATGATGTTTGACTGCACGATATGTTTCAGAGTTTGAAAAGATGTGTGAAGTGTAAAAGGCACAGTGATGAGAAACAAAACAGAAAGTGCTAATGTAAGTCAGTTGGCCCGGTAGCATCGACAGAGACAACAGAATTCACTTTTTGTGTCCAGTGACTTTTCATCAGAACCATGCAAATGAAGTGAGTTCAAGGTCATAGTTCTCTATTTGGGAGTTTGCATTTCAACCATTATTCTAAGAAAAAGTGAGGACTGCAGATGCTGGAGAGAGTTGAGTGTGTGGTGCTGGAAAAGCTGGGCAGGTCAAGCCGCATCCAAGGAGCAGGAGAATTAACATTTCGGGCATCAGGAATGAGGCTTGTGGGCCGAGGGTTGCTGGGAGATAAATGGGAGGGGGTTGAGTTGGGGTGGTGGAGGTAGCTGAGAATGCGATAGATAGGGAAGGTGGAGCAGATAGATGGGAAAGGTGATGGACAGGTCAGGAGGGTGGTGCCGAGTTGGAGGCTTGGGACTGGGATAATGTGGGGGAAGGGGAAATGAGGAAGCTGTTGAAATCCACGTTGATCCTGTGTGCTTGCAAGGTCCCAAGGCAGAATATGAGGCGTTTTTCTTCCAGGTGTCGGGTGGTAAGGGTTTGACGATGGAGGAGGCCCAGGACCTGCACGTCCTTGGTGGGGTTGGTCGGGCAGTTGATTGTTCAGCCATGGAGCGGTGGGGTTGGTTGGTGCGGGTTTCCCAGAGATGTTCTCTGAAATGATCTGCAAGTAGGCGTCCTGTCTCCCCGAGGTAGAGCATCAGGGTGCAATGGATACAATAGATAACATTGGTGGAGGTACAGGTAAATTTCTGTCTGATGTGGAAGGATCCTTTGGGACCTTGGATGGCAGTGAGTGGGGAGGTGCGGGTGCGGGTTTTGCACTTGCTGTGGTGGCATGGGGCAGTGCTAGGAGTAGGGTGTGGGCTGGTGGGGGGCATGGAAATGATGAGGCAGTCATAGAACATAGAAGAATACAGCGCAGTACAGGCCCTTCGGCCCTCGATGTTGCGCCGATCCAAGCCCACCTAACCTACACTAGCCCACTATCCTCCATATGCCTATCCAATGCCCGCTTAAATGCCCATAATGAGGGAGAGTCCACCACTGCTACTGGCAGGGCATTCCATGAACTCACGACTCGCTGAGTAAAGAACCTACCCCGAACATCTGTCCTATACCTACCACCCCTTAATTTAAAGCTATGCCCCCTTGTAATAGCTGACTCCATACGTGGAAAAAGATTCTCACTGTCGACCCTATCTAAACCCCTAATCATCTTGTACACCTCTATCAAGTCACCCCTAAACCTTCTTTTCTCCAATGAAAACAACCCCAAGTGCCTCAGCCTTTCCTCGTACGATCTTCCTACCATACCAGGCAACATCCTGGTAAACCTCCTCTGCACCCGTTCCAGTGCCTCCACATCCTTCCTATAGTATGGCGACCAAAACTGCACACAATACTCCAGATGTGGCCGCACCAGAGTCTTATACAACTGCAACATGACCTCAGGACTCCGGAACTCAATTCCTCTACCAATAAAAGCCAGTACGCCATCTGCCTCCTTCACCGCACTATTTACCTGGGTGGCAACTTTCAAAGATCTGTGTACATGGACACCAAGATCCCTCTGCTCATCCACACTACCAAGTATCCGACCATTAGCCCAGTACCCCATCTTTTTGTTACTCTTACCAAAGTGAATCACCTCACACTTAGCTACATTGAACTCCATTTGCCACCTTTCTGCCCAGTTCTGCAGCTTCTCTATATCCAGCTGTAACCTGCCACATCCTTCCTCACTGTCTACAACTCCTCCGACTTTCGTATCATCCGCAAACTTGCTCACCCAACCTTCTAACCCTTCCTCCAGGTCATTTATAAAAATGACAAACAGCAATGGTCCCAAAACAGATCCTTGCGGAACACCGCTAGTGACGGCACTCCAAGATGAACCTTTGCCTTCAACTACTACCCTCTGTCTTCTTCCAGCCAGCCAACTCCTAATCCAAACCTCCAACTCACCCTCAATGCCATACCTTTGTATTTTTTGCAGTAGTCTACCATGGGGAACCTTATCAAACGCCTTACTAAAATCCATATACACCACATCTACCGCTTTACCCTCGTCCACCTCCTTAGTCACCTTCTCAAAGAATTCAATAAGGTTTGTGAGGCACGACCTGCCCTTCACAAAACCATGCTGACTATCCTTGATCACATTATTCCTATCCAGATGTTCATAAATCCTATCCCTTACAATTCTCTCTAAGACTTTGCTCACAACAGAAGTGAGACTCACCGGCCTAGAGTTACTAGGGTTATCCCTACTCCCCTTCTTGAACAAGGGAACCACATTTGCTATCCTCCAGTCTTCTGGCACTATTCCTGTAGACAACGAGGACATAAAAATCAAGGCCAATGGCTCTGCAATCTCCTCCCTTGCTTCCCAGGTAATCCTAGGATAAATGCCATCAGGCCCAGGGGACTTATCTATTTTCACCCTTTCCAGAATTTCCAACACCTCTTCTCTACATACCTCAAAGCCATCCATTCTACTTAATTGTGACTCAGTATTTACATCGACAACAATGTCCTGTTCCTGAGTGAATACTGACGAAAAGTATTCATTCAGTGTCTCCCCAATCTCTTCAGCCTCCACACGCAACTTCCCACTACTATCCTTGACTGGACCTATTCCTACCCTAGTCATTCTTTTATTCCTGACATACCTATAGAAAGCCTTAGGGTTTTCCCTAATCCTACCAACTAAGGACTTTTCATGTCCCCTCCTTGCTGCTCTTAGCTCTCTCTTCAGGTCCTTCCTGGCTACCATATAACTCTCAATCGCCCCAATTGAACCTTCACGCCTCATCTTTACATAGGCCGCCCTCTTCCATTTAACAAGGGATTCCAATTCCTTATTAAACCACGGCTCCCTCACACGACCCTTTCCTCCCTGCCTGACGGGTACATACTTATCAAGGACACTCAATAGTTGCTCCTTGAACAAGCTCCACATGTCAATTACGCCCTTGCCTTGAAGCTTACTTTTCCAAGCCACACATCCTAAGTCATGCCTCACCGCATCATAATTTCCCTGCCCCCAGCTATAACTCTTGCCCTGTAGTGCATACTTATCCCTCTCCATTCTCATGGAGAGAATGGTCTCTGGAATGCTGGTATGGGTCGGGTGGGAAATATATCTCTGGTGGTGGGTTCAATTTGTAGATGGTGGAAGTCGTGGAGGACGATGTGATGTATAAGGGGTGGAAGGTGAGGACTGGGGTGGGGGGTGAGGTTCCTGTCCTTGTGTTGGGAGGGGTGGCGTTCAAGAGTGGAGGTGCGGGAAGCCAAGGAGATGCGCTGGAGGGCATCATTGATTACATGGGAAGGGAAATTGTGAGCTTGGATGGAGTAGGCCATCTGGGTTTCTCTAAGGTGGAATTGCTCTTATTGGGAACAGATGTGGCGGAGGTGGAGGAATTGGGGAAGGGGATGGCATTTTTACAGGATATAGGGTTGGCGGAGGTGTAGTCTCAGTACCTGTGGGAGTTGTTGGGCGTCCATGTCGGTTGCTGGAGATGGAGAGGTCCAGGAAGGGGATCCCCATCCACAGCCTCCAGCTTCATCATCCGTGAGCACTGCACCACCTGGTTTTACCTCCTACCAAAGAGTCACAAACCTGACCTGCCCGGTTGACCCATTGTCTCAGCCTGTTCCTGTCCCGCTGAACTCCATTCTGCATACCGCTCAGTCCAGGAACTTGCCAGCTATGTTCGGGACACCACCTACGCCCTTCACCAAGACTTTCGTTTACCTGGCCCCCAATGCCTTATCTTCATCATGAACATCCAGTCCCTGTACACATCCATCCACCACGATGAAGGCCCCCAAGCACTCTGTTTCTTTCTCTCACACTGTCCCAACCAGTACCCTTCCATCCTCTGGCTGAACTTGTCCTTACCCTCAACAACCTCTCCTTCCAATCAGAGCTGAAAATATGTTGCTGGAAAAGCGCAGCAGGTCAGGCAGCATCCCAGGAGCAGGAGAACCGATGTTTCGGGCATGAGCCCTTCTTCAGGAATGAGCTGAAGGGCTCATGCCCGAAACATCGGTTCTCCTGCTCCTGGGATGCTGCCTGACCTGCTGCGCTTTTCCAGCAATACATTTTCAGCTCTGATCTCCAGCATCTGCAGTCCTCACTTTCTCCTCTCCTTCCAATCCTCCCACTTCCTTCAAACCAAAGGGGTAGCCATGGCACCTGCATGGAGCTCAGCTCAGCCTAGATTAGAGTGGTGCTGGAAAAGCACAGCAAATCAGGCAGCATCCGAGGAGCAGGAAAATCGACGTTTCGGGCAAAAGCCAATCAATTAACCCCAGTCACCTTAACTACTACTTATTTTAACATATTCTACTGTTTAAGCAAAGTGTTTCTGAAAACATGATGACAATCCTTGATCAAAAGTAATCAGACGTAAGCATTTTTTTCCACATTCAGTATTATACGACTAACACAATATATTTTTTCAGATTCTGTACAATACTCCCCTTTCTTCCTTTGAACAAAAAAAGATTTAATCAGAAAGTGACCCAAACACACACTGACTTTTTTTCTTTTTATTTTAATCACTCCTCACAGCATCGGGGTCTGTCTTTGAGATCTCGGATAATTTGTTAGAGCAAGTAGCTTTTTGTTGTGAAACAGTATGACAACTTATGACTTACATCAGTCCAGTTCATTTTGGGAATCTTTTCTTTCTAACATTGTCTTTGTACAAGTAATTTCAATCTTCAACCTTTCCTCAATGATGCTGTTGGTGAAATGTATATTGTCCCAAAGTGAACAGTTTTCACATAACATGTGAGCAGAATTGTCTCAGATTGTCCCTTTTAAATGGTTTCATTTTGAATATTGAATAAATAGCCCCCATGGACCTCTGTCTTTTACTCATGCCAGTGTTTCAATTTTCTCATGACTTTCCAGGCTAATGGACAACAGTTCTCATTCTTATCCCTTTGCTGGGCCTGAAGAACAAACGGAAAGGTTGGCATGTGTAACTTTGTTTAAAAGACTCGATTCATTTCTTCTGGGTCAGGCAATGCTAGAAATCCAAGCTTGCGTTTTTCTGAACTTAATTTCTTGAATGTATTATTTGCACTTGAGACTTCATCAATAGTTGCTTCATAGTACTCTTTCAAATATTATAATTGACATGGAGTCTTGTTTGACTGTATAATCGGTTTAACTGTGAAAGCAGACCCATTAACTGGTCTGTGCCTTCCCTGGATGCAAAATCATTTTTCTGATGACCCCAATTTATCTGGATGCAGTTAACAAGTTCCAAGTGGGACTGTTGATCCAAAGTTACTCCTGACATATTCTGCTTTTTGTATAAACCTATGTACTTAATGGCCTTCAAAATCCGATTTTCAACCTTAAATTCCCTTTTTATTTTATCATTGATCCATCACTCTAATTCCGAGGACCCCACCCCAAAGGAAATTACCAATGTGTGTTGTAAAGCTATCTGCCAATTTACCTCTGTGATACTTATCGAGCATTGTTGCATCTGCTTTAAGTTGAACACAACCTACTTTTGTTGAACTGAAATACTATACCGTCACTACATCATCCAATTCATCGCCTTGCTTGTTTAATTTCTGTATTTTCCCTTCTATATCACTGGCTTTTACATAGTCAAATAAAACTTCTATTCATTAGTAGCCATCAAAATAACTCAATCATTTGGGCCCATATGTGTTATGGTGTTCCCACCCTGATCGTAGTTCTTTTATTTGTCAAACTACAACCTCTACTTGCTGCTCCCACCTTATTCTACAAATATCAACACAATTACTCCATCTGATGAATAGAATTCCCTTTGTAAGTCTGTTATTTTTTCATGGAAACAAAAATCACTTCCAATTCCAGAACTTGTGTTTTCTGTCCTTCTATGTTTGATCTAGTTTTTCCCCATTTATTGATCTTACCTCCTATCACTATCCTATCACTGAGCTGACGTTTGTATTTGCTAGCTTTCCCTGCCTCCATTTAATAGTGGCATTGCCCATTCACACATTCTCCTTTCACCATCGTGTCAACTTGCTGTTGTTGTTCTCTGGGAATATAGCCTTGTCCGAGCTGTGTATCATTTTGTCCTTGTTTACTCACCCCTTTGGCCAAAATATGGCCCTTAATAATTATAAGGATATATGTGTAAAGGAAGTGCATTATGCTTCGTCACTTTTTTGTAACACATAGAGATTTTGTAGGTCTGTAATCAGTGTTAGTTAAGCTCTAGGAATGCACCCTAACAGTTTGTTGGCGCGCTGTAAAATCATACTACCTTACCCAGATCTTTCTGTTCTTGCTACATGTCTATATTGCCAGGTACCATGTCCTTCAGATAAGAATTCATTTTGATTGGCCTTAGATGATACTGAACCCTTCCCACTGTGCAAGGCATTCAGATGCTAAGAAAAAGTGAAGCTAATTGTAGGTATTCCCAAGTCAAGAATGATCATGATGAAGGAAATTTTGAATTTCTCCTAAAACACAATTGATTTACTTTAGAGACCACAAGCATTTTTAGTGATTTCTTTGCACAGACTTCCCATGCCAATGCAGATGTAGTTTTGGAACTGTGTTGGTCTGTGTTTATGAAGCATGTCATTTATTATTGTGTGAATTTTTTCAAACAATCCATTATTAAAGAGTTTTTGTGCTGCAGAATTCATTACCACAATGTCCATAGTTGCACACTGTAAATCCCCCCCCACCCTGCCCCATTATTCATTAGGAATTTAGCTGGTGCCAACTACTTCTCCACTGCCCTACCAATGCTACTAACCTGCCTGTTGAAAGAGGCAACTTTGCACTCATTTTCCACTTCTTGACTTACAGTACCAGAGGCTGTGACAACACAAGTGAATGTCTACATGATTAGATTAGACTAAACTAGATTCCCTTCACTGTGGAAACAGACTCTTCGGCCCAACAATTCCACACTGACCTTCTGAAGAATCAACTGTGGGTGATTGTTGGCTAGCTTTTAATTTTATACTTTTTATTGAATTAAACTTTTATCATCAGTTTTGTTGGAATTCAAACCAATGGCTGCAGAGTATTAACGTAGAACATAGAGCATTACAGTGCAGTACAGGCCCTTCGGCCCTCGATGTTGCGCCGACCTGTCACACCAATCTGAAGCCCATCCAACCTACACTATTCCATGTACGTCCATATGCTTGTCCAATGACAACTTAAATGCACTTAAAGTTGGCAAATCTACTACCGTTGCAGGCAAAGCATTCCATACCCTTACTACTCTCTGAGTAAAGAAACTACCTCTGACATCTGTCCTATATCTGTCACCCCTCAATTTAAAGCTATGCCCCCTCGTGCTCACCGTCACCATACTTGGAAAAAGGCTCTCCCTGTCCACCCTATCTAACGCTCTGATTATCTTATCTGTCTCTATTAAGTCACCTCTCAACCTTCTTCTCTCCAACGAAAACAGCCTCAAGTCCCTCAGCCTTTCCTCGTAAGACCTACCCTCCATACCAGGCAACATCCTAGTAAATCTCCTCTGCACCCTTTCCAAAGCTTTCACATCCTCCTTATAATGCGGTGACCAGAACTGTACACAATACCCCAAGTGCGGCCGCACCAGAGTTTTGTACAGCTGCAGCATAACGTCAAGGTTCTGGAACTCGATCCCTCTATTAATAAAAGCTAAAACACTGTATGCCTTCTTAACAACCCTGTCAACCTGGGTGGCAACTTTCAAGGATCTGTGTACATGGACACCGAGATCTCTCTGCTCATCTACACTACCAAAAATCTTACCATTAGCCCAGTACTTTGCATTCTGGTTACTCCGACCAAAGTGAATCACCTCACACTTGTCCGCTTTAAACTTCATTTGCCACCTCTCAGCCCAACTCTGCAGCTTATCTTTGTGAGCTGGTATTATCCTGGTATTCTGGATTACTAGCCCAGTGACATTATCACTGTGCCACCACTTTCCCTGAAATTGGACAAACAGCCAGAACTACTTAATTCAATCAGGCAAAATTAGTTAGTTGTAAATGATTAATTATGTAATTGAAGTTTTAGCTGTGCTTATGGTTTCTCTTTATTGTAGATTGAGTAAATTTAGTTTCCATGTCATCGAAAGTATAGGGTAATGTACAAAACACTTCTTGTATTCCAGAAATTTTAGTAATCCAGAATACCAGGCTAATACTCTGCAGCCATTGGTTTGAAATCCAGCCATTGGTTTTTGCCCTTATTACTATAAGAATCTAGGTAAGGTTTTAAGCAATTCACACACTATGTAAACTCTTGCAATGGTGGTTGTAGTAGATGGTGAGAGGAGATCTGTAGAGGTGAAAGGAATGGCCTATCTGTTGAAGATGTGATGTGGAGGTGCTAGTGTTGGAATGGGGTGGGCAAGTCAAAAAATAACAGAGGAAGCTCCCTCTTGGAACTCTCAATCCCAAATTTTCAGCTGACTTGCAGTCTGGACCATGCTTTGGAAAGCTCTTTACAAGAGCAAATTCAGTCCTACTGTATTATATCATTTTGAAATTAGAATTGTTGTAGATGTTGTTAGTTCCAATTCCCCATCTGAGAAGACAGTTGTTTTGAAACCTCTGAAATTCATGTCTTTCATAGCAAGAAAACAATCAGGTAAAGGTAAATGCCACAACGCATTTAGTGAAACTTTTCTCGAAAGTGAATTTAATATGAAACCGCAATTGTAGAAAACATTACTTCAATCAGTAAAATTTGCATTCGTGTTGACTGCAGTGGAAGAGAATATGTGGAATATCTCTGAGTTCTGTTGGAAGGTAATCAACCTGGAATATCTTGCTGAATATTTCCTGCATTAACTTTTGTATTCTATATATAGAATATTATTGTTATTTTGATTTTAATCTTAAGTTGCCTTTTTTTCTCTGAGAAGCACCTGCATGTTCTTGGAGGTTTTTAAATTTAAAAACATAACATAATGCCTTGGGAAAGGATAATTAATTTTCAGACTCTGATTAGCAGAATAGACAGTCAGCAAGCAGACAGGCAGGAGGCTGGATGAACACAGCAAGTCAGGCAGCATCAGGAGGTGGAGAAGTGGACGTTTCAGGTGTAACCTTTCTTCAGGACTGGGGGTGAGTGTGTGGGGTTGGCGGAGGCAGGGTGGTGAAGTGGGGATACATGAAGGCAGATGGAAGGTACGACCTGTCTTGTCAATGGGAGGAAGATCTTGCTGCAACTGTGTAAGATGCTGTTGAGACCACATAGAATATAAAACAGTACAGCACAATACAGGCCCTTCAGCCAACGATGTTGTGCTGAGCATTGATCTTAATCTAAGATCAACATAACCTACACACCCTTCAATTTACTGCCATCCATGTGCTTGTCCAGCAGTTGCTTAAATTACCATAATGTCTCTGACTCTACGACACCGCTGGCAGTGCATTCCACGCAACCACCACACTCTGTATAAAGAACCTACCTCTGACATCTCCCCAAAACTTCCTCCAATCACTTCAAAATTATGGCCCCTCGTGACAGCCATTTCTGACCTGGGAAAAAGTCTCTGGCTACTTGATCAGTGCCTCTCATTACCTTGTACACCTCTATCAAGTAATCTCTCTTCTTTGTTTGGAGTACTATGAGCAGTTTTGGTCTCTTATTTAAGCAAATATACTATTTCATTGGAAGCAGTTCAGAGAAGGTCATGAGGATGCTTGGGAGAGGATTTGTGTGAAGACATTGTCTGAGGAGCAAATGCTGAACAGGTTGGGACTCTAATCACTGGAATGAGAAAAATGAGAGGTTATCTCATTGAAACATATTCTTAAGGGGTTTGATCGAGGAAGTGCTTAGATGTTTCTCGTTATGGGAGTGTCTAGGACTAGAGAACATAGGCTCAGAACAAAGGGGTGCCGTTTTAGACAGAGATGAGGAGAAATTTCTATGATGAATGAGTCTTTGGAACTCTATTACACAGAATGCTATGACGGCAGAGTCCTTGTGTGTTTTGAAGGTTGAGATAGATTCTTGTTCAGTAGGGAAATAGAGGGTTATAGGGAAGGAGCAGGAAAGTGCATATGAGGAATGTCACATCAGCCATGATCCTATTGGATGGTGTTGCAGACTTGAGGGACCAAATGGTCTTCTCCTGTTCGTGTTTCTTATTATCTTATAGACTTAGATTTCCAGCATATGCATATTTTGCCGTTACTTGCAAGTTCAAGTGAATTTGGTGAGATGGATTTGGGGAAGGTGTTGGCTAGAGATTCGGTGCTCTTTAAATGGAGCCATGTGATGGTTATGTTATGAAGATGTGGGTGTACTGTATCTTTTTAAGATAGTTAAAAGCTAGCAAAAACTACCCGACAGCACCAAGTGTTCTGCAAAAAGATACAGTGTAACATGTACTCCAGCTACTGGGATGGCTAGGGTAGCTGGTTGCCTGGAAATAACAGAACAGATTCGAATTAGGCCAATCAGTTTAAATTATACCCTGAAAAAAACCAAACTGCAATCCCATTTGAATTTAGTATATTGACAATCTTAGAAGCCAATGACACAATCTGATGCTTTGAGGGTATAAGACCAGAGAAAAGTGACCAGCTTAGAGGAGAACTGCCAAGCTACCAGCATGTAAAGACTGGCTGAAAAATAGATCTCTTAAAAGGTACCTTTATCGATCAGTAACGTGTGAAGCAGAAATCCCCAAGAAGAAGAAAAGAAGACAGGAATACAGAGAAAACTGAAAGCTGCCTGGTTTTGAGATAAGAAGTTTTGTTTTGCAAATCTTAAATATTAGTCTGATAAAAGCCCCGATTATAGAAAGGAATGTAAAAGATAGGTTAGAGAGGAGTTGTAAATAGTTGTTAATTATTCTCTGTTATACTTGAAGAAATAAAGTTGTTAATTTTTACTTTAGTTCTTGGCCTCTGAAATTTTCACAGATTACTGCATGGGATAAATCTATTCTGTGTTCCTGATTTACAGTAAGCAGGAGAGATTACCCTGTGTCATAACAGTTAACTTCCACTGGGAGCCACGTCAGAGCATGGTACCTCAAACACTTTGGGTGCCAATGAGATTAGAACCCAGTGATGGGGCTGAAGCTTGAACCAGAGTTAAATGTGTCATCAACTATGGCAAGAAGAGTCACTAATTGAATTGGTCCATTATACATTTCAACATATGTTAGATTTTTACTGAATATAGCAGTGGATCACTGATTTAAATACCTGTGTTCTTGTTTTTAACAGAATGTTTTTCCACTGTGCAAGATTCTTTGTATTTCGTGCATATTTTAATAATATGAGAAGCTTGCAGCTTGAAATAGAGAATCAACTCCTGTGAAACAGATTTTCTGAACTGAAGTTTGTCGAAGATTCATCTTTAACTCAAATCCTTAATTCTATTTCTTTCTTGCTGTTTTTATTTAACTAATCTATATTTTGATGCTGGACACTATTTTGAGTGATGGATATTTACATTCAGGAGAAATTATTTAGTCCTCAAATTGAAAGATTAGGGAATCAACTTAAGTCAACAAACAGCAACATTACATTTGTGTATATGTAGTTGAAACATGAGCTTTTAACACACCAGATTAGTGTGAACAATTAGGTTATGCAACTGATTGCATTTCTTGGGGAAAAAAACAAACACAGGAGGACTTTCCATCTTATGCTGTAGGTTCTCCTAATCTGATAGAATCCTCTCAAATCTGAATATTTTTGTTCTTTTTGTTTGTGGAATTTGTTCTTAAAATTGCTATCACGTGAAGATAACGTGGTTAGTCCTGTAGGGATTACTTATTGCTGTAAATGGACGAAGGCAAATGGAAGTAGCATTAAATGGAGCTTGAGATAATTTTTTTTTTAATCTAGCCAACAACTGATGCTTCCTTGCCATCAATGACTTGCAAGATAAAAGACTGCAGCTGCAAAGTACTGTACTACATGGGGTGTAACATTGTCTGGAGTATCTCATTCAGATGCTTGGCAATGACGGTAGGTGCTGTGGTGATAGCGTTGGTCAGGGTATCATATTGCAGTGGAAGAGAAACATAACCATAGAGATATGAAAACAAGAAGGAAATGTGTATTACATTTGAGTAAATCATTTTATATGTCAATGGTAAAACAGTTGTGTCAATGAATTCACTGTCAATACTATTGTTTACATAAAGTTGTCACCCTGTACTTCAGCCTGGTCACCAGATGGCATGTAATTGTCACAAATTGTTAAAAATGCTTTTTGAAAATTTTTGATCTGCAATTTTATTTGTAATATGACATTTCTGATGTCCAAAGGTAAGAGCTTATGCAAAAAAAAGGAACACTGCTCACCAGTAGTGGTTACATTTATCAATTGAGTTGCTTCTTGTGACAAATGTTTCTGCTCTAAGTGAAGATCTACTTTTCAAAGAGGGAGTGCATCAAATGTTGATCAGTCTGATTCCTGGGATGGCAGGTTTGTTGTATGAAGAGACATATAGACTTCTGGAGACTATAGATATCAAAGGGATATGGAGAGAGCATGTGAATGTGGTGTTCAGATATTATGTTGAATGGCAGAACAGGTTCAATGTGCTGAATGGCCTAAGCCTGCTCCTATTTTGATGTTTCCATGTGACTTTATGCATTCTTTTGATGCCTGAGGTGTTGCATCAAAGCCAGAGTTTGCACTGAATATGATTGTTACAAGAAGTTAGGTTTTGATAGTCAGTTCCTCTAGCTTGCCAGATCAAACAGTATGTTTGATTTTCGTGTGAATGGAACTCTAGGTCGCAGGCTTTCTTAAGAAAGATTTTTTTAAGAGACAAAGTTCCTTTGTTTTGGTTTACAGTCTGAGTAGGGAGTCTTTAGTGGATAAAGCTGGTCTAGTAATCAGAGGAAAATAAAGCAAAATACTGTGGATGCTGAAATCGGAAATAAAAACAAGTTGCTGGAGAATTTCAGCAGATCTACTATCATTGTGTGGAGATGGTGGTATAATGGGTAATGTCACTAGCCTGTAATCTAGAGACTTCAGGCTAATAATCTGGGCATCTGGGTTCAAATCCCACCATGGTAACTTGTGGAGTTTGAATTCAATTCATAAAAAAAAAGCGGATCTTAGTAACACAGCAGCAATTACTGAATGTTTTGGGCGGCACAGTAGTTAGCACTGTTGCCTCGCAGCTCCAGAGACCGGAGTTCAATTCCCGCCTCAGGCGACTGACTGTGTGGAGTTTGCACATTGTCTGCATGGGTTTCCTCCAGGTGCTCTGGTTTCCTCCCACAGTCCAAAAATGTGCAGGTTAGGTGAATTGGCCATGCTAAATTGCCCATAGTGTTAGGTGAAGGGGTAAAATGTAGGGGTTGTGGGTTGGTGTGGACTTGTTGGGCCGAAGGGCCTATTTCCATACTGTAAGTAATCTAATCTAATCTGTGGAGAGAAACTGAGTTAATAGTTCAAGTCCAGTGATTCTTTGTTCGAACTCAACTTCAGTTCTGAAAAGAGCATTGGCGAGTTTTGAGAAGATTTGTAGCTCAGGTTGAGGTTCTGGGTGTAAGGTTAGGCTAAACATGATCTCCATTTCTCTCTTTGCAGATGTTGCCAGTTAGCATTCCCCCTCATGTTTAAGGTGAGGATCTGCATTAGCTAACCGCCAGAGGTGTGTGGATTCTCAGTATGCACATCTTGGAGAGAATGCTGCCAGACTTGCTGAGTTTCGAGGGCACTTGTGTTTAGGTTTTATTACTTCAGACCAATGGTCTGAAGATGTGAGCACATGAGACATGGGTATCTGGGGAATTGAATTTCAGTTAATTTGTCTCTGTACCTCCACAAATGTCATTGTTGTGGTTCTGTTCACCGAGCTGGAAATTTTTGTTGCAAACATTTCGTCCCCTGTCTAGGTGACATCCTCAGTGCTTGGGAGCTTCCTGTGAAGCGCTTCTGTGGTGTTTCCTCCGGCATTTATAGTGGCCTGTCCCTGCCGCTTCCGGTTGTCAGTTTCAGCTGTCCGCTGTAGTGGCCGGTATATTGGGTCCAGGTCGATGTGTTTGTTGATGGAGTTTGTGGATGAGTGCCATGCTTCTAGGAATTCCCTGGCTGTTCTTTGTTTGGCTTGCCCTATAATGGTAGTGTTATCCCAGTTGAATTCATGTTGCTTGTCGTCTGCGTGTGTGGCTACTAAGGATAGCTGGTCGTGGCGTTTCGTGGCTAGTTGATGTTCATGGATGCGGATCGTTAGCTGTCTTCCTGTTTGTCCTATATAGTGTTTTGTGCAGTCCTTGCATGGGATTTTGTACACTACATTAGTTTTGCTCATGCTGGGTATCGGGTCCTTCGTTCTGGTGAGTTGTTGTCTGAGGGTGGCTGTTGGTTTGTGTGCTGTTATAAGTCCCAGTGGTCGCAGTAGTCTGGCTGTCAGTTCTGAAATGCTCCTGATGTATGGTAGTGTAGCTAGTCCTTTGGGTTGCGGCATGTCCTCATTCCGTTGTCTTTCTCTTAGGCATCTGTTGATGAAATTGCGCGGGTACCCGTTTTTGGCGAATACCTTGTACAGGTGTTCCTCTTCCTCTTTTTGCGGTTCTGGTGTACTGCAGTGTGTTGTGGCCCTTTTGAATAGTGTCTTGATGCAACTTCGTTTGTGTGTGTTGGGGTGGTTGCTTTCATAGTTCAGGACTTGGTCTGTGTGTGTGGCTTTCCTGTATACCTTTGTAGTGAATTCTCCGTTAGGTGTTCTCTGTGCCATCACGTCTAGGAATAGGAGTTGGTTATCCTTTTCTTCTTCTCTCGTGAATCGGATTCCTGTTAGTGTGGCGTTGATGATCCGGTGTGTTTTCTCTATTTCTGTGTTTTTAATGATTACAAAGGTGTCATCAACATATCTGACCCAGAGTTTGGGTTGAATTTGTGGTAAGACTGTTCTAACCTTTGCATTACTGCTTCTGCTATGAGTCCAGAGATCGGTGAGCCCATGGGTGTTCCGTTGATTTGTTCGTATATCTGGTTGTTGAATGTGAAGTGTATTGTGAGGCACAAGTCCAGTAGTTTAAGTATGCTGTCTTTGTTGATAGGTTCCATGTCCTGTTGTCTGTTCAGGACAAATCAACGGAACACCCATGGGCTCACCGATCTCTGGACTCATAGCAGAAGCAGTAATGCAAAGGTTAGAACAGTCTTACCACAAATTCAACCCAAACTCTGGGTCAGATATGTTGATGACACCTTTGTAATCATTAAAAACACAGAAATAGAGAAAACACACCGGATCATCAACGCCACACTAACAGGAATCCGATTCACGAGAGAAGAAGAAAAGGATAACCAACTCCTATTCCTAGATGTGATGGCACAGAGAACACCTAACGGAGAATTCACTACAAAGGTATACAGGAAAGCCACACACACAGACCAAGTCCTGAACTATGAAAGCAACCACCCCAACACACACAAACGAAGTTGCATCAAGACACTATTCAAAAGGGCCACAACACACTGCAGTACACCAGAACCGCAAAAAGAGGAAGAGGAACACCTGTACAAGGTATTCGCCAAAAACGGGTACCCGCGCAATTTCATCAACAGATGCCTAAGAGAAAGACAACGGAATGAGGACATGCCGCAACCCAAAGGACTAGCCACACTACCATACATCAGGAGCATTTCAGAACTGACAGCCAGACTACTGCGACCACTGGGACTTATAACAGCACACAAACCAACAGCCACCCTCAGACAACAACTCACCAGAACGAAGGACCCGATACCCAGCATGAGCAAAACTAATGTAGTGTACAAAATCCCATGCACAAAACACTATATAGGACAAACAAGAAGACAGCTAACGATCCGCATCCATGAACATCAACTAGCCACGAAACGCCACGACCAGCTATCCTTAGTAGCCACACATGCAGACGACAAGCAACATGAATTCGACTGAGAGAACACTACCATTATAGGGCAAGCGAAACAAAGAACAGCCAGGGAATTCCTAGAAGCATGGCACTCATCCACAAACCCCATCAACAAACACATCGACCTGGACCCAATATACCGGCCACTACAGCGGACAGCTGAAACTGACAACCGAAAGCGGCAGGGACAGGCCACTATAAATGCCGGAGGAAACGCCACAGAAGCGCTTCACAGGAGGCTCCCAAGCACTGAGGATGTCACCTAGACAGGGGACGAAATGTTTGCAACAAAAATTTCCAGCTCGGTGAACAGAACCACAACAACGAGCACCCGAGCTACAAATCTTCTCACAAACTTTGAACAAATGTCATGTACAGTATCTGTTGCACCCGATGTGGTCTCCTCTACATCAGGGAGACAGGATGCCAACTTGCGGATCGTTTCAGAAAACATCTCTGGGACACCCGCACCAACCAACCCCACTGTCCCGTGGCTGAACACTTCAACTCCCCCTCCCACTCTACTAAGGACATGCAGGTCCTGGGCGTTCTCCATCACCAAACCCTAACCACCCTGGACACCTGGAGGAAGAAGGCCTCACCTTCTGCCTTGATACCCTGCAACCACATGGGATTAATGTGGATTTGACCAGTTTGCTCATTTCTCCTAACCCCTAACCCAACCTTATCCCAGTCCCCCTCAACACTCAGTCTAACTCAGCACCACCCTCCTGACTAGTTCATTGTCTTTCCCATGTATCCACTCCACCCTCCCTCACCTTCATCTACCCATCGCATTCTGAGCTACTTTACCCCCAGCCCCAACCCCACCTTACATTTATCTCTCAGCCCCCCGCCCCACAAGCCTAATTCCTGATGAAGGGCTTATGCCCAAAATGTTGATTCTTCTGCCTGTTGGATGCTGTCTGGCCTGCTGTGCTTTTCTAGCACCACACTCTCGATTCTGATCTCCAGCAGCTGCAGTCCTCACTTCCTTCTCTGAAGAGGCATGCATAAACTTTGTCACAACTATGGGATTGATGGAATAAGTACTTAGTGTAGGTAAGATCATAAACATGTAGATTTGCTAATTAAGTTACTGGGAGATGTTTGGCAAATCAATTTCAATGAAAGTAGGTGTGAAGTAATCCATTCTTGACCAGAAGTGGTTGGAAATGAGAATTAATTTTGTGAAAAGCTGGGAACAGTTTGAGATCTAAGGGATTTAGAAGTCGGTGTGCACAAAGCACAAAAATGATGTAGTCAGGTACAAAGAAAAAGACTCAAAAATGGAACAAGCCTTTAGAACCCAAGGCCTAAAATAAAAAGTGTGAAAATATTGCAACAGCTGTATAAACTGTTGGTTTGACCACATCTTGTGTACTATACTGGCCATTATACTGGGGAATTTCAGCAAGACTTTTTTGAAAGGAATGCAGCACAGTTTGAGTCGAACATTGACAGGACTTCAGCAGTTGGATGACGTAATTGAAGCTTGGATTCACTGTCGCCAGAAGGTTGTCAGATGATGAGATTCAGATTTTTAGAATTTAGAAAAGAATTGATAGGGTAGATGGAGAGAAGTCCTTCCTGTGGGGTAATAGGTCAGAGCCAGGCATTATGTAACAAAGTTACTTTTTCATGCAAAGGGTCATTTGATGAACTCAGGAAATTATTTAATACTGAAGAGGCCTTTTGGTTCACTGAGTGCACATTGTCAAATGATCGTTTAAATACCACTTTGCAACACTTGGCCCAAAGCTCTGAATGTTATGACATTTCACTGCTCGTCCAGGTACTGTTTTAAAGGTTGTGAGGTTTCCTGCCTCAACTACCCTTCCAGGCAGGACATTCTAGATTCTGGGTGAAAAAAACTTTTCCTTAAACCCCCTTCTCAACCTTATGCCTTTTGGATTAGAATTGTGCTCCCTTGTTATTGACACTTTAGCTAAGGGGAACAGCTGCTTTATAGAGAGGCATGTTGTACGTGCCTCTCAATCTTATACACCTCAATCAGGTCCCCTCTCAGTCTTTTCTGCTCTAATTAAAGCAATTCAAGCATATTCGGCCTCTCTTTAGAGATAAAATACTCCATTGTAGGTAACATCCTGAATCTCCTCTGTGCTCCTCGAGTGCAATCATGTCCTTCTGAGATTGAGTTGACCAGAACTCAAGCTATACACTAACCAAAGTTTTGTACAGTTCCAGTATAACCTCCCTGTTCTTAAAATTAGGTGCCGCAACTTATAAAGGAAAGCGTCCCATATGCTATCTTAACTATCTTATCTACAAGATGATTAGGGGGTTAGATAGGGTTGACAGTGTGAACCTTTTCCCGCGTATGGAGTCGGGTATTACAAGGGGGCATAGCTTTAAATTAAGGGGGGGTAGATATAGGACTGAAGTTAGGGGTAGGTTCTTCACTCAGCGAGCCGTAAGTTCATGGAATGCCCTGCCAGTAGCAGTGGTGGACTCTCCCTCTTTATGGGCATTTAAGCGGGCATTGGATAGGTATATGGAGGATAGTGGGTTAGTATAGGTTAGGTGGGCTTGGATCGGCGCAACATCGAGGGCCAAAGGACCTGTACTGCGCTGTATTCTTCTATGTTCTACCCAACCTGTTCTGCCACCTTCAGGGATTTATAGACAAACACCCCAAAATTGCGATGTTCCATTGAGTTTCCTAGTGTCCCGCTTTTCATTTCATACTTGCTTGTCTTATTACTTCTTCCCAAGTACATCACCTTTCACCGAACAGGATTAACTTCCATCTGCCTATCTGACAAATATCTTTATATCCTCCTACAACCTTCTTCCTAAGACCTTCTTCCTCATTGTCAACCAGTCAGCCAATTTTTGTGTCACTGCAAAATTATTTGGCATCCAGATTTATAAACAGCCTCCTACCACTGTCCTCTGTCCCCTGCCACCAAGTCTGTTGTGGGTCCTACGTGCCAACTTACCCTGGGTCCCTTGTGCTTTTAACATCTTTTATCAGTCTCCAATCTAGGATCTTTGCTGAAATCCATAAACTACATCAACAGCACTGCCTTCCTACACACCTGGACACTGCATCAAAAATAAAATCAATCCAATTTGCTAAGCATGATCTTCCTCTGACAAAACTGTCCTGACGATCTCTGATCAAACCTGGTCTCTAAGTGGTGATTAATTTTGAGCTTCAGAATTTTTCCAATAAGTTCCTTAGCAGTGATGTGAGACTCACTGGCCTGTAATTGGAACACTTCCACAAATACCAAAGGATGAGAGCCCGGTAGTTTTAAATCTGAGATTGTCATATTTTTGCTCGCTCAGTATGTAAAAGGATATGGAGCCAAGTCAGGTGGATGGTGTTAAGGTTATGAACAGCTCTGATCTCATTGAAAGGTAACAAAGAGCTCAGGGAACTGGAAGGTCTGCTCCTGTTCCTATGTTGCTTAACTTCTGTCAAAGATTTCTATCCTGGCTCTTCTGTTAATTTAAACATGACTTTTGGGATCCTGCATCCTTATCAACCTTGAAATTGAGCTGAATTTAAGTTCTATGGACATACAGACATGACAAAGACCTCCCATTTCCAGCCTGTCGGGCCTCCAACCCTGCCCCAGCTCATGTTACTCAGCACTGTTACCAATCGTATCTTACACAATATTCCACTTATCCTCTCTTTTCCATGCAGACTCCCTGAGTTGCTAATTTCCCCCTTATATTTGAATCAGTTAACTAACTCATCTTTTTAATTCGCCTTTGCTCTACCACTGTTGGATTTCAGCCTAATTCTCTGGAATTCTTTCCCAAAATCCTCCTTGTTACTGAATCCTCACTATCAACATCCTTGAAGTTACCATTGACGATAAACTTAGAGTCTTGCCACAAATACATTGGCTACAAGAGCAGATCAGAGACTGAGAATACTGCGGTGAGTAACTCATTTCCTGATTTTGAAAACCCTGTCCACCATCTGCAAGGCACAAGTCAGGAGTGTGCTGGAATATTCCCCACTTGCCTGGATGGCTGCAGCTCCAACAACACTCAAGAAGCTTGACACCATCCACAACTAAACTGCCTGTTTGATTGGCACCACATTCACAATCATCTACTCCCTGCACTACTGATGCTCAGTCGTAGCAGTATATACTACGTACAGATGCACTGCAGAAGTTCACTAAAGCTTCCCCAGACAACTTCCAAACCCACAACCACATCCATCTAGAAGGACAATGTCAGCAGATATATGGGAACACCACCACCTGCAAGTTCCCCTGCAAGCCACTTACCATCCTGACTTGGAAATATATTGCTGTTCCTTCAGTGTCGCTGGGTCAAAATCTTGGAATTCCCTCCCTAAGGGCATTGTGGGTCAACCTACAGCATTTAAATGCAGCAGTTCAAGGAGGCAACTCACCACCACCACCACCTCATGGGTAACTAAGGATGGGCAATAAATGGTGGCCAGCCAGCACTGTCCATATCCCTTGAAATAATTTTTTTTACAAAATAAGCATTTGCGTGAATCACGTCTGATATTTAAAGAAGTTAGCTCATCACTTGGAAATTGCCTGTACTGTTGCTAAAGCAAAAAAAGCACTATTGGAGACTGGACCCTCATTTGTTGCTGGTCAAATTGGTGCAAGATCAACTTATGTTTCTAACAAATGAATTATCATAGGGACTAGCTTCACAGGAATATTTGGCTCTCTCTCACACCCTTTCAGTGCTCAGTTCTATCCAGGTGTTTTTCTTACAAAAAGGCAAGACCAGATTTTAAGGGCTTGTGTCTGTTGAAACATTTGAAATGTTTAACTGTGCTATCAAATCCCTTTACATCCTATGAATGTCAGTAGTTGACTTGGTAAATTATGTTCCATCTTGCGAACATCTGTCTAAATTTGCACTTTGCATCTTAAATCATGTCTTGTTTTGCAGTACCAGATCAGATTCAGCTGTATATGAATACACCTGCTAATCGTAAAAGTAAATACTTCCTAGTTAAACAGTACAACCATCAGATTTTTGTTGAAGCACATCAAATTTACTACAGATTTTCACATTCAGGGTGTTAATACACTTGACCTCTCCTGGGCTCTCCTTCTCTCATCTTAGACCTGGTAAAATTCATTCTAAAATAAGGTGATATTTAATAGAAATGCTGATTGTTTGTCTTTGCACAAGTGTTGGGAACAGAAAATTGCAATATGATTTGTACTTTGAGGAACCAGTGTTATTATTTTAAAATCATGTCCTGGTATCATCTGTTTGTGGGTATCTTCAGTTTCTCTTTATATCATGTGTTTCACAGTTATACAGCATTAGAGATGTACAACATGGAAACAGACCTTTCAGTCTAACTCATCAATGCTGACCAGATATCCTAAATTAATCTAGTTCCGTTTGCCAGCACTTGGCCCATATCCCTCTAAACTCTTCCTATTCATAAACCCATCTAGATGCCTTTTAAATGTTGCAATTGTACCACTTCCTCTGGCAACTCATTCCATACATGCACCACCCTCTGTGTGAAAAAGTTGCTCTTTAGGTCTCTTTTATATCTTTCCTCTCTCACCCTAAACCTGTGCCCTCTAGTTCTGGACTCCCCCACTCCAGGGAAAAGATTTTGTCTATTTATCCTATCTATGCCCCTCATGATTTTGTAAACCTCTTATAAGGTCACCCCTCAGCCACCGATGCTCCAGGGAAAACAGCCCCAGCCTGTTCAGCCTCTCCCCATAGCTCAAATCCTCCAACCCTGGCAACATCCTTGTAAATCTTTTCTGAACCCTTTCAAGTTTCACAACACTTTTCCAATAGGAAGGAGACCAGAATTGCATGCAATATTCCAACAGTGGCCTAACCAATGTCCTGTACAGCCGCAACATGACCTCCCAACTCCTGTACTCAATACTCTGACCAATAAAGGAAAGCAAACCAAACGCCTTCTTCACTATCCTATCTACCTGCGACTCCACTTTCAGGGAGCTACGAACCTGCACTCCAAGGTCTCTTTGTTCAGCAACACTCTCTAGGATGTTACCATTAAGTGTATAAGTCCTGCTAAGATTTGCTTTCCCAAAATGCAGCACCTGGCATTTATCTGAATTAACCTCCATCTGCCACTTCTCAGCCCACTGGCCCTTTATAAAATCATGAAAGTTAAGGTAAATAGACAAGGTTGTTTCCCTGGGTTGCAGGGGAGGGGTGGGGAGAGGGGAGGTGCGCAGAACTAGAACCTTTTTTAAATACTACCATTATGTTGCCAACCTCCAGTTTTGCGGCACCTCACCTGTGACTATCGATGATATAACTATCTCAGCAAGGGACCCAGCAATTCCCTAGCTTTCCACAGAGTTCAAGGGTACACCTGATCAGGTCTTGGGGATTAATCCTTCATGCGTTTCAAGAAATCCAGCATCACCACCTCTGTAATATGGACATTTTTCAATATGTCACCATCTATATCTTCCATGTCCTTCTCCACAGTAAACACTGATGCAAAATACTTGTTTAATATCTCCCCCATCTCCTAGGGTTTCACGCAAAGGTCGTCTTGCTGATCTTTGAGGGGCTCTATTCTCTCCCTGGTTACTCTTTTGTTCTTGGTGTATCTGTAAATTCCACTACGAGGAAATGACGACTGCAGATGCTGGAGATCAGAGTCGTGAGTGTGGCCACCTTTTTGCCCTCTTGATTTCCTTCTTGAGTATACTCGTACTGCCTTTATACTGTTCTAAGGATTTACTCAGTCTATCCTGTCTATACCTGACATATGCTTCTTTTTTTTTCACCAAAACCTCAATTTCTTCAGTCATCCAGCATTCCCTGCACCTACCAGCCTTTCCTTTCCCCCTAACAGGAATATACTGTCTTGGGACTCTTGTTATCTCATTTCTGAAGGCTTCCCCTTTTCCAACCATCCCTTTACCTGCAAACATCTGCCCCAATCAGCTTTTGAAAGTTCTTAACTAATACCATCAAAAATAGCCTTTCTCCTTCCTCCTTGACTCGCTTCTTTTCTCAACTGAACCAGTCTCAAATTGATCTCTTTCCTCACTATCTCCCTGGGTACCACACCCCCCCCCCCCACCTTACTAGTTTAAATTCTCCCGAACAGCGCTCTCAAATCTCCCGGCCAGTATATTAGTCCCCTCCCATTCAGGTGCAATCCCTCCTCTTATACAGGTCACTTCTACCCAACAAGAGATTCCAATGATCCAAAAATGTGAATCCTTCTCCCATACACCAGGTCCTTAGCCACACATTGATCTGCTTTATCCTCCTATTCCTACCCTCACTAGCTCGTAGAGTAATCCAGATATTGCTACCCTCGAGCACTTCCTAACTCTCTATACTCTCCCTTCAGAATCTCATCCTTTTCCCTACCTATGTTGTTGGTTCCAATGTGTACAATGACCTCCTAATGGTCACTCTCCCGTTGGAGAATATGCTGCACCCTCTCTGATACATTCTTTATTCTGGCACCAGGGAGGCAACACACCATTCTGATTTTTCGCTGCTGTCCACGGAAATGGAAATGTCTGTCTCTGCCTCTGTCTAGGGAGTCCCCTAACACAATCCATCGCTTGGAACCCACCGTACCCCTTATTATACGAGAGTCTGTCTTGATACCAGAAAGTTGACTGTTAGTGCTACATTTCCCTGAGAATCCACCCCCCCCCCAACCACCACCACCACCACCATTATGTTTTCCAAAACAGCATACTTGTTTGAAATGGGGATAGCCACAGAAGACTGGTGCACTGCCTGCTTACCTTTGTTACCTTGCCTGGAGTTAACCTATGTGTATGACTGCATCTGCAGCTTTTCTCCCTTCCCATAACTGCCATCCATCGCACTCCCTTATTCTTGTAAATTCCTCATTGCCTCTAACTGTTGCTCCAATCGATTCATTCGATCTGATAGGATTCGCAACCAACAGCATTTATTGTAAATATAATGCTCAGTAACCTGTGAACTCTCCCTAAACTCCCACATCCGACAAGAAGAGCATATCACTCTACTAAAGGCCATTTTTGCTTCTTTCAATCGACAGACGCCGAAAATGGCACTGTCTTATTCCTGTGCAAAACACTGCTTCAGGCTAACTTGATACTTATGACTTAAGAGACATATTTCAATAAAACATATAATCAATAAGAACCCAATCTATTCACTATTGTAAATGTAAAGCAAGGTCAAACTATTCACTTTTCTGTTTCTGTGCTGTGACCTCCCCAGACAGGTTCCTCCAAGATCAGTTGTGAATTTCGCTGTTTAAGTTTTCCTAAATGCACTCAGATGTCTAGCAATGCATGAATTCAAACAGCAAAGGCAGTAACTGTGCAGGTTCACTGCTGTGTCAGTTAGCAGTGTGGGTCTTTCTGTCTCTCTGTCTCTTGCACTACTTTTGTCTGTCCTTCTCCCTTTTAAAAGTGCCATTGTTTTGACTTTTTTCCCTCCAAAGTTCCAAAACAATACAACAGCATATAAAAAAAGTAATTGTTGCTCCTGGAATTTGAGGAAATCACCTCCAACATCTAAAATATAACTGATTTTTATGAATATGCAAGTTGATTTATGATCAGTCACTGAGGTAAGATTTATAGACAGTTGTAGCTGCCAAAGTAATTTAACTAAAGTTATAACTTCAGCTTGAAACACATTAATGTTTCTGGACTAATGCTTAACTAATTTACCAAAATTCTTTTCACTGGGATGACCATTGTGTTTACACGGTGATTTTTCTCCGTTTTCTAAATGGGAAGATATATTGGAATTTTTACTTGGATGCATGATCTTGTGATCTTGAAGAGTCTTGACACAAGTTGGAACAGGACAAGGAAAATAGGTTTTGTTTTTGTTCCCTTTTTACATTGCTGAAATTGCACTTTATCTGATCTGTGGAACTTGAAGGACCTAAACCTGTCATTAGTAAATGTGTTACTGTTACAAATTAACTCTTAAGTACCAACATGACACTCATGAAACTGAGTAATGTAATCAATCCATTCATTAACCAAAGTGAATCTTATCCATTACATTGGTGGAAAGTTATGGTGTATGAGAAACTGAGATGTATAAGCACTGTGTAGCAGGAATAAATTACGTTGTTTCTTGTCATACCTTTTTTTCATTGAACTTGATATGGGATTGTCTTATTTTCTCTTTTCAGTCCCTTAAAGTTTGCATTGGCAATAATTGCAGTAAGTTTAGTGTAATGGAAGAAAGAAAAACTAATGCATGGTTATTTTTCAGAACCTCCAACCATCTCAACAGCTTTTTCCACCCAAGTATTTTCGAAGTGTAGTCACTTTTGTAACGTAGGAGACGCAACAGCTGATTTGTTGTAGCAAATTTGGACAAACAGCAACGTGTACTTATTGAGGGACAAATATTGAGCAACAGTCAGAGGATAGCTTTTGCTAATCTTTTGAATAGTATAATGGGACTGCTTTCTGGGGCATCTGAGCAGGGGAATGGAGCCTTAATTTAACATCTTATCTGTGAGATAGCACTTCTGACATTGCATCACTCCCTTCATGTTGCCCTGGAGTGTCAGCCTTGATTTTTGTGTTTGAGACCAACCATCATGCTAACTGGATAGAATTTGAACAGAATTTATGTTGCAATTCAAACCTCGGCATCTTTGAGGCTGTGTGGGCAATCAGCAACAGCAGAAGTGTACACAGCCACAATCTGTAACCTATCATAGCACCCGCTCTACCACCTAGGTGGGAGATCAACTGCCAGTTCAATGCAGAGTGCGGGAGGGCATGCTTGGAGCACCATAATAGATACTGATAATGTGGTGTCAGTCTGATGAAATTACAAATCAGGACTACTTGGTATACTAAAACTCAATTGCAGAATAGAAAAATCTGTCCCAATATGCCAACTGTCAAATTGTGTTGATTCTAAAAAAAAAGTTGAATGATTCATAAGTTGTAGAAGGTTATATAGTGAAGTGGAAACTATAACTATCCGGCGAGCTTTACACCTGACTGGAAGTGGAACAAGGTGGTGGGTGGAAGCCACTACCAGTGTAACAGGTGCCTTTTCTCCACATTACATGACTTTCTTGTGCAGGTGGCTTGTGCTCTACATGATTCACTTTATCATCTGATCTAATTAGACAGTAAAAACAAGCTTCAGAAGTGCTGCTATCCTACTACCTGGCAACAGTCAACGAGTGTTTTGTTTGAAAACACAGTCAATGAGTTTGTAACAATATTAGGCAATCTTTCATGCCTAATGTAGGTGGTTAAAATATTGGTGACTGGCAAATGCTGAAATCTTGGAGTTCTCCACACTGAATTACCTTTTAACTTCTCTTTCAATGGAATAACAGTCATTTGCACAGATGATCACCAGACATCTTAGAGAGTTATTGTGATATTTCTGATTTCCTATAGCTATTATTGTTAACAGCAAATCATAAAATATCACACCATTGACAAAGATTGTAATCCTTGTTCCAAAGCAAGTTGTTATTTGAAGAGTAAAAAAAAACTTTAAATCTATTGACTATTAGCAGTCCAAATGATTTTTTAAAAACTGCGCTTTAAAATATGATTACGTACAATTTGCGGAAACAGGCTATTTGGATTAACCAGTCTGTGTCAGCATTTCCCCTCCAACACAAGTAAATATGCAAATATAACGTAAGTATTCACATTCATCTACCCTGGAGTAAGTCCACTATATTGAATATTTTGAAGGAGTGGATTTCTTTTTATATAAAAGACAAATGGCTTCCATGTGTTCACATTCTCCAGCTTTCATCTCCTTTCATCCACCCACATACTGTAGATGGAATCTGGAAAAAGCTGGTTCGTTTGTTCCAGGAATCATCTGAAACTGCAATATGGGTGATGCAATGTGACTCAGTAAACTAATTTGATCAAGTTTTGTTTTTAAACATTGTGAACCTATTGTGAGTGATGAGAAGATTTATTCTTCCAGCGCTCTCAAACTGTATATTTTCTAGCATTCCAATGGGAATTTGGGAAAGTTGACTTATGACTAATGCAAAGGAAATGCGATGCAAGATATGAGACATAAGCTAGCAGAATAAGAAAGGAAATGAAAACTAGCATTCACTATCCATTTCTACTTGAACAATGATTACATCATGAGGTATAAAGGCTGCAAAAGGCAAACTGGCAAGACTTTCTCCACCAGAAGTCACAATCCAGAAAGATCCACATCAGATATCTTAACATTGTAATGCAATTTTACAAATTCAAAACAGAATGACAGCACTGAAAATTGAGATGGGAGAGTTGATGTTTAACGGTCAATTGTCTGCTAGCCTTTTTTATATAAAAAAACAAGCTTAATGTTACCTTTGCCAAAGCACAGGTGTTTGGAGGCGGTTTGCAGAAATCTGCACAATAAGCTTCCTGTGTGTAGGAGGACAGCAGTATTGCTGTTTGAATAGTCAACCGAATGCATCTCACTTGAATTGCACATGGTCCACACCACGTTTTACTAAGTTCAGTGGACATTGGTACCTTCATGGTGAACTAATTAACTCTCCTGATAATAAACCACTTAACAAGGACAGCAGTGACTGAAGGGACTGAAAACAAAATGTGTGTGCTGTTCTGTCGTGAATTGTGCTGTCCTGATGAATTCATTTGAAGCTTTTACTGCTGGATTATAAATACTATGAAACATCAATATAAAAATGAAAGCACAAGGATGAACAATTTACAGTTTAAATGTGGATCGGCAATTACCCAAAAAAAACTAATAGTTGAGCAAGTCATAAAGGTTCTTAGTGCTATTTGGTTTTCTTTTCAATGTGACATCAAGTTCCCAAGCAACACTGCAGTGTGCCTTTTGAGCTTGTAATAACTTGGTCGAGTGTGAGAATGCCTACATTGAAGGAATAAAATCATTAACCATTTATCATATGTGCTTTATACCTGTATTTTATATCTTACAAAACGTTTTATGTAAAATCTGATGAAAGGTCAACCACCCAAAACATTAATTGTTTGTCTCCACAGTTCGTGCCTGGTCTGCTTAATCTTCCCAGCATTTTCTGCTTTTACACAAATTTATGAATCATTTTAGTTAACTTTCAGAATTGAGATGAACTGGTCAAACCTGACATTTTCAGCCCCAAATCAGCTGAAAGTTGCATTGAAATTTGCAGAGTAAATTGGCTTTACTTGTATACTTTTCAATCAAATTATTCACAATAATTTTTTAAAAAATTAATTTTAAAAATTACCTTTTCAAACAATGAACAGAATAATCACAGTACTTAAAGAATGCCTTCATTCTCTTTATGATGTTGCTGCAACACTTTAAATAAAGCCTGAGCAAAAACATACTTTTGGACAGTCATGAAGATCAGTGAGATAAAACTGGACAGCAGAAACTGGCTTGGCATTTACATGTCAAAATGAACTAGTTTTAGTTAAACTTTGAGAAATAAGCAAGCTTTCTTTTAAGCAAAACTTATTTTTAACCAATATCTTAATTTAAGGTACGAATGCCATCAGCTCTGTGTTGAAGAATTTAGGAGGAGACTGACTCACAAGTAACCCATTAATAAAACCAAAAAATTCTGGTGATACTAAGCAGTTCTGGCAGTATATGTGGACAAGGAAACATAAACATTTCAGGTCAATAACGGAAGGTCATCAACTGAAACATTGACTCTCTTTCACTGCTGGCTGACTTGCTGAGTATTACCAGTATTTTCAAATATTACTTGAGATTTCCATTATCCACTTAATTTTGTTCCTCAGAGAAGTATTGTTTTTGCAAATTCTTGTTGTCAAAGCGAAGCATTCAACACAAGGAAATGTTCATATACACCCAGTGGTCTGCCTGCAGATAGAGCTCAAGAGTGAACCTTGCCCTACTGCATCAGCCCAGGTGTCCTATGTCAGCTTCTCTCTCAGAAACAAACCCTTGATATTGTATGATAAACCTGGTGAAAATGAAGCCACAAATTCCAGAAGGAGCAGGAACAAAAAATATAATTTTATTAGGTCCAATATATTGAACCTAAAGTATAAAATGCAAAAGATTAATAATGGGTGGCACAGTGGTTAGCACTGCTGCCTCACAGCGCCAGGGACCTGGGTTCAGTTCCCGCCTCAGGCAACTGTCTGTGTGGAGTTTGCACATTCTCCCCGTGTCTGCGTGGATTTCCTCTGGGTGCTCCGGTTTCCTCCCACAGTCTAAAAATATGCAGGTTAGGTGAATTGGCCATGCTAAATTGCCCATAGCCTTAGGTGAAGGGGTAAATGTAAGGTCTGGGCGGGTTGCTGTTCGGAGGGCCGATGTGGACTTGTTGGGCTTGAAGGGACTGTTTCCACACTGTAACTGATCTAAAAAAAAGTAAGTGACCTAATTAACGTTCAACCCACAGCATCACTCAAGATCCCAAGCTCGGAGATAACTTGGATGCACACCTCTTTCTTAATCTAGGGAGTATAGTCAGCTCGGAGTATGCTAAAACATTAATCTCATTCTATATTAGTAAATGCGGAATGGTTGAAGAATTCGTTCAGCGCATGATGGATTCCCACGTCATACTGTCAAGACGTCTTGAAAGTAGATGGTTTGCAAGATGCACTTCTTTTTCTAGAGAATAACTTGGGGTATAAATATTTCTGCAAGGCGTAAGCCAAGCAACGTTGTAGAGACACGTTTTGTAAGTCTGCATTTGTAAGGAATTGACCAATTCTAAATTTATTAGTGATAGTTGGAACTGGAACAATGTTGCATGGATAAGGCCATTCATTGTTTTTCAATAAAAGATCGAACTTGACTTAAAACTTAGGTCCCTTGCCCAAAATCATCTTGTGTTACTGGGAGAAAAGACCATCATTCAGTCTAAAATGGCAAAGAGACTGTAATTTTCAATAACAGAGTAGATGCTTGAAATCCATTTTGTAAGATGTAAACAATGCAAGGAACTTTCAAGTAGATTGAGAAACACTGGAACATGCATCCACGTGTTCTTGATTAAAATTTGAGACCGTGTACAACCAGAAAATAATTACACATTTAACACCTGTAGCTTACTTTAGATTTTTCTTAGATCCTCAATATAATTGACGATATACCAAGAATATATGCAGTTCAAGTTACAAATTTATCTCAGCTTGTGAGTCTTACTTTCACACATCTTAACGCTATATTTAAGGGGATTTTGAATTGTGAGCTTCTCCTGGATCTCTTGGTTGACGCATTTTCTCTTGTTTCTTGTTAAATACTTAGTATGTTACCAAATGACGAGAAAATCACAAATTAGAAACAGCCTTCTCTGCTATTTCCATATTCTGGAATATAACATGAGCATGTAAACCACCTACTATGGTCAAATGTAAGAAACGAAAAGAATTTTTGCATGTTGTGGAAGCACAGACAATGATTAAAGTAAATACACTTCGTAATAAATGAGTACCTTTGCTTGCTTTTTTTTACAGAGTCATAGAGATGTACAGCACGGAAACAGATCCTTCAGTTCAACCCTTCCATGCCGACCAGATATCCCATCCTGCCAGCACCCAGCCCATATCCCTCCAAACTCATATACCCATCCAAATGCCTTTTAAATGTTGCAATTGTACTAGCCTCCACCACTTCCTCTGGCAGCTCCTTCCATACATGTACCACCCTCTGCGTGAAAAAGATGCCCCTTAGATTTCTTTTATGTCTTTCCCCTCTCGCCCTACACCTATGCCATCTAGTTTTGGATTCCCCCACCCCAGGGAAAAGACTTTATCTATTTACCCTATCCATGCCCCTCAAGATTATATTAGATTTTTTTTAATGTATATATGTTAGATTATATTACCTACAGTGTGGAAACAGGTCCTTCGGCCTGACTAGTCCACACCGACTCTCTGAAGAGTAACCCACCAAACCCATTTCCCTCTGACTGATGCACCTAACACTATGGGCAATTTAGCTGGCCAATTCACCTGACCTGCACATCTTTGGACTGTGGGAGGAAACCGGAGCACCCGGAGGAAACCCACGCAGACACGGGGAGAATGTGCAAACCCCACACAGACAGTCGCCCGAGGTTGGAATCAAACCTGGGACCCTGGTGCTGTGAGGCAGCAGTGCTAGCCACTGTGCCGCCCCTTTATAAGGTCACTCCTCAGCCTCCGAAGCTCCAGGGAAAACAGCCATAGCCTGTTCAGCATATCCTTATAGTTCAAATCCTCCAACCCTGACAACATCCTTGTAAATCTTTTCTGAACCCTTTCAAGTTTCACATCTTTCTGATAGGAAGGAGACCAGAATTGCACACGATATTCCAACAGTGGCCTAACCAATGTCCTTTACAGCCGCAACATGACCTCCCAATTCCTGTACTCAATACTCTGACCAATAAAGGAAAGCATACCAAATGCCGCCTTCACTATCCTATCTACCACAAATTCACCTGCACCTCCACACATCATTTACTGCATCCTCTGCACCCGATGTGGCCTCCTCTATATTGGGGAGACAGGCCGCCTACTTGTGGAACGTTTCAGAGAACACCTCTGGGACACCCGCACCAACCACCCCATGGCTCAACACATCCAGTCCCCCTCCCACCCCTCCAAGGACATGCAGGTCCTTGGACTCCTCCATCGCCAGACCATAGCAACACGACGGCTGGAGGAAGAGTGCATCATCTTCTGCCTAGGAACCCTCCAACCACAAGGGATGAACTCCGATTTCTCCAGTTTCCTCATTTCCCCTCCCCCCACCTTGTCTCAGTCCCAACCCTCGAACTCAGCACCATCTTCCTAACCTGCAATCTTCTTCCTGATCTCTCCGCTCCCACTCCGGCCTGTCAACCTCACCTTATCCCCGTCACCTTAACCTTCTTCCACCTATCGCATTTCCAATGCCCCTCCCCTAAGTCCCTCCTCCCTACCTTTTATCTTAACCTGCTTGGCACACTTTCCTCATTCCTGAAGAAGGGCTCATGCCCGAAACGTCGATTCTCCTGTTCCTTGGGTGCTGCCTGACCTGCTGCGCTTTCCCAGCAACACATTTTCAGCTCTGATCTCCAGCATCTGCAGTCCTCACTTTCTCTTAGAAGATTTTATCCTTAATCAGTCCTTGCCTTTCCAAACACATGTACATCCTGTCCCTCAGGATTCCCTCCAATAACATGCTCACCACTGATGTCAGGCTCATTGGTCTATAGTTCCCTGGTGTGTCCTTACCACCTTTCTTAAACAGTGGCACCTGAATAACATTTGAATTTTGCTTCAGGTTGTGTGTGTGTATATTTTCACTTTTGTAGATTTTGATTTTCTGGATGTATGTGGTCTTGCAAATGGCATGGCATGTACCGCTGGCAATGCCCCAACAAATACCAGATGCAACCTACATAGAAGTTTTCTACCCCTTCTGGGAAATAGTGTGGACTGTGCCTCCCCCTACATTCAAATTGGCTGAAAATCCAGCAATTAGTGGTGTGTTAAATTTAACCTGTACCCTTCACTAAAATTACAGAGTATATTGATATTTTGTTAGCAACAGCACTATTGTGAATTAACACTCTGGATTCAAGCAAGATGACAATCAAAAATTAAATTGCAATTGCAAAATAATTCGTGTTTGTTGTGGTTGTGCTTTCCCCTCCAAAGCATACAATTCCACTTCAAGCCCTGGTCCAGTGATTTCAAAACCAAGTTCCAAGGTTTTGGGTACCACAGGCTATATTGGCATGCATTGCCCATCCTTGATTTCTCTTGAGCAGCTTGTGGTGAACAGCCCCCTTGAACTACTACAGTCTGTGTGGAGGTCATGAAGTAGTAATCAAGAGACCCAGAGACCCCAGCCAAAGATCTGAGGACATGGGTTTTAATCCAATCTTGACACATCTGAAATTTCAATTCTTAAAACAAAATCTGGAGTTGCCGACCATGTAACCACTGTCAATTTTTGTAAAATCTATCTGGTTCCTGAACTCCCTTTAGCAAAGGAAATCTGCCACCCTTACCTTGTCTGACAAATGTAATTCCACCAGCATGACTCTTAGCTACTCATTGAAATGGCCTGAAGAGCCAGATTGATGAAGGGCTGGACTTGCCAGTGATGTCCACATCCTATACGGGAATATAAAAAGAAAGGTATTCCCTCAGAACTGTTCAGAAGAAAATTCCAGTATTTTGACCCAGCAACAGTGAATAAACAGTGATATAGTTCCAAGTTTCTTTAGTGGGTCTTGCAGGATATGCAGGTAGTGGTGCTCCCATGTGTCTGCTCGTCCTTCCAAGTGGTAAAGGTTACCTGCTTGGAAGTTGCTTTGGTGAATTGTTGCAGAGCATCTTGTGGATTGTGCACACTGGATGATATGTTTGAACAGTTTCCTGGACCAATATGTTTTGGAACCACCTAAGCATCAACCTGTTTTACATCTCATATTGTGCAATGTGGCAGGATTAATGAGTCACTTCAAGTAAAACGCCCATTGGGAAACCATGATCACAATGCCATTGCATTCTACATTAAGTTTGAAAATAACATACTCTAATCTTAACCACTATGTTAAACAGAGCAAGTTGGTTAGTTATGAGGGGAGAGCTGGCTAAGATTAATTGGATGAATAGAATAAAAAGTATGGTGAGAAATAAATAGTATGGAACATTTATAGGAACAATTCAAAATGTTCAATAAGAATTAATTTCATTTGATAAACAAAAGCTCAATAAGGAAGATCCAGCTGTGACTTAGTAAAAGGTTCAAGATAGTGTTAGTCAAAAGGAAAGAACAATTAAGTCACAATAAATCAAAATTTGATAACCTGAAATTTGGGTTGAGCAGAGGTTGTCTATTAATCCCACTTGCAGGATAGCAATCCCAATACCTTGGATGAGATGAAGTTCCACACTGGTAATTCCAGTTGAGATGAATTTGTGCATACTCGTCATGTAGCTATGGCATCTGTTCGAGTGGAGTTGGACCATACTATGGTGTGAAATGTTAACATAGAGGTCTCTCTGTGAAATCATGCGAGTATGGCTAAACCTGAGAAAAAGTTACGAGTGCTGTCGCCTGGAGACGAAGTGAAGTTGATACAGCAAGTGCAAAGCCAAGTGGATTTTGATAAGAAGTAGGAGATTCCACCATTGTTCTACTACTTGGTCATTTAAATGTGTGTGAGAGAGCACTTGAATGAATGTGAGACAGTTGGAACACTTAGTATTTTATCTTAGATCACTGTTAAATGGATTAAATGCAACTCGCTTTTCTTTTTAACACTTTTCAAGGAAATGTTAGAAGTCACAACACTGAAACAGTTAAACATTCATTAGTGAATGCTTTAAGAAAGACATTTGTTATTTTAAGAAGGGAGCTATTCTACCTCTTGTCTCCAGTCATAATATCTCTTACAGAGATTTCCTCCCAATTTTTGGTTCCATTTTACTCTGGCTAGATTCCCTTTTATACCTTTGAACTTATTCCTCTTCTAATTTAAAGATTGTACTTAAGCATTTTTTCTTGCTCTCCTTGATTATTTATCCAAAATTTTATGATTTGATGAACATTCTTAGTTCACTCTTCTCTACAATGGTGTCACGGTGTCACAGTGGTTAGCACTGCTGCCTCACAGTGCCAGAGAGCTGGGTTCAAATCCCGCCTCAGGCAACTGTGTGTGGAGTTTGCACATTCTCCCTGTGTCCACGTGGGTTTCCTCTGGTTGCTCTGGTTTCCTCCCACCGTCCAAAAATGTGCAGGCCAAGTGAATTTACCATACTAAATTGCCCGTAGTGTTAGGTGAAGGGGTAGATGTGGGGGAATGGGTCTGGGTGGGTTGCTCTTCAGAGGGTTGGTGTAGACTTGTTGGGCCGAAGGGCCTGTTTCCACCCTATAAGTAATCTAATCTAATTTTGTGTACAAGCATTTGTTTGGCAACACTGGAATCAGCAATTTCTTCTTCTCAGCTGGACTGACAGCATAATGAATAGGATAACATAAGTAGGAGCAAGTGTAGGCCAGTTTGCCCCTCAAGCCTTCTCTGTCATTCAGCAAATCTAAACTGATTTGCTCCTGGCCTCAACCAACCTTTTGTGCCAGCTCAGCATAACCACAAACTCCATGATAGATTTTTGAACTATTTGCTCCTTAAATACTTTGCGGTCTCCCCTCTGCAACATTCTCGGGTAAAAAATACTAGGCAACGAAGTTTTCCTGAACATGTGTCAGAAATTCCTTATCCCTTTTCTCAATTACATTAGTCTCATCTGACTGGATTGCATACAGGAACATGAGGTAAAGTTCAAAAAGTTCAAAGAAGTGGACGAAAGAGATGATTGAACTGTCCAGTGTTCTTTCTACTTATGTAAGCATCAATTTTATTAAGCATGCATGTGTACTTACACAATAATGTTTCTTCCTTTGTCCTACTTTTGTAATAGGAAACCCATAATTCAACCTGAGGCAATACAAATGGTCTGTAAACATTCATAATAAATAGCCGCATTGAAACACTTAACTGTTGATGAACAAAAAGCTTTTAGTAAAATAGTTTTCCTTTGTTTAGTTTCAACTGATGTTTCTAATGTCCAAAGGTTTTAAAAACTTTTTAAATGAACTATTTACATAGTGTGATTAGATATACTTGTTGAAAACTTGTTTACAAATTTATGGAAATTGACCTATAGGCTTTTAAAATTGTGTCCTTTAAGTTGATAGTCCTATCATCAGAGTTAAGTAAAGTTTCCAGCCATATCTGTGAATTCTGAGCCTGTGTCAGCTACAAGTTTCCCAGCAGCTTGATGGATGTGTTCGTTCATTCTATGATGGGTTGTGTCTTTTGACTTTTAGAAGTGATTTTGAATAAATTGCGGATTGTATCTCCAAGTGATGAGTTCAAATTACTTTTAAGGCTACAAAAGGGGCTGCAAAAAGTTCAAAGAAGTGGACTAAAGAGATAAATAGCTGAGATATGACATTTGATTGGATAGATGAAGAGCAATTGAGATTCATTCTCTTTTCTTCCACACAAAACTGTTTCCCGCTGTCTTCCTGATTCTCTGAAATCTTGCAGTCCTACTCAATCCCACACTGACTCTGTCTCTACTTTGTCTCGTTGCCAGTTGTAGCTGTTGGTGCTCGGAAAGCAAATATGATTAACATCAGTGCTTCACCCCCAGACTAGTGAATGTCTCTCTCTCTCTCTCTTTCTCTTTCTCTCTCTCTCTGTCTCTCTCTCTGTCTCCTTCCCATCCCGAACCGCAGCCCTTATTTCTCAGTGAGCCAGGATTGCAGCACTGCTCTGTGTCTAATGCCAGTTTCCTAAATAGCCTGACTTGGCATAACCCACCTGGAATCAGAAAATGTACAACTACCCAAGTTCTGCTCACTAATTGGTACAAAATCAGACAGGCTCCATTGTATGCATGTGCTTCTCTTTCGTGAATTACCCTTTCGATGTTCTTCTCATGAGTTTTACGTTTGGACTTGAGGGAAAAATAATTCTATTGTTATTTATGTGAATGAATTCATGGATTTGAATTATTTGCAGTCTTGCCCTCTGCCATTAGAGTGTAGGCATTGGGCAAAAATTTTTGATCGTATTTCAAATGTAAATGTTAGTAACTGATAAGTTAGAATTGATGTCTCGTAAGAACACAAAGATTTGAGCTTTCCCAAAGTCAAGATTTGGTCTTGCAATGAGGTAAAGATTGAAACTGTTCTATTCTTCTTGGCATCGCCGCTTTCTAACTGTCTGTATCAAGTGCTAGATGGAAATTTGTGACTATAATTTGGCGAGCAAAGATGTGTTTTAGCATCAGCTATGCAAACATTTGATCTGGCCTTGGAAATGAACTCTGAAGGCAGGTTTTCTTAACGGTATTCCAGACTTCATGTCTGGAAATCTGTCTCATTGGTTCATCTGTACCTGAAGGACAACTAAGTTCACACTGAATATTTGTGGAACTGGAGAGCTCGACAAATGTTTTGTTTTTGCAAATTATGCATGATGTGAGCAAGGTAAAGTGGAATATATAGTTGATATCTAGTTACTAATCCAGGCAGATATTGTTTTAAATCGAGGCAAAATACTGTAGATGCTGGAAATATGAAACAAGCACGGAGAGCGTTGGAGAAACTCAGCAGGTCTATCAGCACTTGTGCAGAGAGAAACAGAATTAATGTTTTAAGTCCAGTATACTGTTCTTCAGAATCGATTTCATATTTCTGGATCTCCCATCAAATCTGCAATGCTGGGTAATATTGTTGTGAAATTCAGCAGAGTGCTTGTCAGTTGGGAGGCAGGAAGTTAGAATTTGGTTTTTGTAAAGTGCTGAGGAGGAGTGGGAAGTATTGCATGGTCCCTTTAAAAGATCATGTGCTTTTTCTGTGTTTAGAGGTTTAAAGTAGATGTCTGTGAGCAGCAGCTTGAAAGTTTGCAGGGGTACACAGTGAGCACCCGAATTGAAATATTTTTATCGAAGGGCTATACGGTTAGCAAACTAATCAGTTTTTACTGAGACAACAGACTTTTGAATTTAGCCAATCAATTTGAACTAGGTACTTAGCAAAACCTATTCAATTTTAAATCTGATGGTTTTGACAACATGGGACCAATTCTATTGTAAGAAACAGTGATACATCATCACAGGTTAAGAAAAAAAGGGACAGTTGGACAAAGACCCCAGAGCTAGCTGTCACCCATGAGCTAAAGGCCCTCAGCTTTTGAGAGATTTGCTGGCTCTCATAGCCTCCTCTATGTCTTAGAGAAAGCACCATCTAAGTAACAATGGTACCAACAGCACAACTAGTTAATATTCCTCACAGAATAATCGACAGAAGGCACAGAACATTGTGGAAGACGTAACCTGGACATGGCTGTAATTTTGAGAGACTAAATTCTTTCTTTTATGTGTGGGACTTGTATTTATTGGAACAGCATACCTTTGGAATCTTGCTTTATTCGGGAATAATTAGTAGTTAGAAGGGATTTATTCGGTTTGTTAATAGTTCAGCTAATTTGTTCACTGTTAGATAAATAAATTGTCACTTGTTTTTAATTTGTTCACTGTTAGATAAATAAATTGTCACTTGTTTTTAATTTGTTCATTGTTAGATAAATAAATTGTTACTTGTTTTTAAAGTGAATGTCAGGGATTTATTTTATTTAGATTAGATTAGATTCTCTACAATGTGGAAACAGGCCCTTTGGCCCAACCAGTCCACACCGACCCACGAAGAGTAACCCACCCAGACCCATATCCCTCTGAGTAATTGACCTAACACTATGGGGCAATTTAACATGACCAATTCACCTGATCTGCACATCTTTGGACTGTGGGAGGAAACCGGAGCACCCGGAGGAAACCCACACAGACACAGGATGTAACAACTAGAAGTTGCTGAAAACAGGTTACACCATTTTTCACACTGCTTTTACTGATAATGGTGTGAGGTGCTCCTCTGAGTGTTCAGGTTTCAGTTCTTGGTTGGGGGAGGTGAGAGGGGGCGCGGTGTGTGTGTGTGTGTGTGTGTGTGTGTGTGTGTGTGTGTGTGTGTGTGTGTGTGTGTGTGTGTGTGTGTGTGTGTGTGTGTGTGTGTGTGTGTACCTTCGCTTTCCAACGATATGAAATGGTACCCATCCAAGACTGGCTATCAGGCAAGTAGTCTGACACTGTGGAGATAGTGTATGGGCTGAGAGAGAAGCTGGAGAAATTAAGTTGCACACGTGTAAGTTACCATAGTGCTTGAAGGTTATGTAACTTTCATTGGGGTAGCTTTAGTACTGTGACAGCGACAGAATCCTAATTGGACTGACTTAAGCATGGTGTTGGTCGAAAGACAGACACTATTTCTCTAGCAACCACCGGTCATGTAATCCATCTAACATGGAAATTGAGCTTAATATTATCCAAGTTCATGTTATGTATGACATTGGTTCTGTCATAAAAAAAGGTTGTTTCTATCCATCATAGGAGCTCAATGCATTCATGTGCTTCAGGCTGCAATTGTTCATTTTCCATTCAAGCAGGTTTATTGTGCTTTGCCCAAGTCAACTTGTGACTCTAAAGCTACCATAATCTGTAATCTTGATCCATTCCTATTTGATCTTCTTGATGCAGTGTTCAGTATTTGTTGGATTTCTTTATTTGAAGTGGAATTTCCTCTTACGCCAAAGTGAAATAACCTTTATGGTGTCGTGATCTGTTATCAGGCAAAGTGCAGAAGACTGGTGTCACAAAATAGATTGTTAAGCCTGTTTCCTCTGTTGGTAAACCTTTCATACCAGAAACTGGGGCTGTATTACAAAATTTCTTTGTGCAGTGGGAGCTGAAGTTCTAGCTGCAGTTATATGTAGGTGTGGTCTACCTTGTATACATTTCCCCTATTGCTCATTTCCTATGTGGTGGAAGTTCCAGAGAGATTTACAGCGGCCTACAAAAAGTTATTACTGGCATAAGCATGAGTTGTACGTTCCTGGGCCTCTGTATCATCCTTCAGGTGGGAGGGGTAAGTGGAGAAGAGGGGGAGGAAGAAAGGAATGAAGTGTGATTTTCTGACACCATCCTATTTTTAAGGGATACTGCTTTTGGAATCTTCCCTGGTTTTGGGAGAGGGAGATAGAGCCTGGAAAGTAATTGGCTTTTACTTTAGAAACTTGGTGAAAGTCAGTAATTTTCCATGCCATTTCACGAGCCCACTTTTTGTTTTATTCTTCTTCAAGACTTTACTTTTTCCTTCAGCTGAATTGCCTCGAAGCTGCTGGCTGTGCTGTATATAGGCAGAACAACCATGCATATCAGATTTAAATTCTTTTAGTCAGCTGTGCAGACACAGATTTACTTCATATGTGTCTGTGGAAGAAAATGGAATTATTGCACTACCTCTAATTCCCATATGGAGTTTGCAGGTGGTGGGACATGAATTTTAACTTCAACTTTGGGAAAGTCCTACTCCAAGCTGGCCAGATCTCTGCTTTGTACAAAAAAAATGACGTTTCTGGTATTAAACTTGATTTCGGACAGGACAGCCTCTCCAAATGTAAAGTGTAAGCATAAAATGTATATTACAGTACATTGCTTTTCTTTATGATTACTTCCTGTTTAGCCTTTAAACTAAGCATGACCCACAAACAACTACTGACAAACTAGTAACCTTGAGCGATTGCATCTTCCTATCCCTTCATTCCCATTCTCTCTTCATCCCTCCCTCTCAAACTTTTCCCCCCATCTCCCCCTTTGCCCCTCACACAGATGTGAGTTCCACTGTAATTGATCCTGAGGGATCTTGACAGGGTAGATGCAGGGAGAGTCTAGAACTAGGAGTCACTGATTAAAAATTCCATTTATAACAGACACTAGGCAATCTTTTCCTTTCAGAGAGTTGAGAGCCTTTGTAACCCTCTTCGTGAAAGGGCAGTGGAAGCAAAGTCCTTGAATATTTTTTTAAGGCAGAGGTGGGATAGAATCTTATTAAGTACGTTTGAAAGGTTATCCGGTCAAAAGTAAAGGGATTTAAGAAAAGTAGCAGGCAGGATGTTCTATATGATCTTTATACCCTTTGAACACATGCTTGTATACAGTGATGGTGCCATGACCATACTTTTAAAGGCTCAATGACCGACAGACTGTGAGAGGAAGGACATCTCTCCCATGCTTCCACCCCCCCCCCCCCCCCCCCCCCCAACTCTCCATCCTGCACCTTCCATCCCCCTCTCTCCTACACCCTCCGTGTCTCTCTCTCACTATTTCTCAATGCAACCCCATACTTGCCTCCCCTTTCTCCTGCAACCTCCGCTTTCTCTCTCCCCATCCCTTGCCACACATTTTCTCTTTCTATTTATATATCTTTATTTCTTTTATACTCGTCACTCCACGCTGTCCCTTGCTCCCCATTTCGCCACGCTCTCCCTCGCCCCCCCCCCACGCTCTCCCTCGCCCCCCCCCACGCTCTCCCTCGCCCCCCCCCACGCTCTCCCTCGCCCCCCCCACGCTCTCCCTCGCCCCCCCACGCTCTCCCTCGCCCCCCCACGCTCTCCCTCGCCCCCCCCCACGCTCTCCCTCGCCCCCCACGCTCTCCCTCGCCCCCCCCCACGCTCTCCCTCGACCCCCCCATGCTCACCCTCTCGCCCCCCCAACTCTCCCTCACCCCTGTGATGTTCTCCCTCACCCCCATGACGTTCTCCCTCACCCCCGTGACGTTCTCCCTCACCCCCGTGACGTTCTCCCCCATCCCCCCAACGCTCTCCCTCAGTCCCGATGCTCTCCCTCGCTCCCCACGCTCTCCCTCGCCCCCTCCACGCTCTCCCTCGCCCCCTCCACGCTCTCCCTCGCCCCCACCACGCTCTCCCTCGCCCCCTCCACGCTCTCCCTCGCCCCCTCCACGCTCTCCCTCGCCCCCTCCACGCTCTCCCTCGCCCCCTCCACGCTCTCCCTCGCCCCCTCCACGCTCTCCCTCGCCCGACCACGCTCTCCCTCTTGCTCTCCTTCGCCCCCCCCATGCTGTCCCCCTCGCTCCCACTTTCCCTCTCGCCCTCCCCCACGTTCCCCCTCGCCCCCACCACGCTCTCGCTCTCGCTCCCACGTTGCCCCTCGCACCCTCACACTCTCCCTCTCGCTCCCATGTTCCCACTTGCCCGCCCACGCTCTCACTCGCCCCCCATGCTCTCCCTCTCGCTCCCACTTTCCCCCTCGCCCCACCCCCAACCCTCCCCCTGTCGCCTCACTTCCCCCTCACCCCCCCCACGCGCTCCCTCTCGCTCCCATGTTCCCCTTGACCCCCACGCTCTCCCTCTCGCTCCCATGTTCCCCTCGACCCCCACGCTCTCCCTCTCGCTCCCATGTTCCCCTCGACCCCCACGCTCTCCCTCTCGCTCCCACGTTCCCCCTCGCCCCCCCACGCTCTCCCTCTCGCTCCCACATTCCCCCTCGCCTCCCTCTCGCTCCCACGTTCCCCCTCGCCCCCCACGCTCTCCCACTCGCTCCCACTTCCCCCTCACCCGCCATGCTCTCCCTCACCCCCCCCACGCTCTCCCTCACCCCCCCACGCTCTCCCTCACCCCCCCACGCTCTCCCTCATCCCCCCACGCTCTCCCTCGCCCCCCCCCACGCTCTCCCTCGCCCCCCCCCACGCTCTCCCTCGCCCCCCCATGCTCTCCCTCGCCCCCCCCACGCTCTCCCTCGCCCCCCCCCACGCTCTCCCTCGCCCCCCCCCACGCTCTCCCTCGCCCCCCCCCACGCTCTCCCTCGCCCCCCCCACGCTCTCCCTCGCCCCCCCCCACGCTCTCCCTCGCCCCCCCCCACGCTCTCCCTCGCCCCCCCCCACGCTCTCCCTCGCCCCCCCCCACGCTCTCCCTCGCCCCCCCCCACGCTCTCCCTCGCCCCCCCCACGCTCTCCCTCGCCCCCCCCCACGCTCTCCCTCGCCCCCCCCACGCTCTCCCTCGCCCCCCCACGCTCTCCCTCGCCCCCCCACGCTCTCCCTCGCCCCCTCCACGCTCTCCCTCGCCCCCCCCACGCTCTCCCTCGCCCCCCCCACGCTCTCCCTCGCCCCCCCCCACGCTCTCCCTCGCCCCCCCCCACGCTCTCCCTCGCCCCCCCCCCACGCTCTCCCTCGCCCCCCCCCACGCTCTCCCTCGCCCCCCCCCACGCTCTCCCTCGCCCCCCCCACGCTCTCCCTCGCCCCCCCCACGCTCTCCCTCGCCCCCCCCACGCTCTCCCTCGCCCCCCCCACGCTCTCCCTCGCCCCCCCACGCTCTCCCTCGCCCCCCCCACGCTCTCCCTCGCCCCCCCCACGCTCTCCCTCGCCCCCCCCACGCTCTCCCTCGCCCCCCCCACGCTCTCCCTCGCCCCCCCCACGCTCTCCCTCGCCCCCCCCACGCTCTCCCTCGCCCCCCCCACGCTCTCCCTCGCCCCCCCCCACGCTCTCCCTCGCCCCCCCCACGCTCTCCCTCGCCCCCCCCACGCTCTCCCTCGCCCCCCCCCACGCTCTCCCTCGCCCCCCCCACGCTCTCCCTCGCCCCCCCCACGCTCTCCCTCGCCCCCCCCACGCTCTCCCTCGCCCCCCCCACGCTCTCCCTCGCCCCCCCCACGCTCTCCCTCGCCCCCCCCACGCTCTCCCTCGCCCCCCCCACGCTCTCCCTCGCCCCCCCCCACGCTCTCCCTCGCCCCCCCCACGCTCTCCCTCGCCCCCCCCACGTTCTCCCTCGCCCCCTCCACGTTCTCCCTCGCCCCTCCACGTTCTCCCTCGCCCCCTCCACGTTCTCCCTCGCCCCCTCCACGCTCTCCCTCGCCCCCTCCACGCTCTCCCTCGCCCCCTCCACGCTCTCCCTCGCCCCCTCCACGCTCTCCCTCGCCCCCCCACACGCTCTCCATCACCCCCCCCATGCTCACCCTCTCCCTCCCATGTTCCCCCTCGCCCCCCACGCTCTCCCTCACCCTCCCATGCTGTCCCTATTGCTCACACTTTCTCCCTCGCCCCCCCCCCCCCCCCCCCACGGTGCCGCTCTCACTCCCACTTTCCCCCTCTCTCCCACGCTGTCCCTCTCGCTCCCACTTTCCCCCTCACTCCCCCACGCTCTCCCACTCGCTCCAACTTTCCCCCTCACCCCACCACGCTGTCCCTCACCCCCCAGGCTGTCCCTCACCCCCCCCAATGCTGTCCCTCGCCCCCCCCAATGCTGTCCCTCGCCCCCCCCAATGCTGTCCCTCGCCCCCCCCAATGCTGTCCCTCGCCCCCCCCAATGCTGTCCCTCGCCCCCCCCAATGCTGTCCCTCGCCCCCCCCCACGCTCTCCCTCGCCCCCCCCACGCTCTCCCTCTCGCTCCCACTTTCCCCCTCGCCCTCCCCACGCTGTCTCTCTCGCTCCCACTTTCCCCCTCGCCCCCCCATGCTCTCCCTCTCGCTCCCATGTTCCACCCCCCCCACTCTGTCCCTCTCACTCCCACGTTCCACCTCGCCCCCCCCCCACGCTGTCCCTCCGCTCCCAAGCTCTCCCTCGTCCCCCCACGCTGTCCCCCTCGCACCCACTTTCCCCCTCATCCCCCCCATGCTCTCCCTCGCCCCCCCCCCCCACAATCTCCCTCATCCCCCCTCCAGGCTCGCCCTCGCTCCCACCAAGCTTTCCCTTGTTCCCCCAAGCTCTCCCTCGCTCCCCCACACACTTCCTCACTCTCCCTCTCACCCCCCAATGCTCTCCCCTTCTTGCCCCCCTCAAGCTCTCCCCCTCTCGCGCCCCCTGGTCTCCCCCTCTCAACCCTCCACCCAATGGTCTTCCCATCTTGCCTCCCCCCATGCTCTCACCCTCTCGCCCCCCCACGCTCTCCCCCTCTCGCCGCACACCCCATGCGCTCCCCTTCTCGCCGCCCCCACACTTTCTCCCTCTTGCCCTCTCCCCCTTCCTCCCTCATCCCCCTTCTCCTCTTGTTTCCTCTCCCACGTTCTCCCCCCTCCCTAGGTTGAATTTATTTTTGATGAGCCTGTCACATAGCCCATGTTATAATGTCTTCTCCTTTAGGTGCTCCCTGTGTGCTCCAGGCTCTATGTCCCGTACTAACCTGTGAGAAAGGAATGGGCAGACAAAAGTTATGTTATGAGGTAGTTTTTGTTTCAAAATAAACATCCTTGAATGTATTTACCTCCTGTTAATTTGGTCATCTGTTAATTTATTTTGAAGGCAATTTTAAATGTGTCATAGACTGTTGTGAATGTACTGTCCACGTTCAGCACTCCTGGCTGAAATGAAGTGCTCATGCCAGTGTTCTGTAGCTGTCCACATACTTGGCTCTGGTTGTCTGGTTTTCTCCCTGCTAAATTATACCATTTTTTTCCCAGTATTCTCTGCCAGTTTGATCTTATCATAACATGGAGGCATCAGTTAAGGGTGGTGCCAATCCACAGGTGGTGAGGGATTTTTGGAATGTGTTTCTGGAAATCATGTTAATATTTCCAAACCTGTAATGCTAGTGACAGCAGTAAAGCTGTGGTTTGGATTGCAAATGCAATCAGGGCAAATTTCTCTATTAATACAGATTTCTAGAAAGTCACATCCTGAGGAAAGAGATACAAACTACATATTCTACTGGATTGGCCTGCCTGAGGATCAACATTGATTTGTCATTTGTTGTGAATTGGCAGGTAAACTCAACTCCCAAGGGTACTACCAAACTACTCTCAGCACTTAGTTCTTGCCAGCAACAAATATGCAGCACTCTGGCAGTGCTAATGCACCAACAATGACACACACAAATGTGGTCAAAGAAACGTTTTATGATGACAAAGAGACCTTGGAGTGCAGGTTCATAGGTCCTTGAAAGTGGAGTCGAAGGTAGATAGGATAGTGAAGAAGGCATTTGGTATGCTTTCCTTTATTGGTCAGAGTATTGATTACAGGAGTTGGGAGGACATATTGTGGCTCTATAGGACATTGGTCAGGCCATGTTTGGAATATGGCGTGGTTGTGAAACTTGAAAGGGTTCAGAAAAGATTTGCAAGAATGATGCCAGGGTTGGAGGATTTGAGTTACCAGGGGAGGTTAAATAAGCTGGGGCTGTTTTCCCTGGAGCGTCAGAGGCTAAGGGCTGACCTTAGAGAGGTTTATAAAACCACAAGGGATGGATAGGATAAATAGACAAAGTCTCTTCCCTGAGGTGGAGGAGTCCAGAACTAGAGGGCATAGGTTTATGGTGAGAGGAGAAAGATATAAAAGAGACCTAAGGGGCAACGTTTTCACGCAGAGGGTGGTACGTCTATGGAATGAGCTGCCAGAGGAAGTGGCGGAGGCTGGTACAATTGCAACATTTAAAAGGCATTTGGATGGGTATATGAATAGGAAGGGTTTGGAGGGATATGGGCTGGATGCTGGCAAGTGCAACCAGATTGGTTTGGGATATCTGGTCAGCATGGACGAGTTGGACCGAAGGGTCTGTTTCTGTGCTGTACGTCTCTATGATCTGCTCAGCACCATCAGAGAAGCAGTACACCAGAACAAATTAATGATCCTTGGTGTTTTCAATGACTGTATACTATAGAAGGCAGCACTGGGATACAGTGGCATTTGTAGAGTAAACACCTAAGGCTACCATTTTCACGTGTAACTTTCAAATCACCATCACAAGCTAAGTCTTCCATCAAGGCTGTAAACATTAAAACTATATGGATTGACCACAGCTGAACATTGGTACACTTTATTTTATAGTATGAAAGAGTATCTTCAAAGGTGTACTCTCCTTCGTTCATGTTCATCAGACCATTAACTTGTCAGAAACATGATGTCCTTGAAGATGACACCTAAAAGTCTATGATAATGTTAAATCATGAAGGAAGGTTGATGTAGCTACACTGAAAGATATGGTCAAGAAACAGGAACTGAAACAAAAATTAGCTGTAAAATAGAAATAACATTGACATTGAAGCTACTCTGTTGTGAATAGTAAAGGGTCTCCTGTTATGAGGAGTAAGTGAAAATGTAGCACCTGAGATTCTTGGATTTGTCAATTGAAGCACCAAGATTTATTTGACAAGAAAATCCAAGCTACTGGATGATGTGTACAATGTTTGCAGATCCTACATATCTGGCACATTCAATTCCCAGCAAGAGAAGGCAGATCCCATCCAACAAAGACATGCTGTAGCTGAAACTAAGCTGAGAACCCATTATGGGAGAACGAGGCTTCACAGTTTTCGGAAGCTGCTGACAAGTATGATTTGGTGGCTCAACATGAAGTTTTCTGATCTGTTCATGGCTCAATGCAGCACCTGTCCTCTCATGATGCTCCAAGTACTTTAACACTGTCCTGAATCAAGAGTTCACAGTGTACTGCTGAATTACTTGTATAGCATTATGTCCTCGGTGACCTTCCCCTCAATCCATCTAAAACTGAGGTTGCCGGCAAGTTTCTGGGAGCCAATAGCATCCCACTGAAAGTATTCAAATACAGCGAAGCTCATATTGTTAGCAAATTCCCCTCGCCTTTTCTGCTTAATCTGGAACCATAGTATTGGGTCCTACAATTCCAAGGATGTTTCTGAAATTTACCTATACGAACAGAAAGGAAAAATCCCAAGTGTCACGATCATTGTGGTGTTTTGCTTCTCCCTATAACAGGAAAAAGTCTTGCAAAGATTATTCTCAACAAGATTATTATTCCATTTTATAGACATTTCAGAATTGCAGTGTCTTTTGTGCTTGGGGAGGAATGGTCAATGTGATCATTGAGGCACATCAAATGCAAGAAAAGTCTAGGAGCAAAACCAGGACCTCCACATGGTGTTTTTTTTATTTCACTGAAGCTGCCTTTTTATTAAACCATGAAGGCCCGTGGAAGGTGCTGTGCAACATGACTAGCCTGAAAGGATGATCAAGACCATACACTTATTTCATGATGGCATGATGCCCAGTGTGATACAGAGCAGCGTCTTATCGGATGCTTTTTCTGGCATTATGCAAGACGTTGTAATGACTCCAGTTCTATTCAGCATTTACCTTTTGGCTATGCTCTTGTACGCCCACACAAGTTTTGAAATAGGCGTACATATTTAACTCAGGAAAAACCGCATTCTCTTCAATCAGAAAAGACTGCAGGCTTGTGCAAATATCACAGGACAGTGACTAAGTGAGCTCCTGTTTGCTGATGGCTCTGCTTTTGTAACAAACATGATACAGGGCACCCAGCTGCTAGTTGACTGTTTTGGACTGACAATAAATTAGAAAAAGATACATCTTATACCATTCTGCCCCTGACAACAAGCTCCAAGACTCCATAACATAATCAACAATACTCAATTCAGAATTCTGTTATCTTGAGAGTACCCTCAATTTATGTACAAAAGAAATAATATTTAATAAACAGCTGCATTTTGCCTTTCCAACTTGGGGTGCCAGTTTGTAATTTTGTTTTATTGGCACCGCTGTCTTGTTCTGTTCTGCTAACTGAAAGTCTTCTGTCTTTGGTCTTAGTTCTTGTACATCAAGCCACTAAAATAGATGCCATATTTCCCATTGCAGGCCATTACCCTCTGCACACAACCGACCATATCCGAAATAACTAACATACCAGAGGACAGTTCGTAGTCAATTTTAGATTGTAGTTCATGCTGAATTTCTGATTGCCATTACTTTTAAAGAGGCCAGTGCTGGTGACATCATTTCCTACTGTTTTCTCATTCATTGTTTCATATGCCAATCATTTAAATCATCTCTTCTCGAACAGTTTTTCTCTTCTAAGTTAAAATACCATAGACCTATACCAAGCTAAGGTGTCACCAAGAAACAATTAATATGTTGGACAATGTAGTGTCCTCTACTTGAGATTAACGAAGATATCCCAAATATCCAAAATCTATGTGTGACTTCATAATTTTTGAGACCTAAAACAAATCGCTGTTCAAACTAACTATACAAACCAATGTACATTGGCCTGATATATAATGTTCCCATTTTAAACCATAGCTGTAACATTCAATAAAAATTGCGTTTGTTAGCTTAAATTTACATTAACTGAGCCATAAAACCGTGATAAACTATGCTTTTGACTCAGCCATATGGTTTCTTCTCTGCAAAACCTCTTTAACAGTTAACCACAATGAAACATAGTGTAATCTAATTCCTCACTTGCTTAGTCAACTCAAAATTATTAATTGAAAAATATTTCAATCCTCCAGAAACATTGCATAAAGCCAGGCCTCCTGCATTATCTTCATTTTTATGATCATAGAGTCATAGAGATGTACAGCATGGAAACAGACCCTTCGGTCCAACCCGTCCATGCCAACCAGATATCCCAATCCAATCGAGTCCCACCTGCCAGCACCCGGCCCATATCCCTCCAAACCCTTCCTATTCATATACCCATTCCAATGCCTCTTAAATGTTGCAATTGTACCAACTTCCACCACATCCTCTGGCAGCTCATTCCATACACATACCACCCTCTGCGTGAAAAAGTTAGGTCTCTTTTATATCTTTCCCCTCACCCTAAACCTATGCCCTCTAGTTCTGGACACCCCGACCCCAGGAAAAAGACTTTGCCTATTTATCCTATCCATGCCCCTCATAATTTTGTAAACCGCTATAAGGTCACCCCTCAGCCTCCGACCCTCCAGGTAAAACAGCCCCAGCCTGTTCAGCCTCTCCCTGTAGCTCAGATCCTCCAACCCTGGTAACATCCTTGTAAATCTTTTCTGAATCCTTTCAAGTTTCGCAACATCTTTCCACTAGGAAGGAAACCAGAATTGCATGCAAGATTCCAACAGTGGCCTAACCAATATCCTGTACAGCCGCAACATGACCTCCCAACTCCTGTACTCAATACTCTGACCAATAAAGGAAAGCATACCAAACGCCGCCTTAACTATCCTATCTACCTGCGACTCCACTTTCAAGGAGCTATAAACCTGCACTCCAAGGTCTCTTTGTTCAACAACACTCCCTAGGGACCTTACCATTAAGTGTATAAGTCCTGCTAAGATTTGCTTTCCCAAAATGCAGCTCCTCACATTTATCTGAATTAAACTCCATCTGCCACTTCTCAGCCCATTGGCCCATCTGGTCAGAACAGAACAAGACAGCGGTGCCAATGAAACAAAATTACAAACTGGCATCCCAAGTTGGAAAGACAAAATGCAGCTGTTTATTAAATATTATTTCTTTTGTACATAAATTGAAGGTACTCTCAAGATAACAGAATTCTGAACTGAGTATTAGATTAGATTAGATTAGATTAGATTACTTACAGTGTGGAAACAGGCCCTTCGGCCCAACAAGTCAACACCGACCCGCCGAAGCGCAACCCACCCATACCCCTACATTTACCCCTCGCCTAACACTACGGGCAATTTAGCATGGCCAATTCACCTGACCTGCACAGCTTTGGACTGTGGGAGGAAACCGGAGCACCCGGAGGAAACCCACGCAGACACAGGGAGAATTTGCAAACTCCACACAGTCAGTCGCCTGAGGCGGGAATTGAACCCGGGTCTCTGGCGCTGTGAGGCAGCAGTGCTAACCACTGTGCCACCGTGCCGCCCTTCAAAGTGAGGACAGATTAGATTAGATTACATTACATTACAGTGTGTTGATTACATTATTGTTGATTATGTGTGTGTGTAGTGAGTGCAGAGTGTCTTAAGTCTGTGAGGGGGTGCGTGTGGGAGTTTGTGTGTCTATAAGGGTGTGTGTGGGTGTCTGTGTGTGTGTGAATGTGTGTGTGTGTGTGTGTGAGAATGTGAATATGTGTGTGTGTGTGTGAGAATGTGAATATGTGTGTGTGTGTGTGTGTGTGTGTGTGTAGTGCAATGGTGATCACCTGTGACATGAACCCAAGGTCCCAGTTGAGGCCCTCCCTATTGGTACCGAACATAGCTATCAGCCTCTGCTCGGCTGCCTGTCCTGAAGTCCACCTTGGAGGATGGTCACCCGAAGGTCCAAGGCTGAATGTCTCCAAATCATGACTTTTTTTGTTCTTCATCTTAATTTTAAAATTCTCATCCTTGTTTTCAAATCCCTTTGTCCCCTTCCCCCTTCTTTATCACTGTAATCTCCTCCAACTGAGATTTCTGGGCTCAGCTAATTCTGGCCGCTTATCCATTGTCAATTATAATTGCTGTAAAATTGATGGCCCTGCTGCCAGTTGCATTGATCCCTTAAGCTATGAGATTCCCTTCTCTCAACTCTCTGCCTCTTTGTCACTTTCAAACTTTTGGACTCTCCATAACTTCTACTACTGACAAATGTTTTTGGTCATTGATCCTAATATCTTCATATGTGAAAGCAGTCTTTACATGGTCTGTGTTATATTTGTTACTAAGAGGGTTAGTTTAGCTGCGTTGACTGGATGGCTGGTTTGAGATGCAGAGTGACACCAGCAGTGTGGGGCCAATTTGTACTAGCTAAGGTTATTATGAAGGATTCTCCATTTCAACCTCTCTTCTCATCTGAGGCATGGTGGCTCTCAAGTTAAACCACCACCAGTCATTTGCCTTTATTGAGCGGGCAGCCCCATGGCCTGGTAAGACTATGGCAACTTTACTTTTATTTGTTGCAATAGGTTGTTCAATTTTCATAAACAGTGTAATTGCTCAAACTATGCATCAAAGTGAACAAGAGTTAAAAACTAAAATGTTTTTAAATTATGAAAACAATTGGAAAACTATTTGGTAACCACTGGGAATTATGTTGTTAATCACCTGCTTTGAGGGATCTTGCCAGATAAAAGAGAATTTGGTATAAACAGGAAATGTGTGTTTAGGTGGGAGTTGGCAGGAATGCTCTCTGAGTGACTGTGGAGACCTTTGGAGAGGAAATGGGAAAAACTGCATAAATACCTGAGTCAGTAATGATTTCATTTAGTTCACAAGACACGCAACCAAGTTTTGGAAATTCTTCAACATTTTGCTACATTACTGAGTTTTCGATCTTTTGAGTGAATTTCTGCTTCCGTATTAGCACCTTTTGCTCCAAAATTAAAACTTCAGTCATTGTACCAGAATTTCTGGTGGACTGCATTCGTTAGCTAAGTGACAAGTTGAATCAAGCAATGAGGCAGACAGTACCATCATCATTGACAGGTTAGCAATTATTCAAAATTAATTTCAGTTTCACTGTTAAAATGATAGATTTTAAAAATGGCAAGAAAGCACCTGAGACACACTGTGTGATCAAATCTGTGATGGATCTGGAGAGCTGTTTTGAGTCCTATTATGCACTTAGTGATACTTGTATGGATGAGGATGCATTTATTGTATGCAGCTGGAGAAACAGATGGGGAGCTAAAAATGATGGCAGAATTTAATCAACATTAGAGAGTATCCAAAGAGCTCTGCCCCATGAGTGAATTAATATTAGCTATTGACTATCGCTACTATTTGGCAGGGATTCCTGAAAAGCCAATCTGAGAGGGGACACGAGAAAAAGAGACCAATGAAAATGTGTATCCCAATTATGTCTCAAAATTATCTTCGAGAAATTCAAATATAATGAATTACTTGAAAATGCAATTACTTTAGTGTTGCAAATGCATCAACTGTTCTCTATAGTGCAAGATTCCCAAATCACTATTTGGTTCAATAATCAGTTAATCTCTATTTGTGGAGATGGTTGAGAAAAAATGTTGAGCAAAACACCAGGACAACTGTCTTGCAAGATTAACGGGTCGTTGATTTGCTTTCTTATTTATAAGATGACAATTTCGACAGTATAGCAAACCCTCATGGAGTATTTTACATTTCTCGAAAAAACCCTGAATTTTCCTTATTGTATTTTGAAGGCTAATGGGGTTATATTATCGCCAAGTTATTTTAATTCTGACGTTTCCTGTATACCATTCTGCATAGGAATGCTGGGGTTAAGTCAGATTTTTATGAAGAGTCGGTTTGTAATGACCAGATGCAACCATTAATAGATTGTCAAATGAGGTAAAAATATCTGTATGTAAAAGAATTCCACATTCGTGACCCTAGTGATCATAAAATAAGATTGCCCAAGCCAACTTTGGAGATCAAATCTGTTGTTTTATTATTTTGAATGTTTTGAAGTGCACAGGAGGAATTAAAACGAAGTACTTTGCAAAGAAAAATGAGCGAGAGCTGCACTTTTCTTAATTCATTCAGAGGATATGGGCATCACTGGCCAAGCCAGCATGTAATACCCATTCCTAATAGCCCAGAGGGCAGTTAAGTGACAAATACATTGCCAGGATTCTGGAGTCACATGTAGGACAGACAAGGTAAGGATAACAGTTACTTTCCCTAAAGGACATTAGTGACCCGATGGGTTTTTCTGAGTATTATGGCAAAAAAGAAGCAACTCCCCCTTCCCTCCTCAAAACCCAGCACTCTCTGGTGTAATAATTTTCGTGCTGACTCCTCTTGAATTAGTCAATTGAGTTAATTTCCACACAAACTTGAAGGAGATGAGAGTTTCATTTCCAGAGCATTACTTGACTTTCAGATTCCCTACAGTGTGGAAACAGGCCTTCAGCCCAACAAGTCCACACCGACCCTCCAAAGAGTAACCCACCCAGATCTATCTCCCTCTGATTAATGCACCTAGCACTATGGGCAATTTAGCATGGCCAATTCATCTGACCCGCATCTTTGGACTGTGGGAGGAAACCGGAGCACCCGGAGGAAACCCACGCAGACACTGGGAGAATGTGCAAACTCCACACAGTCGCCCGAGGCTGGAATTGAACTCTGGTCCCTGGTGCTGTGAGGCAGCAGTGCTAACCACTGAGCCACCGTGCAACTTTTCTCACATCAGCCTCAGGACGGAGAATTGAACCTGCTGGAAGCAGTGGCTAATTTTAATTGAAATACCATAGATGGCCAATTAAGCTGGCCTAGACTGTGATGCTCACACGTCATGAAGGAATGTAAAACAGAAGCTGGGACCGTTTTGACCACTAAGGGAGGCAAAGAATATGAGGAACTGGTTGGGAACGTGGAATTGAGGTAGACGACAAACCATCAGCACATGAAATTGTGTGGCAGGATCGAGGAGTCAATTGCCTACTTTTGTTCCCATTTTATTTATTCTTATGAAACAGTGACTATTTTAAAAACCTGTTCGAAATCATCAGATTGCCAAAATATATTTAGCTTTCAAAATAATGTGACAATCTTCTTCCTTTTGTTGGTCTCTTGCTGTCATTTCCCATTGAACATTTAATTGCAAGCCAAACAAGCCTGCCAGCCTTCACAGACCTGTGTACGTTTTCTGTTCATTGTGTAGAACAGAAAGCCTCTCCATTATATTCAAACCAAGTTAGGAACTTGCTGCATAGAATGAAAGTAAACTCAGATCCTACTTCTGTATGCTGCAGTGCATTAGTGCTTAAATTTATACCTTTGCGAGGCTTGTACACAGGTTAAGTCTTTAATCTCTTGAGCTTCTTGACTTATCCTTTGATCATGTTGTTGCAGTAGATTCTACTAGTCTTCAAAGCCTATGAGCCATTAAATATTCCCCTTCATAAATTAGACCAAAGCAGAATAAAGAAATCTAAGGCAATTCAACTTGCTTGATTTTGAGTTCTAGAAAGTATACTTGAGGTATTTCAGTTAGTATTCTTTATAAATAGATGCAAGCTGGTGTTTATCTCAGTGCAGCTTACTCAAACCTGAATTAGCTGCTATACCTCCCATTTTTGAAAAAAACAACTTGTTCTGTGTTAGTTTTTAACCAATTCTCTTTTTCTTAGTGTTTTCCTCCTCTCCAGCAAATATTTTCTTTTGAAGATTTTTTTGCCAACTTATTTTTTGAAAAGTAGTGAATTACAGTGCGAGGGTCATTATTCGAACGGTTCTGATGAAGATTCATTGGACTCAAAACATGAACTCTGCTTTCTTCTGTCAGATACTGCCAGACCTACTGAGTTTTGCTTTTGTTGAACATCTTTTTATGTATGTTGCAGCCATTCACAGAATCAGGATGGTGGTGGTCTCTGCCACTGCCACTCTTGAATCACTTAGTAAGAGAGGAAATATTAGATCCCGACAATCTGGCTTGCCTTCCAATATTGCTAAGCACAAATTAGCTCAGTGATAAGTCACTGCGCTTAAAACTAATTCCTTATGTGTATTAATGAGGTATTTTGAGATTTGGGAAGTTACTTTATATATGCAAATTTGACTTTATTTTGTTAGTTTTTGTTAGAATGCAGTTATGGAAGAAGATCAGGAAGGCAAATGGAATGTATTTATTGCAAGGAGAATGGAATATGAAAGCATGACTACAGGTGTACAGGGCACATTGAGACCACGTGGAGTATTGTGTTTGGGTTTGATGTTCTTATTGAAGAAATAACATAAATTGCATTGGAAGCAGTGCAGAGAAAGTTCATTTGATTTCCTGGGACAAAAATTATCTTATGAGGAAAAGTTGGGCCTGCACCTAGTGGAATTTAGAAGAATGACTGGCGATCTTAATAAAATCTATAGGATGCTGAGGGAACTTGACAGTTGAGACGCTGAAAGGATGTTTCCCTTTGTGAGAGAGATTAGAACCATGGGACACCATGGTTCCCTTTTGAGACTGAAATACAGCTAAGTCTTTTTCTGAGGATTGTTAGTGAAATTCTCTTCCCCAGGGAACAGTGGATGTAGTGTCTCGGTATAGAAGGCATGAGAAGCTGGAGGCCACAATCAGATCATCCACAATGTTAACAAATGGCTGAGCAGTCTGAAGGACAGAATGGCCTCCTTATCCTAAATTCCTTCCCTGTTCCATCAAATAAGTGATTGGTATATGTTCAGAACGAAAGCTACAGTGGGCAACATTAGAAGCCAAGGTGCAAGGAATCACCTTTATCATGCTGCACGGTATCTGTGTATGGCACAAGTCCACTATTGCCACTGCTACATTAAATGATTGCTTCCCACTTGCACACTATTACTTCTTTTCCTTAGCGCCTCATATTTCTCACTTAGACATCGTTTTCCACCTTTATGCTGGCGACACCTTGCTTCACCTCCTCTCCATCTCTGTTGGTCTCTGTACAGTATATAAATAGGTTGTCTTTGTCCAGAATCTGACACTGGATGAGTAGCAGTTTCCTTCAGTTAAATATTAGGAAAATGCAACTATCGCATTTGGTCCCTGCCACATCTCTGTTCCCTTATCCTTCTCCCTGCCTACTCTCTGAGGCTGAAGCAGAAGGTTTAGTCTGCTTCAATCTAATGTTCTCTCTTGCCTCTGAGGACATTCATTTCTTTGAATGCTACCATGTCTCATTTTCCTTTTAGCCTAAATACTGAATGTCCTTAGATATTCACTTCCCAGTCTTGGTCACCCTGTGGCTATATTTCTGTAATGGCATTTAAATCATACTCACTCATTCACCTCAATTCATGAATTCCAATTAACAATCTTTTCGTGAAAGCTATAGGCCTTCAGTTGCTTATCTAGGTTTCATCTGTCTTTCGTTTTCTACTTTTCTACACACTTTTACTAGATTTGATTCTCTTGAATTGACCTCCCTCTCGGGTTCCCATCGCTCTGCAAATCTATTTTAAACCCATCCCAGCACCTCTAATTAACTTCTATGAAAGGATATTATTCTTATACTCTCCCTCAAAACCAGTTCTACAACAAGGTGTTCAATCTGTCAGTTTTCCTATTTTTGTGCTCACTAGTACGTGGATCGAGAAGTAATCTTGCAATTACTGTTTGGAAGTCAGGCTTGGCAAACTTGTGCCTAGTTTGTTGAAATCTGCTTTCAGGACCTCATCCCCTTTCCTACCCAAGTATGAAGAACATCCTAAATTGCCCTGTGACATCCTTGACCCTGGTAGCAGAGTGGTGACACATCCTAGACCACCAAAATGTCTTTCTGTCCCCTAATTATCAAATCCTTTATTTATGTTACTCTTTTCTTTGTTCCCACCTGTACAGCTGAGTCAGCAGTGGTATCTCAAAATTTGTTGTGATTGCACTCCTTAAAGGAACCAATATCACGACTAGTATTCAAAACCAAAAATGGATTAAGGATTAATGAATGAGATCCTGGGGAGAATTCTGCAGTGGTTATTATTCCTGGAACCTACCTGCTTCTCTTGGACCTTTCTGGCCACTTGTTCCCTTTCTGTTTCCATGCTCCTCCTCTACAGAACAGACATCTGCTTGAATGAGCTATCCACATATCTCTCGGCCTTTTAGGTGTGCCACAGTGATCCAGCTGCTACTTGAGTTCTGAAACCTGGAACTTAGGTTTCGCCACCTGATAACACTTCCTGTATATTCTTTGCTCATAGAGTCATAGGGATGTACAGCACGGAAACAGACCCTTTGGTCCAATTCGTCCACGCTGACCAGATATCCCAAACTAATCTATGCCCACCTGCCATCACTCAGCCCGTATCCCTCCAAACTCTTCCTATTCATATACCCATCCAGATGCCTTTTAAATGTTGTAATTGTACGAGCCTGCACTACTTCCTGTGGCAGCTCATTCCATACACGTACCACCCTCTGCGTGAAAATGTTGCCCCTTAGGGCTCTTTTATGTCTTTCCCCTCTCATCCTAAACCAATGCCCTCTAATTGTGGATTCACCCCTCCCAGGGACAAGACTATATCTATTTACCCTATCCATGCCATTCATGATTTTAAAAATCTCAATCAGGTCACCGCTTAGCCTTCGACGCTCCAGGGAAAACAGACCCAGCCTATTTATCTTCTCCCTATAGCCCAAATCCTCCAACCCTGGCAACATCCTTGTAAATCTTTTCTGAACCCTTTCAAGTTTCACAATATCCTTCCAATAGGTCATAGAGTCATACAGCAGAGAAACGGATCCTTTGGTCCAACTCATCTATGTCCACCAGACATGCCAATCTGACCTAGTCCCATTTGCAGCATTTGGCCCCATATCCCTCTAAATCCTTCCTATTCATGTACCCATCCAGATGCCTTTTAAGTGTAGTAATTGTACCTACATCAACCACTTTTTCTGGCAGCTCGTTCCATACACGCACTCCCCTCTGCATGAAAAAGTTATCCCTCACTCCTTTTTAAATTTTTCCCCTCTACCTTTAAACCTATGCCCTAGTTTTGGACTCCTCCTCCCTAGGAAACAGACTGTGGCTATTCATGCCCCTCATGATTTTATAAACCTCTTTAAGCTCACCCCTCAGCCTCTAATGCTGTAGCGGAAAAAATGCCCCATCATATTCAGTATCTCCTTATAGGTCAAACCCAAAAATATCCTTGTAAATCTTTTCTTCACCCTGTCAAGTTTAACAACATCCTTCCTCAAGAAGGACGACCAGAATTGTATGCAGTATTCCAAAAGTCGCCTCACCAGTGTCCTGTACAATCCCAACATGACATCCCAACTCCTACACTGAACAGAGAGTATGGTACTGGAAAAGGACAGCAGGTCAGGCAGCATCCGATGAGCAGGAGAATAGATGTTTGGGCAAGAGCCTGTCATCAGGAATGACATTCCTGATTCTCATTCCTGATTCAGGGCTCTTGCCCAAAATGTCGATTCTCCTGCTCCTCAGATGCTGCTTGACCTGCTATGCTTTTCCAGCACCACACTTTCGACTCTTATCTCCAGCATCTGCAATCCTCGCTTTCTCCTATACTGAATGCTCTGACCAATGAAGGCAAGCATAACAAATGCCTTTTCACTACCTTGTCTACCTGTGACTCCACTTTTAAGGAACTATGCACTTGCATAGATCTCTTTGTTTGGCAACACTCCCCAGGTTCCTACCATTAACTGTATGAGGCAAGCCCTGTTTGCGTTTCCAAAATGTCAAACCTTGCACTCATCTAAATTAAACTCCATGTTCCTCTGTTCTTGGTCATGTTGTACTCTGAGATAAGCTTCTTCACTGTCCACTGCACCACTTACCTTAGTGTCATCTGCAAACTTGCTAACGATGCCTCCTGTATTCTTATCCAAATCATTTACATAAATGATGAACAGAAGTGGCACACCATTGATCACAGGCCTCCAGACTGAAAAACAACCATCCACCACCACCTTCTGCCTCCTACCTTCAAGCCAATTTTGTATCCAACTGGCTAGCTCCCTCTGGATTCCATGTAATCTAACCTTACTGACCAGTCTACCGTGCGGAACCTTCTCAAATGCTTTGCTGAAGTCCCTATAGACAACATCTAGCGCTCTGCCTTTGTTAATCATCTTTGTCACCTCTTCAAAAATCTCAATCAAGTTAATGAGACACAGTTTCCCACACACAAATCCATGCTGACTATCCCTAATCTGTCCTTGCCTTTTCAAATGTATGTAAATCCCGTCTCTCAGAATCCCCTCCAATAACTTACCCACCACTGACATAAGGCTTGACTGGTCTATATTTCCCAGACTTTTTCTTAGAGCCTTTCATAAATAACGGCACCACATTAGTCACCCTCCAGTATTCTGGCACCTCATCCATGACTGTTCATGTCATAAAATTTCCGCATGGGGCCAGTAACTTCTTCCCGAGCTTCCCACAAAGTTCTGGGAAACACCTGATCTCTCACACGATTTCCACACAGTCCAGGATGTGCAAGCCATGTGACTAAGCTGTCCTGCCATATTTTCAACTCCTTTATAACTTTATTTTACTCTGTCTTACTCAATTTTATTTGCCTTAACTTCATAAAACTTACAACTATTGATAAACCTAACCAGTACTGACATATCCAACTAATGCTTAACGTACTTTATTAGTTGCAGTAAACCTTACTTGAAGCACCCCCTTCACACACGGTCAAATTCCGATCTAAACCTAATTCGCGAGTCATTATGTCTACGTCTGAAGTAGGCGTAGTCTTCTGACCAGGTAAAAACAATGACTGCAGATGCTGGAAACCAGATTCTGGATCAATGGTGCTGGAAGAGCATAGCAGTTCAGGCAGCATCGAGGAGCTTCAGCAAAATCGACGTTTCGGGCAAAAGCCCTTCATCAGGAATAAAGGCAGAGAGCCTGAAGCATGGAGAGATAAACTAGGGGAGGGTGGGGGTGGGGAGAGTAGCATAGAGTACAATGGGTGAGTGGGGGAGGAGATGAAGGTGATAGGTCAGGGAGGAGAGGGTGGAGTGGATAGGTGGAAAAGGAGCTAGGCAGGTCGGACAAGTCTGGACAAGTCAAGGGGACTGGAAGTTTGAAACTAGGATGAGGTGGGGGAAGGGGAAATGAGGAAGCTGTTGAAGTCCACATTGATGCCCTGGGGTTGAAGTGTTCCGAGGCGGAAGATGAGGCGTTCTTCCTCCAGGCGTCTGGTGGTGAGGGAGCGGCGGTGAAGGAGGCCCAGGACCTCCATGTCCTCGGCAGAGTGGGAGGGGGAGTTGAAATGTTGGGCCACGGGGCGGTTTGGTTGATTGGTGCGGGTGTCTCGGAGATGTTCCCTAAAGCGCTCTGCTAGGAGGAACCCAGTCTCCCCAATGTAGAGGAGACCGCGGTAGTCTTCTGACCATCTTCCCTGGACTAATTGTGCACTTTGTAATATCTCTTAGGTAGAGTTGCTGATGAGTCACTCTCAAGTCTCTGATGTATTAATGGGGTAGTTAGTCAGCTGAGTCAAAATCCCTTGCAAAAGGCACACTGGCTGCGTTTACCTCCTGTGGACCACAGCAGTTAAAGAAGACAGCTCATCAGCACATTGACAAGAGCAGTTAGGAATGGGCAATAGATGCTGAGCAGGAATATCTCTGTCTTGTGAATACAATAAAAAAATAACGACAGTAAGGCTGTGTTATAAAGCCAGTAAGATATAAAGCCAACAAACTCCTGAAGCCTTGAATACTTTGCCATTTTTATGGTGATAGGTGCCTCAGCACCCCAATTTTCAGCAGACAGTCCCTTCGAATTTTGATTGGGAGGGGAGTTGCGAGGCGGATTATTGCTGTGATATTCAAACTTGTTCAATTTTGACTCATACAGTGAGTCACTCCTATTAAAATACTGTCTGGCATAATGAGTGTTTCAAGCATATTCTGCTTATGTTTGTTCTGCTCTTCTGGTTTCATTTTTGTAATCCTGGTAAAGCTGTCAGGTTAAGTTGCTTACATTGTCCATAATGTTGCAATGCTGAAAATTCCTTGAGTGATTAAATAACACCAAGCAACTAGGCTGTGTTTCCATAGCTCTGTAAAATATTTGCAAAAATGTCATGTTCAAGTGAGCAGTCCAAGAAAATAATATGCTTTGAGCAATGAGGTGAAATTGCTGGTGATGTTGATTTAGCAAAAAAGTTTTGTATGGCATATGATATATGAACTGATTGGGTCTCTGTGCCATTAACGTGCAATCTTCAACCACGTTAAAAGCAGTTCTTGTGGCATGCACAAAGCCTTTATCATTGTCTACATCAGTGAAATTGTCGCCAAATTGCTACTCTAAATAATTACCTGTTTTCTTTAAAAGCGTTATTAAAGCACATTTTACATGCAGCACTTTTGAATTGTGAATATTACTTGTATAATCAGTTTTCGTTTAACTGAACTGGTTTGATTGATGAGCAATGTGTCTTGTGGGGCTTTATTTGGTAGGTAAAGCCAGGCATAGAAGAACTCAAATCATTTAAGAATATACCGCTAGAAGTTTTACAAAAAGATGCAGTTATGAGTTGCCAGGTAAATGTTGATAAAGCCAGAGGCAAATTTTAAGATGTGGTAACAATTCAATTCAATTCAATTTCAAAACTTTTACCTGTTTCTGGGATATAGAAACTGAATTTCTGCTTGACCTAGATGGAAGATTGAAATTATATGAAACGGTATAATTGCAGGTGTTCTTCTAAGTATCAGAGCTGAAGTGAATGATGGTTCAAGTTGCATCACACAAGTATAGAATACAGCATACCTTAAATTCACCTTCCGGTAAATATCTTAATGAGCAGTTTTTAACTTAAAATATGCTTTTTTTGTCTTGTGAATCCCAATCATTATTTTAGGCTTTATTTTTGGAAAAGACTTTAGGTGAGAAAGGTTACTGACCCCTGGCCCAAGCAGCTGGATTTGAGCTTATGCTAGGAATTTCTGACTCCAAGATGTGTGATACCACATCCAAGGCTTGCACCCTCGTAAGGATTTTGTGAATGCAGGGTTCATTCAATTTGTTCTGTTCTGTAACTAAACTTAGTTATCACCTAAGAAACTGGGTAACATAATACACGTTAAAAATATTCTTCAGTATCAGAAAATTGGAGACTACTACACTTGTGATTTTACATACATTCTAGGCCAATGTCAGTTTGCAAGTCTGCTCTTCATGCTACACAGATTTTAAAAAAATGTAAAATTTGCATTTCTATCATACCAATTACAATGTTAGGAGATTCAAAAGCACCTTTCAGGCATTGAAGTAAATTTAAAGTTAGTGTAATGCAGGAAATATGGCAGCAATTTGTGCACAATTGGCTTTCTCAAACAGCCCCCGCCAATACTATACTATTGCACTGGAGTGTCAAACGAGATTTTTCTGCTGAAGACATCCCTGAAGAGCAACAGAGCATTTATGATTTAAAATCAAAGACTGTACCAATGTGTGAAATGACTCTCAACCCTATGGTAGTTTTCACTGATCTTGGAGGAAATGGTTTCGTTAAACATTTTTTAGAAACATTCTGGACAAACTTTCATGAGATTTGATAGCATTATGACGGATTCTGTTTACCTTTATTTTCGACTAAGATATTCTCGGCTGCTGGCTTACAGTGACTGAATGAATCACCTCACATTTGCATTATGTGAAATTTTAGAGTCTTGAGTGTTTTGATGATTGAATTCTACTTTCTCATGAAATTACTAATCTTGATCAGTTTGAAGGATTAAGCCTGAGTTTACAAAACTATCTGAGGTAACTTTCTTGGGCCCCCTCAATAAATACGGAACAAATTATTGAGCCATAATTTTTTTCAATTATTTTACGTATCAGTGGCTTTTGTTGCTGTGCTACAGCTACATAAATGCACATTATTTATTTGGCAAGAAATGTGGCAAGTCTGTCTGAGACAAGCAAGAGATTGAAAATGTTTTTCTGAACCAACATGGTGAACATTTTTGTAAATCAAAAACTTGAGATTGCTAAATGGTGAGCGAGCTTCACACTTCAAATTGACCTTGAAATTTGCATTTTGGAATGGAGTAGAATTTCTAGTCAGGCATTATGAAGAAGTAGACATTCCAATGTTTGCTTCTTTCCATTTTTGTGAAAGGGTAACTTCGGAGGTGTCTTGGCTAAAGATGGGTGCAATTTAGCACATACTTGTTTTATTAGGCAATTTGGATTGTCCATTGTGGCCTCCCAATACTGTGGCCTCTCAGTAAGCAGTGAAAGGAGTCTGTTGTAAGTGAGCGACTTTTGTATCAGTGCTGGAAATAAATTCTTTTAAACAGACCTAATTTTTCTTGAGCTTTAAAACTAGATATTCTCGACATCTGTCAGAGCTTTGCATCTTGTAAAGATGAATGCTTAAGTCTGAATGTCTCTAACCAGAATTAGATTTTATAAACCACATTATTAGAAGCTGACTCTCCAGTCTGTTCAAAATACCTTTTTAGATGGTTGGCATCATCCGGTGTTAGGTCGGCCAAGGTTCTCACAGTACATCTCGCAAGGGACCTGGATATATCTTTCCATGGCCAGTGAAGAGCTTTACGTGTTATTTCCTGTTCTGAATGCTCTGGTGTTGGCAATTTGCTTTCACATTTTCCCCCCTAAAGCTTTTGCAAGATATTGGTTTGACCTTGATGCATGTGCAAAATTTACTTCCAGAAGAATACTTTATCACCTTGGAGAATTTGGGGGGAGAAGTGAAGGTTTTAAAGGTGTTCCTGTCAGTACAGAGTGATTTGTCTCTTCCTGTGAACCTTTAACTGGATAATAACATACAGCTGGTTAGCTGGAATCTGCAGTCTCCTCTGTTTCTGTCAGTTCTGGAAGAATGTTGGATTAATTTGTTTGACTGCCTTAGTGTAATGGTTTGCATTGTGCATGGAATGCTGTTAATTATCGGTTTAATTACAAGCATAATTTGATTTGGTTAGGATGAGTTCTTTTTCCGAAATCCTCCCCCTTCCTTTTTCCCCTTGTCCAGAAACAGTATTTGCTCAAACTACACAACTCCTTTTAATCTAATTTCCTTTGAAGTTTGCAGCTTATAATGTCCACAGGAAACCTTGTGACCTTGTATAAAGTTGACACCATAACTAAGCATGTACTGTTGTTAAGTGCACACTGCCCTTGAATAATCAAAGGAATTACTAATGCAATTTTTTAATAGTAAGACCTACAAATTAATTTTTTTTAAAAATTGCATGAGTTGTACTAGAATATTTATGTCCTGCAGAAAAGAAGTATACGTTATTCATCTTGATATCAGTGGATACTGCTGGTTATGGAGATTGATATTTTTCTTGACAAGAAAATTAACAATATCATTTGGAAGTTGATTGTTCAATATATTTCTAGTACAAATAGATTAATTGCATCTGAAAATTTGAAGTTTTGTCAACAAAATGAATGTATTTATTTGTTTAGTCAATGCTTGCATGGGCAATTGCCCACAAATAAAAAACTGAAGTCAGGAAAAAAAGTGCAGTTTATATCTGGATTTACATCTGTGTCCCACCATATTTTACTATATTGGATCATTTTTAAGGAGCTTGCTTACAGAGGGTCATGCGTCTTTGGAACTCTGCTTCCACTAAGTTTTGAGACATAGGAGATACGTTTTTGATCAGCAAGGTGCTGAATGGTTATTGTGGATAGGTGAGAATGGGAATAATCAGATCAACCATAACCTTATGGAAAGGGAGAGAGGATTGAGTTACTGAGTGACTTACTGCTGCTCATTCAAATGTTGGTAATGAATCTGTTACATATTTGCAGTTTTGGTAATGAGAATAAGATGTAATTGTATTAATTAGTAATAAAAATAATTTGTAATGAGAATAATATTTTGGTAAATGATCCCTGTGTGTGCTGATGATAAGCAGGGTTCATTTTGTGAAAATTGATGGCTTCACATAAAAGAAGGAAATTGTCTTGAATGCATTTTCAGGGATTTTTTTTCCCCTAGAGAATTAAATATCTTTGAAGTTTAGCCACTGTTGCAATATCGGAAATATGGCTGTCATTCAAACAACAGTGGGATAAGTGGGTAGACCATCTCTTTAGGCAGTGGTTATATCCAGGATACACAGACCTTCTTCCTCAAATATTGCCATGTTTATTTCCATTACACCAGAATGGGCAACTGAAAGGTAACCTGATTGAAAACTCTGGAGTGCAACTTCAACTGTACTTGTTGATGCAAACTGAGCCAATACTGACAATGTTAAGACCATAAGACCAGAAGAAATAGGAGTGGAAGTAAGGTCATTCGGCCCTTCGAGTCCTCTCTGCCATTCAATCATGGCTGATGGGCATTTCAACGCCACTTATCTGCACTCTTCCCGTATCAATTCCACTGGTCCACCACTCTCTGGCTGAGGAAATGTCTCCTCATTTCTGTTCTAAATTGATCCCCTCTAATTCTAAGGCTGTGCCCATGAGTCCTAGTGTCCCTGCCTGACGGAAACTATTTCCCAGCATCCACCGTTTCTAAGCCATGCATTATCTTGTAAGTTTCTAGTAGATCTCCCCTCAACCTTCTAAACTCTAATGAATATAATCCCAGAATCCTCAGCTGTTCATCGTATGTTAGGTCTACCATTCCAGGGATCATCTGTGTGAATCTCCGCTGGACACGCTCCAGTGCCATTAGAAATCTCATCCTTACTGCTGGATTCTAGAATTTTACCTTCAATCAGGGTTAGGCTAATCGGCCTATGATTTTCCATCTTTTGTCTTGATCCTTTCTTGAACAAGGGCATTACAATAGCGATTTTCCAATCATCTGAGACTTTCTTTGACTCCAGTGACTTTGGAAAGATCACAATCAATGCCTTCACTATTTCTTCAGCTGCCTCCCTCAGAACTCTAGTACATAGCCCATTGGGGCCAGGAGATTGATCAGTTTTTAGTCCTTTTAGCTCACCAAATACTTTCTCCTTTGTAATGGCTACCATATTCAACTCAGCCCCTTGACTCTGGCATCCTGGAAACATCCTTGTAAATCTTTACTGAACCTTTTGAATTTTCACAACATCTTTCCAATAGGAAGGAGACCAGAATTGCACGCAATGTTTCAACAGTGGCCTACCCAATGTCCTGTACAGCCTCAACATGACCTCCCAACTCCTGTACTCAATACTCTGACCAATAAAGGAAAGCACACCAAACGCCGCCTTCACTATCCTATCTACCTGCGACTTCACTTTCAAGGAGCTATGAACCTGCACTCCAAGGTCTCTTTGTTCAGCAACACCCCCTAGGACTTTACCATTAAGTGTATAAGTCCTGCTAAGATTTGCTTTTCCAAAATGCAGCACCTCACGTTTATCTAAATTAAACTAAATCAAATATCTCAGCAAGAGGCCCAGCAATCACTTCCCTAGCTTCCCACAGAGTTCTAGGGTACACCTGATCAAGCCCTGGGGATTTATCCATTTTTATGCGTTTCAAGACACCCAGCACTTCCTCCTCTAATATGGATATTTTTTAAGATGTCACCATCTATTTCCCTACATTCTACATCTTCCATATCCTTTTCTACAGTAAACACAGATGCAAAATACTCGTTTAGTATCTCTCCCATTTTCTGTGGCTCCACACAAAGGCTGCCTTGCAAATCTTTGAGGCAAAAAGTGTGGTGCTGGAAAGGCGCAGCAGGCCAGGCAGCATCTGAGGAGCAGGAGAATCGACGTTTCGGGCATAAGCCCTTCTTCAGGAATGAGGCTGGTGTGCCAAGCGTGCCTGAGATAAAAGGCAGAGGGGGGTAATTTGGGGGAGGGGCGCTGGGAATACGATAGGTGGAAGGAGGTGAGGGTGATAGGCTGGAGAGGTCGGGAAGAAGATTGCAGGTCAAGAGGGCGGTGCTAAATCTAGGGGTTGGGACTGAGATAAGGTGGGAGGAAGGGAAATGAGGAAGCTGGAGAAATCTACATTCATCCCATGTGGTTGGAGGGTTCCTAGGCGGAAGATGAGGTGCTCTTCCTCCAAGCGTCATGTGGCCAGGATCTGGCAATGGAGGAGGCCAAGGACCTGCATGTCCTTGGCGGAGTGGGAGGGGGTGTTAAAGTGTTCAGTCACGGGGCGGTTGGGTTGGTTGGTGCGGGTGTCCCAGAGGTGTTCCCTGAAATGTTCCGCAAGTAGGCGGCCTGTCTCCCTAATGTAGAGGAGACCACATCGGGTGTAGCGGATACAGTAAATGGTATGTGTGGAGGTGCAAGTGAATTTGTGACGGATATGGAAGGATCCATTGGGGCCTTTGGAGGGTGGTGAGGGGGGAGGTGTGGGCGCAGGTTTTGCACTTCTTGCGGTTGCAGGGGAAGGTGCCGGGAGTGGAGGTTGGGTTGGTGGGGGGTGTGGACCTGATGAGGGAATGCCGGGAATGGAGGTTGGGATGGTGGGGGGTGCCGGGAGTGGAGGTTAGGCTATACCTTCCCCTGCAACCTCCTCCATCGTCAGACCCTGGCCACACGATGCCTGGAGGAAGAGTGCCTCATCTTCCGCCTAGGAGCCCTCCAACCACACGGGATGAATGTAGATTTCTCCAGCTTCCTCACTTCCCCTCCTCCCCCCCCCCCCCCCCACCTTATCTCAGTCCCAACCCCTGGATTCAGCACCACCCTCTTGACCCGCAATCTTCTTCCCAACCTCTCCGGCCTATCACCCTCACCCTCACCTTCTTCCACCTATCGCATTCCCAGCGCCCCTCCTCCAAATTCCCTCCACTCCACCTTTTATCTCAGCTCGTTTGGCACACCAGCCTCATTCCTGAAGATGGGCTTATACCCGAAACGTCGATTCTCCTGCTCCTTGGATGCTGCCTGGCCTGCTGCGCCTTTCCAGCACCACACTTTTCAACTCTGGTCTCCAGCATCTGCAGTCCTCACTTTCTCCTAGTTAATCTTTGAGGTGCCCTATTCTCTCCCTCGTTACCTTTTTGTCCTTAGTGTTTGTAAAAACCCTTTGGATTCTCCTTAACTCTATTTGCCAAAGCTATCTCATGTCCCCTTTTTGCCCTCCTGATTTCTCTCTTAAGTATATTCCTACTGCCTTTATACTCTTCTAAGGATTCACTCAATCTGTCCTGTCTTTACCTGACATATGCTTCCTCCTTTTTCTTAACCAAACCCTCAATTACTTTAGTCATCCAGCATTCCCTATACCTACCAGTCTTTCCTTTCACCCTAATAGGAATATACTTTCGCTGGACACTCGTTATCTCATTTCTGAAGGCTTCCCATTTTCCAGCCGTCCCTTTACCTGTGAACATCTGCGTTCAATCAGCTTTTTGACGCTAATACCGTCAAAATTGGCCTTTCTCCAATTTAGAACTTCAACTTTTAGATCTGGTCTATCCTTTTCCATTACTATTTTAAAGCTAATAGAATTATGGTCGCTAGCTCCAAAGTGCTCCCCCACTGACACCTCAGTCACCTGCCCTGCCTTATTTCCCAAGAGTAGGTCAAATTTTGCACCTTCTCTTGCGGGTACATCCAGATTCTGAATCAGAAAATTTTCTTGTGCACACTTAACAAATTCCTCTCCATCTAAACCCTTAACACTATGGCAGTCCCAGTCTATGTTTGGAAAGTTAAAATCCCCTCCCATAACCACCTTCTTATTCTTACAGATACCCGAGATCTCCTTACAAAATTGTTTCTCAATTTCCATATGATTATTAGGGGGTCTATAATACAATCCCAATAAGGTAATCATCCCTTTCTTATTTCTCAGTTTACCCAAATAACTTCCCTGGATGTATTTCCAGGAATATCCTCCCTCAGTACAGCTGTAATGCTATACCTTATCAAAAACGCCATTCCCCCTCCTCTCTTGCCTCCCTTTCTGTCCTTCCTGTAGCATTTGTATCCTGGAACATTAAGCTGCTAGTCCTGCCCATCCCTGAGCCATGTTTCTGTAATTGCTATGATATCCCAGTCCCATGTTCCTAATCATGCCATGGGTTCATCTGTCTTCCCTGTGCAGCCTCCTACCTTGTTCTCTGCTTTGTCCCTGCCTGCCCTGACTGTTTGACTCACTTTTCTCAACTGTACCAGTCTCAGATTGATCCCTTTTCTCACTATCTCCCTGGATTCCACCCCCCACTATAATATTTTAAATTCTCCCGAGCAGCACTAGCAAATCTCCCTGTCAGTATATTAGTCCCCTTCCAATTCAGGTGCAATCTGTCCTCCTTGTACAGGTCACTTCTACCCCAGAAGAGATTCCAATGATCTAAAATGTGAATCCTTCTCCCGTACACCAGCTCCTCAGCCATGCATTCATCCACTCTATCTTCCTGTTCCTGCCCTCACTCGCTCGTAGCACTGGGAGTTGATCCCTGACTTTAAGATCTTTTATAAAGTCTGCCTCGTTACATAGCAATAAGTCCAGAATAATCTGCTCCCTTGTGGGCTCCATCACAAGCTGTTCCAAAAAGCCATCCTGTAAGCATTCCATGAATTCCCTTTCTTTGGATCCACCAGCAACATTATTCACCCAGTCCATTTCTTATTGAAGTCCCCATGATCACCATGACCTTGCCTTTCTGACATGCTGTATCTATTACCCAGTACATTTTGCACCCCTGGTCCTGACCACTGTTATGAGGTCTGTACACAGCTCCCGTTATGGTTTTTTTGCCTTTGTGGTTCCTCAACTCCACCCCCACAGACTCCACATCATCTGACCCTACATCATTTAATGCCATAGATTTAATTTCATTCTTGACTAACAGGGCAACTCTGCCCTCTCTGTCCACCTCCCTGTCTTTTCGATAAATTTTAAATCCCTGTATGTTTAACTGCCAGTCCTGAACCCCCTGCAACCACGTCTCTGTGATGCCTACCACATCATCATTTACAATGATTTGTGCTGTTAATTCATCTACTTTGTGGGCGGCACGGTGGCACAGTGGTTAGCACTGCTGCCTCACAGCGCCAGAGACCCGGGTTCAATTTCCGCCTCAGGCGACTGACTGTGTGGAGTTTGCACATTCTCCCCGTGTCTGCGTGGGTTTCCTCCGGGTGCTCCGGTTTCCTCCCACACTCCAAAGATGTGCAGGTCAGGTGAATTGGCCATGCTAAATTGCCCATAGTGTTAGGTGAAGGGGTAAATGTAGGAGTTTGCGCTTCGGAGGGTTGGTGTGGACTTGTTGGGCCGAATGGCCTGTTTCCACACTGTAAAGTAATCTTAAAAAAAATACTATGAGCATTCAGGTAAAGCGCCTTAATGCTAATTTTTTTATCCTCATGATTTCCATCACCTCTACCAAAGTTATCATTCCTTTTTACTTCATTCCTAGTCTGCCTTGAACCTAAACCCTGCACACATGCTAACCTGCTGCTTATCTTTCTACTTGACTCCATACTCCCTGTTGCTTTCTCTGTCCCTTCCACCGACTCACAAGTTTAAAGTCCTACTGACCACCCTATTTATCCTTTTCGCTAGAACACTGGTTCCACATCATTCAGGAGGAGACCATCCCATTGGTACAGATCCCCCCGGTTCCAAAACTGATGCCAATGTCCCATGAAATGTAATCCCTCTTTCCCACAGCAGTCTCTTAGCCACGTGTTTACTTCCCTAATTTTCTTATCCCTATGCCAATTAGCATGTGGCATGGGCAGTAATCCGGAGATTATAACTCTTGACAACCTGTTCTTCAGTTTTTTTTCCTCGTGCTTGATACTCTCCAAACAGCTCCTCCTTCTTAGCCTTGCCTATGTTGTTTGTGCCAATATGGACCACAACAACTGGATTTCTCCCCGCCTCACCCCCCACCCCACCACCCCCGCTACAGTATCTTTTCAAGCCATTCGGAGATGTCCTGCACCCTGGCACTGGGCAGATGACACCACGCGGGACTCCCAATCTGGCTCATAAAGGATACTAACTGTCCCCCAAATTATGGAATCCCCTATAACAACTACTATGTTGATGAGTTTTGGAATTGGCATATGCAAGGCCAAAATGTGGTGCAGCCGTGTGGTTCATGGGGCTAGTGATTCAGAGTTTCCATCCAAAATGTGAATATTGAAATTTATGAAAGCTGAATGATTACGATTTTAGGCATAAGATTTGTAATTGTTACCGTATATGGATATGTATTGATGCTGTGCAATCCCCCAAGTGATGAACATTGGCCAATCTGCTACTGGACGGTACAGCCTTAGGAGAGATCACCTGTTTGATCCATTTTGTATGTTATGTTAGTCTCTCCAACAAGCCAACTCAATTGTCCTACTATCAGTGTGTGCATCCCTTTACGTTGAATCAGGAAATCAGTCAGGACCCGTGCTTCAGTTACTCATTTGGAAAAGTCACAAGTATGACAGTAATAGTGGGAACACATTTGGGGTCAGCTAAGGCCCTCCCATGGCAAGCCACCATTAGGATGTGTTGCATACCTGTTTCTTTTGAATCTGATTCCAAATGTGGAGCTGCATTGCCTAACGATTATATTTCTGAGGAGAAACAGTACAGATTGATGAAAACAGAGTTCACTTTCAAAAGACATAGAATTAAGGACTCGGCAAAGGTTACTGTAAATAGATTTGTGTGTCATGGACTTCATGGACTCAAAATAGCAAATTAAGCACATATTGCAAAGCTGTACTTAAAATGCAATTCTATGCATCTGTTGGCAGAATAATAGATACCTACAGAGTAACGCTTTAAGTGGTTATAACGGAGAGGCATGAAAACAAATAGTGATTGCAGTTTTGGCAGTTATACTAAATTATTCAACTTGCCCAGATATTTATTTTCATGGTGGTGCAAGTCATTGTCCTTGAAGTGTGACAGAGTGGTGATGGCCTCATGGTATCATCACTGGACTATTAATCGAGAAACCTAGGTCATGTCTTGGGATGTCTGGTTCAAATTTCGTCGTGGTGGATGGTGAAATTTGAATTCAATTTAAAAAAAAAAATCTCGAATTAAGAGTTTAATGATAATCATAAATCCATTGCCAGTTGTTGGAAAAACTCATCTGGTTCGCTAAACTGCCACCCTCACGTGGTCTGGCCTACATGTGACTCCAAACCCACAGCAATGTGGTTGACTTTCAACTGCCCTCTGGGCAATTATGGATGGGCAATAAATGCTAGTCTAGCCAGTGATGCCCTCATCCTGTGAATGAATAAAACAAAAACAATATATGTAATACAAATATACAGAAATGCACTAAGTTAAATCGCCATTTGGAATCTGTCCAGATTTTTAGGAAACCTTTCTTTTCTAGTAGTTTTTTTGTGACTAAAAGTAGAGGTAGCTGTAAATTTGCATGAAACAGCAAGCAGGTATAGCTTTTCAAATGTTGGAATGTGAAAAGAACATCATAAAATAGGAAGCCATGGTGTGGGGGGACAAGGTACTGGCATGGATAGAGGATTAGCTGACTGGCAGAAGGCAGTACGAAGGGGTCTTTTTCATGATCTCAGCTGGTGACTAATGGAGTACCACAGGAGCCATTGTTGAGACGACAGCTTTTCATGTTACACATTAATGATTTGGACAAAGGAACTGAGAGCATTGTTGCTAGGTTTGCAGATAAAGCAAAGATAGGTGGAGGGACAAGCCGGGAGCGCTGAAGGACTTGGACAGGCTCGGAGAGTGGGCAAACAAGTAGCAGATGGAATACAATGTGGAAAGGTGTGAGGTTATGCACTTTGGTCTGAATAGAGGCATAAATTATTTTCTAACTGGCGAAAGGCTTTGAAAATCTGAAGCACAAAGGGACTTGGGAGTCCTAGTTCACGATTCTCTAAGGTTAACATGTAGCTTGAGTTGGCATTTAGGAAAGTAATGCAGTAGCATTCATTTCAAGAGGGCGAGAATTCAAGAGCAGCGATGTACTGCTGAGGCTGTACAAGGCCCTGGTCAGACCCTATTTGGAATATTGTGAACAATTTTGGGCCCTGTTTCCAAGGAAGGATGTGTTGGTGTTGGAGGGGGGTCCTGAGGAGATTGAGAAGAATGATCCTGGGGTATGAAGGGCATGTCATAGGAGGAGTGGTTGAGGATCCTGGGCCTGTACTCGATGGTGTTTAGAAGGATGAGGCAGATCTTATTGAAACTTACAGAATATTCAGAGGCCTGGATAGAATGGGCATGGAGAATATATTTCCACTAGAAGGAGAGACTAGGATCCGAGGGCACAGCCTCCGAGTGAAGGGACAGTTGTGTTGAGGAGGAATTTCTTCGGCCCGACGCCGGTGAATCTGTGGAAGTCATTGCTGCAGAAGGCTGTGGAAGCTAAGCCATAGATTTTAATTAATACAGATAGGTAGGTTCTTGATTGGTGAGGGGATCAAAGGTTATGGGGAGAAGACAGGAGAAATATATCAGCCATGATCGAATGGTCGAGCAGCCTTGCTGGGCTGAATTGACGAATTCGGCTCCTAATCTTATGGTTTTTTTGGTCTAACAGTACTTGAATTACTCAACTCTTCTTGTTTCTTGGATATTTAAATTCTAAAGTTGTTAACTCCAACAGTCGTGGAGGCTGCACATACGTTTTGCAATTGATAAGCATACCCAACTGTTTGGCAGCAGAAAATCCATTTGTTATGTTTTTGGTATGAAGGAGTTACATTCATATTTCCTGTGCTATTCCCTCTGCGCTCTCTCTCTTTTGTTATTATTGTCTTGGTGTTGAATGTTCCCAGGCTCCTTTAGCCTCCTGGCTTGCAAGTTCCGGCCAAGAATGTCCCAGGTGAATGCGTGGGCAGGACATTTTTGTGGAGGATAAACGTTAACCCTCTTCCTGTGTAGGAGAGACTCTGTTGCTTTACTTGTAGCTCTTTGAACCACCTCCTGAGAAACCAGGTCCAGGTGGTAATTTGTGTTATTGTAAACATAGCAGCTCTCAGCATTTGGTTTAACTTTGTGAAATTATTTCAGTGTTTCCTAGTTCTCAACTTTATTCCTAAAGCGTACAAAACAGCAGTTACTCTGCTCCTTAACGAGTGTTTACAATACGAATTGAGTTTAAGCAGGATTTTGACTGAAACCTACCGGAGAAGGGTATTTGGGGTGGAGGAACAATCACCAGTTTAGAAGAATATTGCCCTGGAAACACAGCAAGGAAAATATATTTCAGAAGTTCAGTACCTTCAATTACAGTGTACTGCACTGCCAAATTACAGCACTTCAAGGCAGTATCACCAATGTTTCTCCACCCTCCTAAACAATGGATCTGGCAACTGAAATTAGACTGTCTTATGATGGCTTTGTTTTGTAATATATTTTAGATTTTCATTGCGTCCTTATCTCAAGGTGCAATTGCTGATTAGACAATGCTAGTAGTTAGTGAAAATAGTGAGGCTCCAGGATGACTGGGGCAGTGTGATGAGTGTGTCTTTGTTGGTCCATCACAGGTACTTCGGTCTCTCTCTTTAGTGGGCTATTTGGAAGCAATTAAAATATGAACTTAACAAAGAAAAACAATTTAAAAAGCAGCAGTTTCTTTTCTTGTCTCTGTCTTGTGAGGATGTGGGCGGCACGGTGGCACAGTGGTTAGCACTACTGCCTCACAGCGCCAGAGACCCGGGTTCAATTCCCGCCTCAGGCGACTGACTGTGTGGAGTTTGCAAGTTCTCCCCATGTCTGCGTGGGTTTCCTCCGGGTACTCCGGTTTCCTCCCACAGTCCAAAGATGTGCAGGTCAGGTGAATTGGCCATGCTAAATTGCCCATAGTGTTAGGTAAGGGGTAAATGTAGGAGTATGGGTGGGTTGCGCTTCGGCGGGACGGTGTGGACTTGTTGGGCAGAAGGGCCTGTTTCCACACTGTAAGTAATCTAATCTAATCTAATCTAAAATCTAATCTAATCTAATGTGGAGATAGTAGTGTAGGTTACCAAAGGTATTTCATTACGCACTGACAAAAACATTTTCTGTTTTAAATTCTGTACATAGAATACTTTTGTTATTACCATTTCAATTTTACATTTCAGCTTTTTTTTTCTACTTGAAAGCCACTGGGCGTAATTTTGTAGGTAATTTTTTTTAATTTAAAAAAAATGAACAGAATGCCTTGGGAAACAAAAAATTAACTTTTAGTCTCAGCTGAGCAGGACAGACAGCAAGCAAGCAGTGATGGATATCTAAGGAGGTAATTCATGACTCTCAGCCAAGATATTTCCCAGTAAGGAGGAAAGGTTCTGGGAAAGGTGAACTAAACATGGCTAACTAAGGAAGTTCAGGAGAATATCAATTAGGAAGAAACCTGAATGTTGCTTGAGGTGAAGAGTCTCAGTTATGAGGAGTTACTGACAGGCTGAGTTTGTTTTCCTTCGAGTAGATATAGGTGGGGGGGGGGGGGGGCGGGTTTGATGTATACTAAATTATAGTATCCATAGTGACTATGTAGGCAGGAGGTATGCTCAGCTACAGCTACAGCTACAGCTCCTGATTTGCCACATGGAGTGCCTGGAGTTTCAGTTGGATTCACTATGGAGCATTAATGAGGTTGAGAATGTTGTGCAAACTGGTTACTTCACCAGTAAGGGTTACACAGACCACCAGGAAGATGAGAAAGTGTGGGCAGGCAGTGCAGGATTTTCATGTGGCCATTCCTCTCTCAAACAGGTATACTGTTTTGGATGCTATTGGTGGTGGTTCGGGGCTGGGGGGTAGTTGGCCGCTTGGGGAAAGCAGCAGCAGCTAGCTGAATGGTTCTTCAACCAGAGAGTGTTGAAACAATGGATTTCACTGCTACAGAATGCTGTGGACACCAGGTGATTGAATATATTTAAGATGGAGATAGATAGGTTCTTGAATGTCAAGGGGGATCAAGGGTTATGGGAAAAATGGGGTTGAGAAACTTATCAGCCATGGTTGAATGGCAGAGCAGACTCGTTGGGGAAAAAAGCCCCACATATTCAGTTTCTCACTATAACTCAAACCCTCCAGCCCCAGCACCATCTTTGTAAATCTTTTCTGCACTTGTCAAGTTTAACAACATACTTCCTCGAGAAGGGCAACCAGAATCTAAAAGTGCCTTCACTTAGGAAGGTTTAAATGGGTGGGGCAGGAACCAGAGCTGTAGGTCAGCAAGTAAAATGAACGAGGAGGAATCAGAGACATAGATGAGTGAGACTAAGTGGAAGAACAGATGAGCAGAGGTCACTGAGCATGACAGGACTGGTGGTCAGAGGTGTATTTTGTTTTTGTGAGGAGTATGACAGGTAGGGCAAATTAACTTTTTTTTAGAATCCCTACAGTGTGGAAACAGTCCCTTCGGCCCAACAAGTCCACACCGACCCTCTGAAGAGTACCCACCCAGACCTTATCTCCTACTCTATATTTACCCCTGACTAATGTACCTGACCTACACATGCCTGAACACTCTGGGCAATTTTGCATGGCCAGTTCACCTAACCTGCAGATCTTTGGATTGAGAGGAAACCGGAGAGCAGGCACAGGGAGGAAATGCAAACTCTGCACTGCCGCTGTGAGGCAGCAGTACTAACCACTGAGCCATCGTGCTGCCCGCACGGGCGTGGATTAAGACATGGATTAATATATAAAACTATGATGTAGCTGTTACAGAGAATTGATTGAGAGAGGCACAAGACTGAAAACTTCATGTTCTGGCATTTAGATGTTTTAGGCAAGATAGGGATGTAAAAGAGATGACAGAGTTGTGTTACTAATGAGGGAGAATATCACAGTTGTACTGAGGATATGTTGGAGGGCTTATCCAGCCAGGCTCTGTGGCTACAGCTCATGATTTGGAGATGCCTGTGTTGGACTGGGGTGTACAAAGTTAAAAATATCACACAACACCAGGTTATAATCCAACAGGTTTAACTGGAAGCACTAGCTTTCAGAGCGCTGCTCCTTCATCAGGTGGTTGTGGAGGACACAATTGTAAGATGCAGAATTTATAGCAAAAGTTTACAGTGTGATGTAACTGAAATTATACATTGAAAAATACCTTGATTGTTTGTTGATAGTTTCACTTCTTTCGTATGTAAATCGCAGAACTTTTTTAAAATGTTACATTCTCAGGTTAACTGTAACAATTAGTGTTCGCCAGATATGTTGAAGGTGTTAACCCTCTGTGTTCTCTGTCTGTGTCATAATGTTTAGACTGATTCTAATCTAAAAGGTTAGATAACAGAGTCTTAAATGGAATCATGCAGTTTTTGAGCAAAGTACAATGTAACTCTGCAAGTACAAATTCACCTCACAAACTTATATGTATGTGGGTTTGTGTGTGTGTGTGTGTCTGTCTGTCTGTCTGTCTGTCTAGGATGGGGGTTGAGAGTGTGAGAGAGAATGTATATGAGTGTAAAGTGTCTAAGTCTGTGAGAGGGTGTGTGTGTGTCTGGGATGGGGGTTTTGTGAGAGTCTGTGAGAGAGTATATATGAGAGTGTGAAGTGGTCTAAGTCTGTGAGAGGATGCATGTGTGTGTATGTCTGTGTATATGTGTGTAGGAGTGTCTGTGTGTATAGTGCAATGGTGGTCACCTGTGGTGTGACATGAACCCAAGGTCCTGGTTGAGGCCCTCCCTATGGATATGAAACTTAGCTATCAGCCTCTGCTCAGCCACTTTTCGCTGCTGCCTGTCCCGAAGTCTGCCTTGGAGGATGGTCACCCGAAGGACCAAGGTCGAACGTCCTGGACCGCTGAAGTGTTCCCCAACTGGGAGAGAACACTCCTGTCTGCTGATAGTCAGCAGGATTACACAAGGATAGAGCAGGTTAACAACAGGCTGGAGACTTGGGCAGAGGAATAGCAGATGATGTTTATTTTGGACAGTTGTGAGTGCTGCATTTTGGAAATCTAATGCAAGAGGTAAGTACACAGTAAATGGCAGAACCCTTAGCATCAGCTTACAGAGATATCTAGGTGTGCAAGTCCACAGTTCCCAGAAAGTGGCAACACAAGTGGATAAGCTGGTCACGAATTCATATCGCATGCTTACCTTTATCAGTTTCGCCATAATGAATAAAAATTGGCAAGTTATGTTGCAGCTGTACAGAACTTTAATTTGACCAAATTTGGAAAATTGTGTACGGTTCTGATCACCACACTGCAAGGATGTGGAAGCTTTGGCGAGGGTACGGAAGGTTTATTAGGATGTTGCCTGGTTTGGAGGGTGTTAGCTATGGGGAGAGATTGGACAAACTTGTTTTCATTTGAACATTGAAGGATAAGTGGCAACCTAATGGAAGTTTACAAAATTGAGAAGCATTGAGAATGGACTGTGGATTCTTTTCCCCAAGTAGAAATGTCAGTTACAAGGGATATAGGTTTAAGGTAAAAGGTTTAAAGGAGATTTGTGAAGCAAGTTTTTTTTTAGCCAAGAGAGTGGTAAGTGCCAGGATTATGCTGCCAGAGGGGTGGTGAAATAGCAACTTTTAAAAGGCGTCTTGACAGATATATGAAGAGACAAGGAATAGAGGGATATGGATCACATTGAAACGAAAAGATTTTTGTCCAGAAAGGCATCACATGTCAGCGCAGTCCTGGTGGTCTGAAGGGCCTGTTCCTATTCTTTGCTCTTTATTCTATGAGAGGCACAGATTTTGTAAATCTCTTTCCCATGGGCAGACATATCCAAGACCAGAGGGCATAATTTAAGTTGAGAGGCAAGTGGGTTAGAGGCCATCTGGGGAAAGTGTTCATCCAGTGGGTGGTAGATATATGGAATGTGCTGCCTGGGAGGGCGTAAAGGCAAATTCTCTTGCAGCATTTAACATCTGGATATGTACTAAAAATGCCAGTCAATAGTAGGCTATGGACCAAATGCAATAAATAGGATGTCCAGTTTGGTGTGTGTTGGTTAGTGTAGACATGGTGGGTTGAAGGGCTCATTTCTATGCTGAATGACTATGAAAACCTGAAAACTTAAGCAATGATTCTAACTATTGTGTTTGGTTATCTTTGCAAAAGGTAGCACTCCTTCAGAGAGTTTTTCGCTCCTGAATGTGGTCATTGCTGGCTGGACCAGCATTTATTGCCCACTCTAATTCCATTGAGGGCAGTTAAGAGTCAACCTCACTGCTGTCAGTCTGGAGTCAATTATACGTCAAAACAAGTAAGGACTGTAGATTTCTATCTCTTAGGGGCATTGATGAATCAGATGGAATTTTATAACAATCGACAGTGGTTACATTAGAGCCATTAGGTTAGTTTTTTATTTTCGTTTTTTATTGACTTTATTGAATTCAGATTTCACTATCTGCCATGGTGAGACATGAACCGATGTTCCCAGAACATGAGTTATAGAGTTTTGAATTATTAGTCAGACTTTAAGAATCAAAATGTTGGAGCTGCATTGACTGTATTTCTTATAGCTTGTCATGTAGTTGGTGGACTAATGCATTGTTGTTCAGCACCTGTCTGCAGTGTTTCACCCTCGATCTAATTTCTAGCTCTTTTTGAATAACATAATATGCCATGAATGCTCTGCTTGAAGGCAGGTCCTTGGCTCATTGTCCACTGATGTTTCAAAGAACAAAGAACAATACAGCACAGGAACAGCCCCTTTGCCCCCCCCCCCAATCCTGTGCTGACACATTTTGCCCTTCCATACTAAAACTGTTTTTGTTCATAGGATCCATATCCCTCTATTCCCTTCCTATTCATGTATTCTTCGAGATGCTTCTTGAATGCTGCTTTTGTCCCTGCTTCCACCACATTATCTGATAGTGCTCACCAGGCACTCACCACCCTTGGTGTGAAAAGTTTGCCTCATACATCGCTGTTAAACACCCTCCCCAATCCCCACCCCACAACCCTGACACCTTGAACCTGTGTCACTGAGTAATTGACCCTTCCACCCTGGGAAAAGGCATCATACTTCACAATGTATCCATGCCATTCACAATCTTATAAACTTCTGTCAGATTGCCCCTCAACCTCCTGCGTTCCATTGAAAACAAACCCAGTCTATCCAACCTTTCTTCATAGCTAAAATCCCCCATACCAGGCAACATCTTGGTGAACCTTGTTCTGTATCTCATTCAAAGCACCTACATCCTTCTAGTAATGTGGTAACCAGAACTGTATGGAATATTCCAAGTGGGGCCTAATTAAAGTTCTATAAAGCTGCAGCATAACTTGCCTATCCTTATATTCATTGCCCCTTCCAATGAAGGCAGACTTTTTTTACTACCTTATCTACCTATGCTGCCACCTTCGATGATATGTAGGCCTGCACACCTGATCCCTCAGCATATAGTTACTCCAAAGGGTTCTGTCATTCACTGTATAATTTCCACTTGAACTTGACCTTCCAGAATGCGTCACCTCACATTTGTTTGGATTAAACTCCATCTGCCATTTTTCTGCCCATGCCTCCACCTGATCCATATCCTGGTGTGTCCTCCAAAAATCCTGCTCACTATCTGCAGCTCCATCAATCTTGTATCATCTGCACGTACTAATTAGACCAGCCATGTTTTCCTCCAAATCATTTATGTCGACCATAAACATCAGAGGTCCCAGTATGGATCCCTGTGGATCAGTTTCATATTGAGCTATTCATGGTAGTTTTCATCAGTGGTAATTTGTTATTGCCCAAAATGAGGGCAGGGTGAGGAGGCAAGTCCCAAGCTTACTCCACTCATATGAAGAATCGAATGAATCTGCACGGTTGGTATTAAACTGAAACACATGCTAGCCATTTAGGAAAATGAGTTAACTGGCCCTCCACTGATAAAATGTCAAAAAAAAACAGAACTCCTCCATCAGTACATGACATGAAGAAAATATTAATAATTTGAACAGAATCTTTGTCAGAACCTCTTCAGGTTTTGTGTGTGTGAAACTTTTCAGCATGTAAGTAAATGCAACATTGAAAATATGGAATACAAAATAATATTCCATTTCTCTTACTTCCATCACCTTTTCTTCAACTGCAGGCACTGGCCCCATGTTGTAGTGGAGTTGGAAAGTACTCGCTCTCCAGTGCTCTAACCAAGTGATCGTTTTTCAGTGTCAGAAATCCGTTTCACTGGAGCGCTTCATTCCTGAGCCAGACTGTCCTCACTTGCTGTTCACATGTGTTGTGCAGGAGGTTTAGATAATGATCAGCATAGGAGATGCCCAGTTTTCCCCTTCCTAAGATTGAGTGCAATTTCCTTTGGGCCATTTGGAAGAGTCAAATGGATGATACAGGTATTTCTGCCAAAAGAGGGAGCGAAGGGGAATAGAACTTGATGTATTATTTTGTTTATCTCTGAGTATAATTTGAGTGGTATGAACAGAAGTCAAACCTGATGGAAGATCTTACTTGGCGCAAAACCTAAAAACGGAAGATAAAATAAATTGTGAATGCAACAAGGTTGAGGGAGTGAACTAAAATTGAAATAACCGAGCTGCATTCTGAGTTGCAATGAATAACATTTGGACAATATCATGCAAATGAGCACAAACTGAGATTGTCTCAGTGCTTTCATTTTGAAAGGTGTGTTAAATATTAATTGATTTGTCCCTTCCCCATGGCCTACCTTAAATTTCCCCGGAGTCCAACTATTCCATGTTTAGGCCTCCAAATGTACTTTTAAAACTGTGGAGTTCCAAATGAAGATCAATGGTGACTGTCTGTGTGGAGTTTGCATATTGTCCCCGTGTCTGCATGGGTTTCCTTCGGGCGCTCCGGTTTCCTCCCACAGTCCAAAGATTTGCGGGTTAGGTGAATTGGCCATGCTAAATTGCCTGTAGTGTTAAGTGCATTAGTCAGAGGGAAATGGGTCTGGGTGGATTACTCTTTGGAGGGTCAGTGTGGACTGGTTGGGCCGAAGGGCCTGTTTCTACATTGCAGGGAATCTAATCAAATCTGAATTGACCTAGAAATCATCTCGTATTGTCTAACTTGCAAACCTACCTCCTGTTAGCCATTTCCTGCCCCAAGCTCACTGCCTCTCCCAGCTTGTTAATTATAGGATCATAGAGCTTAAAGAGTCATGGAGCTGTACGGCATGGAAACTGACCCTTTGGTACAACTCACCCATGCCAACCAGATATCCTAAATTAATCTAGTCTCATTTGCCAGCATATAGCCCATATCCTTCTAAACCCCTCCTATTCATAGACCAATCCAGATGTCTTTTAAATGTTGCAATTGTTCCAGCCTCCACCATTTCCACTAACAGCTCATTCCATACACACACCACCCTCTGCATGAAAATGTTGCCTGTTAGATCCCTTTTAAATTTTTCCCCTTTCATCTTAAACATATGCTCTCTAGTTTTGGGCTCCCCCTACTCTGGGAAAAAGACCTTGGCTATTCACACTATCCATGCCCTTCATGATTTTATACACCTCCATAAGGTCACTCCTCAGCCACCAGTGCTCCAGGGAAAATAGCCCCAACCTATTCAGCCTCTCCCTATAGTTCAAACCCATGGCAACATCCTTGTGAATCTTCTCTGAACCCTTTCAAGTTTCACAACATCCTTCTTATAGCACGGAGACTAGATTCAACATAATATTCCAAAACTGGCCTAATCAACATGACCTCAAGTTCTATACTGATTGCATTGAACAATAAATGCAAACATATCAAATGTCGTCTTCACTAACCTGGGCCGAAACGTCGATTCTCCTACTCATTGAATGCTGCCTGACCTGCTGCGCTTTTCCAGCAACACATTTTTCAGCTCCGATCTCCAGCATCTGCAGTCCTCACTTGCTCCTAGTGTATAAGTCCTGCCCTAATTTGCCTTTCCAAAATGCAGCATCTCACATTTATCTAAATTAAACTTCACCTGCCACTCCTCAGCCCACTGGTCCATCTCATCAAGATCCCGTTGCATTCTAAAGTAACCTTCTTGGCTGTCCACTTAACCACTAATTTTGGCATCAGACCCTCTTCAGCTCACCATCTCTCTTGATTCTCCTTCTACTTGCTTGTTCCTTATACTGCACCCCTCACATATTGTTTCTCTCTCCCAAACTCATACTATGTGCAAGGGCATGGGATGGGTGAAGAAGAGCTGTTGTGAGGAAGGAGGGTAGAGAAACTCGTGAATGGAAAAAGAGATGGCAAGCGGGTGGATGAAGAAATGGGCAGGATAATTTGGGAGGGAGAAAGGACAGTGCATGGGATGGAGAGGAGAAGTGACAAGTGGCAACCTGCTTTTAAAGGAGATTGTTAATTGCAGTAACTGCAGTAAAGGGTGATAACAGGATTAATGAAGATCCCTAATTTACCAAGCACACTAAAATGAAAGCATGCTTTTGAATATACTCTAAAGTGTGGGATACCTGTAATGCTTCTTTCACTTGCAGTTGGATTGCAAAACTGCATTCCAGCTCAAGCTAAACTTTGAAGATATTCATGTGGAAGTCATCTTGGTAAAACAAAAATATAGGAGTTTTGTCTTTTATTTCTCAACTCCTCTGACACTAATATTTTTAAATTAATTCAGATGCGAGCATTGCTGGCTGGGCCAGAATTTATTGCCTGCCTCTTGTTGCTCTTGAGAGGATAGTGGTAAGCTGCTGCCTTGAACTACTGCAGTCCATGTTTTGTAGCTCAACCCACAATACTGTTAGGGAGGGAATTGCAGCAATGATCCAAAGTATTGAAAGAATTGCTCTATTTTGCTCAAAACAAATGCACAATTTGCATAGAAAATGGGTTAAAATCTGATTTTCTGATGGCTCGACAGTTGTTATTCCAGTGTAAAATAAAGTTGTGCCTCCCCTCAGAATCCCCATCTCATCAGGTCTCTGAAAGAAGTCAGTGGGTTAAGTAAAATTAAATATTAACTCAAATTTAGATTATTGAATATATAGACCAACTCGAGAATAACTGCTCAACTGATCCACACTTAGCTCAAGTATTTCCAAGTATACCTTCCCGAGATCTCTTACATTCCCAAATCCCTGATCTGATGCCCCATTCACTGCCTGTAAGACTTGCCCATCTTTTCCCCTACTCTGATGCTGCCAATCCCACTCCCTTGCCTACTCTTAACCTACACCCCTCTTCCTCTGCTCCAGACCCGGCACTGCTGTGCACCCACTGCCTATGCTTCCACCACTGGATCTGAACCACCTCCCTCCCCAGATCCTCATTTGACATCCTATCTCTACTTACCTGTCACCTACCGACTTACCACCCTGCACCTAACCTCATGTTTATCTTACGTTCTTACAGTTTGTCAGTAGCTGTCAAATTGACGGTCTGTGATTCTGGACCTTTAATTTTCAGAACACAAAAGCTTACAAGTGTCAAAGGGGGATGTGATTTACTTTATCTGGACAGTTCTGCACTATGAGTGACCTGTTGGGTTGGACGAATGGATCTGCAGTTTTACAAGAGGCCTGACTAAATCTCCTGTCAGAAATGTAGATCTCTTTCATTTTATAAAAATAAAGGGAGATTGCCACTGCTCAGAAAACCCACTCAATATATCTCTATCTCAATTAAGACAGACCTAAGAGTCAGATAGGTCTGATGGACTGAATTATCTCTGCTGCTATGTGATTTACAAATGTGTTTGTTTGAATTTAAGTGGTGAGCACCGATTCAAGGTATGGGGCATCTTCCAATGATTGAATGTAGTAAAACTTAAAAATATAAGTGAGGATTCAGAATTCACCACCAGAATTCCCCACTATTGCTGTAGTTTTATTCATGTAATATAGTATCTTCCCCTGTTCACGTCTCTCCATGATTTGCCTACTTACCTCAGTAATACCCTCCATCCATGGAATTCTGCTGGGGCTGTTTCCAAAACTCTTGCTTCTTTGGAATCTCTGCTTCTTTGCCCAACATTGTTGGTTGTGCCAAAGTTCTCAATCAATATTTTCATCTCTTTTGCCTTCTGCACTTGCTTAAGTCTATCTCTCTGATCAACCCCCACCTGTTCTTCTGCAACCGCCACATGCTCCCATGAGGAAGTTGAACAGTTCATCAACTTTACCAACACCTTCCACCCCAATCTGAAATTCACCTGGACCATCTCAGCAACCTCCCTCCCCTTCCTGGACCTCTCCATCACCGTCTCTGGCGACTGACAAACCGTAGACGAATACTATAAGCCCACTGACTCCCACAGTTACCTAGACTACACCTCCTTCCACCCTACCTCCTGTAAAAACACCATCCCTTATTGCCAATTCCTCCTCCTCTGCCACATCTCTTCTCAGGATGACCAATTCCACCTCAAAGTCCCAGATGGCCTCCTTCCACGATCGTAACTTCTCTTCCCATGACGGTGCCCTCCGGCGTATCTCCTCCACTTCACGCACCGCTGACCTTGAACCCCACCCCTCCCAACGCAACCAGCACAGAACCCCGCGGTCCTCACCAGCCACCCCACCAAACTCCGCTTATCATGCATCATCCTCCGCCACTTCTGCCACCTCCAAACGGACTCCACCACCAGTGATATATTTCCCTCCCCACCCCTATCAGCATTCCGAAAAGACCATTCCCTCCGTGACTCCCTTGTCAGGTCCACACCCCCCAACCAGCCCACACCCACTCCTGGCACCTTTCCCTGCCACCATAGGAAGTGCAAAACCTGCCACCACACCATTCCCCTCATCTCTGTCCGAAGCCCCAAGGGATCCTTCCACATCCATTAGAAATTCAACTGGACCTCTCCCAATGTCATCTATTGCATCCGTTGCACCCGGTGTGGTCTCCCCTACGTCGGGGAGACAGGACACCTTGAGGATTGTTTCAGAGAACATCTCTGGGACACCCGCACCCACCAACTCCATTGCCTTGTGGCTGAACACTTCAACTCCCCCTCCATCTCCGTCAAGGACATGCAGGTCCTGGGCCGCCTCCACCGCCAAACCATTACCACCTGGAGGAGGAATGCCTCATATTCCACCTTGGGACCTTGCAACCACATGGGATAAATGTGGATTTCAATAGCTTTCTCATTTTCCCTCCCCCCCACATTATCCCAGTCTCAAGCCTCCAACTTGGCACTGCCCTCTGGACCCGTCCATCACTGCCCCCTCTGACCTCTGACTTTCTCCCTCACCTTCATCCACCTATCGCTTTCCCAGTGCCCCCCCCCCCCACCAAATATATTTCTCAGCGCTCGACCCACAAGCCTCATTCCTGATGCAGAGCTTATGCCCGAAACATCGATTCTCTTGCTCCTTGGATGCTGCCTGACCTGCTGTGCTTTTCTGGCATCACACTCTCAACTCCTCTCTGATAAAGAGTTTTGTCAACTATTCTACTATCTCCTCCTTTGGCTTAGAGCTGTAAAACACAGGATGAGACCATTTGTCATGTTGAGCTTGTGACTGCTGTCTGCAAGAGCATTTACATAGTCCAACTCTCTTGCAAATTGTTCCTTTCAGTGCCTATCCAATTTCCTCTTGAAAGTTATTACTTAATATGTCTCCACATAACACTTGGTGTGTGCCAGATCATAATAGGCATTTGCTCAGTAAGAAGGCCTTTCTTGCTATCTGCTCTTGTGATTTTACCCGTCACTTTAAAGACAACTCTTCCGACTCTTGACTCTTCTTCCAATTATGGAATTAATCTTTGGAATTCCTTGCCGGAGGGAATATAGGTAATTTACTATATTTCAGGCAGACATAGAGTTTTGGTAGACAATAGGTTATCGGTGGTGTACGAACAAGAAGGTGGAGCTAAGAGCACAGCCAAATCAGCCATGCAGCTCTTGAACAGTGGAGCAGGTTTGCAGGGCCAAATGCCTATTCCTCCTAAGTCCTGTGTCCCTTTATAAGTTCCCCATAGTTGCTGAAGACTTTGCATTTTCCCTAAAATGCGAGTCCAGTTTTGACTAAACCAGTTCTTAAAAGGTTGCAGTAAATTTATTTTTTTGTGTGCCATGCCCCTACTTAAGTGTGTGATTCTGTTTGCCTTTTTGCTTTTTCAATCTGCTTCTGCTCCCTTCAGTATTTTGTGTAGATACACTCTTTGGTCGCTTTACTCTGTTGTAAAATTACAACTTTTAAATTTAGATCACCTCGCCATATTCTTAGCAAACTGTATCATTCTTGGTGTTAAATTTCATCTGCCATGTGTTGACCCTCTCTCCATCCCTTGGAGGTTGTCATTGTGTTCCAGTCAGCTTACTACAGTTTTGTGTCATTGGCAATTTTAAAAATACTGGTTCATTCTTTACACCCAATTCAAAGTCATTAATATAGATCAAGAAAAGCGATGTCTCTCGTACTGCTCCTTGGGGAATCTCACCTTATGCCTTTTTTGATGTTTGGTTTTGCCTGATCACGCTCTTGTGAAAAGAGTAGTGATGTTCAGCCATGTTAAAACTGCAATGGAACTGGAAGTTGTTGCTTTCAGTGTGAGAGTTGAACTGTTAACAATGTGTCTGATCGAGACGAGCATGTACTGTGTCATAATCATTTGGCCCTGCAAAATTTTACTTTGGTTGATAACACCAATCTGCATTTACATAATGACTTCTTTGTTGCAAAGTATGACAAGACATTTAGCAGAAATTTAGGATATGTAACAGATCAGAGTTGGAGCACTGCAAGTTCTCTGGGGATTTTAAAGCTGGAAAAAATTAGAGATGAAGAAGTGTGGGCAAAATATATTAAATGTTCTGAAGCAATCAAAGACTTGCCTTTTATGACCCAAGAATGTATTGCCCAGGGAAGGTCTTTTAAAGCCTGCTGTCTGTTGTAATGTAGGAAAGTCCATGGTCAATTCACACACAGGAAGGTTCAACAAACATCAATGTGGTAATCTGTTCTGTTCTTCGTGATATTAGATGAAGGTGAAATATTTGGCTGTAGAAGTAGTGTCATGTGACCTTTTTACTTCCACCTGGCCAGTCAACACTCCGTCATTGAAGAGTGTGGGTCTCCTCCATGAAGTACAATCCACAGAAGTTTGGCAAGGACCATGTACATCAAAAATAATGATGTAATTCAAATAGTCAAAACATTAAATGTGATGTAAGATTTCTATCCTTGATTGATGCTCCTTTCTCCTATTTTCTGGTGGTACAAAATCTCTCTTTTGTGCATGATGAACTCCTAGCCAATACGAGTGCTTTGATCTGAACTGAAGAGTTATTTTACTTCAACCGTCAAATCGTTTCATCCATCATGGTTGCAAAAGAATGTTCTAATGTAGTTGATGGTATAATTCTTTATATCTTGTATGTGAACTGACTGTAGACTTTGCTACAGTACAGCATTTAAGAGATGCTGCCAGAGGAGCATACCAGAATATTTGGCATGAGAAACCATTCCACCATTGATAAGACCATAAGACATACGAGCAGAAATTAGGCGATTAAGCCCATCGTGTCTGGTCCACCCTTCAATCATGGCGGATTTCTCAATCCCATTCTCCTGCTTTCTCCCCATAACCCTTGATCCCCTTGATACTCAAGAACCTATCTATCTCAGTCTTAAATATACTCAATGACCTGGCCTCCACAGCCTTCTGTGGCAATGAATTCCATAAATTCACCACTCTAACTGAGGAAGTTTCTCCTTATCTCCATTCTAAATGGCCTTTCCTTTACTTTAAGGCTGTGCCCTTGGGTCCTGGTCTCTCCTACCATTGGAAATACCTTCTCAACATCTATTCTATCCAGGCCATTCAGTATTCTCTAAGTTTCAATTAGATCCCCCCATATCCTTCTAAACTCCATTGAATATAAACCCAGAGTCCTCAAACACTCCTCATTTGTTAAGCTTTTCATTCTTCGGACCATTCTCGTGAATCTTCTCTGAACACGGTCCAGGGCCAGTACATCCTTCCTGAGATATGGGGCTCAAAACTGCACACAATATTCCAAATATGGTCTGACCAGAGCATTGTAGAGCCTTTGAATTACATCCCTGCTTTTATATTCAAGTCCTCGCAAATAAATGCCATCATTGCATTTGCCTTCCTAACTACTGACTCAATCTGCAAGTTTATCTTGAGAAAATCCTGGGCTGTAACTCCCAACTCCCAACTCTGTCTGCACTTCAGACTTCTGAATTTTCTCCCCATTTAGAAAATATTCTTCCTACCAACGTGCATGACCTCTCACTTTCCCATATTGTACTCCAACACTTGTTGTGTTTTGCCCTTGAGGGAAGATACTTGATTGTCACATTGTGAGTTAACATGGCGAAATTCCAACAGCATCCAACTAAGCCAAATATTTCTCAGGTGTTGAAGTGTCAAAGAGGCCTGAATGAACAGCTCTCTACTTTGTTCCACAGTTAACCAGAGCTGTCTGGTGGGCAGAGAACTTGTGCATGTCTGACTTTGGAATCAGAGTTAACGGGAAGTATGAAGGTGTTGAGAAACATAACATGTGGGCGGCACGGTAGCACAGTGGTTAGCACTGCTGCCTCACAGCGCCAGAGACCCGGGTTCAATTCCCGCCTCAGGCGACCGACTGTGTGGAGTTTGCACATTCTCCCAGTGTCTGCTTGGGTTTCCTCCGGGTGCTCCGGTTTCCTCCCACAATCCAAAAATGTGCAGGTTAGGTGAATTGGCCATGCTAAATTGCCTGTAGTGTTAGGTGCAGGGGTAAATGTAGGGGAATGGGTCTGGGTGGGTGCGCTTCGGCGGGTCAGTGTGGACTTGTTGGGCCGAAGGGCCTGTTTCCACACTGTAAGTAATCTAATCTAATCTAATAACAGAAGTAGCTGAATGCACTGTGTCTCGGTCAGTTCATGACAGTGAAACCTGCCGCTCAGTGCAGCTTTTTGTTTGTTTCTGTTAAATTGTAGGTAAAGCAAGATTAATTGATGGACCAATGTTTAAAAATAGTGATTGAATCATCTATGTTAAACTCAGAGTTGAATGTTTACTGGGTTTTAACTTTCAATCCAAGTCACAAACCAAATGTTCCATGATCTGTTTGTCGACTCCTTTTTATCCATATCCAAATTGATAGGATTTTGTGTCTTGTCTTTTGCTTTTTTCTTGTTGCACCCTTAATATGCATAATATCAGTTTGACTGTGTCATTACATTAAAACTGGCTCCAGAAATGAAACATGGGCATGCAGGGCACCTACTGCTCCAAGTTCCTAGTGGGAATGAGGCCCACTTAAGGTGTGATCATTGTGGATTCTGATAGTGTCCCAGAATCCAATCCTGGTCATGACATAAGTGTCATGTACCTCATGTTGCAATTTATAGCTAACTGCTTTTGCAAATCCATGGGTGGACAGATCGTATGAAGGTACTAAAGTTTAGCTTGTGCAAGCTTACTAAAATTGGCTCTGCACACAGTAGTGCAGCTTTTCTGAAACTGAGGGCATGATTCAATGGGTATATCTACTTCGTATTGTGATGTCTGTCACGTGTGTTAATGCCGAAACTTGGAAGTGGCAGTATTTCTTAGTGTAGCGTTGCCAGCAGATTAAAGAATCCAAACACCAGGAAGCAGAGCTTGAATTGTGCATATCTTTGTGTGTCGATGTTCCCCTGCGTTGTGCTGTGAATTAGAAGCAGAGACCAGGTGAAGTGTACACAAACACTTACAGCTAGATGGAAAATAGCAATTTAAAAATTGAGGCACAGTTGCACAAACCTGGAGAAAGAGAAAATAAATTGGGGCTGGCAGTGATATTTGTTTTGTTACAAGGTTTTCTTCAGCCTTTACCTTGTTTCAGTTTTGATGGGGAAAAGGTTTCTCTGCATGAATTAGTCTGATTGAAATATGTATAATCAAGAGATGTGGTCAACTAATGCATGAGCAGAATTGCCTTTTTCGAACAAAAGCTGCTGTTTTATGAAATGTATGCTCGATGCCATCAAAACCAGAAATGTTAATCACTGAAGTTCTGTTGTCCAGTATTAAAATATCAATAATTGGGAGTTTTGAGAATTTCATTTCAGCTTCTAATATTGTGGAAACTTGAAGAAAACACAATTGATTCAACCCGAATAAATTCAGAGAATATTGGAGATCAAATCAGTTTTTATTTGTAACATTCCAAAAACTCAAGAAAGCAAGTGGATTAATAGGTATACTTCATGGACAGTATTTTTATTGACTTCTGGACGTAACAAAACACTGAGAGGGTTACTGTTGCTTTCCTACATGACAATAGCAACAACATTCCAAAAGGGAAGTGTTGCTGAACAAAGATACCTTGGAGCGCAGGTTCATAGCTCTTTGAAAGTGGAGTCGCAGGTAGATAGGATAGTGAAGAAGGCATTTGGTTTGCTTTCCTTTATTGGTCAGAGTATTGAGTAGAGGAGTTTCGAGGTCATGTTGTGGCTGTACAGGACATGGGTGAGGCCACTGTAAGAATATTGTGTGCAATTTTGGTCTCTTTCCTATCGGAAGGATGTTGTGAAACTTTTGAAAGGGTTCAGAAAAGATTTATAAGGATGTTACCAGAATTGGAGGGTTTGAGCTGTAGGCAAAGGCTGATTAAGCTGGGTCTATTTTCCTTGGAGTGTTGGAGGCAGAGGGGTGACCTTACAGAGGTTGTTAAGGTCATGAGGGGCATGGATAGGATAAATAGACAAGATCATTTTCTCTGGGGTGGGAGAATCCAACACGAGAGGGCATAGATTTAAAGTGAGAGGGGAAAGGTTTAAAAAGGGGCAACTTTTTCACACAGAGGGTGGTACATAGAACAATACAGCACAGAACAGGCCACATTTGTCCTAGCTTAAGCACCTATCCATGTACCTATCCAATTGCCACTTAAAGTTCACCAATGATTCTGACTCTGCCACTCCCACAGGCAGTGCATTCCTTGCCCTCACCACTCTCTGGGTAAAGAACCTACCCCTGACATTCCCCCTATACCTTCCACCCTACACCTTAAATTTATGTCCCCTCTGTTGTAAATGTGTATGGAATGAGCTGCCAGAGGAAGTGGTGGAGGCTGGTACAATTGCAACATTTAGAAGGCATCTGGATGGGTATATGAATAATAAGGGTTGAGAGGGATATGTGCCAGGTGCTGGCAAATGGGACTAGATTATTTTAGGATATCTGGTCGGCATGGGCAAGTTGGACCGAAGAATCTGTTTCAGTGCTGTACAGCTCTATGACTCTAAGTGCTGTTGTACTGACAACACTTTGCTTTCAGGTGTGCTGGGATATCGTACTGCAGCAAACCTGCGCCCAATGAGTTAAAGTTGCAAAACAGAAGCATTATTGCTGACATCAAATTCAACTGCTCTCTTCTCCCTCCAACCCAACATCACCCAGCCTTCCAACCCACCCAAATTTATTTGTGGCACCAAAGAAATGTCGGAGAGTATGATGCTGGAAAAGCACAGCAGGTCAGGCAGCATCCGAGGAGTAGGAGAATCGATATTTCAGGCATAAGCCCTTCATCAGGAAATCAGACTGTGCTTTTCCAGCACCACACTCTTCGACTCTGATCTCCAGCATCTGCAGTCCTCACTTTCTCCCACCAAAGAAATGTGTCTATTGCCGACATGCAATACTCAGTGGAACGATCAATGCATTGTAAGTGTATCTCATAATGTAACATCATGTAAAAAAATAGGTAGGATTATTTTCAGAAGGTGGTGGGGAGGGTCGGGGGAGAAGAAGGGAGAGAAAGGAAAGTCAGTGTTTTTCCATTTCAAAACCAGTCATCAATCAGGTGTTTCTGTTGGGTTTAGGCAGGGATGAAATTAACTTTTTAAATGGCCCTTGAAGGATGTTTAGATTATTGTGGAACCCAACTAGATTATGCAGTGGTTTTCCCAGTGTTTTATAGCTGCAAGAGGTCATACTTAGTAGAGTTAGACTAAATGAAAACCATTGCATCTATTAAATGTGCAGTGATTATAGTTTTTGCAGTGCAGTGATTAGGTAGCAGCCAAATAGCTACCTTTAGTTCCTGATTTAAAAAAAAATGTTTGTATTCCCATTTGTAATTATGAACATGGTGTAATAGACTGGTAGACTTTACAATTAAGTTTTTCTCATCATTTGCTTCATTTTAAAACAAAAGACGAGGATTGATGAGGGTAGGGCGATAGACATGATCAGTATGGACTTCAGTAAGGCATTCAATAAGGTTCCCTATGGGAGACTGATTAGCAAGGTTAGATCTCATTGAATACAGGGAGAACTAGCCATTTGGATACAGAACTGGCTCAAAGGTAGAAGACAGAGGGTGGTGGTAGAGGGTTGTTTGTCAGACTGGAGGCCTGTGATCAGTAAAATGCCACAAGGATTGATGCTGGGTCCACTACTTTTTGTCGTTTATACAAATGGTTTGGATGTGAGCATGAGGTATAGTTAGTAAATTTGGAGATGACCCCAAAATTGGAGGTGTAGTGGACAGCGAAGAAGGTTACCTCAGATTACAATGGGATCTTGATCAGATGGGCCAATGGACTGAGGAATGGCAAATGGAGTTTAATGTGGATAAATGTGAGGTGCTGCATTTTGGGAAGCTAAATCTCAGCTGGAATTATACATTGAATGGTAATGTCCTAGGGAGTGTTGCTGAAGAAAGAGACCTTGGAGTGCAGGTTCACAGCCCCTTGGAAGTAGAGTCACAGATAGATAGGATAGTGAAGAAAGCGTTTGATATGCTTTGGTACTGAGCACAGGAGTTGGGAGGTCATAATGTGGCTGCACAGGACATTGGTTAGGCCACTTTTGGAGTAATGCGTGCAATTCTGGTCTCCTTCCTATTGAAAAGATGTTGTGAAACCTGAAAGGGTTCAGAAAATATTTCCAAGGATTTTGCCAGGGTTGGAGGAGTTGAGTTGTGGGGAGAGGTTGAATAGGCTGTGGCTATTTTCCCTGGAGTGTCGGAGGCTGAGGGGTGACTTTATGGAGGTTTATAAAGTCATGAGGGACATGGATAGAATAAATAGACAGTCTTGACCCTGGGGTGGGGGAGTCCAGAACTAGAGGGCATAGGTTTAGGGTGAGAGGGGAAAGATATAAAAGAGACCTAAGAGGCAACTTTTTCACGCAGAGGATGGTACGTGTATGGAATGAGCTGCCAGAGGAAGTGGTGGAGGCTGGTACAATTGCAACATTTAAAAGGCATTTGGATGGGTATATGAATAGGAAGGGTTTGGAGGGATATGGGCCGAGTGCTGGCAGGGCTGACCAGATTGGGTTGGGATATCTAGTCAGCATGGACGAGTTGGACTGAAGCATTTGTTTCCATGCTCACACCTCTGTGACTCTATGACCAAATTGACTCCATGAGTGTCAATTCTGTAAAATTATCTTATTGGAGAATTACTTGGCAAAGAAACAGCTTGGCTAGGATTTCCATCACCTGAAATGTTCTTTTATTGGCATTAATACAGCATTTCTTTCCCAGTAAGGAATAGTTATATGCAGGTTTAACAAGTTGAGAAATGGCTTGCCTTTGAGACTAAACCTGGCACCCAGACAGATTAAGATTAAGGAGGTCCAGGGATATTTCCTTTGTACCTACATTTTGTCTGTAAGAATGACCCTGAACCTTCCATTTACCTGCCACTCCAACACACCACTGTGTTCCCATGCCAACATTTCTGTCTCGGGCTTGCCTGCAGTGTTCCAACAAAGCTCAGTGCAAGCTGGAGGTACAGCGTCTCATTTTCCGCTTGGTGACCTCGTAGGCTTCAGGACTGGATTATCAGGTTCAGCAATTTCAGAGCTTGAATGCCACCACCTATGTCTTTTACTAATTCCACTCTCCACGTTCTATCATGACATGATTTGCTTTCAGCACAGCCAAATCATTTTCACACAGTCATAATCCACTTATATTCCATGTAGCTTTTCTTCTCTGATTTATCAACAATCCCTTTGCTCTCACCTTTTGTTTTCTGGGCTTCATCTCCACCTATCAGCTCTGCTATTAGTTCTGAAGAAGGATGTCAGGACTTGGAACATTACTGCTTAAGATCAAGACAGAAAAAATTGAACATTTATTTTCAGACATTTGGAAGCAAGGTTGATGATAAGTCTTTCCTTGGTGAAAATAGCTTGTCAAATATCATTAGGTGGACAGTGAAGAAGGTTTCTAAAATTACAAAGAGATCTTGATTGATTGGGTCAGTGGGCTGAGGATTGACAGATGGAGTTTAATTTGGAGAAATAAGAGTTATTATAGTTTGATAAAGCAAACAAGAGCAGGACTTATGCAATTAAAAATAGGGCCTTGGGTAGTATTGTAGAATAGAGAGGTCTTGGTGTTGAGGTACATAGTTTTTTTAAGTTTGCGTCACAAGTAAACAGGGTGATTAAAAAGGCTTTTAGCACACTTGCTTTCATTGCTCAAACCTTTTGAGTATAGGAGTTGGGACATAATGTTGAGATTGTACAGGACATCAGTGAGGCCTCTTCTGGAGTACTGTGTGCAGTTCTGGTCACCCTGTCATAGGAAGGATATTATTGAGAAGTGATTTACTAGGATGTTGCTGGAAATGGACAGTTTGAGTTGTCGGGAGATGCTGAATAGACTGCTCCTTTTTTCACTGGAGTGTGGGAGGTTGAGGGGAGACCTTAAAGAGGTTTGTGGAAACATGAGAGGCATAGATAGGGTGAATGGCAGCGTCTTTTTCAGAGGGTGGGGTATTTCAAGACTGGGGGCATACTTTTAAGGTGAGCAGAGAAAGATTTGGAGGGGACAGGAGGGGCAATATTATTACAGAGAAGGTGGTTCATGTGTGAAGTGGACTGCCAGAGGAAGCAGTAGATGCAGGTGCAGTTGTAATGTTTGAAGGACATTTGGATGGGTTGATGAATGGGAGGAGTTTGGAAGGATCTGGGTTAAGCACAGACTGGTGGGACTAGTCTATTTGGGATTATGGTCAGCATGGACTGGTTGAACCCAAGGGTCTGTTTCCGTGCTGTATGATTCGATGACAGACATTTTCTTGAGTTTAAAGAAGCCCAAAGTCAATATAATAAGAGACTAACTGAGTTGTAGCACAAAGGACAATTCTAAATTAGAATAGTCAGAAAAATGCTGCATCTATAAGATTGATATGAAGTTTTTAAAAGGTCAATAAAATTGTCAAAATGAAGAAATCAGAATACTTAAACGAATTGAGTAAATTAAGAAATTCGTTTGCAAATAATTCAACTCACTTAATATATGAACTTAATCGAAGGTTTTTTTTAGAATAAGCAAGTAATATAAAAATGAACATAATCTAACAACTCATAACATTCAACACCACAGAATATAAGAAAGTAGGTTTGGATAGTTATAGAATTGTATAATTACCCCTAAGCTTCTCTTTTGTGTGTCTTAGCAGTTGACTGAGCCACATCACCACTTTCTTGGCATCTGAAGACAAACTGGTCATGCTTCGCAAGAGGCATGGTGGGCAAGGGAGTGGATGGGGTTGGGTGGAGAGCAGGGAATTGGTTATGTGGTCAGTATTGGAAAAGGACATCTTTGCATTATATCCTTCGACATGAATATTGCCGTTTCTGCTTCGTGCTGATGGATATAGAGACACAACCTTCAGAATGTTATTATTCAAGAACTGCAACTTTGTGTGAACTTTATAGGAGTACAGATAAATGCTTTTATTACCTGAGAGCTGATTCAGGAGAGGATCATCGTGCTCAGACTGAGAACTGTGTTCAACAAGGTGTCAAAACAGCAGGATGGGTATTCTTTTCAGGTCACGAGGGAGGAAGGAAAGGATTTTCAGCATGTTTCACTGAAACCGAGAGAGGAAGCTTAGAAGAAATAGTCAAAGGAACAAACTGCAACAACTCCTCAGCTTACTACTACCCATGGGAAAAGCTGTAGAAAGGGAATACTTCATGGATGTTATGCTTTATAACCGAGTTTCAACATCAGAGTGAGGAATGTAATGTGATACATAAAAATAATGTTTGAAATTTTAATAGTAAGTACTAGAAATATGCAAAAGGAAATATGTCTTGATTGAGATATCACTCTTCAGTCCTGGTGAAGCATCTTGATTGAAACATCATTGTTCTTTTTCTTGTATACTGATTGCAATACTGTTTATTTGAAAACATTCTATGGATTGCATGGGGTTAAAAATGATGGCAAGGATTGAAGTGGACAGCTCTCCAGGGAAACAGACTTGTGTGCCTTCCATATGGCTTTTCCGTTCAAGATCCCCAAGTTTATCTTGATTGGGAATACGTTGGATGTGACTCCCTCTGGTTCTCAGGATAACATTGATTTAGGCTCCAGGAAGTCTGTTGAAATGACAACCATGTATTATTTGTTTAAGAATTGACTGAGCTGAGGAAAGGTTAATTTAACATTTAAATATGTTGAGACACTGTCATATAATTTCTTCATTTGTGTAGTAAATTGAAGTATGGCTCTTTTATCTCATTTAAGTTATTCAAGCCCTTAAACTGGTTTTTGGTGATTGTTTTCTATAACGTTTTGCAGTGTTTTATGTGTCATCTCCAATCATCAAAAACTATAATACAGAAGCAAGATCCTATGGACTCTCGAAACCTGAGATAAAAATCAGGAATTATGGCAGAACTCAGGCCATGCAGCATATGTGCAGAAATAAACCTAGCAGATGTGACCAGCCAATGACCTTCCACCAAAATTGCTCAAGTTCAAAATTGAGTGGAGGTAATGGTGGGGTGTGCTAAATTGGAAAAAGAATGAAGTGGAAGGTCTACAACAAGGTGGAAGAGGAGGAAGATGAAATGACAGCTAATGAGGATAAAGGGTACGGTAATAGAATATGGAAAGAAACAAACAATATTTTTCAAAGTGTAAATGTACAACACGGAAACAGACCCTTGGATCCCATCTCGTTCATGCCGACCAGATGTTCTCAGCTCAGCTCATCCCATTTGCCAGCATTTTGTGCATATCCCTCTAAATCCTTTCTCTTCACATGCCTTTCGAAATGTCTTTTAAATGCTGTAATTGTATCAGCCTCTGCATTTCTCTGGACTTCCTCCCCTGCCTAATTCTGGTCTCCTTCCTATCGGAAAGATGTTGTGAAACTTGAAAGGGTTCAGAAAAGATTTACAAGGATGTTGCCAGGGTTGGAGGATTTGAGCTATAGGGAGAGGCTGAACAGGCTGGGGCTGTTTTCCCTGCAGCGTCGGAGGCTGAGGGGTGACCTTATAGAGGTTTACAAAATTATGAGGGGCATGGATAGGATAAATAGACAAAGTCTTTTCCCTGGAGTGGGGGAGTCCAGAACTAGAGGTCATAGGTTTAGGGTGAGAGGGGAAAGATATAAAAGAGACCTAAGGGGCAACGTTTTCACGCAGAGGGTGGTACGTGTATGGAATGAGCTGCCAGAGGAAGTGGTGGAGGCTGGTTCAATTGCAACATTTAAGAGGCATTTGGATGGGTATATGAATAGGAAGGGTTTGGAGGGATATGGGCCGGGTGGTGGCAGGTGCGACTAGATTAGCTTGGGATATCAGGTTGGCATGGACAAGTTGGACCGAAGGGTCTGTTTCCATGCTGTACATCTTTATGACTCTATGCCTGTTTTAAAACTAATAGAATTATGGTTGCTGGCCCCAAAGTCCTCCCCCACTGATGCCTCAGTCACCTACCCTGCCTTATTTCCCAAGAGTAGGTCAAGTTTTGCACCTTCTCTAGTAGGTACATCCACATATTGAATCAGACCACTTTCTTGTTCACACTTAAATAAATTCCTCTCCATCTAAACCATTACCACTATGGCAGTCCCAGTCTATGTTTGGAAAGTTAAAATCCCCTACTATAACCATCCTATTACTTTTCAAGATAACTGAAATCTCTTTACAAATTTGTTTCTCAATTTCCTGCTGAATAGGGGTCAATAATACAATCCCACTGAGGTGATTATTCCTTTCTTATTTCTCAGTTCCATCCATGTAATGTATTTGCAGGCATATCCTCCCTAAGTCTAGCTGTAATGCTATCCCTTATCAAAATGCCACTCCCCCTCCTCTCTTGCTTCCCTTTCTGTCCTTCCTGTAGCATTTGTATCCTGGAACATTAAGCTGCCAGTCCTGTCCATCGCTGAGCTATGTTTCTGTAATTGCTATGATGTCCCAGTTCCATGTTCCTAACCATGCCCTGAGTTCATCTGCCTTCCCTGTTAGGCCCCTTGCATTGAAGTAAATGCAGTTTAATTTATCAGTCTTACCTTATTCTCTGCTTTGTTCCCACCTGTCCTGACTGTTTAACTCGCTCCTTTTCCCAACTGTACTAGTTCCAGATTGATCTCTTTCCTCATTATTTCCTGGATCCCAATTTACTAGTTTAAATTCTCCCGAACAGCTGTAGCAAATCTCCCTGCCAGTATATTAGTCCCCTTCCATTTCGGGTGCAATCCGTCCTTCTTGTACAGATCACTTCCACACCAGAAGAGATTCCAATGATCGTAAACTATGAATCGTTCTCCCCTGCACCAGCTCCTCAGCCATTCATTCATCTGCTCTATCCTCCTATTCCTATCCTTACTAGCTCGTAACATCAGGAGTAATCCAGATATTACTAATTTTGAGGACCTCCTTTTTAAATTCCTGCCTAACTTTAAATATTCTTCCTTCAGAAACTCATCCCTTTTCCTTCCTATGTAGTTAGTTTCAATGTGTACAATGACCTCCTGCTGGTCTCTCTCCCCTTTGAGAATGTTCTGCACCTTCTCTGAGATATGCTGAGCAGCTGCAATCAATTATCTTTGTCCAGAAGGAGGTCATTCAGCCCATTATATCCGCATTCGCTCTTTGAATGGACTTTGATTTAGTATCATTCTGTTGCCTTTTCCACACAATCCTGAACATTATGTCCATTCACATCATCATGTCATGGTGTCTCGAATGCCTTAATTGAACCTGTCTCCTCCACATTTCCAGCAATGCATTCAAGACCCAAAGTATACACATTTTCTCAGGTCACATTTGCTGCTTTTGCAAATTGCTATTAAGCTGTGCCCCTTCATTCTTTAACAAATGAAAACACTTTCTCTCTATCTACTCTGATCAGACCCCTCAACTCTTTGAAAAATATGACCTAATCTTCTCTTGGCCTTTTTCTCTGCAAGGAAAACAACTTCACTTCTCCAATTTACTTGCATCCAGAAGGATCCCATCCCACTCCTGCACTGACTCTAAAGCATTCACTTGCATCATGAGGTGTGGCTCCCAGAACTGTATACAGTACTCAGCTGAGGTCTACCTAATGTATTATACAAGTTCAGCATAACCCCCTTGCTCTTAATGTATGCCCCTTTTTGCAAAGCCTGGGATACTATATCTGTTATGAATTGCAGTCTTCATCTGTCCTGTCATTTTTAACGAATAATGTGCATAAGTTATAATCCTAAAGAAAATGAGTGTAAAATAAAAACCTGCCAAGAAATGAACAAATTAAATGAGAATACAGCTTTCAATGTGAAATTCATTATTGACTGAGGAAGGTAAAGAATCAAAAGGTCAGGTGCAGTTTCTTGAGCTTGCTTTGAGCTGCATTGGAACACAGCAGGAGACCCCCATGCTGAGAAAGAGGGCTCAATGTGAGAACAGGGTGGAAAATTAATTTACCAAGTTGTGGTCATGTTTGCCTGCTGAATAAAGGTGTTGTGCAAAGCAGTCATCTGATCCACTTTTCATCTCCCCAATGTTGAGTAAGTCTCATTTAGTGGTGAATTCAGTTTTTAAATTGAAAGATTACACAATTGAGTACACTGAGGAGGGAAAGGGTAATACAGCAGTTGTAGAGATTCAAGTAATTTGGCAATAGTTATCATCCCTTCTAAATAGAATTGGGAGTCCCATGTTATATGTTCCCCACCTGATGCCAGGGTGAGGAACGATTGAACCAGTTTAAAACGATATTGAAAGGGGTATGTAGGAAGTAGTTGGAAATGCTAACTTTTCCACCTTACTATTTCCCACCTATACTTGGGACCAACAACATCGGGAAGAGAAGAGTTCTTGTTTGGAGAATACTAGAAGCTAAAATAACAAGATCTCAAGAGTTATCAATCGATTCTTATCCTAGTCTCATGCAAATTGATGTAAAGGATGAGCAAGCTAAGGAGGGGAACATACCTGAATGTAATCTATAGACCAGTGAGCTTGATGCCTGTCGTGATTTTGAATCAATTATTAGGGATGTTGTAGCTGGGCACTTAGGAAATCTGAGGTAATTGGGAAGAGTCCGCATGGTTTTGTGACAAGGAAATTAGTTGATGTATTGACATTCTTTCAATGAATAATGGGTGCTGTGGATAAAGATGTCCTATCGACATACTTGTACTTCTGAAAGGCATTTGATGGGGTCCTGTGAACAAGCTTATTGTGCAAAGTTCATGGTTAGGAGGTAACATTATGACATAGATAGATGATTGACCAGCTGATAAAATGTATAGTCGAGAGTGTGATGCCAGAAAAGCACAGCAGGTGAGGCAGCATCCGAGGAGCAGGAGAATCAATGTTTCGGGCAAAAGCCCTTCATCGGGAATGAGGCTTGTGGGTCGGGGCTGAGAGATAAATGGGAGGGGAGTGGGGTTGGGGAGAGGTAGCTGGGAAAGCGATAGGTGGATGAAGGTGAGGGAAAAAGTGATAGGTCAGAGCGGGCAGTGATGCTCTGGTCTGGAGGGCGGTGCCAAGCTGGAGGCTTGGGACTGGGATAATGTGGGGGGAGGGGAAATGAGGAAGCTGTTGAAATCCACATTTATCCTGTGTGGTTGCAAGGTCCCAAGGCAGAATATGAGGCGTTCCTCCTCCAGGCGTAGGGTGGTAACAGTTTGGCGGTGGAGGAAGTTCAGGACCTGCATGTCCTTGACAGAGTGGGAGGGGGAGTTGAAGTGTTCAGCCACAGAGCTGTGGGGTTGGTGGGTGCGGGTGTCCCAGAGATGTTCTCTGAAACGATCCAAAAGAAGGTGTCCTGTCTCCTCGTTGTTGGGGAGATCACACTGGGTGCAATGGATGCAGTAGATGACATTGGTAGAGGTGCAGGTAAACTTATGGATGTGGAAGGATCGCTTGGGGCCTTGGACGAAGGTGAGGGGAGTGGTGTGGGTCCAAGGTTTGCACTTACTGCGGTGGCATGGAAAGGTGCCAGGAGTGGGGTGTGGACTAGTGGGGGGCGTGGATCTGACAAGGGAGTTTGGTGGTGAGCTCTGTTTGGAGGTAGCGGAAGTGGTGAAGGATGATTCGGTGTATACGGAGGTTGGTGGGGTGGAAGGTGAGGACCAGGGGGGTTCTGTGCTGGTTGCATTGGGCAGGCTGGTGGCAGTGCATGAAGTGGAGGAGATGCGCTGGAGGGCATCGCCAACCACGTTGGAAGTTGCGATCGCGGAAGGAGGCAGCCACCTGGGATTTTGAGGTGGAATTGGCCATCCTGAGAACAGATGCGGCCGAGGCAGGGGAATTGGGAATAAGGGATGGTGTTTTTACAAGAGGTAGGAAATGTAGTCTTAGTAGTTGTGGGAGTCGGTGGGCTTGCAGTCTTTGTCTGTGGTTTGTCATTCGCCAGAACCAGTGATGGAGAGGTCCAGGAAGGGAAAGGAGGTTGCCTGGATGGTCCAGGTGAACTTGAGTTCAGGGTGGAAGATGTTAGTAAAGTTGATGATTTATTCAACCTCCTCATGGGAGCATTAAGCAGCACCGATACAGTCATTGATGTAGCGGAGGAACCAGCTTCTACTCTATTTTTATTCCTGGATCTGCCTCCCCAGGACCTCATGAGATTTGACCAGCTCCTGAACCAGGGTCTGGTGAGTAAGCAAGCCCACTCCTTCAGTTGGCTGGGCTGTTGCCCCGGCCCTGGGCAAGCTTCCTCCTTTTCTTGAGATGCTGCAGCTGCAGGGACAAAGGTAAGTCAATTTTTTACTGTGTTTTTACTCACAATAAAGTGTTTGGGATGGTTTCATCTCTGTCAGGTTGGTGTTGCAGCATGGAGCCCAACAAATGCAATCCTAACAGGACGCCACCATCTCAGTTCCCCCGATTAAAAATTTACAATTTTTTCTTTTTATTATTTGTCTTTTATTTGGTTGTTTGAAGAAAAGCAAAGCGGTGAAATATTAGAAATTATTTATGTCAAGTAATAAAGTAATTAACTAAGTAGATGTGGCTGTCAGGTGATGTGCTGTGGCTGTATGATGTGGGAGCTGGCTGATCCCATTGCGAAGGGCAGTGACCACATCTGCAGCAAGTGTTGGTTGCTGGAAGAACTCCGGATCAAAATTGATGATCTGGAATCTGAGCTTCAAACACTGTAGCACATCCGGGAGGGGGAGAGTTACCTGGATGCTTTGTTTCAAGAGGCAATCACACCAGGTAGATTAAGTAATTCGAATTCAACTAGTGATCAGGGACAACAGGTTGTGATTGCAAGTGAGGCAGGTAGGGGGATCTTGAGTTCAGGAATGGAGGACCCTCCACTTTTGATCTTATCGATTGTTGCTCCCTGTGTGGCTAAGGAAAAGGCTGCAGGAGGGATGAGCCAGCTGACCACATTACCATGTTGCAGAAGGCCATTCAAGAGGGAGGAACAAAAAAACAGGTGGTAGTTATAGGGGATTCTATATTTAGGGGGATACATCGGGAGTCCTGCATGGTGTGTTGCTTGCCTGATGTCAGGGTGCAGGACATCTCTGACCAACTTGAAAGGCCATTGGAGCAGGAGCGGGAGGATCCAGTTGTTGTGGTCCATGTTGGGACAAACAGCATCAGCAAGGCTGGGATGGAGGACCTGTTTGGGGATTATCGAGCACGAGGAACAAAATTAAGGAACAGGTTCTCGAGGGTCATAATCTCCGGATTACTGCCCAAGCCACGTGCAAATTGGCTTAGGGATAAGAAAATTAGGGAAGGAGAGTGGGGTGGGAAAGAGGAATTCCATTTCATGGGCATTGGCATTAGTATTGGAACCAGGGGGAATTCTACTGATGGGACGGTCTCTACCTGAACCGATCTAGAACCAGTGTTCTAGCAAAAAGGATAAATCGGGTGGTCACTCGGACTTTAAACTAGTGGTTTAAAGTCGGGGGCGGGGGGGGAAGGGAGAGGGAAAGCAACAGGAAGTATCATGGTAAATAAAAAGATAAGCAGCAGGTTAGCATGTGTGTAGGAAGGTTAAGTTCAAGGCAGACCATGAAAGAAGCAAAAAGGAAGAATAACTCCGGAGATGTTGGGAATCATGAGGATACAAAAGCTAGCATAAGGGCACTTTACCAGAATGCTCATGGCATTCGTGACAAGGTTGATGAGTTAACAGTATAAATAATTGTGAATGAATATGATTCAGTAGCCATTGTGGAGACATGATTACAGAATGGTCACGACTGGAAGTTAAATATCCAGGGATACCAGGCTATTCGGAAGGACAGTCAGGAATGCAAGGGAGGTGGTGCAGCTTTGATGGTCAAGGATGACGTCAGGGCGGTGCTGAGAGATGATATAGGTTCTATAGAGAATGAGCTGAAAATGTGTTGCTGGAAAAGCGCAGCAGGTCAGGCAGCATCCAAGGAACAGGAGAATCGACGTCTCGGGCATAAGCCCTTCTTCAGGACCCGAAACGTCGATTCTCTTGCTCCTTGGATGCTGCCTGACCTGCTGCGCTAATCTCCAGCATCTGCAGTCCTCAGTTTCTCCTCTATGGAGAATGTGGTTGAATTCATTTGGATGAAAATTAGAAATTCTAAGAAGAAAACGTCACTGATAGACTTAGTCTATAGGCTGCCAAATAATAACATCACATTGGGGCGGACAATAAATGAAGAAATAACTAATGCCTGTAAAAACGTACGGCAATTGTCATGGGGGATTTTAATCTACATGTTGATTGGTCAAACCAGCTCAGTCAGGTTAGCCTTGAGGAGGAGTTCATTGAGTGTATCTGTGATAGTTTTCTTGAACAGTGTGTAATGGAACTGATGAGGGAGCAAGCTATCCTAGATCTGGTCCTGTGTATAATTAATGACCTCATAGTCAGAGATCCTCTTAGAAGGAGTGATCAAAGTATGGCTGAACTTAAAATATAGCTGGATAGTGTGAAGATAAAATCCATTCAGGGTCCATTCTGGTGCCAGCAGCAGAAGAGCGGGAGCTCGGACTAGGGGCATGTCGGGCAAGGTGAGTCACTGATTTAAAACTTTAAAAGCTTACATCAAGCACTGGCAGCGGCAACACCTCCTGAAAGCAAAAAGTTTTGGAAAGGAGGGACTTTTATTTCCCCTCAGCTATATAAGGGAGTGTTTTCTAAACCTGAGACCCTCCCACCCATCCACCTCCTCTAACCTTAAACACCAGGGACACATTAGGTAAGTTTCTCTTCTTTTTTACTTTCTGATAAGCGGGCTAGCAGGGATGGCAGTGCAGGGAGAGGAATGTTCCTCCTGCATGATGTTTGAGTTAAGGGATGCCATTAGTGTCCCATCTAAGTACATCTGCAGGAAGTGCACCCAACTCTTGATAGATAAGAGTTACAGGGAAGTAGTTACTCCTAGGCACGAAGAAAGCTGGGTAATTGTTAGAAAGGGGAATAAACAGTCAGTCCAGGGATCACCTGTGGTCATTCCCCTGAAAAACAAGTATACCATTTTGGATACTGTTGGGGGGATGACTTACCAGGGCATGCACTTGGATGTAGGTCTCTGGCACAGAGTCTATCCCTGTTGCACAGAAGGGAAGGGAGGAATCGAGGAGAGTGTTAGTCACTGGGGACTCAATAGTTAGAGGGTCAGATAGAAGGTTTGTTGAGAACAAGAGAGACTCACGGTTGGTGTGTTACCTCCCAGGTGCCAAAGTCCGTGATGTCTCGGATCGTGTCTTTGGGGTCCTGAAGGGAGAGGGTAACCAGTCCCAAGTTGTGGTCAACATGGGTACCAACGACATCGGTAGAAAGAGTAATAGGGATGTAAGGCAGGATTTCAAGGAGCTAGGGTGGAAGCTGAGAGTGAGAACAAACAAAGTTGTTATCTCTGGATTGTTACCACTGCCACGTGATAGCGAGGTGAAGAACAGAGAAAGATTTCAGCTCAACACGTGGCTGCAGGGATGGTGCAGGAAGGAGGGTTTCAGGATTATGGATAATTATGGATAATTGGTGTTCTTTCTGGGGAAGGTGGGACCTCTACACACAGGACAATCTTCACTTGAACCGGGGTGGGTGGGGGGGGAGGGTACTAATATCCTGGGTGGGAAATTTACTAGTGCTATTCGGGTGGGTTTAAATTGGCTCAGTGGGGGGGGGAGTATGGGAAACTGTGATGTAGTTTCAGTACACAAAAGGATGAGAGTAGGGAGGACATGGACAGGAATTCAGTCACAGGTGTATGCTGGCAGACAGCAAGCTGGTTTGAGGTGTGTCTACTTCAATGTCAGGGATATCTGGAATACGGTAGGTGAACTTACAGCATGGATAGGTACTTGGGACTTTGATGCTGTGGCCATTTTTGAGACACGGATAGAGCAGGGTCAGGAATGGATGTTGCAGGTTCCAGGGTTTAGATTTTTGATCAAAATCATGAAAGAGGGGGAGGTGTGGCTTTGCTAGTCAAGGGCGGTATAACGGTGGCAGAAATAACTTTTGACGAGGACTCGTCTACTGAGGTGGTAAGGGCTGAGGTTAGAAACAGGAGAGGAGAGGTCACACTGCCGGAAGTTTTTTATAGGCCTCCGCAAAGTTTCAGAAATGAGATAACGAGAATCCAGAAAAAGTGTATTCCTGTCAGGGTGAAAGGAAAGGCTGGTAGGTATAGGGAATGCTGGATGACTAAAGAACTTGAGGGTTTGGTTAAGAAAAAGAAGGAAGCATATCTAAGGTATAGACAGGATAGATCGAGTGAATCTTTAGAAGAGAACAAAGGAAGTAGGAGTATACTTAAGAGGGAAATCAGGAGGGCATGAGATAGCTTTGGCAAATAGAATTAAGGAGAATCCAAAGGATGTTTACAAATATATTAAGGACAAAAGGGTAACTAGGGAGACAATAGGGCCCCTCAAAGATCAGCAAGGCGGCCTTTGTGTGGAGCTGCAGAAAATGGGGGAGATATTAAATGAGTATTTTGCATCAGTATTTACTGTGGAAAAGGATATGGAAGATATAGACTGTAGGGAAATGTATGGTGACAACTTGCAAAATGTCCAGATTACAGAGGAGGAAGTGCTGGATGTCTTGAAACAGGTAAAGGTGGATACATCCCCAGGACCTGATCAGGTGTACCTTAGAACTCTGTGGGAAGCTAGAGAAGTGATTGCTGGGCCTCTTGCTGAGATATTTGTATCATCGAAAGTCACAGGTGAGGTGCTGGAAGACTCAAGGTTCGCAAACGTGGTGCCACTGTTTAAGAAGGGCGGTAAAGACAAGTCAGGGAACTATAGACCGGTGAGCCTGACCTCGGTGGTGGGCAAGTTGTTGGAGGCAATCCTGAGGGACAGGATGTACATGTATTTGGAAAGGCAAGGACTGATTCGGGATAGTCAATATGGCTTTGAGCGTGGGAAATCATGTCCCACAAAATTGGTTGAGCTTTTTGAAGAAGTCACAAAGAAGATTGATGAGGGCAGAGCAGTAGATGTGATCTATATGGACTTCAGTAAGGTGTTCGACAAGGTTCCCCATGGGAGACTGATTAGCAAGGTTAGATCTCATGGAATACAGGGAGAACTAGCCATTTGGAAACAGAACTGGCTCAAATGTAGGAGACATAAGGCGGTTGTAGAGGGTTGTTTTTCAGACTGGAGGCCTGTGACCAGTGGAGTGCCACAAGGATTGGTCTCTACTTTTTGTCATTTACATAAATGATTTTGATGCGAGCATAAGAGGTACAGTTAGTAAGTTTGCAGATGACACCAAAATTGGAGGGGTAGTGGACAGCAAAGAAGGTTATCTCAGATTACAACAGGATCTTGACCAGATGGGCCAATGGGCTAAGAAGTGGCAGATGGAGTCTAATTCAGATAAATGCGAGGTGCTGCCTTTTGGGAAAGCAAATCTTAGCAGGACGTATACACTTAATGATAAGGTCCCAGGGAGTGTTGCTGAACAAAGAGACCTCGGAGTGCAGGTTCATAGCTCCTTGAAAGTGGATAAGATAGTGAAGGCGGTGTTTGATATGCTTTCCTTTATTGGTCAGAGTACAGGAGTTGGGAGGTCATGTTGCGGCTGTACAGGACATTGGTTAGGCCACTGTTGGAATATTGCATGCAATTCTGGTCTCCTTTCTATCGGAAAGATGTTGTGAAACTTGAAAGGGTTCAGAAAAGATTTATAAGGATGTTGCCAGGATTGGAAGATTTGAGCTATGGGGAGAGGCTGAACAGGCTGGGGCTGTTTTCCCTGGAGGGTCGGTGGCTGAGGGGTGACCTTATAGAAGTTTACAAAATTATGAGGGGCATGGATAGGATAAATAGGCAAAGTCTTTTCCCTGGGGTCGGGGAGTCCAGGACTAGAGGGCATAGGTTTAGGGTGAGGGGAAAGATATAAAAGAGACCTAAGTGATAACTTTTTCACACAGAGGGTGGTATGGATATGGAATGAGCTGCCAGAGGAAGTGGTGGAGGCTGGTACAATTGCAACATTTAAGAGGCTTTTGGATGGGTATACGAATAGGAAGGGTTTGGAGGGATATGGGCCGGGTGGTGGCAGGTGGGACTAGATTAGGTTGGGATATCTGGTCAGCAAGGACAGGTTGGACCGAAGGGTCTGTTTCCATACTGTATATCTCTATGACTATATGAGGGATGTGGAGGAGACGATTGGCAAATCAATTCTGTGCAGGACTGAAAGGAACAGGGTGGTCATTATGGCAGACTTCAACTTCCCCAACATTGACTGGAAATGCTATAACTCAAATACATCGGATGGATCAGTTTTTGTCCAATGTATACAGGAGGGTTTCCTGACACAGTATGTCAAAGGGCCGATAAGAGGGGAGGCCACACTGGATCTGGTATTTGGTAATGAACCAGGCCAGGTGTTTGATTTAGTGGTAGGTGAGTACTTTGGAGTGAGTGACCATAATTCAGTTACGTTTAGTTTAGCAATAGAAAGGGATAGGTACATGCCATAGGGCAAGAGTTATAGATGGGGGAAGGGCAATTATAACGCGAGTGGGCAAGACTTGGAGGCATAGAATGGGGCAGCAAAATGTAAGGGATGGGGACAGTTGAAATGTGGAACTGGTTTAAGGAACAGATATTGCGTGTCTTTGATAGGTATGTCCCTGTCACGCAGGGAGGAAATGATAAGGTAAGGGCAGGTTCACTAAAGAAATTGTATCTCTTGTTAAGTGAAGCTTATGTGATGTTGAGGCGATGGAGAGTTACAGAGTAGTTGGGAAGGATTTAAAGAGAGAGTTAAGAAGAGCAAGGAGGGCACATGAGCAGTCTTTAGCAGGTATAATAAAGGAGAGCCCTAAAGCTTTCTATAGGTATGTGAGGAATAAAAGGATGACTAGGATGGGAATAGGGCCAGTCAAAGACAGAAGTGGGAAGTTGAGTGTCAATCCTGTGGAGATTGGAGAGGTGCTAAATGAATATTTCTCATTTGTTTTCACCTAAGAAAAGGAGAATATTGTAGAAGAGAAGACTGAGATATGGGCTATTAGACTAGAAAGGATCAAGGTTAGTAAGGAGGAGGTGTTATCAATTCTAGAAGGTGTGAAAGTAGCTAAGTTCCGGATGGGATTTATCCGAGCATTCTCTGGAAAGCTAGGGAGGAGATGGCCGAGCCTTTGGCCTTGATATTTGAGTTGTCATTGTTTACAGGTTTAGTACCAGAGGACTGGAGGATTGCAAATGTTGTGCCCTTGTTCAAGAAGGGCAGTAGAGATGACCCAGTGAGCCTTATAGACCAGTGAGCCTTATGTCTGTTGTCGGAAAAGTTTTGAAAAGGATTATAAGAGATAGAATTTATAATAATCTAGGAAGCAGCAATCTGATTGGAAATAGTCAACATCCATTTGTCAAGGGCAGGTAGTGTCTCTCAAACTTCATTGAGTTTTTTGAGAAGATGACCAAGCATGTGAATGAGGGTAGGGCAGTTGACGTGGTATACATGGACTTCAGTAAAGCCTTTGATAAGGTTCCACATGGTAGGTCATTGGATAAACTGTGGAGGCATGGGATTGAAAGTGACTTGGCAGTTTGGATTAGGAATTGGCTTTCTGTAAGAAGGCAACAAGTGGTGGTTGATGGAAAATATTCAGCCTGGAGTCCGGTTATTAGTGTTGTGCCACAAGGATCTGTTTTGGGACCACTGCTGTTTGTCATTTTTATAAATGACTTGGACGCAGGCATAGGTGGATGGGTTAGTAAGTTTGCAGATGATACTAAAGTCGGTGGAGTAATGGACAGTGTGGAAGAATGTTGCAGGTTGCAAGGGGACTTGGATAAACTACAGAATTGAGCTGAAAGGTGGCAAATGGAGTATAATGCAGATAAATGGGAGGTAATTCAGTTTGGGAAGAATAACAGGAAGGCAGAATACTGGGTGAATGGAAAGATTCTTGGTAGTGTGGGTGTGCATAGGGATCTTGGTGTCTATGTACATAGATCCCTGAAAGTTGCCACCCAGGTTGATAATGCTGTTAAGAAGGCATGCGGTGTGTTAGGTTTTATTGGTAGAGGGATTGAATTCCGGAGCCGTAGTGTTATGCTGCAACTATGCAAAATGCTGGTGCAGCCACACTTGGAATATTGTGTACAGTTTTGGTTGCCCCAATACAGGAAGGATGTGGAAGCACTGGAAAAAGGTGCAGAGGAGATTTACCAGGATGTTGCCTGGTCTGGAGCGAAGGTCTTATGAGCAAAGCCTGAGGGACTTGGGTCTGTTCTCATTAGAGAGAAGGTGGCCAAGAGGAGATTCAATACAGATATACAAGATGGTCAGCGGATTAGATAGGGTGGACAGTGAGAATCTTTTTCCTCTGATGATGATGATAGCTTGTACGAGGGGGTGTAACTGCAAGTTGAGGGGTGAAAGATTTAAGATGTCAGAGGCAGGTTCTTTACTCAGAGTAGTAAGGGCATGGAATCCCCTGCTTACCAATGTAGTTAAGTCAGCCACATTAGGGGCATTTAAACAGTCCTTGAATAAGCATATGGATGTTGATGGGATATTGTAGGGGGATGGGCTTAGATTATTCACAGGTTGGCGCAACATCGAGGGCTAAAAGGCCTGTTTTGTGCTGTATTGTTTTATGTTCTATGTAAACTAGAAGATTTGGAAAACTTAAAATTAAAATAAAATTAGTTTTATTAGCCAATGATATTAAGTGGTAGAGGCATGGGAGGGTACATAAAGTTAGGTTCCAGATCATCCAGGATCTTATTCGATGATGGATCAGACTTCGGCTACATAGCATATTTCTGTTCCATTCTGCTTCTCACTTCATTATTTATTTACCAGTCAAAAAGCTCTTGCTATTTTCTGAAGGCCATCCTAGGGTCCACAGAGGCTGAAATTGACAAGCTGACTCAATATTTGGAGACCTTCCAATGCATGAGCAAATCAGTCAGCTGATCCTGATGAAACTCCACTTCCAAGGAACGATTACATAGCTGGGGGCCTCATGCATGTACCTGCTAACTGATTCCTGATGTTAATCGGCATGCTGGCTGGCACCTTCAACTTCTATTTATAACCAGCCGACTGAATCCCTGACTTACTGTTCATGATATATTTGAGAAAGCAAGAAGAAATCAGAGCGACCATGCAAAGTGAACAACAAATCAAATCAATAATATAGGTCTATCCAGATATGAACAATTATAAACTAAAATTATAAGAGTAGGTGAATGAGTTCACCTAGAGATTGTAAATGTTTGGAGGAAAAAAAATTATCAATAAAAATGGAATGAAGTCCATTTCAAATTGTGCTGTGCTGAGTACTGCCTACTAGCAGCAGCAATAATAGTAATACAGCTACGTGCTCAAACCATATAGTGAGAAACATAATGGGAGATCACTAATTTGCGATGCATGCTGCTGTGTTTCAAATCATTTGCGAAAGAGATGGTAAAATCTTGTAGTTTACTCTTTGTTTTTCCTTGATTTTTATTGTAGCATTTTGCCTGTTGGACTTATATTGAATTTTGCTGGACTTGGTCATTGGTGTGATCATGTCTTCCATGTCAGGTTTTAAACTCATAACCTTAGCAGGCGCTATTCTTGTATGTTATTGTGCAGTACTTTGAGATATCTTCTTTCTTGTAAGCCATTAAAACTAGACTTTGTCTGCCTCTTGTGAGCAAAATAAATTAAAAGCTTATTTATAAGAGCTAGAGAGTTTCTTGGCACAGTGGCCATTGGCAGCGCCACCAAAGACAGATAACCTGGTCCATTGTCTTATTTCTGTTTCTGGAATAATGCTGATTGGCAAATTATCTGCCTTGTTTGCCTGGAAAAACACAAGTGACTGCATGTTTGAAAGCAATTCATCAGTTGTGAGGAGCTGATGTGATATCCTGAAGAGGTTGAACAGCTTGTAATTTGTCACAGTGCTGTTTATTCACTATTTTCCTACATTTATATCGTTTAGAAATTGTGCTTTTGTAGAATCCTTAATGGCTGATAATGATAGCTTGCTTTGATTTTTGAAACGAGTATATTTCACATGATAAGTTGTAATGCTTGAGAATGCTGGAAGCAGATTTAAAAGAAAGTTGGATAGAAACTTGATAAAGTGAAAAAAAATGCAGTGCTATGGGAAAGAAAAGGAGAATGAAATTATTTGGGCAATGCTTTGAAGAGAAATAATGGGCAAAATCACTACTTTCTGTACTGCGCAAATTCTGTGATTTCTAAGAACTTATGAACATACAAATTAGGGATGGGAGTAGTAAAACCTGCCCCTCAGCCCTGCCCTGCCACTCAATATGATCATTGCTAATCTAATTACTCCACATTCCTGCCTACCCCTGAACGCATTTCACCCCCTTGAGTCTATCTCCCTCTGCCTTAAAAACGTTCAGACTTGCTTTCTCAAAAGACAGTCAAGTTTCCAAATCTCATGACCCTTTAGAGAAAAAGAACCATCTTAAAATATTTATCCCTCATTCTAAATGCTCACAAGGTATATTTCAGTCAAGTCCCCTTTAGACTTCTGAACTCCAGTGGACACAAGACTAGTACAATCTTTCCTAGAAAGACAGTTTGCTCGTCCTGAAGTATCTGTGTTGTAAATCTTATCTTAAATTGCTTCAAACACATTTACAACCTTTGTTAAAAAGGAATTCAGCATTCTACACAGTACTCTAAATATGGTCTTGCTCATGCCCTGTACAACTGTAGCATAATTTCCTTATTTTTGTGTTCACTTCCCCTTGCCATAAATAATGTAATTCTATCAGCTTTCCTAATTTTTTGCTGTCGTTGAATACTAGCCTTATGTGATTGATGCACCAAACCATCCAGATTCCTCTGCAGGTCAAAGCTCTCCAATCTCTCACCATTTAGTTCTGTGCTGTTTGATACATAGAGCCTTTGAGGGTCAATCTCACTGCTTGTCCATATTCCCTCACCATATACATCTCTCAGAGCTGATCTTCTGCCTGAGTTCTCTTGCTGCATGCATGTTGATTGTCATGCTGCTACATTTTCCACTGTATGATCCACCAGCAAGCATTAGCGAGTAAAGCAATGAATTTTACTTGTCATGAAAATTGTTGTTAAGATTGTGAAATCGATTCGAGCAAGAACCCTTCAGTGCTGTATGTTTAAATCCTTACTCGATAAACTCTATGCTGCCTGCAGTGAACCAATCCTCCATGCTGATGTGAGGTATTTAAGTCCAAAGAAGATATTCAAAGGTTTTATGTCTAATGCTTGAAGTCATCTCTTTCCTTAAATCAAGGAATGAAGTGTCCAGTGAGCTGTCAGACAATGAGTTCCTTTTAGATATAATGTCAAAACTGAACAAGCTGAGTTGTAAACTTCAGGAAAAGGTCAGAAACTTATCATGAGTGCTGTGAATTTAAATTGAAACTTGGCCTGAAGTCTTTCGAATTAAAAATAAAACACTAACACTTCGGAAGTCTGGGAAAAAAATGGAAAAATTCCAAGATAATAAAAATCTGAAAGCATCTGGGTACACCTGAGAAAGTTAGCAGAGGAATTCAACAGGCGATTTCAAGAATTAAATACAATAGAACTAATTGTCATGTTTTTCTCAAATTCATTCTTTCGAGTGGGTCAACTTTTATCACCTGTTTGATTTATATAACTGTGGAATTGTTATGGAGATAATTACTGTGCAACTGTGCCACTGGAACGGTATAGGCAGCAGATGAATGGGAAACCTACAATCTGCAAATTCCTCTCCAAGTCACACACCATCTTAACTTGGAAATATATTACTGTTCCTATGTTGTCAGTGGGTCAAAATCTTAGAATTCCCTTCCACACAGCACTGTGGGTATACGTACACCAGATGGATTTCACTTGTTGAAGAAGGCTGGTCACTACCACCACTTTAAGGGCATTTAGGGTTGGCAAGTCGTCAATGGAGCTCCATCCCATGAACAAATAAATAAAGCCTGTATGAATAACTGTTGTGAGTTCAGAGAGACATATGAAAACAAGAATGTGATTTTCAAATTGATGTCTGAGGATAGATGAACAGGGATTGGGGGTGGGTAGTGCTGAAGGATCAGGAGGCAGTTTCAGAATTATGTATGATATGGTACTGCCATTTGATTATTTACAGCTTTGCTGTTTCATCAAAAGATTGGCCACTTTCTCCCACTTCTAAACCTTTTCCTTGTACGTGCTGGGTTTAGAAATGAGGAGTTGAGCTGTGATGTTTTTGATGAATAGATGCTTGCGCAGCATTACTGCATGAAAGCTGGAACAATACCACTGCGTGGTAAGCTGGTGCAAGGTTGATGCAACGGGTTTGGAACACTGCCAGTCCCCCAGAGTGATGAATTTATCCATGACAAGCAATTGTGACACAAAAAAAAGATTAACATAAATAATTACTCCAGGAGGGTTGCACTATATGCAAGATTTTTTAGATCTATCACTAGTAGCTTTTCGTTCTAAGTTGGAGAATGTACTTGCATATAATGGCGCAACAACACACATATTGTACAGAAGAACTTTATATTTTTCCATGGCGAGAGACTGTGAAGAGAGGGTGTGAAGAATAGCATCATCTAATCAACCTATTCAGAGATTTTATGACACACTCTGGAGCAAGTTGGACTCGAACCGTAACCTTCTGGCTCAAAGGAAGGGAACCTGCCCCTTAAGAATCATAGAAGGATGCGTCCAGCCCACCAAGTCTGTACCACCAAACATATATCGTTATCTACACTAGTCCCACATCCCCATATCGGCTTGTAGCCATGAATGTTATGACATTTCTAGTGCTTATCCAAATATTTTTAAAAGGTTGTGAGTTTTCCCACTTCAACTACCCTCCCAGGCAGTGCATTCCAGACCCCTACCACCCTCGAAATCCTTCTAAGCCACCTGCATTTCACTTTAAAGTTATGCACCCTTGTTATTGTCCGTTTGGCTAGGGAGAGACAAAGGATGATGGCTGTAGCCTGTGACTCTGCATCCTGCAAATTTATTTAAAAAAACTTCATTACATGCGTTCAAGTACAGCAGACGTTTTTGTTTGTAGAGCCTTGAGCTGTATGTTCCCATTTAAAGTCATACAATATATCATTAAATTGTTACATATTATGATTAGAGAGGAACTTTCTATGTGCACTTGGCACACTGTAATTGTACTCCTGTGCTAATAGTGGTGCTTCAGTTCAGTTGGAGATGTAATTATGACATTGCAAGTTTACATGGACATTTTCATTTAAAACTCATGTCCCATGCACTTAATTGGGAGGTAGATGTCCGAGATTTAGTTGTTTATAGATAAATTGTTGGTGAGTAGAATTACCCTCTAATCCTAAGATACAAGTACACTTGGAATGGGGAATGATGGAATGTAGGCTTTAGTTTGCAAGATGCTTTCTGGGTTGTGGCAGTAGGGGATTTGTTGGGCCAAAGGGTCTGTTTCCATACTGTAAGTAATCTAATCTAATCTAAGTTGCATAGGATCTTGGAATGTTTCTGCACTTTGAGATGAATATGGCTGATAGCTAAGTTTGGTCGCAAAGGTAGGAGTTCCTTGATCAGGAAGCATCGGATAGAATGATTCCTTAGTCTGGGAGCACGAGAATGAAAAGAGGTTCCTCGTCTTTTTAAACAATAGTCAGCAATCTTATATTATTGAGCGTTGTTTTAAAAAATTCTCAAGGTCAAGGACCAGGCTCGCAGGAAAGTAGTCTGACACAGAACAAACAGCCAAGAGGCGAGTCTGCTAGAATATAAGTGTTTTATTCCCCGCAGCGTCGCCACAACCAGGTCTCGTACTTACAACGGGTCTGGTTTATACTCACTCTACGTGTTACCGGAACTGGGAGCCGTCAGTTCTCGTAGAGCGGTTGCCAACAACCCACGCTCGGCGGTTAAACGCAACCCCGGAGCAGACTCTACCGAACTGGAGACTTTTCCAGCTGATATACTCTTTTCCAGATATAAACATTCATGTGAACAGCAGAGCAAGGCTAAAAAACACATTCCATTCTGGTTACATACAGATAAGAAGATTCACACGGGAAGGTGTATAATAAGATTCACACGGGACTAAGCGACACCTTCCATTTTCGGTTAGATTCACACATGTATTGGGACACAATTTTAACCCTTTCACCACATTCCACTGCTTGGCCCAATACATGTGTTGCATTATGATTCACACATGTATTGGGACATAATTTTACACCACAAGCGTTGAGTTGGATTTGGCAGCACTGAGGAAAACGTTGAGTTCCAAGAAAGTTGTTTGTGGGTAGTGGGAAAAGGTGAGTTGAGGTGCTGTTGCCCGCCTCGTTTGGCTTGATGTTCAGTCCTATAGATAGACTGTTGGTTCGGTAGCTGTATATTTGCCAACTATATGTTGGCATGACATTAACAAATGAAATACTTGAATTATTTTCGGACCTGATATCTTAAGTCTTATGAAGAATGGGGTGATGCTTCATTGCCTGCAGATGCTAGAAAATAAATCATTTCTTTAGATACTGTAATTAAACAACCTAGTTGAATAAATATATACAAAGATGCCACTGTAACCAACTCTGGCTCTCTGGAATTGTAAATAAACATATGGTCACTTAAGTAAAATTTATTTTTAACCTTTTAATTAACAAAATTCAATCAATACTATGTACTCCTCTTCTAAGTAATTGTGACAAGTTGAAGCTCAGAGTTGACGTCTGTCTCAATGACACATTATGCCAAACATAGTCACTTCAGCAATTACTTCAGAAATATAACAGTGCACAAAACCTTACAGTTTGGATTAACTGTGATAAATGATTAACATATGCAGGTTCTAAAACAAGAAAAGTTCTCCTTTCATAACAATTAGCTGTAGCCTATACAAATATGGAACAAATAATTAGGTTTCATTAATCTACTTCAATCATACAAATAAAAATTGAATAACAGCAGTTAGCAAATATAAACATTCAGGTAAGATACGGTGTCATTTTTTTTTATGATGGATTCCCTTTCAAAGATTTTATTAAAACGTTGAAAACTCTTCATCAAACCTTTAGTGTGTGAATGTGGTATTCATTTCATTTCCTTGGTTCCTTTAAAAATAAAACACTTGAATTGAAATTCTGCTACTCTTTTTGCAACAAATTAATGATTGTTTTGGAATTCAAAAATAAATAGAACCTACCACAGGTATTTATTCAGCACTGACTTGTCATATTTGAAGTATTTTCTATCTGTTTTCCTCTCTCTGATCAGAGCATGCACACATTCTCTCTTCACCCTTAATTAGTCCTATTTGAATACAGCTTTTCTTCAAGTTATTTGCAGACACCAGGAAAAAGATGGAGTATACAAAGAAACATATGATACATCCCAAATTGTGTAATTGTGGATTGTGCAATTTTTCATAGTTTTTTTGTATTAGAATGCTTATTGACGCTATTTGATTAGCTGAGGGGAATCAATCCCTTTTGAAATCTTTGTTACATCAGCAACTTAGTCTTTGTTTTGCATATCAGATAATCAGAATTTGTTACTGTTATGCATTGTTTGTAGCTTCTTACTATTGATTTTTTTTTAGCTACTTGATTAGTTTGGACTTTGAATGTAAGAACAACAATCATCACAATATGACAGGAAGTATGCACAGACAGGCCATTTTAGTAGTGTATTTGGATACGCATGATTTGCTTTCATTGATGTGCTTAGTAGAAATTTTGTTATTAATATAAATATTTTAGATATTTCCCCAGAATTCTTTGTGCTGAGTACATTTTGAAAGCAATTAAGAAAATAAAGTAAAATATGTTACCACGTGGCAGTTAGCTATATCCTGTCAAAATATTGTTCTTACTATTAAGGGGTATAGTGGTTGAACTAACACAAGGGTTTTCTTGTTAATCTGCCAACAACTTAAAAAAAAAATTGATATTACATGACACATTGCAACCTCAGAAATATACTGAATGTCTCATGTAATTGACAGAATTTGTAATAAATAGTCAATTACTAATAATGGCCTTGCAGCATGTTTATATTATGCTTCTTAGACCATGGGTAAAACTATCCTAGGAAGGGTCGAAGAATGGTGGGCAGGGGACCGAAGGAACAATTGCTCCTTATACATGACATTTCTTGTTATTGTCCATTCTGAGATTGGAAGCTGGTGGTTAGGGATTATGAATAAACTGTCTAATCTTTCCAGGCGCCATGTACCAAGGCCGTGTTGCAACCATGTTTATTCAGATTGCATCAAACTTTTTCAATGCCATTTGTAAAGAGAGGATCCTTTGTTAATCAGTTGTCATAACCCACGTCAATGAATGTTACTAAGACGCATAGTACAGGACAGACCTCACCTGGTCAAGTGACAGTGTCGGTAACTGCATCTGCACCTTGCAACACAAGCCATGATCAAGGTGGACCTTGTGATGATTAGTGAATAATTATATAAACTTGAATTATAGCATAACATGACACACCTTAAACATTTTGATAACATTTTATGAACATATGTTAAGTACAGGTCGTTATGTTATAATTGGCATTTCATCAGTGCGAATTGAATATAATGCTATTGACGAATTGTGGACTTTTGGATAATGCAAACTTTCTACTGAATGGGTATAGCGATTTTGTATTAGCGATCTTCTACAATATGATTTTCTAAAGCTGTTTTCCATAGTATGATTTTCTATAGCGTGCGGGTGCAGTGGAATACAACTGTCACGTTATAACAGAACTCTACTAAATTTTTCCAGATAATTGCATTGTACATTCGAGTCCAATGACTCCTTTTCATCTCTCCAGCAATTTCTGCTTTACTCTTGAGTCTTGCATTAAAATAAGACATATTGTCAAAGCTTTTCATCTTGCAATCATCAGGACAAACAAAAGAATGCCAGATTTGAAAAAGCGTGGCAATTTGTACTATACAAGAAAAGGGGGGCGGATTGTCGGGCATGACAACTTTGTTTGAGACAATGCTGTGCAGAATTTCTCCTTCCTCTTGTCTTTGTCCTCTCCTCTCCTTGTCTTTTCCCTCTCTCCCTTTGGCTCTCCCTCTCTCATTGGTGTGTGGTTATGCTTGGTGACACATCCAACGGCTACACATTTGAGCCCATTATTACTAGCAGCTTGCATCTTGCTCATGTAGATTTCCTTAATAAGGACGGCTCTACCAGCCCTTTTGTCAAGCTTGCGTGTCTCTGTGTTTTGGCTGACCTTTATTCACATTGAGGTTCCTCTAAGGTTTGGGTTTATAGGCAATCTGGTAAACACTGCCTTAATGTGCAAGCTTCATGCTATAATATGTCACCTCACATCTATCCTATGAAATAACGTCTATTTCAATAAGGTCATTGCTCCCAATGTATCTCACATACTCAAACATGGGCTGCAACCTGTGGAGTAAGGGATTAACTATAATGCAGGTACAGCAAATATTCAGGAATGCTAGTGAATGTGACTGCAGCTGGAGTACTGTGTACAGTAATGGTCAACACACTTAGGAACGGATGTTAATGCAGTGAAATATAGGAACTGGAGTAGGCCATTCAGCCCCTGAAGTCTGGTTTGATCTGTGGCCTAATTATATATGTCTACCTCTGGTTCGTATTCTTCAGTACCCTTACTTTACAAAACTGCGTGTATCGCAGATTTAAAATTTACATCAAAGAAGCAGTTTAGATGAAGGTTGCCAGAAAAAATGTTACCGGGGCATTGGTGAGGCCACTTTGGAATACCACATACAATTCTTGGGCCTCTCTGTAAGAAGGATGCTGTTAAACTGAAGAGGGTGCAGAAAAGGTTTACAAGGATGCTGCCAGGACTGATTGGTTTAATTTAGAGAGAGGCCGAATAGGCTGGAGCTTTTTTCCCTGGAGCATCAAAGGCTGAGGGGTGATCTTATAGAAGTTTATAAAATCATGAGGGTCATGGATTGGGTGAATAGTCAACAAGTACAGACATCACCATCAAGTCTCTTAACTTATATTGTGCACATTCTTGTGAGCAAACGTACCGTAAGTTTGGAAGGAGGCGAATGTTGCTCCTCTTTTCAAGAAGAGTAATAGGGAAATCCTTGGCAATTACAGACCAGTCAGTCTTAGGTCTGTGGTCAACAAGGTTTTGGAAAGAATTCTGAGGGATAGGATATATGACTATTTCGAAAAGCATAGTGTGATTAAAGGCAGTCAGCATGGCTTTGTGAGGGGCAGGTTATGCCTCACAAATCTTATCGATTTCTTGGAGGAGGTGACAAGACAGGTCTACAACGGTCGAGCAGTAGATGTGGTGTATATGGACTTCAGCAAGGCATTGGATAAGGTTTCCCATGGTAGGCTCATTCATAAAGTCATGAAGTATGGGATACAGGGAGTCTTGGCTCTCTGGATTCAGAATTGGTTGGCTGACAGAAGGCAGAGAGTGGTTGTAGATGGAAAGTATTCTACCTGGAGGTCAGTAGTGGGTGGTGTCCTGCAATGCTCTGTTCTTGGGCCTCTGCTTTTTGTAGTTTTTATAAATGACTTGGATGAGGAGGTTGAGGGGTGGGTTAGTAAATTTGCAGATGACACAAAGGTTGGAGGTGCCATCGATAGTATAGAGGGCTATTGCAGGCTGCAGTGCGACATAGACAGGATGCAGAGTTGGACTGAGAAATGGCAGAGGGAGTTCAACCTGGATAAATGTGAAGTGATGCATTTTGGAAGGTGGAACTCGAATGCTGAATATAGGATTAAAGACAGGATTCTTGGCAGTGTGGAGGAACAGCAGGATCTTGGTGTTCGAGTGCATAGATCCCTCAAAGTTGCCACCCAAGTGGATAGGATTGTTAAGAAAGTATATGGTGTTTTGGCTTTCATTAGCAGGGGGATCAGGTTTAAGAGCCGTGAGGTTTTGCTACAGCTCTACAATTCCCTGGTGAAACCACACTTGGACTATTGTGTCCAGTTCTGGTCGCCCTACTATAGAAAAAATATAGAGGCATTGGAGAGGGTGCAAAGAAGGTTTACCAGGATGCTGCCTGGATTGGAGGGCTTGCCTTATGAAGAGGAGTTGACTAAGCTTGGACTTTTCTCTCTGGCAAGAAGGAGGAAGAGAGGTGACCTGATCGAGATGTACAAAGTAATGAGAGGCATGGTTATAATCAATAGCCACAGACGTTTCCCTAGGGCAGGATTGACTGGCACGAGGGATCATAGTTTTAAGATATTAGGAGAAAGCCCTCATCCTGGGCAAGAGCTACAGCTGGGGTAAAAGCAATGTGATTAGGCAAGATTTAGGAAGCATAGGATGAGGAAGGAAAATGCAGGGAATGGGCACATTAGAAATGTGGAGCTTATTCAAGGAAAAGCTCCTGTGTGTCCTTGATAAGTATGTACCTGTCAGGCAGGGAGGAAGCTGTAGAGCGCGAGAAGGAAGTGGAATCTCTGGTCAAGAGGAAGAAGAAGGCTTATGTTAGGTTGAGATGTGAAGGCTCAGTTAGGGTGCTTGAGGATTACAAGTTAGGCAGGAAAGACCTAAAGAGAGAGCTCAGGAGAGCCAGGAGGAGACATGAGAAGTTGTTGGCGGATAGGATCAGGGTAAACCCTGAGGCTTTCTATAGGTACTTAAGGAATAAAAAAATGACGAGAGTAAGATTAGGGCCAATCAAGGATAATAGTGGGAAGTTGTGTGTGGAGTCAGAGGAGATAGGGGAAGCACTAAATGAATATTTTTCGACAGTATTCACTCTAGAAAACGACAATGTTGGCGAGGAGAATACTGAGATACAGGCTACTAGACTCGGTGGAATTGAGGTTCACGAGGAAGAGGTATTAGAAATCCTGCAGAGTGTGAAAATAGATAAGTCCCCTAGGCTGGTTGGGATTTATCCTAGGATCCTCTGGGATGCCAGCGAGGTGATTGCTGAGCCTTTGGCATTGATCTTTAAATCGTCATTGTCTACAGGAATAGAGCCAGAAGACTGGAGGATAGCAAATGTGGTTCCCCTGTTCAAGAACGGGAGTAGAGACAACCCTAGTAATTATAGACCAGTGAGCCTTCCCTTCAGTTGTTGGTAAAGTGTTGGAAAAGGTTATAAGAGATAGGATTTATTATCATCTAGCAAAGAATAATTTGATTAGGGATAGTCAGCAAGTTTTGTGAAGGGTAGGTTGTGCCTCACAAACCTTATTGAGTTCTTTGAGAAGGTGACCAAACAGGTAGATGAAAGTAAACCGGTTGATGTGGTGTATATGGATTTCAGCAAGGGGTTCGATAAGGTTCCCCACAGTAGGCTATTGTACAGAATACGGTGGAATGGGATTGTGGGAGATATAGCAGTTTGGGTCAGGAATTGGCTTACTGAAAGAAGACAGAGGCTGGTGGTTGATGGGAAATGTTCATCCTGGAGTCCGGTTACTAGTGGTGTACCGCAAGGGTCGGTGTTGGGTCCACTGCTGTTCGTCATTTTTATGAACGACCTGGATGAGGGCGTAGAAGGGTGGGTTAGTAAATTTGCAGACGACACAAAGGTTGGTGGAGTTGTGGATAGTGATGAAGGATGTTGTGGGTTGCAGAGAGACATAGATAAGCTGCAGAGCTGGGCTGAGGGGTGGCAAATGGAGTTTAATGTGGACAAATGTGAAGTGATTCACTTTGGTCGGAGTAACTGGAATGCAAAGTACTGGGCTAATGATAAGATTCTTGGTAGTGTAGATGAGCAGAGAAATCTCGGAGTCCATGTATACAGATCCTTGAAAGTTGACAGGGTTGTTAAGAAGGCATACAGTGTTTTGCTTTTATTAATAGAGGGATCGAGTTCCGGAACCATGAGGTTATGCTGCAGCTGTACAAAACTGTGGTGTGGCCACACTTGGAGTATTGTGTACAGTTCTGGTCACCGCATTCTAAGAAGGAGTGGAAGCTTTGGAAAGGGTGCAGAGGAGATTTACTAGGATGTTGCCTGGTATGGAGGGTAGGTCTTACGAGGAATGGCTGAGGGACTTGAGGCTGTTTTCGTTGGCGAGAAGGTGGTTGAGAGGTGACTTAATAGAGACAGATAAGATAATCAGAGGGTTAGATAGGGTGGACAGGGAGAACCTTTTTCCAAGTATGGGTGACGGCAAGCACGAGGAGGCATAGCTTTAAGTTGAGGGGTGATAGATATAGGACAGATGTCAGAGGTAGTTTCTTTACTCGGAGGGTAGTTAGGGTATGGAATGCTTTGCCTGCAACGGTAGTAGATTCGCCAACTTTAAGTACATTTAAGTCGTCATTGGATAAGCATATGGACGTACATGGAATAGTGTAGGTTGGATGGGCTTCAGATTGGTATGACAGGTCGGCGCAACATGGAGGGCCAAAGGGCCTGTACTGCGCTGTTATCTTCTATGTGTAGAGGGGATGTCAGAAGAAGGTACTTTACACAGAGAGGTGTGAATGGATGGAATGCGCTGCCAGCAATGGTGATGGAAGCAGAGTCATTAGGGACATTTAAGCAACTGCTGGACATGCACATTGATAACAGTGAGTTGAGGGATGCGTAGGTTAAATTATTTTATTTTATATTAGGATTAAACCTTGGCACAACATCGTGGGCCAAACAGCCTGTTCTGTGCTGTACTTTTCTATGTTCTGTGTTCTAAATCACGAGTATTAAATCTAACCACGTTGATTTATTTAGCAGCCTTGTATTCTGCAGGACATTTATTCAGGGTAGAACTGACAGACATGACAGTTACCTCTGTGTGAGTTTGTTGTGACTTAATTGATAGAGATTAATCATAATGAATCGTCAGCAACCCCATTATTGTTGTACTGTGCGAGTATCATAGAGAGCAATTTAACTCCCATGTTGATATTGTCATAACTGATTCCAGAGTGTATTTCAGTTGCATTCTTACATAATTATTTTTTGACTTAACTTACTAATCCTACAATTGCAGTTACATTGTTACCATGTAGGGATGAAAATCATGAGCACTTTCCAGGTAAATTACTTATTATTTTTGGCAAGATGTGAGCAAAGGTTGTGGAATACTAAAACAACATAGTTTTGTCATGTTTAAAGATTAATTTTGGCCATTTTCTTCTGATAATTAAGTAACACTACAATTTTGCTAATGTTAAGGTACTCTTCCTTCTAACCCCGGAGTGTCTATCCAAGAATCTTCTCTCTGATTCCAACAGGAAGATATATTGGTTAGAATTGCTGCTGAAATGGACATGAATGTCCTTGAAATAACTTCCAGTGGGGGTGGTTGTGTAGGAGGAGACTTGCATGAGGCAAAGTGGATTTTGGCAGCCTGAACATAAACTTGACTTAAATTAACTTTAAGCACAGCTTTCTGGTTGGGTTGTATATGGCATTTGCCTGTGATGGTGCACTGCACAGAATGAAAATGGACACCTGGTTCAGTGGTTTTGCTCTTATTGAAATGGTTAGTGTGTTGATTGCTTACCAATAGGAAAACTTGCATTCCTCTCACATTAGTACCTGACCCAGAGGTGCTTATTGTCTCCAGATGAATTGCACTTGGTAGTCCAGTTTACAGCTATCTGTGCATTGCATTGATCTTTTGCCTTTTGAAATGTCTCTCACCTTGTGTCTTGGGCTGGAAAATTAAAATTCTGCATGTAATTATCTCTGAAAGCTAAATTGGAAAGTGCAAACACGTATTGGATACCTTAGTTCACAGAGCAAGAGCCTTGAATTTTGCATGCAAGTTAATCGCATGCTTATCAGTTTGCCATCTATATATTCTCAAGGGTTATAATTGTACTGTGCTGTGATTATTTTGAGTTGGGTTTAAAATTACCTCTTGCCAGTTAAATACCAGCAAAACCCACTTTGACATTGTGTTTTGATAGTTGTCCTGAAGACTTAATATTTCTATCTTGTAACTGTTTCCTGCTGTACTTACACATGATTCACTGTACAACAGCATTTTAATTCTGTGATTTCATTCTAAGGATGACTGATATGGAAAATCCAATAGGGTAAGGCATGGAGTCGGATGAACTCTGTCATCCAGGAAACATTTTCTTTTAAAAATAAACTAAGGTTTCTATGATGTGCTGCTACATCTTGAAGTGGTAGGATGTGGGTTCTTTTGAGTCAATTTTCTCATCTCTCCTGGAAGGTGACTAACAATTCTGTTGAAAAGTTTTACTGACTTTCTTTTCATCATGACCCGTGACCCCAGTTGTTGTCCTACTCAATAACCCAGACCCAGGAACACTGAAGCATGCTGCAATGTTGAGTGATGGTGGCATATCCTGTGTAGATTCCTCACAAAGTAGGCTCATACTTGTACACTTGTTGAATTTGTGAATTTTCCATGTAGAGGTCAGGCAGAAGAGCAAAAAATGCAGCCTGAATGTTCGGCTAATGCTACCCTTTATTAAAATTCATTTGCTGGAAAGATTTTTTAATCTATCTTGGGATGTGGGTGCTGGATTGGGTGTCGCGGTGGTATTTAGCTCAAGTCCCCAGAAAGTTCAACTTGGCCCTCTGGTTTAATAATTCAATGACATTACTTTTCCACCATTGCTCCCTCTTTGTAATGTTGTAATGTCCCAATTCAATCAATATCTCATAGCCCAGACAGATAACAATGACTGAAAGACCTAGAAACATAAATATCTCAGATTGCTGAGTGAGAAATGGCTGGCAAATAGCCACCAAGCCATTATATAGGATTTGTACCAAAAGAACAGAAGTAACTTAATTGAAACTTAAAATAAATTATACACATTCACATCTCTGGTGCTAATTACAAAGCAAATTTAGAAGTAAATTCTTTTGACTGATGGATGGGAGAAGGATGGATTAGAATAAGTGAATTTTGTAAAAAAGAAATTAAGGGAGCAAAGAAAATTAGAAGATTTCAAGTTATAAAATTTTTGACAAAATTTAGTTCCAAGTGTATTTTTGAAGTAGCTGAGAGAGTTTCCTGCTCAAAATATTTTCCCATCTGTTTTTGAGGAAATGGAAGTTGTGCAATGGGGGCTAATTTCAGAATAGTGTCATCTTGGAGTGTTTGGAGATCTGTTCTTGTCTCCTCACAGTCAATTATTTGTCTTGCAATCTAGAGATGTATAAAACAGATTATTGATGTGCAAAAACCACATGTTCCTGAACCTGATTTCCGTTGTGAAATCTTGAAAATCCTCTGTTAAACTGAGCTGGAAAGAACATTTGTGAATCTTTTCTTTTGCCCTTGTCATTTAAATCTTTTAGACAACACTACCACCCACTCGTTTTTGAGTTGGAAATATTTAAGTTTAGTTAGTGTAACTTCCTTTGTAGGTGAAATGTCTGCGATCCTTCAAAACCATTATTTCTGTGGCCCAAGGTTGCTTGTTCCTGTGTATTGCCAATTTGCCAAGGATGGGGAGCGGCATAAGTGCGTGGATGAAAGGTGTTGCCTAGCTCATCTAACCCCATACCCCTGCCCCTATCTTCAGCTCCCAAAAAGTGATAAGATGGAGTTGAATGATGGATGCTGACTTATCTTAAATATTTCATTAATCAGAGCTGAGAAGCTTGAGGACAGTGTCAGGCAGGTTTCCAATCTTCTCACTTTAGGCTGTCCTTGCATTGTTGTTCAGTGGGAGTTACTGGACAGCAGTCAGGCTTCCTAACCCAGGACTGCTTTCCTCAGCATATTTGTTAAACTCTAAACAATGTTCTGGAACTTGAACCTTGGTGACTTTCTGTGCGCGTGGTTCAGTTTCAAGAAAAATATTTTAAATCAGATTGGCCTTTTCGGGTTCTACCTGCATGGGCAGGTAGTGGGCGGCACGGTGGCACAGTGGTTAGCACTGCTGCCTCACAGCGCCAGAGACCCGGGTTCAATTCCCGACTCAGGCGACTAACTGTGTGGAGTTTGCACATTCTCCCCGTGTCTGCGTGGGTTTCCTCCGGGTGCTCCGGTTTCCTCCCACAGTCCAAAGATGTGCAGGTCAGGTGAATTGGCCATGCTAAATTGCCCATAGTGTTAGGTCAAGGGGTAAAATGTAGGGGAATGGGTGGGTTGCGCTTCGGCGGGTCAGTGTGGACTTGTTGGGCCGAAGGGCCTGTTTCCACACTAAGTAATCTAAAATGCTTTAATATGAGAACCTAGAGTTTGAAAGCTTGCTTTAAATTTCAAAGATGAAGTCATTGTTTGAAAGGGATTTTGCTGATTTTTAAAAATTCCTTCATGGGATGTGGGCATTTCAGGCATAGGCAGTATTTGTTGCCCATACCTAATAGCCCTTGAACAGAATGGCTTGCGTGATATTTTAATGGGAAGTTAAGAATTAACTACATCGCTGTGGGTCCAAAGTAGACCGGCATACTTAAGGTTCACATATCTTCTTCCTCAAAGGACATTACACTCCTGTGAAGTTTTGCCATTTACTTTGTACTTTTCTCTTGGTTATTAATTAAAAGTTTACTTTTGAGAAAGCAACCCTATGCCCAACAAGTGGGGAACCCCCACCCTCATTAATATAAATAGGAGATGGTTATAAGATTCTCTTGAAAACCCCAGATTGTTACCACAGCTTCAGCTTCAGGCAGATTACAGTTTCTAATGAGTATAGAGCCAGTTCAGTTAGTCATCGCAGCTGAATCACAAGCTTAACAGGTATCACGCGGAGAATGTGGGTGGCTGTTCAGAAATGGTGCTCTGGAAAATACCCGTACTGCTGTAGTCAAATAGTAAGTCCTTGTGCAGTAATTTCAATGTCCAAATTGATATACTTTGGTAGGGAGAGTGAGTTTGACTTCACCTGATGCAGCTATTTACAGACAGCCATTGGCCTGGTATCAGAGAAATTGCACGAATTTGGCTTGTCCATTGTCTGTAATTCTAAATGGTGTTAATTGTTAAATTTTGCTGGAGTAGAGCATCTCTCAGCATATACTTTTTTTCTGTATTTTTCAGCTTTATAACTTTTTTATTTAGTCACTTGTTGGAAATACATGATAATGATGTGACAAGAGTTTCAAGACTTCAGTATCTTCAGTGAGTGGTGAAATATCCAATGCATTTCCTTAACTGATTAAATTTAAGGATCAAGAAAGAAACCGAAATGATGGAAGAGGAGGGTGAACCCCAGTTGGTGGATTAGTAATATCAGGTAAAGGAAGAAAAATGAAGAGAGGCAAAGCAAGATTAGATTAGTGAGAGAAACTGAGGGGAGCAGTAAGAGAAAAAGAATTTAAAAATCACTAATAACAATCTACAATTCAAATCTTCCCTTTCTGGGCCAGTGAGGTTAATTGACATTGAATGAGCAATTATCATATTATTAAAAAGATACTTTATCAGTTAATTACACCCTAACATTGAGCCTAATTTAGTGAGCAATTAATGCGCACATTTTTAAATGGTCAAAGGGACAGCAAAAGGCCATTGATCCTTCTGTATGTTCTGACGTTCTACAACCCTGATTATCTCTTAATCCCCTGAATTTGTTGGTTTACCTGCCCAGTACTCAGCAGCATTATTTGTTAATGCAGTTTTCATCCAAATCCTGGTATAGCTATGTCATATTATGACTACCATGATTCTTGAGGAGATTTAAAAAAAGATAAGTCTTTCTGTATTGAGTGTGATTTGGTAAAATAGAAAAATAAATACGTATCTAGTATATTATGTATACTAGATGGAACAGTCCATCTTCCACAGCTACACTGGCACCACCCCTCACCTTTTCCTCCGCTACATCAATGACTGTATCAGCGCTGCCTCGTGCTCCCACGAGGAGGTTGAACAGTTCATCCACTTTACCAACACCTTCCACCCTGACCCTCTGCCCTTGAGCCCCACCCCTCCAATCGCCACCAGGACAGAACCACACTGGTCCCCACCAACCTCCATATACATCGTATCATCCGTCGTCATTTCTGCCACCTCCAAACAGACCTCACCACCAGGGATATATTTCCCTCCTCTCCCCTATTAGCGTTCCGAAAAGACCACTCCCTCCGTGACTCCCTCGTCAGGTCCACACTCCCCACCAACCTAACCTCCACTCCCGGCACCTTCCCCTGCAACCGCAAAAAATGCAAAACTTGCGCCCACACCTCCCCCCTTACTTCCCTCCAAGGCCCCAAGGGATCCTTCCATATCTGCCACAAATTCACCTGCGCCTCCTCACACATCATTTACTGCACCCAATGTGGCCTCCTCTATATTGGGGAGACAGGCCGCCTACTTGCGGAACGTTTCAGAGAACACGTCTGGGGCACCCGGACCAACCAACCCAACCACTCCGTGGCTCAACACTTCAACTCCCCCTCCCACTCCACCAAGGACATGCAGGTCCTTGGACTCCTCCATCGCCAGACCATAGCAACACGACGGCTGGAGGAAGAGTGCCTCATCTTCCGCCTAGGAACCCTCCAACCACAAGGAATGAACTCAGATTTCTCCAGTTTCCTCATTTCCCCTCCCCCCACCTTGTCTCAGTCCCAACCCTCGAACTCAGCACCACCTTCGTAACCTGCAATCTTCTTCCTGATCTCTCCGCCCCCCACCCCCCCATCCCCACTCCAGCCTATCGCCCTCACCTTGACCTCCTTCCACCTATCGCATTTCCAACGCCTCTCCCCCAAGTCCCTCCTCCCTGCCTTTTATCTTAGCCTGCTTGGCACACTTTCCTCATCCAAGAAGAGGGGCTCATGCCCGTTCCTGTTCCTTGGATGCTGCCTGACCTGCTGCGCTTTTCCAGCAACACATTTTCAGCTCTTATTTCCAGCATCTGTAGTCCTCACTTTCTCCTATATTATGTATATGCTCTGAAATGTTTCTTGGAGCTAATTGGACGTTGCTAAACTTGTACCTATTAAGGAGCAATCAGAAGATGGTCCCTCGAGCCAACAACGGGAGATTTGTATTTACCATGGGCCAATCACTTAACTACAAAGGAACCATCACTCTCACTACAGGTAATTTGAAAAGTAACAGAGATCATTAAAAATACAGATGATGATATCAACTGCAAAAGATTCAAGGATAGAAATTGAGGGATTTTGCTGGTAAAAAGCTTGGTTCTGGAATTGATCTCGAATATCATAACATCTTAAGGCCGTAAGATGTATGAGCAGAAGCAGGCCATTTGCCCCATTGCCGGTGCCAGTCACTGAGATCATGGCTGATCTGATCATTTTCAACTCCACTTTTTTGTTTTTCCCCATAATTCTTGATTCCACAACTGCTTAAAAATTCTGTCTGTTTCAACCTTAAATTTACATCAGTCCAGCCTCTACAGTCCTCTGCAGTGAAGAATTCCACACACTGATGACGTTCTGAGAAAAGAAATTCCTCCTCCCTCTCTCAATTGGGTGAACCTTTCTCTGAGCGTATGCTGTCTGGTTTTAGACTCTGCCATAAGAAGAAAAAGCAACCTTCAAGCCGTCTAATAATCTTCTATTTTCTAATAATATCCATTTACTTTCTCTGTTACTTGTTGAACTTGAATGAAACATTTTGTGGTTCGTGTTTAAGGGCGTTTAAATCCCCATGTTTCAGCTTTCTACAGTTTTTCCTCATTTAAATAGTATTCAGTTCTCTTATTCTTCCTGCCGAAGAGCACAATGCCACATGTTTCCACTCTTTATTCCATCTGATAAGCTGTGCCCACTCATTTAACCTTATCTATATCCATCTGCAGACTCTTTGTGCAATCTCACTGCTTGCTTTCCCACCTATGTTTGAACCATCTGCATATTTGATGATAATGCATTCATTTCCCTCATTCAGATCACTTGTAAGTAATTGTTGCCTCAGCACTGACTGCTGTAGCACACTATTAGATACAGGTTACAGCATGAAAATGTCCATCTTATCGCAACTCTGTGCTTTCTATTGGTTAGCCAGTCCTTGATCTATGCTAATGTATCACAAACTCCAGAGACTCTTATTAAGTTGCCTTAAGTATGATACTTCATCAAGATACCTTCTGGAAATCCAAGCATATTGTATCCACTACTTCTCCTTTATCTATTCTGCTTGTTAGTTTCTCCAAGAGCTATAATAAATTTAGTAGGCGTAATTTCCCTTTTGTGAAGTCTTGCTGACTGTGTTTGAATTCATCATGTATTTTTAAGTGCTCAGTTAGTACGTCCTTATGATAGACTAGCAGTTTCCAATGGCAGATGTTAAACTTACTGGCTTACAGTTACCATTTTACTTCTCTCCCTCTCTTGTTGAGTTAGGGTGTTACATTGGCAGTTTTCTAATCCTCTGGGAGTTTTTCCAAATGTAACAATTCTTAGAAGGTTACTGCTATACATTCAGTCTGTGGCTTCTTTTAAAATCATTAAATGCAACCAATCGCATCCAGGAGTCTTATAAAAAGCATTCAGCCCCATTAGATCCCTGGTACTTGTGTTAATGTATGATTTTTAAAAATCAGTCATAAGTTGAAATGCACATTGTGTGCTATATTTCGACATTATTCAGTTTACAATGCAAAACTATGGTGAATTTCACTGGTGCAGTCTTAGCGTTTTGAATTATTCTCTGTAAATTAAAGTTTTCAGTTGCCATTTATGAAGATGAAACATATTGCACAACTTTAAATACTTACCAAGTGATCTTGTTTGATGTTGGCAGGTAGTCTAAGATGAAGGATAGTGTTTTCAAAAGATCACATGACATCGCTGACAAAGCTGGACTTTATTCCCATTCCAACTTGCCCCAAATGAGAGTGTGGTGATGGTGTGCGGCTCGAACTGTTCAACCTCTGTTGTGAAGCTGCTCTCTCCATGCTGTTAGGAAATGAGCTTCAGGATTTGGAACCAGCAGTATTGAAGGAATGGTAATTAATGTCAGTAAACAAGATGATTTGTGAAGGTGGTGATGTTTTCATACATTACTGACTTTGCTTTTTGATATAATTCAGATTAATTTAACAATGCCAACAATTTGAGTCCATTAACTTCACAAATAATTCGTAATTTCTATTATGGTGATAGCTTATTTTGGTTTTGGCCAACAATCATTCCAAATCATTATGATTCCATATACTGTTTTGCTCTCATTTTCTTTCCCAAATACTGTAAATTCTTTTTAAGATTTGGAGATGCCAGTGTTTGACTGAGGTGTACAAAGCTAAAAATCACACAACACTAGGTTATAGTCGAACAAGTTTAATTGGAAGCACACTAGCTTTCGGAGCGATGCTCTTTCATCACTACCACCTGATGAAGGAGCGTCACTCCGAAAGCTAGTGTGCTTCCAATTAAACCTGTTGGACTATAACCTAGTGTTGTGTGATTTTAAAATTCTTTTTAAGAGCATTTTCCCTCATCCAATTACCTTTTCTTTCATGATAACCTAGGTAATGTGTTCGCAGAGTATTTAACTTTCAGGACATGAGAGCAATCTGAACTGAAAACTATTATTTGCTTTCTCCTCCAAGCCTCACTGTTAGAAAACTTGGATTGCAAATTGCTAAGTCAGTCCATGTCACTGAGAGAACTTCAATATTTTGCTGTGTACTGAACCAATTACAGATTAGTCTTACTTTTTGAGGCAGGTGGCTGACGAGTTGACTGAACAGTCTGTTGCGTGCATTTACGTAAGTATAGCAAGTGAGGAATTAAGCTCCAGGGTTCTGAACCAGCAATATTGAAGGAATGGTGATAACTGTCAATAAACAAGATTATTTGTGAAGGTGGTGATGTTTTCTGAGATTACTGACTTGGCTTTTTGATGTAATATATATATCTGATGTAAGTCTGTGGAAAATGTTTAGCGAGATACTAAATACCTCTCAAAGTATGTTCCTAAGGGAAGAGAAACATAAAAAGATGAAAAATCATTCATGGCGTAATGAGGAAGTCAGGGATAGCATTGAGGCAAAAAGTAGGGCGCATCCTATTGCAAATAATAGTGCACTCTGGAGGCTTGCTTTGGAGGTTATTGGCTATAAGGGAAGATTGGACAAACTTGGTTTGTTTTCACTTCAGTATCAGAGGATCAGGAGCATGCTGATTGAAGTTTACAAAATTAAGGGGCATGGACAGAATGGATAGTTGGAATCTATTTCCCAAGGTAGAAATGTCAATTAATAGAGGGCATACACTTAAGGTAAAAGTTGGTAAGTTAAAGGGAGATGTGAGAGGCAAGTGTTTTACACCATGGTAAGTGCCTGGAATGTGCTGCCAGAGGAGATGGTGGAGACAGATACAGTAGCAACCTTTTAAGAGGCAACTTGACAGATATATGAATAGGCAGGGAATAGAGGGATATGGGCCACGTTAAGGTGAAAGGTTTTTAGTGTAGAAAAGCATCATGTGTCAGCACAGTCTTGGTGGACCAAAAGGCCTGGTCCCAGTCATTGCTCTTTGTTCTATGAGAGGCATACAGAGAGAGTAGTTTGTGAGAATCCCTTCCCATGGTAGGCATGTCTAAGACGAGAGGGCATAATTTAAGGTCAGGGGCAAGTGAGATGGAGAAGATCTGGGGAAAATGTTTTTCATCTAGAGGGTGGTAGATGCATGGAATGTGCTGCCTGAAAGGGTGTAGGGGTAAATACTCTTGCAACATTTAAGAGCCATCTGGATATGTACTTAAAATGCCAGGCAATAGTAGGCTGTACATCCAATGCAGGTAAATAGTGTTTGTCTAGTTTGATGTTTGTTGGTTAGCATAGACATCATGGGCTGAAGGGCCTGTTTCTATGCAAGAGTGACTATGAAAATCTGAGAGCTTGAGCAACGATTCTACCTGGGAGAAAGTGAGGACTGCAGATGCTAGAGACCAGAGTTGAAAAGTGTGGTGCTGGAAAAGCGCAGCAGGCCAGGCAGCATCTGAGGAGCAGGAGCATAAGCCCTTCAGCAATGAAACTGGTGTGCCAAGTGGACTAAGATAAAAGGTAAGGGAGAGGGAATTTGGGGGAGGGGCGCTGGGAATATGATAGGTGGAAGGAGGTGAGGGTGAGGGTGATAGGCTGGAGAGGGGGTGGGGGCGGAGAGGTCGGGAAGAAGATTGCAGGTCAAGAGGGCGGTGCTGAATCCGGGGGTTGGGACTGAGATAAGGTGGGGGAAGGGGAAATGAGGAAGCTGGAGAAATCTACATTCATCCTGTGTGGTTGGAGGGTTCCTCGGTAGAAGATGAGGCGCTCTTCCTCCAGGCGTCATGTGGCTAGGGTCTGGCGATGGAGAAGGCTGAACACTTTAACTCCCCCTCCCACTCCGTCAAGGACATGCAGGTCCTTGGTCTCCTCCATCGCCAGACCCTGGCCACACGGCGCCTGGAGGAAGAGCGCCTCATCTACCGCCTAGGAACCCTCCAACTACACGGGATGAATGTAGATTTCCCCAGCTTTCTCATTTCCCCTCCCCTCACCTTATCTCAGTCCCAACCCCCGGATTCAGCACCGCCCTCTTGACCAGCAATCTTCTTCCCGACCTCTCCGTCCCCCACCCCCTTTCTGGCCTATCACCCTCACCTTCACCTCCTTCCACCTATCGTATTCCCAGCACCCCCCCCTTCCCCCCACCTTTTATCTCAGCCCGCTTGGCACACTAGCCTCATTCCTGAAGAAGGGCCTATGCCCGAAACGTCAATTCTCCTGCTCCTCGGATGCTGCCTGGCCTGCTGCGCTTTTCCAGCACCACACTTTTCAACAACGATTCTACCTACTGTATTTGGTTATATTGTTTGAAGGTGGCGCTCAGTCAGTGTGTTTCATTCATGAGTGGGCATAACTGGCTGGGGCAGCATTTATTGCCCACTCTAATTGCCTCGAGGCCAATTAAGAGTCAAACACACTGCTGTCGGTCTGGAGTCAATTAAATGTCAGAATAGTGCTCACCTGAAGGCAGGTCTTTGGCTCATTGTGCCTTGATATTTCAACTAGAGCTATTTATCCTGGTAGTGTTTGTCAGTAGTAATTTGTCATTGTCCAAAACTCTCAAGGGTCGGGTGAAGAGGCAAGTCACAAGCCTACCCCATCAATAACAAGAATTGAGCCAGTGCAGTTGTGTCTGAAGGACCTTTTTCTATGCTGAATAGGTGTGAAACCTGTGTGGATTGGGAGAACTTTAAAAGTCAGCAAAGGGTTGCAAAAAACAGAATCTAAAGAGCTAAGGTTAACTATGAAAGGAACATAGCAGAAAACATAAGCACTGATATGGAAAGCTTCTATACGTATGTAAAAAAAGAGAATTGTGAAAGTAAATGTTGGCACTATGGAGGATGAAAATAGTGAGGTAATAATGGGAAACTCAGAATTGGCAGAGGGACTAAATGAATATTCCTCCTTCCAGTCCAAAAAGCAGCCCTCTATCATCACCTCTGTCTCTTACCGTCCAGTTAATTTTATATCCAATTGGCTAGCTCCCGCTAGATTCCATATGATCTAACCAATCTACCATGTGGAAACTTGTCGAATGCCTTGCTGAAGTCCATATAAACAACATGTGCTCTGCCTTCACCTATCTTCTTTCGCATCTTTCTTCCTCAAGATGCTTCCTTTTGTGGGATAGTCTCGAACAAGAGTGCATAGATATAGAGTGAGAAGAGGTAGATTCAAAAGTGGGAAGAGGAGATATTTCTCTGAGGGTTGTGAATCTGTGGAACTCACTCAACAGATTCAAGAATGAAATAGATATATTTATGATGAAAAATAGGATAGAGGGCTATGAGGAACAGGCAGGTAAATGGAGTTGAGAGCCCAAAAGGTAGCCATGATCATGTTTAATGGTGGAGCGGGCTCACAGGGCTGAATTGCTCATAATTCCTATGTTCCTATTGTCCGGCTGTGTTTTGTAGTGTATTGTAGCATGCTTTTCCAACCACAGCACAACACCTAGCCCCCACTCCTGGTGAATTGAGGTTAACAGTGAGATTCCAGAAAATGTGGATCCTTTTTCATATCTTGGAAGCCTCCAGCCATGGAGAAGTGCTGCCAGCTGTGCCTTTGCATGATTCTCGAAATCCAATGATGTGAAAGGCAGCCAACATCAGCATCATTTCCCAAAGCAACTCATGTAGCATCAAAGCTCTAATCACACAAAGTGAGCTCTGCTGGGCAGGCCAAGTAATTCTTGTGCCTGACACCAGACTCCAGAAGTAAATGCTCTACGTAGGAACTCAGATAGAACAGGAGACTCTCTAGAAAACCACCAGAAATACTAGCAATGTCCTCAAAACATCCCTGAAGAGGTAAATCATTCCAGCCAATATATGGATTCCCTGGCTAGTGACCACCCACAATGGAGGAAGTTCATTCAGAAAGGTACCAAATTCATCAAGAAATTTGATTGGAAACACATTTAAATAGAGGTTTTAGGAGCATGCAAACCTCTACGTAGCACATCTATTCAAGCTGCCACATGACACATTGCTCCCGTCTGATATAATGTTGCAGATTGGCATTGGACTTACAAGTGGGTTCAACCCCAGAATCCATTGAACCGGAGTGGAAGAAAATCATCCATGACCCCAAGGAATTCTATTGCCACTATGCAATCAAATGACTATTTCTCAAGAATTAGGTCTTAGAGTAAATGTCGTTTTGGTGCATCAATACTTAATGCACCAAAGTATTGTGCATTACTCACAGCTAACTTCCTTCCTCCCTCAGTCACCTTGAGGACGACCTTCTTCTAATAATATATCTGTATTTCTATTGTATTTTGTTCTGGGTAGTTCCACTCTCATAAAGCAAAACTTGCTGCATTGTTCACCTGTCATTTTTGAGCAGTTTGATCATTCATTCCTACTTAGCCAACATACTACATTGTTGTCCAGATCTTTAAATAGCCAATATTGAAAAAGTTTCCAATGTTTAGCCACATGGCCAATTTCAATCAGGGGTCTTTAAATTAAAATCTCAGCAAATTTGGCAGTATCTGTGGAACAAGACTCAAAGTAAATATTTTGAGTCCAAAATGACTCCTCTTCAAGAGCCTTTTAATTGTTTACTTGAGCTGTAGAAGTTCAGAACAATAATACGCTACAATATTGGCCATGGTAAGATGTGGTGAACTGAATTTGCAATGCCTTGTAACTCAATGCTAATTCTGCTGCAAGTCCTACAACTAACATCTGGAAAGGTATCACACTGGCAGGGCTTCATGAAAGAACAATTGTATCTGACTAATTTATTCGAGATTTCACAAATGTCTCAACCAGAGTGGATAGAGGGGAACCAGTGGATATATTGTATTTGGGCTTCCAGAAGGTACAAGGTACACCACAACCATTTAAAACGCAAGCTAAGAACCCACAGTATTGGCTTGGACAGAGAATTAGGTAAAAACAATGACTGTAGATGCTGGAAACCAGATTTTGGATTAGTGGTGCTGGAAGAGCACAGCAGTTCAGGCAGCATCTGAGGAGCAGCAAAATCGACGTTTCGGTCAAATGCCCTTCATCATGGGCTTGAAACAACAAGGAAGGTTAAAGGGTTCTTTTTCATGGTGGCAACCCATGACAAGCAGAGTTCCACAGTAATTAGTTTTGGGACTGCAACTGTTTACAACATATGTTAATAGCTTGGAGGAAGGAAGAATGTACTGTTGCCAAATTTGCAGATAACTCAAACATTGGTGGAAATGCAAGTTGTGAGGGAGATACAGCCGGTTTACAGAACAATATTAATAGGTTAAGTAAGTAGGCAAAAAGTTGGCAAATGGAATATCATGTCGAAAAATGTGAAGTTTTTCATTTTGGAAGGAAGAGCAAAAGAACAGAATATTACTTAAAAGGGAAAAAAAAAAGCAGAAAGCTGCAACACCAAAGGGACTTAGGGTAAATCTTGAGTGTATAAGTAGTCGGGAGCACTGGTGTTGAGGATTATGGCGGAAGAGGTGTCGCCTATTCTTACAGATTGCGGCCTATGTGTCAGGAAGTCAAGAATTTAGTTAGAGAGGTAGGAACCAAGACGTAGATCTTGGAGTTTCGAAATGAGTTTGCTTGAAATTGTGGTGTTGAAGGCGGAACTCTAGTCAATAAGTACAAGCCTGACATAGGTTTTCTTGTTATCCAGATGTTTCAGGGATGAGTGTTGGGCCTGGGAGATAGCGTCTGATGTGGAACTGTTGTGCCAGTAGGCGAATTGCGATGGATCAAGGCAATTTGATAGGCTGGAATTGATGTGAGCCACTGGGCAGTAGTCATTGAGGCATGCTGCACGAATTTTCTTTGGCAATGGGATGATGGTGGTCCTCTTGAAGCAAGAAGGGACTTCAAATTGTAGTAAGGAAAGATTCAAGATGTCTGCAAGTACTCCCACTGGCTGGTCTGCACAGGGACTGATTGCAAGGCAGGGGACTTCATCGCACCAGTAACTTTCCGTGGGTTCACTCTCAAGAAAGCCCATCTAATGTCTGCGGTGGTGACTTTGGAGTCAGATGCATCTGAGGCTGTTGAGATAGGTGACATTGTTTCACTGACCTTCTGTTCAAAGCAAGCATATAATGAATCGAGCTCTGGTATGGATATACTGTTGCCGGCGATTCTGTTCGACTTCGCTTTGTAGCCTGTTATGCCATGTAAGCCTTGTCACAAATGACGGATGTCAGTGTGGTTAGTCTGGTTCTCAAGCTTAGTTTGATATTGCCTCTGGTCTTACAAAGATTGTGTCTGGTTGCCAGATTTGTACGCCTCAGATCTGGATTTCAATAGAGAATGGATCTCCCGGTCATCCATGGTTTCTGGTTGGGGAACGTTCAGGTTAACTTCTTTGGCACAGAGTCTTCTACACACTAATGAAGTATGTAACGGCAGTGGCCTACGTGCATAGGTTGGTCATCGAGTTCTTGAACACTGACTCTAAACAGTACTGTAGAAGCCCTTCCATTGCCTCCGACCATCCTCTGCACTACTTTCTGTACTGAGTCCTTATGCTTCGACCCAGGAGGAGGAGGAGGAGGAGCACAGCATTGTGTTCTGATTTTCCAGAATGTAGATGGGGGATGGAGCGGAAGGCGTCTTTGTTAGTATTGCAATGATTAAGGATGTTTGGGCCTTGTTGGGACAGGAGACATGTTGGTGATAGTTTGCTGCCACGTTCTTGAGGTTGGCCTGGTTGAAGTCATCGGCAATGATGAACAAGAACTCTATTCTGTCTCGAGAAAGTTTGTTTGTAGTGTTGTATACTTCATCAAGTGCATTCTTCATTTTGCATGGGGTGGTATTCCACAGTGTAAATGTCAGTGTCCTCACACTTAAGTAGCAGTTAGTTTGACAGGGACATTGTGAATATCTTGGCATGCAGGCCTTTTAAGTTCAGAAACCTACTGCACTCTGTGTTAGGAGCTGGATAAAATAATCATTCTGAGTAATTAAAAACAGACTTTCCTTGAAAAGTAAATTTCTGTTCATGTGGATGGCAATATTTTGGGGCTCAATTACCTGGAATTCAATTAACCGAATTTGGCATGATGCGAGCAAGATCATAAAGTCCCGATGTGTGACTAACTGTTATCCAGCATCGATTATCTGACATTCGATTAACTGAATGAATTACTTCCCACTCATGTCCTTCGGATAATCGAGGTTCCTGTGTAGTTATTTAGATTTGTTTCCGTTCGAATCATTACCACAATATGCAGTTTTAAAAGAGACTGATAAAGACCTTTAAGTCAATTCCTTTTCTTTTCTTTTTAAAGGATGTGCCTAACAAGCCACCCAGAGTCTGGGGACATCCTATAGATTGCATTATAAAGTTCTGTGTTTCTGTGTGAGTTATTGTCTCGCTATGTTTAAAATTGAATGCTGAGGATCAATGGTACTTTAAATCTGAACTACTCCAGAAAGACTATCAACAACAAGCCCACTATCAGTGAAGTTATTGCTTTTTGTCAAGTCTGGTATCCTTGGGTACCAGAGATCCATCAAGACATTATATCAAGACCTGTCTGGATGCTTGTGATTGAGGTGAATAGGATTTGGTATCTTTCCCAGATATGAAGTGCAGCTCAATAGTTCAGAAGCAGCTGGGGTGTTTTGATCATGTTATGTGCTCATTACTAGAGCTGTTTTCCTTGAAAAACCTTATTTTGAAGAAATTGTTTGAAAGATAAACTCTAAACCTAATATTACATAACAATAATCCAATTAGTAGTCACAATACCCTGAGGTGTATTGGAAGCCAAGCCACCGAGGATTGTACTGCACCAGTAGAGACAACTTGCTTTTGCAGTTTGTTTATCTAATTAACTTTTAATGTATGGAATAAAATAAACAGGGTACTCATGGGGTAAAGCTTTATCCTGTGAATTTGAATGAGCAACTAAACAAATCTCAGGCCTCAGCTAATCTGATCTGAGGTGTTTCAGGTTGGTAGCTTTATTTCAGATGGCATGATATGATGCATTTGGGAACAGCAGAGTCTGGCTTGGGGTGATGCGGACATTATTGAAATATTCATCGTTCCTTCTGTGAGAAATTTGAATTTAATTGGCAATACTTGTAAACTCTCTTGCTAGGAATTCTGGAGTAAATTAGATTAGATTACTTAGTGTGGAAACAGGCCCTTCAGCCCAACAAGTCCACACCGACCCACCGAAGCGCAACGCACCCAGACCCATTCCCTTACATTTACCCCTTCACCTAACACTACGGGCAATTTAGCTAACCTGCACATCTATGGACTGTGGGAGGAAACCGGAGCACCCGGAGGAAACCCACGCAGAGAATGTGCAAACTCCACACAGAGAATGTGCAAACTCCACACAGAGAATGTGCAAACTCCACACAGTCGCCTGAGACGGGAATTGAACCCGGGTCTCTGGCGCTGTGAGGCAGCAGTGCTAACCACTGTGCCACCGTGCCACCCACAATTAGTTCACGAATGTTTCTCAGACTCTTCTCCTTGTTCCTCTCCTCTAATTCCTTTGGAGCTATTTAATTGTCTTCTGCATGCTCTTGGAAGTGGAAAGCAACCAGAAGCAAAAATCTTAATTGTGTTTCTCCTTGTTAATCTTTGGAGTTGAGGCCAGTTATAAGACCTTACCGTCAGCTTGGGTGAATTGAGATAATTCAACGAAGAACAGGAACCAAGCCACAACCTGCTGCTTGTCTCTGTTATTCAGCTACTCACTGGATTATTTGGGGATCTTGTGGCACATACTTTAGATCGAGACATGTTCTTACTCATCCGTGGTAAATACCTTAAAATCTTCTCTTGCTCAGTCATTGTCGAACCATCTCGTAATTCACAAAAAAAATTACTTGGGGGGTGCAGGCTCTAATTCTGTTTTGGAAGATTGATGCTCATTGGATTATTGACCAAGAAGTTTAAAAGGATAAGCAAAAATTCTTGACCGGGCACATATGTGGGAAAATTGTTCCACCGAGTAATTTTGGCTTAAAGGAACATAGGATGTGGACAGTGAAGAAGTTATGTAGAAGTTAGAAATTTGGCATCAGCTATAAATTTTCACTTCAGTTGGTAAAAGGTTTGATTACACAAAGCAGTTTTATCATGATCAGAAGAGCTTTAATTAGAGACAAAGCATCCTCTTTATTCATGAACTTGTATCTACTTAGATCTTTGGTTGTTGAAATAATGTGACATTTGCTCATTTTCTAATGATATCTGAATTCTTGAACTGTTATTACAGCCAAAGGACAAATAACAATGAGTGAAGATCCAAATGGCTATGCTAAAGAAATTGATGAAGAGTATGTAAAGAAAGAACAAGTTTTTCAGGTAAACTAAGAAATAAATTGATTCAATTTTGTGATCTATTTAGTTTTTCCTATGATATTTAGTGCATTTTGTTTTCTTATTAGCCTCTACACAGAAAAGGGTACCACTGAACTTGATTGTAATAAAATTGAAACATTTTCTCCACATTATAATCGTAAGCTGGTAGTCTTTAAAGAAATAATTCTTAGACTGTGGGTGTCATTCCTATCTGCATCTATGATTTGCCCATACTGAGCTCTCAGCCTTCTAGCTCACCATGTGAGAGCTGGAATGAAACCCCTGCTCTTTTTAAACAAAAACAAATTAAGAGGAAGGAACTTGATTTTGTGAAAATAAAACTCAGCGGTCTGGTATCATCTGTTGAAAGAGAAATGGAATTAACATTAAAGTCCAATATGAAAGTGTCATTTCAGAAGAGAAGTTCACTGGGATTTGAAACATGAACTCTGTTTCCTCTAGACAGTTACTGCAGATATGCTGCGTTTCTCCTGCATCTTGTTTTTTTTTGTTTCAGATCTCTCACTTTTGTTTTACTCATGTTTCAAGGTTGTACTCCAGCCTGCCAAATAGTCCCTGTTCAGTTACAATACTTGCATATAGAAAACTATGTAGGTGTGGAAAAACAACCTGCAACCATAACCTGTAGTCCAGAACAATCCACCAGTATGCATTTGCAAAGACTGTACTGTGGAGACAGCTTATGGACTTGAAGAGTTGATAATGTGTGAGTCATGGTTCATATGTGAGGAGCAGCATGTGGTGGTTGTACTGGTGACGCAGTGCCCTAATGGTCAGAGGATGAGTTTATTTCCTCCTGCAAAGCCAAGATCTTAAACCACCACGGAACTCTGCAGATCAAATTATTCTGCACTGTCTGGCTAGTTAGTGCAGAGGAATTTCCTTACTGTTAAGTTTTGGAATCAGTCTCCAAACTAAGGACTGTTATAGCACAACTCAATTCGAAACTGTTGTAAAACTCCTCTGACACGGTTTATGTAGAGTGGAAATACCTCTAATGAATCCATGTGCAATTGTTTTAAAGACATTTTACTTCAGTCAAAAGAGGCTGTTTTGATTGGATTCAACATTTGGGATTGTATTGAGAAAACTTGAAGCGGGGTTCATTGGCTTTGTTGCTATCCAGAAGATAGACATCCTGAAGGATTGCCAACAAGTGTGGCATGGCTAGAAAAGCACCCATGTCCCTCCACTTTAGTATAGTTGCTCATCGTTGCTGTAAAAGTGAATTTCTTTTTGTTACCCGTCATGGTTTCGGCATTCATTTTAAACTGACTGCTCAACTTTGTACACATTTTAACTAGAGCCTTACCAGTGTTTTGCCTTGATTTTGACCTATCCCATTGTATTTCAGCATGTTGAAAAATGTAATGACAAAGAAAATATTGATCGCGTTACTTGCTTCCAAACTGTTTGCTCTGTTGATAGCGTTTCCTCTCAGATACAAAGTCAGAAGTCACACCATACCAGGTTATAGTCCAATAGATTTATTTGAAATCACAATCTTTCAGAGCGCTGCTCCTTCGTCAGGTGAAGTCAGGCACTTCACCTAATGAAGGAGCAGCACTCTGAAAGCTTGTGATTTCAAATAAATCTATCGGACCATAATCTGGTATGGTGTGACTCCTGGCCTTGTCCACTCCAATCCAACACCTCCACATCTCAAATTCAAAGCATCGGTGATCTCAACTCTATTGTTGGGTAATTTATGTTGACATTTTGGTGCAGTATGATGGACTTGCTGCACTGATGGAGGTTCTGTTCTTCACCTGAGACTATCTCAGATCCTGTCTTTTGTAATTGGTGATCCTTACTGAGGTTAAAAGTATCGCACAATACTTGAAGTTAAGCCAGCCATTTCGGCAAATGTGATTAACATTATCTTATCCAGCAAAACCAAAATCCGGTTAACAGATTATTTATCTCATTGTTGTTTGTGGGATCTTGCTTTGTGTAAAATTGCTGCTATGTTTATCTACCACAGTGACAATCATCGCACTTCAACAAGGCGTTGCTCTCAATTTTTTATTAGCATGTGTGTCTGCCTGCTTAACCCCTCTCCATTCCTGTCCCCTCTGACTCTGGTCAAATAATATTGAATCAAAAAAGGCAAAATGTCAGAATTGGGACAACTTTATTCCTTGATAAGGAAAAGCTAGGAGGGGCTGGTGGCATCATTTGATTTACTAATTACTTGAAAGCAGTGTATTAAATTTGTGCTGCTGTTCTGCCTGGAATTTGTTCAGCTCATGATTGCCGTAAAGGACTCTATTCAAAGCTCTGACCCTTTTTTCTACCACTTTGTAATGTAGCATAACTGTAATTTAACACCTGCCCACTACCCCACTCCCCAGAAAGAATTGTATTGTGAAAATGAATTCATTTTTAACATTATTTATCTTCCTGATGTAGGATGAAAAACATGAAGATGAAATGAGAGAAGATACCATAACCACATTTGACCAAGCAACAAGCCTTCAAAATGAGACCAAGTTTGTACTATGCACTATTAAACTGTTCATAGAATACAGAGAAAAAATCCATGAATATTCATTTGGTATTTATTTTCTGTTTCATGCACATTTGACTTCCTCAGTATGTAAAAAGTAAGAGAATAGTGGCCACAACATGACCTCCCAACTCCTGTACTCAATACTCTGACCAATAAAGGGAAGCATACCAAACGCCGCCTTCACTATCCTATTTACCTGCGACTCCACTTTCAAGGAGCTATGAACCTGCACTCCAAGGTCTCTTTGTTCAGCAACACTCCCTAGGACCTTACCATTAAGTGTATAAGTCCTGCTAAGATTTGCTTTCCCAAAATGCAGCACCTCGCAATTTATCTGAATTACACTACATCTGCCATTTCTCAGCCCATTGGCCCATCTGGTCCAGATCCTGTTGTAATCTGAGGTAACCCTCATCACTGTCTACTATACCTCGAATTTTGGTGTCATCTGCAAACTTACTAACTGTACCTTTTATGCTCGCATCTAAATCATTTATATAAATGACAAAAAGTAGAGGGCCCAGCACCAATCCTTGCGGCACTCCACTAGTCACAGGCCTCCAGTCTGAAAAACAACTCTCCTCCGCTACCACCCTCTGTCTTCTACCTTTGAGCCAGTTCTGTATCCAAATGGCTAGTTCGCCCTGTATTCCATGAGATCTAACCTTGCTAATCAGTCTCCCATGGGGAACCTTGTCGAACGCCTTACTGAAGTCCATATAGATCACATCTACTGCTCTGCCCTCATCAATCTTCTTTGTGACTTCTTCAAAAAGCTCAACCAATTTTGTGGGACATGATTTCCCACGCTCAAAGCCATATTGACTATCCCGAATCAGTCCTTGCCTTTCCAAATACATATACATCCTGTCCCTCAGGATTCCCTCCATCAACTTGCCCACCACCGAGGTCAGGCTCACCGGTCTATAGTTCCCTGACTTGTCTTTACCGCCCTTCTTAAACAGTGGTACCACGTTTGCCAACCTCCAGTCTTCCGGCACCTCACCTGTGACTATCGATCTTATAAATATCTCAGCGAGAGGCCCAGCAATCACTTCTCTAGCTTCCCACAGAGTTCTAGGGTACACCTGATCAGGTCCTGGGGATTTATCCGTTTAACCGTTTCAAGGCATCCAAGACTTCCTCCTCTGTCATCTGGACATTTTGCAATTTGTCACCATCTATTTCCCTACAGTCTATATCTTCCATATCCTCTTCCACAGTAAATACTGATGCAAAATACTAATTTAGTATCTCCCCCATTTTCTGCGGCTCCACACAAAGGCCGCCTTGCTGATCTTTGAGGGGCCCTATTCTCTCCCTAGTTACCCTTTTGTCCTTAATATATTTGTAAAAACCCTTTGGATTCTCCTTTATTCTATTTGCCAAAGCTATCTCATGTCACCGTTTTGCCCTCCTGATTTCCCTCTTAAGTATACTCCTACTTTCTTTCTCCTCTTCTAAGGATTCACTCGATCTATTCTGTTTATACCTGACATATGCTTGCTTCTTTTTCTTAACCAAACCCTCAATTTCTTTAGTAATGCATTCCCTATACCTACCAGCCTTCCCTTGCACCCTGACAGGAATATACTTTCTCTGGATTCAAAAGATGTCTATTTTTGATGCTCATATGATAACGTGAGTTTAATAATTGTAAACCTTGTATTTGTAGAAACCTTGTAAAACATTGTATGAAAGGAAACCAGCAGAAAACATAAACACTGATACCAAAACCTCCTTTAAGTATGTAAAAAGTAAGAGAATAGTGAAAGTAAATGTTGGCCTTTTAGAGGACGAAAATGGCGAGATAGTAATGGGAAACTCAGAAATGACAGAGGCATTAAGCCAATATTTTGTCTCTATTTTCACAGTGAAAGATAATTTCTTCCCAAAAACTGCAGTTAGTACAGAGAAACTTGGTGAAATAACTATAACTAGGATGTAGTTATTAAGTAAACTGATGGGATTAAAGATAGATAAGTCCCTGGGGCCTGATGGCTAACACCCTAGGGTATTAAAGGAAGTGGCAGCAGAGATAGTGGATGCATTAGTTATGATTTTTCAAAGTTCCCTGGATTCTGCAAAAGTACCAGTGGATTGGAAACATGCTAACGTGATGCCCTTATTTAAAAAAGGGCAGAGGCAATAGTGGCAAAATACAGACCAGTTAGTTTGACCTTTGTAGTGGAGAAGTTGCTTCAGTCTGTCATAAAGGAGGAGATAACTGAACATTTGGAAAAACAAAGCTGAATTCACCAGTGCCAGCATGGTTTCGTGAAGAGCAAGTCATGATTGACAAACTTGCTGGAGTTCTTTAAGCATGGAACCAACAAAATAGATAATGGGTATCTTATGGATGTGGTTTATCTAGACTTCCAGTAGACATTAGTCAGGTGTTGCATAAAAGACTGATCCAGAACATGAGATCCAAGGGGTTAAGCGTAATATTGGCTTGGATGGAGGATTGGTTGACTGATAGAAGGCTGAAAGTTGGGAATAATGGCTGCTTCTCTGGATGGCATAACTAGTGGGGTGCTACAGGGTTCAGTTCTTGGACGTTAGCCATTTCCAATCTATATAAATGATCTGCAAGCAGGGACAGAGTGTAACATTGCAAAGTTCACAGATGATACTGAAATAGGTGGGAAAGCAGGTTGTGATGACGCAGTAGATGGAAATTGACAGGCTAGGAGAATGGGACAGAAGTTGGCAGATGGAGTTTAATGTGGTTAAGTGCAAGATTGTCCATTTTGGCCAGAAAAACAAAGGGTAAATTATTACCTAAATGGGAAGCAGATTCAAAGTGTCAGTACAGAGGGATCAGGGCATCCTTGTGCATGAACCATTAAAAAATGGGTATGCAGTTGCAGCATTTAATAAAGGCACATAAAACCTGGCATTTATTGATAAAGGACTGGATTATAATTATCATAATTGTATAAGCATTGGTGAGATCACGTTGAGATTATTGTGTCCAGTCTTGGGCTCCTCAGTTAAGGATTGATGCGGTGGCAGTGGAGGAGGTTCACACGATTAATTCCAGGGATGTAAGGGCTGTCGTGGGAGGAATAGTTGAATAGTTTGGGCTTGTACTTACTGGAGTTTCGAAGAATGAGGGGTGAATATGATTGAGACATATAAAATGTTGAAAGGGATTGATAAGGTGAACATTGAACAGGCGTTTCCCCTTGTGGGACAGAGGGCATAGATAAAAAGTGAGAGGCGATATGTTCAGAACTGAGATGAGTTGAAACTACTTCTCTCAGGTGGTTGTAAATCTGTAGATTTCACTACCATAGAATGCAGTGGAAGCAGCATCAATGAACAGATTCAAGAAACAAATTGATATGTTTCTGATGAAAAACAGGAGAAAGGGCAATGGGGAGCAGGCAGGAAAGTGGAGTTGAGACCAGGTTAAGATCAACCATGATCATGTTAAGTGATGGAACGGGCTTGAAGGGCTGACTTGCCTACTCCTCCTACTCCTCCTAATTCCTACGTTTCTGTGTAAACCAACTGTAGGATAGTTGTCATTTGTAATCTATTTTCCTGCAAGAAATTGTGATTTCCTTTAGCCTGACATCATTCCAGGTTAGCTGTTTCCCAGACAGTGCCAATGCAGGTTACACAAGAATAGAAACAATCATGTGAGCATTGCAGTTTTCACTGTGACTCACTCTGTCCAAATAAAAGGTTAATTGAACCAATAAAAATGCTTTTAGTTTTTCATCTTATTGTATACTCATGAAAATTCATGTCAAGTTATAATTTGTTTTTGTTAGTGTTGGTTAAGGAAAGATTATTACAAGTTAATGTCCCTAGGGCCTAATAGCACGGCAGAAATCCATTTCTTCTATTGCTGCTTGTCCACTGCAAGTTATTTGATACCAAATGGAATATTTTCCTCCCTTACATCCATCTGTTTGGGGTTTTCTACAATTGATGTTATTTATGTTTGGAAGTCAGTGGAGGCAATGTTCTAGTGGTTTTATCACTACATTATTAATCCAGAAACTCGGCTAATGTTCTGGGAACCTGAGTTCAAAACTCCGCAATGGCAAATCGTAGAATTTGAAATATAAGGAAAAATGTCTGGAATTAAGAATCTACAGATGACCATTGTCAATTGTCATTAAAAACCCATCTGGTTCACTAATGTCCCTCAGGGAAGGAAATCTGTCATCCTCACCTGGTCTGGCCTGCATGTGACTCCAGAACTATAGGAATGTGGTTGACTTTCAACTGTCCTCTGGGCAATTAGTGATGGGCAGTAAATGCTGGCCTAACCAGCAATGCCCTTATTCTGAGAACAAATAAAAAAAAAGCCTTGGTTTGACACAGGCACTTTATTGGCCTGTCTTGCAACCTTCTATTAGAAGTACAGATACACTGTTTATGAAATCATATGGCTTAGGTGACATTGTATTTGTTATGTACGATATAACTTCAGGTAATGTGGAAAAACATGAAATTAGCAGCAAGAATAAAAAAAAATGTTATCTAAATGGTGAGAAATTGCAGTGTGATCTGGGTGTCCTAGTGCATGAGTTGCAAAATATTTGTGTGCAGGTACAGAAAGTAATTAGGAAAGTTTATGAAATGTTATTGTTTATTATTAGAAGAATTGATTATAAAAACTATGGAGGTAACACTTCAATTATACAGGGCATTTGTGAGACCACATCTGGACCACTGTTCTTCAGTATTGGTCTCCTTATTTACAGAAGGATATAAACGTACTGCAACTCATTCAGAGAAGATTTACAAGACTAATACCTGGAATGGGTTGGTTGCATGATACCTGGAATGGGTTGGTTGCATGAAGAGGAAAGGTTTGACACAGTAGGCTTGTATCTGCTGAAGGTTAAAAGAGTGAGAGGCAACTTGATTGAAATTTTTAAAACCTTGAGTTGATTTGACTAGCTGGATGTGGAAAGGATGTTTCCTCTTGTGAAAGAATCTCAAACTTGGCATCACCATTTAAAAGTTAATGGTTACTCATTTAAGGTAGAAATAAGGAGGTCTTTTTTTCTCTCTCATTGTCCTGAGTGTTGGAACTCTTGTTTAAAAGCCAGCAGGAAAGACAGGTGGAAAGAATTTATCAGGAGAGGGATGGGACCATGGAATAATCAGATCAGCTATGTTGTTACTCAAGACAGAGCAGCCTCAACGTACCAAATGGTACCTACTTTTGCACTAATTCGTAGTTCGTATAGAGAAGGAAGGGATGTTGACAATCTACAAGTTATGCCTTGTTTACCAAATGCAGATAGATAGTATACTTAAAAATGAATATTACTGATCTTTGGTAATGCCAGGGTGTCTGTCCCTTCAACCTGATAGACAGCCATTCACCTGCATGCTCTGCTGACAGACCCTTTGTCAGTTTTCTATCCATGCTGTTATTGTTACTTTAATTCCATGGTTTTAATTTTGCTAATGAATGTGTGATGTGGTGCTTCATCACAGACTTTTCAAATGTCTGTACATTTCACATCAATAATACTATTCTTTTCAACCCTCTTTATTATTTCACCAAATAATTGAGTCAAGTTCATCAAAAAGGATTTGTCTTTACCATATCGGGTGCTGACTTTCATGTATTAGCTGGTATTGGTTCAAATGCTGGTAAATATTGTTCTGAGGTATTGTCTCCCCATGCCAGGTTTGTGTCTCACCTATTGTTAAACACAGGTGTAACATTTGTACTTTTCCAGTTCTCCGATGCAGATGATGGTGTTTCTTGTTGTGAATTTTCCCTTTTGCATTTTATGACTTTTTGTTAGACTATCAATCTTTTTGGATTCTTGGAAAAATCTTGGTATCATTGCTAATAGATGATCAATTCCTTAAAAACTGCAATAAAAGTTTTTTTTTAGTCTATATCTACAGTAATATATTTTCTTATTAAATTATGAAACCTCCCACTGGACAACTTAACATTTCTTGTGTTATATGTCCAATCGTGAAAAGTATTAAAATTAATAGTCCCCGGGAATGATTTTCTTTGCCTATTTACAAGTGTTGACAATCTGCGTGTTTGACTCTGCATATGTTCTTGTCTAAATTTTGAAAGCAGCAGTGCATCATCTTTTGTTTTTATAATGTGCATGGTATATGCTGTGAGGTATAAACACTCAAATTTCAAGTTCTTAAAAATAGACCCTGACAGTCTCTATTGTAGGTTGGGTTGTTTCATGGCCTCTGTATTACAATAACATTTCCAGCATATGTGTTAAATGAGTTTGGGATTGATGGAAGACAGCTTCATTTTTAATATATGGTTGTTACATTGTTAATAACTGTGCCTTGTGTTTTTACTGATTCTTTTCTCTGTATTTTCTGTCACCTGATAGTATTGTACACGCTGACATGTTTTGGATAACTGCTGTATTTATCATTGAAATGGGTGAGGAGGAAGTGAAAAATGAAGGAACTTGATCCTTGTAATCTGAAATATGCAGGTTGCATGTTAATGACAACAATGTCTCAGGCAGTGGAAGTTGCCAGAAGAACTTTAGACTTCATTAAATACATAGCAATACCCCATTCACTGACCCTTTCAATTCTAATTCAATCTGGTTGAGAAAAGATGCAGGTCTGGCCCCTTCATAAAGGGTTGCAAATTAAATCAGTTAATTCGCACTGACTCTGAAAACTGTTACCTTGGCAGAGCAGCTGGTTTTTTCTGTTTATGTTTCTCCTTGTATGACTCAGAATTCTATTGAGTAAACTGATAACTCAAAAGTAGCAAATCAGTTCTGCAATACGTGCTGCTCGTTTGCACAGGAGGCATTTTCATGACAGTTGTATTGTGCATCTGTCTAAGCAGATTTGGGGGCTACATGCCAACTAAGGAAATTCAGAAACTGGAGGGATGGGTGCTTAGTAACAAGTGTTGTAGAAACCTCAATGACCTATGCATGTACTTGGCATCAGTCTCGAATGTATTGCACACTGTGCATGTATAAGTACTTAATTTGAATTCTGTTCACTCCCATGTAAACATTTGTCCATTGCAATAACCTTGTAAATAGCTGCAATCTGTAAGCAGTTTTCAGTTATTTAGATCACATTAATCTGAGAAGTTCAATCTCTGTTGAGTAGGAACTGAAAAAACGTGTTCTTGTTATGCAGTCAGACAGTAGGATGAAAAGGTTCGGACTGCTCTTATTTTTCCAAAGAAGTAGAAACTGGAGAAGCTGGGATTTTAATTCTGGACGAATGGGCAGGGACCATTGGAAAGGGATCGAGGCATTTTTAACTCCATGACTTCACCAGGGCCAACCCTGCCAAAATTCAAAATGAGGAGGTCGAGGACTGGAATGACATGAGCATGGCTGGAGGTCACCTCTGCGTATCTGCAGGAATTGTCATTGATGGTCAGGGAAGTGCATTGGAACAGTATGGATGAGGGAGGAAGTGAGGATTTATGAGCTACATACGCCCAAGTTTCCTTAGGCCCGGACAAACACACCTACTTCTTTTGAAAATGTACTTACACCAAAAACGTACTTACCCCTAAAGGCTTTTGGTATGTTGACCTTTATCTCCAGAGAGTCGTAATTCAGAAGTGTTGTCCAGCTGGACAAGGCCTGTGTCTTGTTTTAAGGCTAAACTACTTGAAGTGTTTAGAATGGTCAAGTTACTTGTACAAATATAGAGACATTACTTCTCCAGGGAGATCCAGAACAAAAAAGTATAATCTAAAATCAAGGTACACTATCTCACAAAGGACTATAGAGGAACTTGCTATGTGACTTACCCAACAGACTTTGGTTGCTGTGCAAACTGACATTTTCAGGATTGATCTTGAATAAAAGTTTGTTGAGTAAAAATGTTAGAGATATTTGAACCAATGAAGGTGCAAAAAGTGAATTGGAGACAAGCATGGGGAACTTAACATTGCCTGCAGGTTACTTTCCTGAGGCCCTTGCTCATTGCCGCTGAATGCATGTTCTTAACTAGACTCACATTGAGTGTCAATAAAATACCTTCATATTATTGTTGGTGTTGCATTCTGAATGACACAACCAGTCATTGGCACTATTAGAAATGTAAGGCTCTTTAAGGATTGAGCAGAACAGCTTCAGAGTTGTTGGAGAGCAGGCCATGCACATTGGATTTTGTATTATGAAGAAAAAGAGCTGGTTTGTTTTAACAGGGTGATTTAGTGGTGGTGGATAGTATGTGAAACATTAAATGAGTGATTTGGAGGTGGAAAAAGTGCTGGTCAGCTGTGTGAACATACCTCTGGATGTAGGAATAAAAGGAAAGAAAAAGGAACTGGGTTCTTGAGGGCTCTTGTGGTGCAGCGGTAGTGTCCTTACCTCTGAGCCAAGCAGACAATTGCATAACTGAGCAAATTGATTAGAAATTTTTTAAAAGCAATGGGTTCTGGATCCTTGCCTGTTCCAACCACCCCAGACCCAGGAGTGGATACAGAGCACAGACAGGTCAGAAGTCCTCCTCATAGGTCTGGCTAAAGTGTCTGTCCACAGGCAGTGGGGCGTGGAGGAGGTCTCAATTGCAGTCTGTCTGTCTGTCTGCCTGCCTCTCTCGCATGGCTACATGGCTACCCAGATGCCCTTGGGAGGAGAGAACATCATGCCCACCATTGCCCTTGAAGCATTCAGAAGCTGGTGAACTCTGCAGAGACTGCACTGCATCATCTCTCTCTCTCTGTCTCCAACGTTGTTTTGATTTAATTCTCTCCCTTGCTTTCCCCAACTTTTTGTTTTGTCATTGTTACACTGTCTGTGATGAGCAGTGTTAGTTTTTTGTTATTTATTAATTTGTTAATTAGATGATTTGGTGGTGGTTACAGAACTGAAAAAGCTGTATTCTTTACAAAAAAAGGAGACTTTGGCTTCTGGATAGTGGAAGAGACCGGAGAGAAACGGTAAAAACTGGTGTTTGTGCTAAATTATAGATTTACACTAAAGCCCATGTGAATGTCTGAAGGTCCTTCGCTGTCTAATTCAACATATGGGTATATTTGTTAAATAATTAACTGTCTGAGGCAAGGGCCTCACCCACTGAAATAGGGGAGTGAAAATTGGTTAATTGTCTCTTTTTGGAGATGGTCATTGCCTGCCACTTGTGTGGTGCAAATGTTGCTTGCCACTTGTCAGCCCAAGCCTGGATGTTGTCCAGATCTTGATACATTTGTACATGGACTGCTTCAGTATCTGAAGAGTCAGGAATGATGGTGAACAATGTGCAAACATTAATGAAAATGTCCATGTGTGACTGTATGATAGGAGGAAGTTCTTTGATGAAGCAGCTGAAGATTGTTGAGCCAGGAATGCCTGCAGCAAAGTTCTGGAGCTGAGATGGCTGATGTCCAACAATCGTAACCATGTTCCTTTGTGCCAGGTATGACTCCAACCAGTGGAGAATTTTCCCCTGATTTCAACTGATTCCAGTTTTGCTAGGTCTTCTTGATGCCACACTCGATCAAATGCGACCTTGATGTCAAAGGTTGTCACTCTCACTTCACCTCTGGTAAACCAAGGCCTGGAGGTCCGGACCTGAGTGACTCTGGCAGAAAGTGTCAGTATGCAGGTTATTGCTGAGCAGGTGCTGCTTAATAGCACTATTAATAAAACATTCCATCATTTTATTGATGGTCATGAATAGATTGATGGGGCAGTAATAGTTGGATAGGCGTTGTCCTGCTTTATGTGTACAGGACATACCTGGGCAATTTTCCACATTGTTGGCTAGGTACCAGCGTTGTAGCTGTAGTGGAACAGTTTGGCTAAGGGAGTGGCAAGTTCTGGGACATAAGTACATTCCTGATGACGGGCTAATGTCCAAAACGTTGACTCTCTTGCTCCTTGGATGCTGCCTGACCTGCTGTGCTTTTCCAGTGCCACACTTTTTGACTTCTTCAGGATCTACAGTCTTCACTTTGTCCTATTGCCAAAATGTTGTCAGGCTCTTGGCCTTTGCAGTATCCAGTGCCTCCAACTGTTTCTTGAAGTCACGTGGTGTGATATGTTGTTTTGTTCTTATTTGATACTGGGCAGCTTAGAGACAATAAATAAAGATCAATGGTTTCTAATGGCTGAATAATGAAAGGATACACATTTAAGATGTTTGGCAAAAGAACCAAAGAAAACAAGCAGAAAAGTGTATTCTACAAGATTTGGAATAAACTGCCTGATTGAGTGGTGAGTGCAGATGCAATATAGGTTGTTCTCCTGTAACGCCGTAGTTACATTCCAGCGAAATGTTGCTTAATAGAAAATCGCTTCATATGAATAATGGGGCCAATGGAAAAAGTGGGGTATGGGACAGACCAGCAACAAATATCACTCCCGATTGCTCAAACATCACCCAAAAGTCTAATACAAAGTATAGCACCACCTGAATAAAGGTCTCAATCATATTTATCAACAAAATAAAAATAAATTCAACACAGTACATTTAAAAAATATTGGTAATGCAGGGACAGAAGGTCATCATGGTGCGAAGGTAAACTCCTTCAATCCTGTTGAGCAAGCAATATCATATATTCTCTCCTTACACTCAAAGCACTTTATAATATCTAGCTTCCCTTCCAATGTTATTGCCTTTCTTTTGCGTTCACCGTTCTCAATTTCATCACCAAAACACTTCTTGCTAACCTTCTTGTTACTTTGCCCCTCCATTTTCTCAAAAAAAATGGATAATCGAGGAGTATTGTACCTTTTACAGGAAACTGCTCAATGTCTCTCTCTCAGAAAGCTGCTCTGTGGGCAACTGACATTGGCGCATGCGCAGAACAGCACGAAGACCGGCGCTGACATTGGCGCATATGCAGAACGAAGCACGCGAAGCGATCCCTGCTGGAATCGTGCTATTATGAGGAGAGATAAATGTTCTTGAAACTCCCGTTCCTTAATTGGTCAGTTACATTAGAAACAAATAGCACTGCTGGGATGTGGGTTATCCGAGAACTACCTGCATTAGATTACAACAAGGAGTTCAACAATTAATTGAAGGATGAAAAATTATAGAGATAAGGGACAAGGGCAGATGAATGGGAATTGCTTAATTGCCTTTAAAGTGGCAGCTCACTCACTGGCTTGAATGGCCTTTCTCTGTGCCACATCTATTATTATTATTACAATCAAAATGAATCACCTGTTTCTTCCCTTCTTTTAAACTTAATTGATCATTGATCCACGCAATTTTGGTGCAAATTTCCAGACATTGGTAAGGAAGACTTTGTTGCATCAACATGGCTGTTTGCCTGGGCTGTTTCTGGTGTCCAGATGGATTCCACGTGATCCACCCAGTTTCATTCCTTTGAGACTTTACAGCAGTTTGATTCAACTAAGTGATTTTCTTGGTTATTATATCAGGCAATTAAGAGCCAATCACGCTTCTTTGCGTCCTGGAGTCACCTGTAGGTTAAGCAAGGAAAGAATTTACAGATTTCCTTCCCTAATGGGTTTTTGTGATGTAAATGAATTTTTACAGCATCAGCAGTGGCTACATGGCTGCTATTATACTAATTTTTGATACTGATTTTACTGAATTCAAACTTCACCATCAGTTGTGTTCAAATTCAAATCCATGTTCCCAAATATTAACCTGGAACTATTCCAATTACATTACAGCTATGAGTGAAATCAGTCACTCCTAAAATCAAGCTCATTGGAATTTTATTAAGGGCTTGATCCTATATTAGAGACTTACTTTCCTGCAGTGCATTCATGAAGGGAGCTGTGAATCGTTAGTTCTGCTGGGTAATTTTATTCCAAAGAAATGGCTGAAAAGAGCATCAATGCAGTCAACCAATGTTTAAAAAAATTGTAGCAACAGCCCTGTTGACCTGCCACAAGATAAACATTTTAAAAATTGAGACTGCCTAGGATTTTGATGAAAACAGACCTGAGCTAAATTATTCAAGGTATTAAAGCTTTCATGAGACCTGAAACAGGTGCATGGATCACGATGCATGTCTGCAGAAATTAGATCAAGTAAAGCACATTTGGTGCAGAAAGCATATTGTTTGGTTATTTTTAATGTGTTAGCCTAATATTAGCATCATTATCTGAACACATAAAGTAAAAGACAGATGCTTTTGTGAGCATTTATGTCTTGATGACAAGGTTACAGCTGCTGCTACAGGAAGTTTCCACCCGTAGACCAGAAATGATGAACAATGCTCGAAGGATTACTGCCTAACCTTGATTGAATCCTGATTGTGACCGGTGGCGACATGTTCTAAATCTGTTTGGTTTTACTCTTAGACATCCAAAAATATCCCAGATGAAGGTGATTACAAAATAGGATTTTGTGTGTGTATAATATATATATTGGTCAAATTGCATAAAAGCAAAGTCATGTTTCACATTCTGCTTCAGAATGTTGTTTCATTTTCCATATTATGCAAACGTGAAATATCTGACTTTTTATCCTGACCTAGGTTGCATGCAGAAGTGTGCAGAATTGTGCTTTGTTTCTGGATACAAGGTCATCTTTTATTTTAATACTTAACCCTTTAATGCATGAGATCAGTAATAGTGACGTATTTGGCTTAATAATAGCACAAATTGGACATTGCATAATAACTGGGACAAGTTTCATATACTTATTTCCTTGTTTCAAAAACATTTCTGAAAATGTGTTGCTGGAAAAGCACAGCAGGTCAGGCAGCATCCAAGGAACAGGAGAATCGACGTTTTGGGCATGAGCCCTTCTTCAGGAATGAGGAAAGTGTGTCCAGCAGACAAAGATAAAAGGGAAGGAGGAGGGACTTGGGGGAAGGGCGTTGGAAATGTGATAGGTGGAAGGAGGTCAAGGTGAGGATGATAGGCCGGAGTGGGGGTGGGGGTGGAGAGGTCAGGAAGAAGATTGCAGGTTAGGAAGACGGTGCTGAGTTCGAGGGATTTGACTGAGACAAGGTGGGGTAGGGGAAATGAGGAAACTGGAGGAATCTAAGTTCATCCCTTGTGGTTGGAGGGTTCCTAGGCGGAAGATGAGGTGCTCTTCCTCCAGCCGTCGTGTTGCTATGGTCTGGCGATGGGGGAGTCCAAGGACCTGCATGTCCTTGGTGGAGTGGGAGGGGGGAGTTGAAGTGTTGAGCCACGAGGTGGTTGGGTTGGTTGGTCCAGGTGTCCCAGAGGTGTTTTCTGAAATGTTCCGCAAGCAGGCGGCCTGTCTCCCCAATATAGAGGAGGCCACATCGGGTGCAGCGGATGCAGTAAATGGTGTGTGTGGAGGTGCAGGTGAATTTGTGGCGGATATGGAAGGATCCCTTGGGGCCTTGGAAGGAAGTAAAGGGGGAGGTGTGGGCGCAAGTTTTGCATTTCTTGCGGTTGCAGGGGAAGGTGCCGGGAGTGGAGGTTGGGTTGGTGGGGGGTGTGGACCTGACGAGGGAGTTACGGAGGGAGTGGTCTTTTCGGAACGCTGATGGGGGAGGGGAGGGAAATATATCCCTGGTGGTGGGGTCCGTTTGGAAGTGGCGGAAAAGACGACGGATGATACGATATATATGGAGGTTGATGGGGTGGTAGGTGAGGACCTGCTCCTCCGCCCTTGAGAATCTCCTCCACTTCCCGCTCCTCCGCCCATGAGCGCCCTCCACTGCATCTCCTCCACTTCCCGATCCTCCGCCCTTGAGAAGTTTGAACGGTTCATCCACATTACCTTCCACCCCGACCTCAAATTCACCTGGACAGTCTCAGACTCCTCCCTCCCCTTCCTAGACCTTTCCATTTCTATCTCGGGCGACCGAATCAATACAGACATTTACTATAAACCGACCGACTCCCACAGCTACCTAGACTACACCTCCTCCCACCCTGCCCCCTGTAAAAACACCATCCCATATTCCCAATTCCTTCGTCTCCGCCGCATCTGCTCCCAGGAGGACCAGTTCCCATACCGTACAACCCAGATGGCCTCCTTCTTCAAAGACCGCAATTTCCCTCCAAGATTGACGATGCTCTCCACCGCATCTCCTCCACTTCCTGCTCCTCCGCCCTTGAGAACAGAACCCCACTGGTCCTCACCTACCACCCCACCAATCTCCATATACATCGTATCATTCATCGTCATTTCCGCCACCTCCAAATGGACCCCACCACCAAGGATATATTTCCCTCCCCTCCCCTATCAGCGTTCCGAAAAGACCACTCCCTCCGTGACTCCCTCGTCTGGTCCACACCCCCACCAACCCAACCTCTACTCCCGGCACCTTCCACTGCAACCGCAAGAAATGCAAACTTGTGCCCACACCTCCCCCCTTACTTCCCTCCAAGGCCCCAAGGGATCCTTCCATATCCGCCACAAATTCACCTGCACCTCAACACACATCATTTACTGTATCCGCTGCACCCGATGTGGCCTCCTCTATATTGGGGAGACAGGCCGCCTACTTGCGGAACGTTTCAGAGAACACCTCTGGGACACCTGGACCAACCAACCCAACCACCCCGTGGCTCAACACTTCAACTCCCCCTCCCACTCCCCCAAGGACATGCAGGTCCTTGGACTCCTCCATCGCCAGACCATAGCAACACGACGGCTGGAGGAAGAGCACCTCATCTTCCGCCTAGCAACCCTCCAACCACAAGGGATGAACTCTGATTTCTCCAGTTTCCTCATTTCCCCTCCCCCCACCTTGTCTCAGTCAAATCCCTCGAACTCAGCACCACCTTCCTAACCTGCAATCTTCTTCCTGACCTCTCCGCCCCCACCCCCACTCCGGCCTATCACCCTCACCTTGACCTCCTTCCACCTATCACATTTCCAACGCCCCTCCCCCAAGTTCCTCCTCCCTCCCTTTTATCTTAGCCTGCTGGACACACTTTCCTCATTCCTGAAGAAGGGCTCATGCCCGAAACATCGATTCTCCTGTTCCTTGGATGCTGCCTGACCTGCAGTGCTTTTCCAGCAACACATTTTCAGCTCTGATCTCCAGCATCTGCAGTCCTCACTTTCTCCTCAAAAACATTTCTGCCCACTTCAGAGTTTTAATTAAATTCTGTATCAAGTAATGGAATGATCTGGAAACCTACTGAAATATGTTTAGTCCTAAATACAGGTCTTGATGCCAGCTTTTTTGTGCAGCTTCTTCGTACTTGAAACAATGAGTGAAATCAGTGAATAATACTGTAGCATCAATGTGCCAAGACCAAATGGTTCACCGCTATTTTCTCAGGGGCAACTAAGGATGGGCAATAAAATGCTGGCCCAGCTAATGGCACCGACATCCCATGAGTGATTTTTTTTGACATGAAAGACTTGAGGTACAAGTGCCTTTACAGGAAATTCGCCTTCCTAATTACGACTGTAGCGCAAATTCAAGTTCTTTAAATGCTCTTCTTCATTTAATTTGTAGTGTTCTCCATTATCTCATTTTGCTACAACAAGACTACTTACTTGTATCCATACACTTGAAAGCAGCTTTGGATCTCCGGTCGTCTTGCCGTAACGTTGCACTTGAAGAGGATAGTTTTGCAGCTGGAAGATTCTGTCGCTTTTGTAGAGGAGGGTGGGTCAATATAGAAAGCTACCTTCTTATTGCTGAGGCTGCAATGCATAAATATATTTTTCCAGTATACTTCATTTGTTTTCACTGTTGAATCAGTCAAAGGAGTTTAATTTCACTTCACTGTGCTGTTACTCTCGCTTTAATAATGTGCCGTAGTTTCCATGGCCTTGTTGAACAGTTTGGCCTCTTGTACAATGATGAAATAGGAACTTATTCACTGGAGTAAGATGTGGTGTGCATCTTAGAACTGCTGAATTGTTTAAATGCGCCAAATTTTGTGTCTCATAAAATATTATCACTGCTGTCCTTTTCTTCTGCACATTTCACATAACTACCATGATTAATTCCATCAGCCACCAGAAGAAAATGCTTTCACTTACGCAACTTTGAGATGGAAGCAATGGTTTTGGTTCTTAACCGTGAATTTGTTTTGTGTATTAATTACATTGTGCAAAAATATCCAAAGCGTTACTCTTGCTGCAGCTGAAAGTTGTAACCATGAAACTTGGGAATGAAAGCTCCATATGCAGACTGCAGTCATGCAATGTGTAGTCTTTAGGGAGTGAAATATATATATTCTTATTTAATGTATTATCAGTGACGTGGTCAGAAATGGCATGAAAAGCTGTGAAAGACAAAGTTAATGTCCAGGAAGACAGGTGTAATGTCCATTGTTAGCTTTGCAACATTATAATTCTGGTAAGCCATTTGATAATTTTGTTTCATGGTCAAGGCTTAGAATATAAGAGAGGGGAGGTTATGTTGGAAATGTGTAAAACTCCAGTAAATTACACCCAGAATACTCTGTAATTTTATAAGTTCACTTCTTATTCTTTGAAACTCTGCAGAATACTGGTCCACTTTCCTCAACCTCTTTGCATCAGTTGTATGACACTGATTTTTTACTGAAATTATGTGTCCTATGATCCTGCCACACTAGCTACCTGATAAAGGAGCAGTGCTCCAGAAGCTTGTACTTCCAAATAAACCTGTTAGACTATCACCTGATGGTGTGTGATTCTTAACTCTGTCCACCCCAGTCCAATACTGGCACCTCCACATCAATCTCTTCTCGTGAGACTAACAAGGATTAATATGGTGAGCCTCCACTGCGCACCTTCTCATGGAGGCATAGAGATATTCAGCACAGAAAAACACCCTTTGGCCCACCACGTACGCACTGGTCAAAAACAGCCACTTTCCTATTCTAATCCCATTTTCCATAGCCTTGTATGCCTTCTATTACAAGTATGTTCTTTCTTCAATAAGGGGAACAAAATTGTACAGTATTCCAGGTGCGGTTTCACCAAGATTCTCCACAACTGCCATGTCCATGTCTCTGAGCAAGAGACTTCTGGTATAGTAGAGTCATACAGCATGGAAACAGACACTTCAGTCCAACCAGTGCATGCTAACCAAGTTCCAAACTAAACCGGTCCCACTTCCAGTGTGCTGGCCCATATCCTTCCAAACCTTTCCTGTTCATGAACTTATCCATATAATGTTGTAACTGTACCCACATCCACCACTTTTTCTGGCAGTTAATTCCACACTCGAACCACCCTCGCTATAAAAAGGTTGCCTGTCATGTCCAAATTAAATCTTTTGGCCCTCACCTTTAAAAATATGCCCCCTAGTTTTAAACTCCCCCATCTTAGGGAAAAGACCCATGTCATCCACCTGATGATTTTATAAACCTCAATAAGGTTGCCCTTAACAGTAGGTCTCTACAGTCAAGAGAGTTGGGCCTGGATAGTCATCTGCTTGAGGCAGCCAGAGTCAGCACCCTCTCCTCATAGACGGTGAGAAGCCAAATTTTGACATGCCCACCAGCTGTCTTGACTCTTCTGGGCTGAGTGAAAGGAAGGGACTGAGTGAGATGAAAGTAAATGGCTCAGCTGTTAGTGCTGGTGGGGAAAGGTGGTGAGGTGTCCCAGGTAAGGGAGTAGGCAGTTCAGAGGCAATGCAGCATTAGAACAGATGGCCATTGGGGTTGGTAAGAGCGAGTGAAGGAAGATGTTAGTAGTGAGCATGAGCCTAGGTGTGGAGCTAGGTGCAGATGCAGAGATGGAATGAGTTTGAGGTAGTGAAGAGAAGATAATGGAACTATCCTTGCTGAGTAGAGAATATCATTGACCACCTTTCTTCACTGCAGGGCATTCCTCGAGATTGCGGAGATGGCAACGGTCTGGATGACAACCTCTGACCTAGCTGGCAGGTCTGATGGTGTGGTATCCTCTGTCAGTCTAGGGAAAATTGGTTTCCTTATTCTGCACTGCCCAGTCCATCAAGTGCCTTTTTGCAGGGTGCCAAATTCCCTTTCCCTTCTACCATGTCGAGCGCAAATATAATGAGCCATGCATGGAATAAAAGTGATTCCCCAGGTTCACAACTGCTTTTTAAACATAATGCTGGTTCTGGGAATGCCAAACCATTCTGCGATGTCTGGGTAGTGGCAAGTTTGTGGGTAGCATGGTCAGTAAGTTGGTCACACCGCAGATAAAAGGTACTGAGGAAGATAGGGAATGGATGATTAACAGACAGAGGAAGAGTAGAAGGGCACTGTAGGCTTCATCTCTTTCGAAACAGGTATACTGTTTTCGATATTGTTGGGCGAGATGGCTTTCCAGGGGAAGTGGCGGCAGCCAGGTTCATGGCACTGTGGCTGGTTCTGCTGCACAGGAAGGCAAGAGAAAGAGTGTAAGAGTTATAGTGATAGGGGATTCAATTATAAGGGGAATAGATAGGCGTTTCTGCGAGCGCAAATGAGATTCAGGATGGTATGTTGTCTCCCTCGTGCAAGAGTCAACAATATCTCAGAGCGGCTGCAGGACATTCTTGGTGGTGGGGTGGGGTGGAGGAGTAGTTATTAGGCTGTTGGGAAGGGTTTAAAATAATATGGAATGGGGATGGGAACCAATGCAGGAAGTTGGAGGGAAGTGAAGTGGGGACAGAAACAAAGGAGAGTAAAGGGAAAAAATGAAAGTGGAAAGCAGAGAAACCAAAGACAAAAGTCAAAAAAGGCCACACTTCACAATGATTCTGACAGGGCAATAACTGTCAAAAATAAGCCCGAAGGTTCTGTCTCTCAATGTGAGGAGCATTTGTAGTAAGGTGGATGAATTAACTTTGCAGATTTTTCTTAATGGATATGATGTAATTGGGATCACAGAGACCCTGGCTTCAGGGTAAATAAGGATGGGAACTCAATGTCCAAGGTTATTTATTTTTCAGGAAAAACAGACAGACAGAAAGGAAAGGGAGGTGGTGTAGCATTGCTGGTTAAGGAGACGATGAACACAATAGTAAGGGAAGACTTTAGTCTGGACAATATGGAATCAGTGTCGAAAAGTGTGGGGCTGGAAACGCTCAGCAGGTCAGGCAGCATCCGAGGAGCAGGAGAGTCGATGTTTCGGGCATAAGCCAATGTGTGTAAGTGTGTGGGAGGGGACTGAGAGATAAATGGGAGAGTGGGCGTGGAGGTGATGTAGCTGGGAAGTAGATGCACGTAGGGTGTGATGGTAATAGGTCAGCGGGAGGGTGGAGCAGATAGGTGGGAAGGAAGAGGGACGGAGAGAACACTTCAAGAGGGTAGTGTCAATTTGAAGGGTTGGATCTGGGATAAGGTAGGGGGACGGGAGATAAGGAAACTGATGAAGTTGATATTGGTGCTATGTGATTGGAGGAGGGTTCCAAGGCAGAAGATGAGGTGTTCTTCCTTCAGGCATCGGGTGGCTTGGATTTGGCAGTGGAGAAAGTCCAGGACTTGCATGCCCATGGTGAAGTGGGTAGAGTATATGTGTGGCAGAGAAGTTCCCTGAAACATTCCACAACTTGGCATCCTGTCTCCCTGATGTAGAGAAGACCACATTGAGAGCAGCAGATGAGATGTTTGGATGTGCAGAAATGTGGAAGGATCCTTTGGGGCCTTGGATGTAGATGAGGGGGGAGGTGTGGGAGCAGGTTTTGCATTTCTTGCAGCAGCAAGGGAAGGTGCGAGAAGTGTACGGTAGATTGGTGGTGGGGAGGCATGGACCTAACGAGGGAGTGGTAGATGGAATAGTCTCTGCAGAATGCTGATGGGGTGGGAAATATACCTCTAGTGGTGGGGTCTGATTATAGGTGGCGAAAATGGTGGAGGATGATGTGCTGTATCTGGAGATTAGTCGGGTGGAAGGTGAGGACTGGGACGTTCTATCCTTGTTGCAGTTGGAGGGGTGGGGTTCAAGAGTGGAGAGGTGGGAAGTGGAGGAGATGCGCTGGAGGGCATTGTTGATTATGTGGGAGGGGAAATTGTGGTCCTTGAAATAGGAGGCCATCTGGGATATCCTGAAGTGGGATTTCTCCTCCTGAAAACAGGTATGGCAGAGGCAGAAGAATTGGGAGAAAGGGATAGCATTTGTACAGGTGTGTGTGGGGGTGGGGGGGCTGTCCAGGTAGCTGCAGGAGTCAGTAGCTTTGAAGTAGATGTCTGTGTTGAGTCGGTTGCAGGAGTTGGAGATGGAGAGGTCCAGGAAGGGGAGGGAGGTGTCCATGATGACCCAGGTGAACTTGAGGTCAGGGTGGAAGTTGTTCGTGAAGTTGATGAACTGTTCAACCTCCTCCTGGGAGCACGAGGTGGCGCCAATACAGTCATCAATGTAGTTGACAAAAAGGTATGGCCTCGTGCTGGTGTAACTGTGGAAGACAGACTGTTCCACTTACCTGACAAAGAGGCAAGGCACAGCTGGGGCTCATGCAGGTGTCCTTGGCTATCCCTTTGGTCTGAAGGAGCTGGGAGGATTTGACAGAGAAGTCGATCAGGGTGTGGACCAGTTCTGCCAATTGTGTGTTGGTGGAGGGGTACTGGCTGGGTCTGCAGGAGAGGAATAAATAAAGGGCTTGGAGGCTTTTGCCATGGTGGATGCACGTGTAAAGGGACTAGATGTCCATGGTGAAGATGAGGCATTGGGGACATGGGAAATGAAAGTCATGGAGCAGATGGAGGGAGTGGATGGAGTCCCGAATGTATACGGGGAGTAGCTGGACCAAGGAGACAGAATGGTGTCAGGTATTCGGCGATAAGTTCGGTGGGTCAGGAGCAGGCTGAGGTGATGAGTCGGCCGGGGCAGTCGGGTTTGTGAATTTTGGGTAAGAGTTAGAACTGGGCGGTGCAGGGTCCTAGGACTGTGAGATTGGAGGCTTTGGATGGGAGATCCCCTGAGGTGATGAGGTTGTGGATGGTCATGGAGCTGATGATTGCTGATAAACCTGTTGGAATATAACCTGGTGTTGTGTGATTTTTAACTGGGAGATGGTTTGGTGATGGAAGGTGAGGTTATCACCAGTTTCCTCATCTCCTCTCCCCCCACCTCATCCTAGACCCAATCCTCCAACTGGGCACCACCTTCTTGAACTGTCCCACTTATCCATCTTCCTTCCCACCAAACCACTCCGCCCTCCCTTCTGACCTACCACCATCATACCCCAGCTGCGTCTACCTATTGCCTTCCCAGCTACCTCATCCCCACCCCACCTCGAATTTATTTCTCAGCCCCTCCACGCGCGCAAACACAAACAAACAAACATTCCTCATTAAGGCCTTATGCCCAAAATGTCGACTGTCCTGCTTCTCGGATGTTGCCTGTCTTCTCAACTCTGATCTCCAGCATTTGCAGTCCTCACTTTCTCCCAATGTGCAATCAGTGTAGGTAGAACTGCAGAACGTCAAAGGGAAACAGACAAGAGTGGCAGTTGTGTGCTGATCACTAAACAGTAATTCTAATGTTGGGAACTGTATCAAACAGGAAATTAGAGATGCATGCAGTAAGGGTACACCAGTTATTATGGGTGACTTCAATCTACATATTGATTGGGCTAACCATGGAGGAGAACTTCCTGTAATGTATGAGAGACTGTTTCCTTGAACAATATGTCGAGAACCAACTAGAGAGCATGCCACCCTAGACTGGGGATTGTTAACAAGAGAGGATTAATTAGCAACATTGTAGTGTGAGATCCTTTGGGGAAGAGTGACCATAATATGGTAGAATTCTTCATTAAGATGGAGAGAGAGAGAGACAGTTAAATCTGATACTAGGCTCCAGAGCTTAAATAAAGCTAACTTTGATGTTATGAGGCATGCATTGGCTAGAATAAACTGGCCAAGGATACGCAAGGGATTGACGGTGGATAGACAATGGGAGACGTTTAATGAATGCATGGATAAACTTCAACAGTTGTACATCCCTGTCTGGCATAAGAGTAAAACAGGGAAGGTGACTCAACCATGGCTAACAAGGGAAATCTGGAACAGTGTTAAAGCCAAAGTGGAGACGTATAAATTGGCCAGAAAAAGCAGCAAATGCAAGGATTGGGCGAAATTTAAAATTCATCAGAGGAGGACAAAGGGCTCAATTTAGAAAGGCAAAATAGAATGAGAGAGCAAGTTTGCAGAAAACATAAAAACTGTCTATAGATATGTGAAGAGAAAAAGACTGGTGAAGTCAAATGTAGGTCTTTAATATTGGATTAGATTAGATTACTTACAGTGTGGAAACAGGCCCTTCGGCCCAACAAGTCCACACCGACCCACTGAAGCGCAACCCATCCAGACCCACTCCCCTCCATTTACCCCTTCACCTAACACTACGGGCAATTTAGCATGGCCAATTCACTTAATCTGCACATTTTTGGACTGTGGGAGGAAACCTGAGGACCCGGAGGAAACCCACGCAGACACGGGGCAAATGTGCAAACTCCACACAGTCAGTCGCCTGAGGCGGGAATTGAACCTGGGTCTCTGGCGCTGTGAGGCAGCAGTGGTAACCACTGTGCCGCCCATTCCCTTGCAGTTAGAATCAGGTGAATTCATAATGGACAACAGTGAGATGGCAGACCCCTTGAACAAGTACTTTGGATCTGTCTTCACTAAGGCAGACACAAATAATCTTCAAAAAAATGCTAGGGGACAGAGTCCAGCATGAAGGAGGAACTGAAGGTAATCCTTCTTATTCTGGAAATGATATTGGGAAAATTGATGGGATTAAAATCTGATAAATCTCCAGACCTGATGCTCTGCATCCCAGATTACTTTAGGAAGTGGCTTTAGAAATAACGGATGCATTGGTGATCATTTTCCAGCATTCTGTGGACTCTGGATGAGTTCCAATGGACTGGAAGGCAGCTAGTGCAATGCTACTCTTTAAACATGGAGAGAGAAAATGGGAAATTATAGGCTGGTTAGCATGATATCAGTGGTGGGGAAAATACTGGAGTCAATCATTAACGATGTAATTACTAAGCGTTTGGAAAACCGTGACAAAATCGGTCCTGATCAGCATGGATTCATTAGAGGGAATTAGAGGATGTGACCAATAGAGTAGACATAGTGAATCAGTAGATGTCATGATGGAACAGTCGCAGGTACAGCAGGCAGTGAGGAAAGGTAATGGCATGCTCTCCTTCAAAGTGAAAGGATTTGAGTATTGGAGTAAGGATGCCTTGAGTATCGTGCAGTTTTGGTCTCCTAGTCTGAGGAAAGACATTCTTGCTATTGAGGGAGTCACCACACTGATTCTTGGGATGACAAGACTGTCATATGAGGAAAGACTGAATCAACTGGGCTTGTATTCACTGGAATTTAAAAGAATGCCGGTGGGCGGTCTCATAAAACATACAAACTCCTTGTGGGACTCGAAAAGAAATATTTGGGAAGAATGTTCCTAATGTTGGGGAAGTCCAGAACTAGGGGGTCATGGTCTAAGATTGAGGGGTAAGCCATTCAGGACTGAGATGAGGAATTTCTTCACTCAAAGTTGTGAACCTGTGGATTTCTCTCCCACAGAAAGCTGTTGGGACCAATATATTCAGGAGGAAGCTGGACCTGGTCCTTGCGGCTAACGGGATCAAGGGGCATGGGAAAAGGGTGGGAGTGAGATACTGAGATTGTGTGATCAGCCATGCTCATATTGAATGGTGGTGCAGACTCGAAAGGCTGAGTGGCCTACTTCTGCGCCTATTTTCTATGTTTCTTTTGGGTATGGTAAGACTCGAATCGGGCTAATGTCTGGCGAGAGGAGTGCTGAAGGGTGTGATGAGTAGTTAACAAGGTGAGTTTGGGGTGAATTTGAGAAACCCTCCATGAAACTAGGCAAAATTGACACTTTATTCCTGATGAAGGGCTTTTGCCCGAAACATCGATTTTACAGCTCCTCGGATGCTGCCTGAACTGCTGTGCTCTTCCAGCACCACTAACCCAGAATCTGGTTTCCAGCATCTACAGTCATTGTTTTTACAAAATTGACACTTTAGCCAAGCTATGGTAAAATTCAGCCAATTTTTTATATATGTCCAACTTCTTTAAAAAACATTTGGCGTTAACTTGTATACAGGGACAGTTGGGACTCTTGCGATATCAAAATTTCCCAAACCCTCTTGTCATTTAAGAAATACATTGTCATTCACTTTTTTCCCCTGAAGTAAATAATTTTGCACTTAGTCATAATATATTAACTGGCACAGTGGTTAGCACTGCTGCTTCACAGTAACAGGGTGACTGTCTATGTGGAGTTTGCCCTTTCTCATCTTCCCTGTGTGAGATTCTGCCAGGAGGTCTAGTTTCCTCCCACAGTCTAAAGATATGCATGTTAAATTGTCCTCTAGCATCCAGGGATGTGCAGGTTAGATAGATTAGCCATGATAAATGCAGGGTTATATGGAGAGGGTGGTGGGGTGGATCAGGGTGGGAACCTGTACAGAGGGTCAGAGCAGAATCAATGGGCCACATGGCCTCTTTCTGCACTGTAGGGATTCTATAATTCCAGTAGAAAGTGAAGACTGCAGACGCTGGAGATCAGAGTTGAGAGTGTGGTGCTGGAAAAGCACAGCAAGTCAGGCAGCATCCGAGGAGCAGGAGAATTGACGTTTTGGGCTTAAGCCCTTCATCAGGGCTTATGCCCAAAATGTCAATTCTCCTGCTCCTTGGATGCTGCCTGACCTGCTGTGCTTTTCCAGCATCACACTCTTCCATGATTCCAATCAACCTGTTCTTGTCCAATCACTTAGCCCAGAGTTAACCAAACGATTTGTATCAGGGTGGGGTCATGTTTCAATTTTTTCTCACACTCCATGACAAGTGAACAAACTCTAGAAAAACAAAGCTTACCACAACAATTTAGAACAGTCAACAATTCCAAGGCAATAGTTTGTTCATTTGGTTGAGTAATTGATAAACTTATCATTTAAAAAGTGCCAAACAGCAGAGCTAACTCAAAATCCTTTTTATGCATTTCAGAAAAACAAAGGGAAAAAGACTCTATTTGTTCTCAAGTCCTGATCACCAGGTCAGGGGGATGGGGTCCAGAACCGAATTAAGGATTTGGCTTAGCTAAAATTGACCTTGGTTCCCTTCCAGTGGGAAAGACTCTGAGCTGGCCTTGATGGATTTCACGTGGAAGTGGGAATCAGATGTGGGTCCTCAGTCGGCCAGAGATTTTCTGCTTTGTTGTTCGATCTTTAGGGATGGAAGAAGAGAGGGACGATGTGTGTGTGTGAGTGGCTCAGACACACTCGGCCATGCACACCTGCAAACCTGCTCAGCAACTATACTCAAACCTCTCACATCTTGACTAGCTTGCATACCCACAAGGATTCACTCAACAGCCTATCCGTATTCATTCACCATCCTTCCCATATTCTACAACAGTGTAATACCCCAGTCTCGTGTCTATGGTTTTGTTTACTAACTTGTGTGGGACCTTGTCAAAACCTTATAAAAATCTAAATCCGTCACATTTTCGGTTCTGGCGTAGCTGTTCTGCTAATTGCAGCCACATGAAACTCTCACAAGTTTATGCATCAATTCCTTTTTCATAAGTCTTTGTTGATTTTGCCCAATTATATCATTATTTTCAAAATGCCTAGCTATCACATCCTTTATAAGAGATTATATTATTTGCCCTGCTACTGATATCCAACTAGCAGGCATGTCATGCTCGTTTTACTCTATCCTCCCACATAAATTATGGTGTTACATTTACTATTTGCCAGTCTACTGAAACCAGTCTGATGATGACCACGACGTTGTTGATTGTTGGAAAAACCCATGTGGTTTGCTAATGCTCCCTAGGGAAGAAAGTGCTATCCTTACCTGGTCTAGACTAATTGTGACTCCTGCCCACAGCAGTTGATTGGCTCTTAACTGCCCTTTGGGATAGTCAACAAAAGGTGGCCTAGCCAGCGATGCCCTGATTCCATGAATGAATTTACAAAAAAGGGGCCAGAGTTGATGCAGATATCTCTAAGATTTGTCAGGCTGGATGTAATTGTAGAGGTAGAGAAAGAGAAGGATAAGGAAAAGGAGAGATTTCAAAACAAGAATGAGAATTTTAAAATCAAGGTGTTGCCTAATTGAGGGTCAGTGCAAGTGAATGAGCAACCAAGGTAACAGGGAGAGATGGGAGAAGGGGACTTGGTACAAGTTAGGACTTGGACAACAGAATTTTTGGTGACCTTAACTTTGTAGAATTTGAGGTTGGCCAGGACTCCGTTACATGGGGAAGTAATGGCCTAGTGGTGTTATCACTAGACTATGAATGCAAAAACTCAGCTGATGTTGTGGAGACCGAGATTCAAATCCTGCCATGGTGGATGCCAGAATTTGAATTCAATAAAGAACCTGGAATTCCAGCCTATTGATGACCATGAAGCCAATTGTTGGGAAAAGAACCCACCTGGTTGACTCATGTCCTTTTGGAAAGGAAATCTGCTATCCTAGTTTCGCCTACATGTGACTCCAGACCCAAAGCAATGAGGTTGATCCATCACTGTCCTCTGGGCTATTAGGGATGGGCAATAAATGTTGGTCGAGCCTGAGATTCCCACATTCCGTCAATGAATGAATGAATTTAAAAAAGTCAACTCTGAAGGTTTCAAAGGATTATAGATTACATAGCAGATGGGCTGAGGTGGGACAGAATTGGGTGATTTCATGGAAGTGGAAATAGTAAAGCAAAATACTGCTGTTGGACATCTGAAATAATGAACAAAATGGTAGAAGTATTCAGTGGGGAACTGACTGGGTTTGACCCGAAAGATTGACTCTGTTTCTGTTTTCGCATTTGCTGCCTGGCTTGCTGAACGTTGCTATCATTTCCTGTTTTAATCGGAGACAAGTTGTCTTGGTTATGGCACTGGCATATTGTCAGAAGCTCATCCTAAGATTAAGAATAGTGTTTCAGTCTCAAGTAGTTGTTTAAGAAAGAGATTGAGTTTTTGGCAGCAACCAAAGACAATGGTTTTTGTCTTCCTAATATTTCTTTACATCTCGATAATCAAGCACTGGGTTCTAAATAGTCCTGGATACAAGTATTTGTGAAAGATAAAGAAGGAAAGAAAATAGCTCACTCATTAAGGAGCCTATTACAGTGTTGCAGAAAGAGGTCTCGAGGACAAAATCCACTTGGTCTCGAGGATGTCAATCCGGGTGTTCCCTAACAGGTAACCCTGGATGAATCAGGACATACAGAACCTGCTAAAAAACCAGGTGTGAGGCCTTCATATCAGGAGACCCACTCAAATGTAAGGAATCCACGTTTGACCTTTGCAGAGCCATTAAGACAGCTAAGGACTGATGCCGATCCAAACTAGAGACCCAGACAGACACACAGCAACTATGACAAGGACTGAATGATATTACAGTTCTAAAAAGAGACAGTGCAAGATAGCAGATCGTCTTAACGCCTTCTATGCTTGCTTTGAGCAGAATTTTGACAGAGAGGTAACACCTATTCCAACAAGCCCTGATAAACTTATCCCAACAGTCACAGCATCAGAGGTCAGATCAGTTTTCCTTCATGTGAATCCAAGGAAAGCAATGGGACCCAGATGGAGTACCAGGCCGTGCACTCAGAGCATGTGCAGGTCAACTGGCATAGGTCTTCACAAACACCTTCAATCTCTCCCTGCAACAGGCCACTGTCTCTGCCTGTTTCAAGATGGCCAACATCATCCCTGTGCCTAAAGCTCACGCAGCATGTCTCAATGACTACCGCCCAGTGGCCCTAACTTCAGTGGTCATGAAGTGCTTTGAAATGCTGGTCATGGCATTAATCAGCATCAGCCTCCCCGTTACTCTTAACCACTCCAATTTGCCTATAGGACCAACAGATCAACGTCAGATGCCATATCAGTGAAGATTGGGGACAATATTTCATCCTCACTAACACTCAACACTGGAGCCTCCCAGGGGTGTGTACTCGGCCTCCTACTGTACTCACTGTATACCCATGACTGCATCGCCAAATACCGGATAAATGCCATTTACAAGTTCGCTGATGACACCACATGGCCGGTCGAATCTCAGATGGCGATGAAACAGACTGCAGATGGGAGGTAGAAGACCTGGAAAAATAGTGCACTGAGAACAACCTAGCTCTCAATGCCAGCAAAACCAAGGAGCTCATTATTGACTTCCGGCGGCATGTTATTCATCCCCCTCCTACACATTAACAGCACAGAGGTGGAACGAGTGGAGAGTGTCAAGCCTCTGGGAGTGGTCATCCATAGGCAGCTGAGGAGATTTGGCATGATGACGAAAACCCTTGCCAAAGTTTATAGGTGCGCCATTGAGACCATTTTGTCTGGATGTATCACTACCTGGTATGGCAACTGTACTATTCAAGATTGGAGATGGTTACAGAGAGTGGTGAACTCAGCCCAACAGTCACAAAGGCCAACCTCCCATCTACAGAATCCCTCTACCAGGCCCGCTGTCAAGGAAAGGCCACCAGCATTCTTAAATATCCATCCCACCCTTGCAATGTTTTTCTACAACCTGTACCATCAGGGAGAAGATACAGAAGCCCAAATTCAATTCAATTCAATTGGTCGGAGCTATGAAACAATAGAGATCCTGTTAACTACTGAATGTACAGAGTAGCCCAGTAATTAGTGACAAAGACATTGAACAATAAATTTGCAAGGAAATTAGAGATGTGCAAAAATGAAATAGAACTTATAGTGATCAACTTTAATGTCCTAATTGTAAACTGTGATATATGGGGAAGAGATCATGAGTATGAAGACAAATTTTGTGGATTAGCATGTTTTACTGGTAGATCTGGTTCTTGGGAATGAGGTGGCTCCAATGTGTCAAGTGTCTGTCGGGGAGTGTTCAGGGGACAATGATCATAGCCAACCTAAATCTTAAGATTCTATGGAAAAAGACAGGAACAAGCCAGAGTGAAAATAATTTATTTGGTTACAAGTGGCTAATAAAATACATGGAGTAATAAACTTCAAGGATTCACAAACCTCAAAGCTAGTGAAAAGAACGGACAAAAGCTACAGGGGGTAGGCTGGGAATAGCTGGGTTGCACCCGCAGAGAAGTGGCATGGATACAATCAGCTAGATGACCACGTCCTTGCTGTAACATGTTTACTGACGCAACGTTTAGTCTTCTGTTACGTATATGAATCATTTTTATATCACCTGAAGGTAATAATATATTGGTAATGTTACTAAACTAGTAATCCAGAGACCCAGATACTGCTCTGGGGACCCAGATTCAAATCCCACCAAAACAGATAGTGTCATTTAAATGTTTAAAAAAATCTGGAATTAAAGGACTCCAGTAGGTGACCATATAGCCATTATTGATTGTCATTAAAATTAATCCTTAACTGGTCTTGCCTACAAGTGATTCCAGACGAGGAACTTAACTGGCTTCTCTAATGGCCTAACAAGTCACTCAGTTGCATTAAATTTCTTTAAAAAAAGTCTCGGAAGGAATGAAACTGGACTAAGTAGCAGAAACAACAAGACACTCAGCCCTGATAAACATCCTTGAGTCCTCCTTAGTAACATTTGGGATTGCATGCAAACTTTAGGACAGTTATCTCACATCCTGACGTAGTTATACTCTCAGAATCTAATCTTACTGATGATGTCTCGAATACCACAGTGATAATCACTGTGGTATCCAGTTAGGAGGGAGTTGCCTTGGGAATCCTGAATATTGACTTCAAACCCCATGACATGTCGGGTCATACATGGGCTAGCTACCTCCTGTTGATTATCACATACCACCCTGAGCTGATGAATCATTACTCCTGTGTTGAACACCACATGAAGGAAGCACTCAGGGTGACAAAATACTCTGGGTGGAGGGTTTCAGTGTCCATCATCAAGAATGGCTCAGCAGCACCACAACTGACAGAGTTAGTCAAATCCTAAGCAGGTGTTGAAACCAATAAAGAAAAACATATTTCATTTCAATCTCAACAATCTGTGTTGATAGGAGGAATGACCACCACGTATTTCTACGTGGAGATGAAGGCCCACCTTTCTATTGAGGATTTTTAAATGTGCTCTGTGGCATTATTGCTGTGCTAAATTGGTTAGATTTCAGGTAGACACAATGCTGATGAAGGGCTTATGCCTGAAATGTCAACACTTCTGCTCTTTGGATGCTAGGAGAAAGTGCGGACTGCAGATGCTGGGGATCAGAGCTTAAAAATGTGTTGCTGGAAAAACGCAGCAGGTCAGGCAGCATCAAAGGAGAAGGAGAATCGGCGTTTCGGGCATAAGCCCTTCTTCAGGATGCTGTCTGGCCTGTTGTTGCGTTTCCAGTGCCACACTTTTCAACTCTGATCTCCAGCATCTGTAGTCCTCACTTTTTTTCTTAGATTTCAAATAGTTCTAACAACCCGAGACTGGGCATCCAGGAGGCACTGTCAGCCCTCAGCAGCAGCAGAAATGTAATTGAACACAATCGTCAACCTAATCGCTTGGCATATCCTCTATTCTACCACTACCATTAAGTCAGAGGATCAACCTGTTTAATGAAGAGTGCAGGAGGGCTTGTCAACAATAGCACCAGTGACAACAGAAGTGTCAACTTCTTGAAGCCAGAACACAACACTACTCATGTACCAAACAGCATAAGCAGCAAGTTAAAGACAGGGTTAAGCCTTTCCAAAACCAATAGACCAAATCTAAGATCTGCAGTCCTGTTACATTGTCATGAATGGTGGTGGACAGTTCATGAACCCGAATAACTCACTGGAGGAGCAAGCTTCATTAATATCAAGCTTCATTAACCTCAAAAATTGGGTTGACCAAAACATCAGTTCAAAAGATGAGACTGAAGCATTCTTGACTGTCTTCAGTCAGAATTGCCAAGTGGGTATTCATTTTGGTCTCCTACAGAGCATCCCAATATCATTGATGCCACTCCTCAGCCATTTAATTCGCTCTGGCATATTAAGAAACAGTTGGAGCTATAGGATGCTGCAAAGACTACGGATTCTGACAAAATTCTGGCAATGGCACTGAAGACTGGTGCTCCAGAACTTGATCCAAACGTAGCCAGTCTGTTTCAGTACAGCTACAAAACTGACAGCTAAACTGTTCTGTCGATAGTTTGCCAGGTATGTCGTGTACACAAAAAGCAGGAGAAATCCAAACTGAACAATTACCACCCCATCAGTCAACTTCGATCATCACTGAAGCAATTGAAAGAGTCATTAACTGTGTTGTCACGTAGAATTCGCTTAGTAATAAGCTGCTTACTGATTCCACCATTTAGATTCCACCAAGGCCATTCAACTCCTGACGATTGCAGCCTTAATTCAAACATGGACAAAAGAGCTGAATTCTAGAGGTGAGACGAGACTGACTGCCCTTGACATGAAGGCCTTATTTCACTGAATGTGGTATCACGGAACCCTCGCAAAACTGGAGTCAGTGGGAATCAGGAGAAAACTCTCTGCTGGTTGAAGTCATATCTAGCACTTAGGAAGGTAATACTGATTTTTAGATGTTGATCATCTCAGCTGTGGAACGACATTGCAGAAATTCCTCAGCATTGTGCCCAGGTCCATCTACCTTCAACTATTTCATAAGTCACCTTTCTCCCTATCATAAGATCAGAAGTCTGAATGTGATAATTACACAATTGTTAGCATCATTCACAACTTCAGTTACTGAAGCCAGCAAGATCAGGACTGTATCCAGGCTTGGATTGACAAGTGACAAATATCATCCACACCCCACAGTGTCAGGCAATGAACCTATCAAAACGAGAGAATCCAAATATCACATTTTGATATTCAGTGGCATGACCATCGCTAAATCACCCCGACCAACTATTTGGGTGTTACCATTGACTGGAAACTGAACTGGACTAGGCACATAAATGTAGTGACTACAAGAGCAGGTCAAGACTAGGAATCCCACAATAAAAAATCATCACTTGACCTCCCCATACCCAGTTCACCATTTCAGGCATAGGTCAGGAATGTGCCAGAATGCACCCCACCTACGTTGATAGAGTTATAGAAATGTGCAGCATGGAAACAGACCCTTTGTTCCAACTCGTCCATGCTGACCAGATATCCTAAATTAATCAAGTCCCATTTACAGCATTTGGCCCATATCCCTCAAAGCCCTTCCTATCCATATACCCATTCAGATGCTTTTTAAATGTTGTAATTGTACCAGTCATCACCGCTCCTCTGGCAGCTCATTCCATCCACCATTCTAATATTTTTCTACTGGGTAGACCTTCAAAGTCTGTGTGAAGCTGTAGCTTTTGGAAGCAGAAGTTGTGTGTCTGGATGTCAATCAACATTAACAGAGCTCCCCAGGTAGAGGGAACAACTCTCCCCACTTAACTGGATGAGAACAGCTCCAACAACACTCAAGAAGCTTGACAGCCCGCTTGATTAGCATCCAAAACATTCACCACTGATTCATAGGAGTAGCAATGTGAGCAAACTACAAGATGCACTACAGAAATTCACCAAGGCTCCTCAGACTGCATCTACCAGATCCATGATTAATACCATCAAGAAAGACAAGTGCAACAGGTGAATGGAAGCACCGCAACCTGCAGGTTCCTCTCAAACCCACTCTCCCCTCCTGATTTGGAATTGTACCATGTACAGTTCTGTTCATCACATTACCAAAAGAATGTGGACGCTTTGGAGAAGGTGCAGAGAAGGTTTACGAGGATGTTGCCTAGTTTGGAAGGTGCTAGCTATGAAGAGAGGTTGAGTAGGTTAGGTTTTTTTTCAATAGAGAAAAGGAGATCGAGGGGGAGCCTGATTGAGGTTTACAAAATCATGAAGGGTATAGACAGGGTGGATGGAGATATGTTTTTTCCCAGGGTGAGGGATTCAATAACGAGAGGTCACACTTTCAAGGTGAGAGTGAATAGTTTAAGGGGGATACATGCGGCAAGTACTTTACACAGAGGGTGGTGGGTGTCTGGAACACGTTGCCAGCAGAGGTAGTAGAGGCAGGCACAGTAGATTCATTTAAGATGTGTCTTGACAGATGCATGAATAGGTGGGGAGCAGAGGGATACAGATGCTTAGGAATTGGGCGACAGGTTTAGACACTGGATTTGGATCAGCTCAGGCTTGGAGGGCTGAAGGGCCTGTTCCTGGGCTGTAAGTTTTCTTTGTTCTATATTGCCGTTGTTTTTGTGTTGTTGGTCAGAAGCCTGGAAACACTCTCACTGACTGTACCTTTGTCAAATGGATAGCAGCAGTTCAAGAAGGTAGCTCACCACTGCCACCATCATGTTAAGAGCAATTAGTGATGGGCAATAAAAGCCAGTCCAGCCAGCAAGTCCCCCATCCCTGAATGACTTTTAAAAATCCAATATTTTGAGACCAGAATTGTTCATACAACTTGAAGTGTGTCTGATCAAGGTTTTCTGCACATTTAACTAACCTCTGACATTTACTGCTGATCTGTAACTGAGTGGCATGTTGGGCCACTTCACAGGGAAGTCAAGAGTTAATCCAGTTGGTGTGATACTGGAGCCATAGCCAAGCTAGTTTGTCTCATGTTTCCTTCACCAAATAGTGAGCCTGTTATAATGGCAATGTGACAGTTTTATGTTCACTTTGTATTTTCAAATTTTCTTGCACTGAATTCAGTATCAAAATCCAAGTTTAAACCTGTATAATTTGAATTCTTAGTGCAATTGCTTGGATTACATGTCCAGTCGCTAACAGTTGCCTAACTGAACCCATTGTAGTAGGAAATAGAAAATTTGTTTTTGGTGAGATAAAATTTAAAACCTGGATCCATTTATGGAACACGGCAATACTAACTAGCAATGGTGAATTGTCAGTTGTAATTGAAGAGCATAGTCATATTGTTGCAATTTCTTCTCTCCTGCAGTATGTCACTTTATTATAAAAATCACAGATTTTGTCCTCATTTTACTGCCTTAATCATTTTTTCTTGTGTTTTGAGTTAAAGACTCTGCTGTATGAATTATGCTTTATAGGTTTTGAAATAAGAAAACATGTGACCTGTATGTAAACATGCATGATTTATGAGCATCGAATGTTTTGATTTCATTATGTTTTTATCGCATTATTTTACTGAATTGTGAAAATACCTGAAATGAAGTGGCCTGTAATGTTAGTAATACATGATGTTGAATCAATTGTGTTTGCCTCTACACAAGAGAGTATTCTGCATTTTTTTTGTTACAGACAAGAAGTTGACAGTGTAGATGACAGCCAAATACAAAGCTGTGAACAGATGCAGGATTTTATTCATGACTCATCAAAAGCTGCTGGTAAGGTATTATCTTTCAGTAAATGGAGTGACTAACTTGGAGCACTAGGAAATCTTGTAAATTGATGAAGTATATACTTTTCAGGTAGAAAATTAGGAATATGTTTTGATTTGAATTAATTATGTTTGCACTTATGTCACTAAATGCATGTTAACCCCCAGTCATCTATAGTGACCTACTTTATCTGTGTGCCCATTGGTGAAACTGCATTGTGCTCTGCGATCTTAAGTGCATAGTAATCATAGAAAGTTATCATTAAGGTACACAATGATGAAAGGAAAGGAAGAATAATGAGCATTCATTTAGAGAAATGAAGTGTAGTGTGTTGGCTTTTTGTTAAATGTTATTGCATTTAGTTTTGTAGTGCCATCAGACATATAGGGCAGTCAACAGTAAGTCTTGTAGTTGACCATTATTATTCTTTGTCACCTGAATGCCATGAAATTGGGAGAATTGATTTGAAACACTGTTGAATTTATTGACTTCAATTCAAAGAGCAAAGAATAATACTGCACAGGAACAGGTCCTTTGGCCCTCAAAGCCTGTACCGACACATTTGGCCCTTCTATACTAAAACTGTCTTCACTTACAGGATCCATATCCCACTATTCCCCTCCCTGTCATGTGTTTGTCTAGGTGCTTCTTGAATGTTACTACTGTGTCTGCTTCCACCACCACCTCTAGCAGCGCATTCCTGGCACTCTCCACCCGTTGTGTGAAAAACTTGCTTCGCACATCTCTCTTGCCCCACCCTGTACCTTGAACCTGTGTCCCCTAGTGATTGACCCCTCCACCTCAGGGTCTCCACCCCTGAGACTTTCCATTATATTCATGCCATTCACAAATATTAAACTTACATCAGATTGCCCCTCAACTTCCTGTGTTGCATTGAAAACAAACCCAGTCTATCCTACCTTTCTTCATTGCTAAAATCCCCATACCAGACAACATCCTGGTATACCTTTTCTGTACCATATCCAAAGGTTAAATGTTGATATGCTGAAGTCTTGTGCCTGGGAAATCTTTCCCAGGTTAACCCAGTACCCAATATGGATAATCTGGGGACCCTCTGCTTCTCCCTTGAACTGACAACCAAACAGACTTGCCTAATAATCTCTCCTTTAACTTGCCTCACTTACTGTAGATAAAGGCGTAAGTGTGGATACTTGCAAGGGTCCTAATTATTTGCCCTATCACTTCGAGCACTTAAACCCCATCCAGTGGCACTTTCGTATGCATTCTGAAGAGTTATGACTCCCAGATTTTTACATCCTTTCTCCTCACTGTCCAAAGCCCCAAATATTACTTTGAGGTGAAACTGATTTATTTATGCTTGTTTCAGTTTAGTCTCCTGTGTTTGCTGTTCACAATGCATTCTTGACGTGGGGAGGAAACCAGGCAAGCTGATATTATGCAGAACACCTTCATTCAGTCCACACAGATGGCATTGCCCTTCCAGTTGCTTTGCATTTTAATTCAACATCTTGCTGTCATGTTCACATTTCTGTTCTTGGTGTTGCAAAGTCTTCCACAGAAATCCAGTGCAAGCTGCAAAATAGATTAGCAATTTGGATAGGATCTCATTTTGCATTTCCGTACATTACAGCCTTCTGGACTCAACACAGAATTCAACAACTTCATATCATGAGCATGATTTGTTCTTGGTTCAGTCTACGTTGTTTTAATATGTTTGCTTACTTCACAGATTTGTCCTTCATTTTTCCATAAACATTTAGGATGTTTTGTATCTATAATCCAATAATCACTCCTTTCTCCATGACATCCTTGTCATTTAATGTCTCTCATTCTTTAATCTTTCCTTGATCTGTCCTTCTACGTAACCATAAAACAAGCAAGATGGCAGTGGCAGAGTAGACAGTGCAGGGCTCTTGTGCCTGGCCTTGTCCATTCCATCTGCTTTTCTTTTTTTCTTTTTTTCTCACCTTTTGGCGGAAGGCAGCTTCATGGGGTCCAGAATGTGGGAGGTGGTGAGCCTAGATCGGAATCCTGGCAGCGGTGTCAAGGATGTGGCTGGCAGAGGGGCAAGCATGGGGAACCACTATCAGTGGAGAAGACTTCTGCTAGGTGGAGGAGGGATCTTTTGGGCACCTTCTCTGGAGTCTTATGGCTGGGATTCCAGTATCCTGGTGTGGAGGCCTGCTTTGGCAGCAGCCCCACATGGTAATCTTGCAGTGGTACTGTCTTTTCCTGAACCCAGAAACCATTAATTGAACTAAGATGGACTTTGTCTTACATTCTTTTTCTTATCTCTGCCTTCTGTTGTTATTATAGGCACCGTGGTATGGCAATTTAAGTACTTCACTATACTTTTTTTTTGTAAAACGTACAAGTCACAATACACAACTATTCTATTCTATTCCCCACACCTTTCCCAATACGACAAACTCATCACATTTCTACCCCAGTTCAGTTCTGAAGAAGTCATATTGGACTCAAAATTTTACTTTGGTTTCTCTCTCAACAGATACTGTTCGAGCTTTCATTTGTTTTTGTTCCTCATCAACTCAGTGACTTTCAGAAACTAAGCATGTCCAAAATATTATGTAACAAAGGTAGCAAGGTAGCCTTCTGCATCAATGTGTGTTTTTCTTTTACTACACACTTGGTTGTAAGCTCAACATCTCTTCAATTCCCTTAGCCATTTTTGGATCAACCTCTGTGGACCTCTTTAAACTTGGCTATTGGATTTTACTTTTCTTCTGTTTGTCTATTCTCTTCCATCACCAACTCAACAAATCTATCTCAATCACTATATTTGCATTTTAGAAATTTGCAGAATATTTTTCAGTACCTGATTTAAAAAGTCTGTTGTTCATTTATGGTAGTATACATTCATCTTCCTGATCCTTCATATCAAGACTGTGAAAGCTGCAGCCCACATGAATATGCATACTCCATGATGCATTTTCCTTTGCAGCAAAACATTCTGGTTAGACTTAATGCTTCTTCTGGGCACCAAACGTGTGATTGAGAATTCAGTGAGGGAGGACATGTCTATGGGGTTACCTTGATACGAAAACACTGTAGCTCCAAAATGCTGTGCTCAGTAATAGATTAGTTTAGTATTCAGCAATATTGCATTTTTATTTCTTTCTGGATTTTTCGTGTTTTCCAGCTTTACTTAATTAATTATGTTTGGACCTACAAACATTAACCTACAGAATAAAACCTACTGATATAAAACTACTCTGAGACCAGGACTTTTGTCTGTGACTTCTTTTGACCATGTAATTGTGCTTCAATATATTAACACTTGCAATTCCTTTATATCTGATTCCAGCAAAGTGCAGGTGCACCTATTTCTTATGCAAAATAGTAAACACAGTCCAGGATAATTCACCATGGGAATGAACACTTTTCTGATTGTCTACATCTGTTGCAATAATGTAGCCAATGCCAGTGACAAGAAAGCAAGACTAAAACATCTGCCCAGGAGACCACCAACAGATGCTAACATTGCAGATGGTTTGCATGATAGTCATTCAGTGACAAAGGCAGGATACTTTGACAACAGTGTTATTAATCTCTGCCAAAAAAAGTAATGTGTGTCTTGATTCAGCCAGAAAGCCACTTTTAATCAAGAACTAATTGATAAGAAAGAGGTTTTATTAACTGCTTAACATCTGTAAAATGTGATTAGAACAGCGTACTTTTCTGGCTTTATGGTGGGATTTTGACGAATTGTATTTCTTTTTGTGAATTGTACCTGACACAAAGCTTTCTTGGAGGCGGTTAGCAGAATCTCATACCTCATGGCATCTCTCACTTAATGAACTAGTTTTCCAATTTATATTTTGTGCTTACCAAAAGGTACTCTACTCTCTATGTACAGAGGAACCTCGATTATCCGAAGGACATGGGCGGGGAGTATTTCATTCGGTTAATCGAGTTCTGGATAATTGAATGCTGGGTAACACAGTTTAGCTGAGCCTCGGGACATTGCGATCTTGATGGATAATCCAATATTTGGATAATCGGATACGGGACAATCGAGGTTCCTCTGCATACAACTGTATAATGTTGCCATTCTGTTTAACAGTTTAAAAAATAAACTATTACTCCCTGCACATCCCATTTCTTTCTTAAAATATCTCGGCATAAATTTTTTTCCAGCAGGCAGAAATGAATCTTATTTTAGCTAGCATTGAAATTTGTGCTAGCCTGAGCAATTTGGTTGGAATTTGCACACCTCAGGACAGATCAAGTAGTCAGGGGAATGGATCAAAGAGATGTAAATGCTGATGAAGACATTTAGTGAATAAGGAAATGAATTTTATTTTCTTCAGTGCAGAACTTTGAAGCTCCACTGCTGTGTAGTGTGTTGGACATTTTCATGATGAGGCACACATTAATATTCAACAATATTACATCTTTCTTTCTTTCTGGATTCTTCCTGTTTTCCAGCTTTACCTTATTTGGTGGCCAATGCAAGCATTAACCTATAGAATAAAACCTCCTGATAACACAACTGTATTGAGATAAAGGTTTTTTTCCTGTTACCCAATTTGATCACATCATTTTGCTTCATGGAATCAGCACTTGTACTTCCTTTATATCAGATTACTGTAAAGTATAGGTGCACTAATTGCTTATGTACAATAGAATACCATCCTGGATAATTTTTCAATGACTACATTATTGCAACAGATAAATCGACATCAGTGATAATCCCAGGAACAGCTGTAAATCATGAAGTGGAAGGATTGGAGGAACTCAAGAAAAATACAATCGCCAGGGAGGTGCAGCTCAGCAAGTTGTTGGAACTGCTGGATGAAAAGTCCCTGGGTCCTGATGGGCTGCAGGAGTTTCACCAGTTTGTGTCCTCAGCCCAAACATCTTTAGCAGCATCACTGTGACCTTCCCTTCATTGTAGGATTAGAATTCTTTTGTTAAATTAATTCGTGGAGTGTGGGTAGTGCCTTCTGGCCAGAATTTATTTCCCATCCCGAAATACTCTTGAGAATGTGGTGGTGAACTGCCTTCTTGAACTGCTGCAATCCATGTGCCATTAGCGAGGGCATTCCAGGATTTTGATCCAGCAGTGGTAAAGGAGCAGTGATATATATCCAAGTCAGGTTGGTGAGTGGCTTGGAGGGGAAATATAGGTGGTGATATTCCCATGTTTCTGTTGCCCTTGTCCTTCTGGATGGACAAGGTTGGGGGTTTGGAAGGTGCCGTCTAAGGATCTTTGATGAATTTCTGTAGTGCATCTTGTAAATAGTACACGCTTTGGTGGTGGAGGGAGTTGATGCTTGTGGATGTGTTGCCAATCAAGTGGGCTACTTTGTCCTGGATGGTGTCAACTTTCTTGAGTGTTGTTGAGCCGCACCCTCCAGGCATTTGGGAAGTTCATCATGCTCCTGACTTGTCCCTTGTAGATAGTGGACAGGCTTTAGGGAATCAGGAGGTGAGTTATTCACCGCAGTACTCCAAGGCTCTCACCTGCTCTTGTAGCCACTGTGGTTATGTAGTGAGTCCAGTTGTGGTTCTGGTCACTGGTAACCCAAGGATGTTCATGGTGGGAGTTCCAGTAACAGCATTAAGTATCAACACAGGTGATTAGATTGTCACTGATTGGAGATTACCATTCCTTGGCATTTGTGTGGCATGTATGTTAGTTGCCAATTGTCAGCCCAGACTTGGATATTGTCCAGATCTTGTTGCATTTGAACGTGGACTGCTTCAGTATCTGGTAATGTTCATTGAAGATTGCAAATAAATATTCCGTACAATTTGATTTCTCTCATACTGATGCAGTCCACATCCTTATACAACAAGACCTGGTCAACTTTGAAGCTTGGGCCGAGAATTGACAAGTAATGTCATGCCCCACATGTCAGGCAATGTCCATAGAGTCATTGAGATGTACAGCACAGAAACAGACCCTTCAGTCCAACTTGTCCATGCCGACCAGATATCCCAACCTAATCTAGTCCCACCTGCCAGCACCCAGCCCATAGCCCTCCAAACCCTTGCTATTCATATACCCATCCAGATGCCTTTTAAATGTTGCAGTTGTACCAGCCTCCACCACTTCCTCTGGCAGCCCATTCCACACAGGCACCACCCTCTGCATGAAAATATTACCCCTTATGTCTCTTTTTTATCTTTCCCCTTTGCCCTCTAGTCTGGACTCCCCCACCCCAGTGAAAAGACCTTGTCTATTTATTCTGTCATGCCCCTCATGATTTTATAAGCCTCTATCAGGTTACCCCTCAGCCTCCGACGCACGAGGGAAAACAGCCTTAGCCTATTCAACCTCTCCCTCTAGCTCAAATCCTCCAACCCTGGCAACACCCTTGTAAATCTTTTCTGAACCCTTTCAAGTTTCACAACATCCTTCAGCGAGGAAGGAGTCCTGAATTGCCTGCAGTATTCCAAAAATGGCCTAACCAATGTCCTGTACAGCCGCAACATGACCTCCCAACTCCTGTACTCAAAACTCTGACCAAGAAAGGAAAGCATACCAAACGCTGCCTTCGCTATCCTATCTCCGTGAAACTGTACTTCCAAGGAGCTATGAATCTGCATCCAAGGTCTTTGTTCAGCAACACTTCCCAGGACCTTACCATTAAGTGTATAAGTACTGCTAAGATCTGCTTTCTCAAACTGCAGCACCTCGCATTTATCTAAATTGGACTTTATCTACCACTTCTTAGCCCATTGGCCCATCTGATCCAGATCCCATTGTAATCTGAGGTAACCTTCTTCACTGTCCACTACACTTCCAATTTTGGTCTCATCTGCAAACTTACTAACTTTACCTCTTATACTTACATCAAGATCATTTATATAAATAATGAAAAATAGTGGACCCAGCACCAGTCCTTGTGGCATTTCATTGGTCACAGGCCTCCAGTCTAAAAAGCAACCCTCCATCACCACCACACTCTGTCTTCTATCTTTGAGCCAGTTCTGTATCCAAATGGCTAGTTCTCCCTGTATTCCATGATATCTAACCTTTCTAACCAGTCTCCCATGGGAACCTTGTCGAACGCCTTACTGAAGTCCATGTAGATCATGTCTACCACTTTGCCCTCATCAATCCTCTTTGTTCCTTCTTCAAAAATCTCAGTCAAATTTGTGAAACACGATTTCCCACACACAGACCTTGCCTTTTCAAAGTTCATCATCGACAAAAGAATATGCAACCATCTCCCCATAATATCCAATAACATTACCTTGCCAAACACCATGCTAATACCCTTTGGGTTATCATTGTTGTTGAAGTATTTGGTCAAAAACTGTGAATTCTGTGGCAAGTAACTCCACCTCCTGAATTGCCAAAACAGATACACATTTACAAGACATAAATTAATGGTATGATATCATACTGTCCACTTGCCTGGATGGGTGCAGCACCGACAACACTGAAGAAGCTTGGCACCATCTAGGTCAAAGCTAGGTCACTAGCACACTGTCACTGGGTCAAAATTCTGGAAACTTTGTTAACAGCATTGCATGTGTACTTAGCAGTTTCAGAAGACAGCTCACCATCACCATCAAGAGCAATTCATGTTAGATGAATAAATGTTAGCTTGGCCAGCCATAGGATCCTATGACATTCATGGCCAGTTATCCCATTGTGTTTGTGCTGGCTGAAGAATGAGTCTCTGGTGGTGGAGGGTTTATCATCTTTCTATAATAAGGTGGCCCATACTGCGCATCCAGACTCAACTTTGGGTCTAGGTAATGATTTATATAGCTCCAGCTATGTAACATCTCTGCATTCTCATTTGGTATTCCTTGGCTAATAAAGAAAATGATTTCAAATCAGAAACAAAAACAGAAGTTTGCTGGAAAGGCTCACGAGGTCTGGCAGCATCTGTGAAGAGAAATCAGAGTTAATATTTCAGAACTGTTGTGAGGAAGGGTCACTGGACCTGAAATGTTAATTCTGATTCCTTTTCACAGATGCTACCAGACCAGCTAAGCTTTTCCAGCAACTTCTGTTTTGTTTCGGATTTACAGCATCTGCAGATCTTTTAGGTTTTCAAAGGATTTCAAATGCCTTTTACCCACTTTATTATCCTTTCCTGGTACTTTCAGGGATCTGAGGATGTTCACTGCAAAGTATTTTCGGTGTTCTTGTATTACTTACGAATTTCTTTGCCTTGTTTAACCTCATGAATGTATTATCTCATACTTCTCTGTGTTGAATGCTGTTTGCCAGTTTTCTGTTCACCTGACCAGTCCTTTGCTTACCTTACTTCAGTCTTCAGCTATCCTCCTCACTATGAACTAATGGACTAATTGTGTTGTCCACAAACTTCTTGATTGTGCCTTTACATTTCAGTCCAAATGTTAATACGTGCCAAAAAATGGGAAAAAAAGACAAGATAGGTATATGATTGTGAATATGTTGGGTTTAAATAGCACTAGCTCTACAGAAATCACCCCCCTATTGACATTTGGAGAATTTGAATAGCCCTGACCATGTTTTGCTGAGTAAAGTGGAATATTTACGTGATTTGCTTAAAGCATAGTGCTATCACTTGGAAAAGAGCTCGTCACAGAGCCTATGGCTAGATATGGAGACTGAAACTTCCCAACCTATTCTTCCCTAGCTAATTTGCCTTTCATATTCCCATCACAGGAGTCTAAATGACTTAAACCACAAGGTATAAGTGCAGAAGACAAAGAGTGAGAAGCACAGAGAGTGATACTTACTGGAAAAAAAAACTGATAAGTATGATGATGCCTTTCCCAAGGTGGATTTTGTATGATCTTTTGATTCATAAACCCCAGGCACTTCCTTGTTGTATTAGACTGGGGTATGTGCATGACAGAACCAGCAGAATTTTCAGCTACACATGTTTTTTTAATTCTTCACTGGGACTGGCTAAACCAATATTTATTGCCCATTCCTAATTTCTTGGAGGGCAGTTAACAGTTAACCACATTGCCTTGGGTCTGGATTCACATGTAGACCAGATCAGGTAAAGCTGGCAGATTTCCTTCCCTAAAAGACATTGTGTGAATTTTTATACCAATCGACAGTGGTTATGAGGTCTCTGTTGGACTAATTTTTTTAATTTCAGCTTTTTAAAATATGGAATTCAGATTTCCCCAATGCCATGATGGGATTTGAACCCATGTCCTCTGAACCTTAGCCTGGAGTTCTGAATTACTAACCGGGTCAGGATAGTACGGAAAGTTTTAGTCTCCGTACATTGCCGTAGGCTCTCTGGTGAAGTTCTTTTCCAAGTAATAATGTCTGCAACCTGGGCTCCCTTGAAATGTCACCCAAAGTTTAGAATGCCAGAGACACTGGTATTTTCTTCCATTTAACTCCTATCTTATAGTAGAGGTTTCTCTGCTCATGGAACGTATGTGAGGGCTGAGACACAAACAGATCTGAGATTCTGTGAATGTTAAATTTGTATTGTCAATGCCTTAATTATGTATTTAAGAATTGATTTCAGTTAATCAGGGTTACATTCTACATTCATGTCGCAATCAAGAAGAATTTTTATCAATCCATTATTTTGATCTATTGATTTCCAATTTCTTAATCAAAACTGACAAGTGTCAAGCTATGAGTATGAGATGTTGCCCCGTTAAAGTGGTGTGGAAAGAGGAGATCAGTTGTGTAATGATCACTTTCTCTGCAGTGGTTTCATTTTCAGGACTCTGTGCATCACATTGATAAGTTCACTCATGGTTGGGGTGGAGAGTGAGGAGTATAATCCTAATTCTTAATGGATCCATCTAAACACAGGATCTTGAATAAAAACAGGTAGTGCTTGAGAAACTCAGCAGGTCTGGTAACATTTGTGGCAAGAGAAAAAGAGATCACATTTCCAGTCCAACTGCTCTTGCTTTTATTTAAACTTCATTTGAACTTTATCTTATCTTGCCCAAGTTCACCCAGCCTTTTAAGTTGATTTATTTGTTTTTCAGAGCCTTTGAGCTTCTGGTGTTTATACAGCATTATTTTTAAATGTAGAATATTAAGTAGACTAGTGATTTTCAACCCCAGTTTAGTTTGAGAGATTCCTTCCAGCTTCTTTCCAGTAAGTTGGTAGTGCACAGAATTGATGCATGAGCAATTAGGTAATTTCCATGCTGCAATATCACACATTAAGTCTTTATTGTGTTGCGATCTCCACAGGGGCTGATAATACAGGAAGAGAAATTCAAATTTCCAGTTCATGTCCAAAAGAGTAACATATCAATTTGTTTTTACATCCTAACACTAAACAAATAAAAATGCTATTGACTAAGCGCTGTTTTCTTTTGTAGACAACTTGTACTTTAAACTGTAGAAAGAAAATGTGCCTTTATTACACACTGCACTCTCCAAGGTATAACAATTTTTATTACTGACAGTTCTCAGGTGCTCCCAAGTTCCAAAGAATTGTTTAACTTTTTTACTTTCCCAGTTAGGCCATCTCTAATTCCAGAATCATCTCTCCAAGTGAATTGTAGGTTCAGCATTTTCTCTACTTAAAATGTGACCTGGTTGGTTCTATTTATTGCTCTTTCCTTTTCAATTTGCTATAGACTATCTAGTCAAAAGAGCATCATCAAAACTGGCCTCACCAATGTCTTGTAATGGTCTGAGCAATGAAAGCAAGCATGCAAACACCTTTTCAACCACCCACAGCTTTCAAAGAACTATGTACCTGATTCCCTGTTCAACAACTCTACCCAGGGCCCGACCATTAACGATATCAGTCCCACCCTTGCTTGTTTTATGAAAATGCAATACCTCACATTTATTGAAATTATTGGGCAGCATGGTGGCTCAGTGGTTAGCACTGCTGCCTCACAGCACCAGGGACCTGTGCTCAATTCCAGCCTCGGACGACTGTCTGTGTGGAGTTAGTACATTCTCCCTGTATCTACATGGGTTTCCTCCGGGTGTTCAGCTTTAATCCCACAGTCCAAAGATGTGCAGGTTAGGTGGATTGGCCATGCTAAATTGTCCATATTGTCAGGGATGTGTAGGCTAGGTGCGTTAGTCAGATGAAATGTAGAGTAATAAGGTGGGATACTCTTCGGCGGGTCGGTGTGAACTTGTTGGGCCAAATGGCCTGTTTCCACACTGTAGAAATTCTATGATCTATTAAATTCCATCTGCCACTCCTCAGCCCATTGGTCCCATTGATCAAGACCCCTGTATAATCTCAGATAACTTTCTTCACTGTCCACTATATCACCAATTTTGGTGTCATCGGCAAACTTACTAACCATGCCTCTTACATTCTCATCCAAATCGTGGATATAAAATGGCAAACAAACGTGGACCTAGTACCTATCCCTGTGGAACACTGCTGGTCACAGGCCTCCAGTCTGAAAAGCAACCCTCCTCCACCATCTGATTAAGGGCTCTTGCCCGAAATGTCAATTCTCTTGCTCCTCGGATGCTGCCTGACCTGCTGTGCTTTTCCAGTACCACACTTTCGACTCTAATCTCCAGCATCTGCAGTCCTCACTTTCGCCTCCTCCACCACACTCTGTTTCCTATCATCAAGCCAATTTTGTATTCAGTTGGCAGTTCTCCCTGAATTCCATGTGATCTAATTTTACTAATTAGTCTACCATGCGGCACCTTGTCAAAGGCTTTCCTAAGTTCATGTAAGCAACATCTACTGCTCTGCCTTTATCAATCTTTTTGGTTCCATCCTCAAAAAAACTCACTCAAACTTGTGGGACATAATTTACCATGCAAAAAGCTATGTTGACTGTCCTTAATCAGTCCTTGCGCCTCCAAATGCGTGTGGATATATCTCTCAGAATCCCTTCCAACAAATTACCCACCACTGATATCAAACTCACAGTTCTATAAATCCAGGCGTTTTCTTACTGCCTTTCTTAAATAAAGGCACTACATTAGACACCCTCCAGTCCTCTGGCACCTCATCCATGGCTGTAGATGAAACAAATATCCCTGCTAGGGGCCACGCAATTTCTTCCCTAACTTCCCACAACCATCTGGGATACACTTGATCAGGTCCTGGAGATTTATTCATCTTTATATTTTTTTTTGGCATTTCCTCATCTGTAGCGTGTACTGTTTTTAAGTCATCAATATTTATTTCTCAGAGTTCCCTAGCCCCCATTTCTTTCTATAAAGTAAAGGTGATGCGAAACATTCAGTCAATAGCTCTCTCATCTCCTGTGGCTCAACACATAGATGACCTTGTTGATCTTTCAGGGGCCTTATTCTCTCCCTAGTTGCCCTGCCTTATTTCCCAAGAGAAGGTCAAGTTTTGCTCTTTCTCTAGTGGGTATATCTACATACTTATAAAGAAAATTTTTTTGAACACCCCTAACAAGTTCTTCACCATCTAAGCCTCTAACACTATGACGGTCCCAGTCTATGTTTGGAAAGTTAAAATCCCCTACTATTACAACCCTATAATTCTTGCATAATTCTGAGATCTCGTACATACTTATTCCTCAGTTTCCCTCTGATAATTGGGGGGGGTGGGGGGGCTATAATATAATCCTATTAAGGTGATCTTCATCATCTTATTCCTGAATTCCATATAATTTCACTGGAAGATCCCTGAGAAATACCCTCTCTTGGTACAGCAATAATGTTTTCCCTAATTTAAAATGCCTTTCCCCTTCTCTCTTGCCTCCCTTTCTATCCCTTCTATTCAACCTAAATCCTGACCATGGATATGCCAGTCCTGTCCTTCCCTCAGTCATGTTTCTGTACTTGCTATGATGTCCCAGTCCCGTGTTCCCACACGTGCCCTTGCCTGTAAGACCTCTTGCATCAAAATAAATGCATTGTAATTCATCAGAGTTACCTCGTTCTCTGACTTGTTCTTGCCTGTCTTTTGTAATGAGCTTGCTCTTTTTAAATTGAGAACCATCCTCTATTGTCATTACTGCTAAGGACACTTCCCCCAGCTCCTGAATAGCACTAGCAATTCTCCCCACCAGGATATTGGTCCTCTTCCAGTCCAGCGTAAACCCATCCATTTTGAACAGGTCTTTTCTGCCCCAGAAGAAATCCCAATCATCCAAAAATCTGAATCCCTTTTTACCTTGCAAATAAAGCAATAATTTACAGAACAACTGTTTGTAGGTTAATATTGATAACACCTTTTGATTACTTCGGGAGATTTGTCACTACTAATTGTGGCTTCATCATTCCTGTCATTAGTCCATACAGTCATTGTAACTACCTTATATTTCCCTCCCAACATAACAGTCTAAAACTTCCTCAGAACTCCAACAATTAAACTTCCCGGCTTTATTGTTCAGCAGGCTCCAGCACAAGTTACAAGACCCATTTCCCTCACCTTACATTTAAAGTTACCATTTCAAAATATAGCCATCTTATGAACCAAAAGGTACAAAACTCAAGCATAATTTTATGTATCTCACAGTTGTAGTATTTGTAAAATAAAGCATTGGATGCAGGGAAGGGGATAGGATATATTAATGTACATTCTCTAAAATCCAATTGTCCCCAAGTTACTGTTCTCCACCTATGCTATCTGTTCAGGAATTGCAGAAGCCTGGGATTAGAAAGGAGTATTGGAAACAATGCATCCATTACAGAATAAGAGTAGAAAACTGGGTGATGTAATTACACTACCTTCTCTGCTGGTTTCTTTTCACTCTGGAAGTTTCTAATTCTTATAACACAAAACGTATTCTAATTCGGCAATACCATATACTAATTTGATAATTTCTCTTGTAGGTGACGCAGGATGTCAAAAATTGGAACAATTGCTTTTCTGAGATTTGGGCTGAAGTGCGTCATTTGGACAGACTAGAGGGAACTAACTTTGCTTCTAAAAATGCTTTACCTTACTTGGAAGTGCTTTTTATGACCTGTGTACCTAAAATAGATATCCTCCCTTTTCCCAACACTGACATTACTTACCTTGAAAATAAAATGGATGATTCTATTCTAATTGTTTCACAGAAAATTAAAAATAATTATTTTGGAAGTGTACAGAATCCCATAAGTGTTATAGTGCAGAATGAGATCATTTGGCCCATTGTGTTTGCCGTGACACTCCAATTCTTTTCAGACTATCTAATGCCCTTTAAATGCTTCAATTAAACTTGTTTCCACAACATTTCCAGGCCCTCTGCGTCTCCCATTCCAAAACTGTGCCACTCATGGCTGAAGCATTCTGTGTACCGTGTGGGATATATTTGAGGTGATAATTGGATCATTTCCAAGGCTACTAATTAGTAAATTTAATGGAAAATGGATGGGATCACAGTAATATCACTAAAAGCTCATGTATAGCATAATTTGATTTATTCAATCATTTGTAAATCAGTAGGTTTAATTATAAATGGATGAAATCACAGAATAATGATATCGTAAACATCCAGAAGTCCCTTGTTTAAATAAAAATGTTTTTTTCCAGTCACTAAAATCATGGCTTGAATATTTTCAATTACTGGTTTGGAATCCAGTAAAGTTTTACAAGGGATATTGGCAGCATCAGTACTTAGTTTGATTGCTTTCTACCCTTAGAGATTGGTTTGTGACTGATTACTTACTGTTACAGGACTACAGTTATTTCATTTAAATCAAAATGAGAAACAGCAAGTATTGCCAACTACATTTGGTCAACATACACAAGAGAAGCATGCTGCAATGACAGATGGGCCTAACAGTGTACATAAGGACAAAGGTAAACAGCTGTAGAATCTGAATTAGCACTTGGAGAAGTGTTGCGCAGTATAAAATTATGCTATAGTTCAGCAAAAAATGTGTTAAATTTATTTGAGAAAATAAAGAATCGATGAGAGTTGCAATAAGCCTTTACACAACCATTAATTTTCATGTCAAGTAACTTTGATTGTAACACCCATTGTTTTGTAGCTCTTGGATTTCGTTTAAAATTATATAAAATACTTAACAGCAAAAGCATAGCTCACACAGTCAAAGTATTTAAACTATTTTAAATTAATGAATTTTGAGATGTAGAAAGGAAATCTATCTCACTGTGTGAGGGATTGCAAAGAGAAACAAACAGGTAATACCCTCAGAGGCAGAGTTAGGAATTCAAAAATGTGATGAAGTTGAAGGTGTGTACTGTACCTTTAAGAGAGTGTGAAAGTTGGCAAGCACCTGGCATGTGACTGACTAGCAGTCACAGAGTGTGCTGTAAAATTGAAAATACATAACATTTGGCTGTAAAATAGATACCCCAGTTGTTTTGACCGCCATTTAAATTTAACCAATCAATTTAAATTATGCCCCAAGATACTAAAACCCAATCGAGTTTGAATTTTACTGTTTGATAACACTGAACCAATGAGACGATCTGGTATTTGGGATGTCAAAAAAACAGGCATTTTGGACAGTTGGCCAAAAAGAGCACCAGCTGCCATTGAAAGACTGCTATTCACCACACTCTATGTCAAAGGTACCTTTCTCATATGAAACATTTTTGCAGCAGAAGACCGAAGACAACCCAGGAAGATCTACAAATGGAGGAAGACACTGAAGATGACAACCGTTATCTGGTTTTGAAAATTAAGTTGCTGCAAATTTAATAGGGGCTTTATTGTATCAGTATATTGTTGTAGAGCGGGAGGTAGATAACAAATCTTTAAGAGAAAGGAGGCTTAGAGCTGTAAATTGTTGTTTAATATTCACTTTCAGCGTTAAAGAATGAAATTGATATTTTTGTTAAATAGTGGAATTTGGGCAGTTCTCTGTCACTCATTCTTTAACAAGGCAAGGTGAGCTTTCTGTGAGTTTGGTTTAATTAGTAGAAGGGTTTACTGCCATGTCATAACAAAAACAAGTGGAGAGTAAAAATGCAACTATTTTTAATCAAATAAGGAAGCAAAACTTTCAAACTGGAAGGTAGTGAAATTTTCTAAGTCTTTTGGGCAAATGAATATAGATTTGAAATATCAGTCTTAAATTACAGGCAGTTTTAAGTTCGCTTCGGTTACGAATACGTAAATGTTAAGTAAAATACTTTGCAAAAACATTTAAAGGATTCATGTTCTAGAGCTCCTAGACTAGTTATGGTATATTTTGGAGATTTCAAGGAGATGAGAGGTAGCAAAGGTAACAGACTGTTTAATGTTACTCCGGAGGTAAAGTAAACTGTTCAGTAGGCCAGTAGATTCTTAAGGCAAATCAGCTGGAAAAGAGGAGTAGGAGCTGCATACCAGCTCTCTCAGTCCCATGAGGATCATCAATGTTTCTGTTTGATATTTAGAAATGTATTTGCATAACTTGCTGAGACAGTGGCAGACGTAAGTTTAAAACCATTACTCAAACAATAATGCAGAAGATTAGAATGTAATATTTTTATGGGCCTTCCAGAAATAGGAGTAGATTTTTTTTTAAACAAAAATTCTTAGAAGGGAAATGGGTTAAAATTTGATAAGACATTTTAAATGTTTATGAAAAGCAGATACGAAAATGGGATTAAACCCCTTCAGAGAACCAGTGTAAGTATTAGATTTAGTGCCTTTGGTGAGTTTTTCAGCGCTGTTTTTCAGTAAAATTGCTAATCTTGTTTCAGCTATGTGCAGAAATGATCAGGTAGGCAGTACTTAATGTATCAGCTTAAACTTGAACACAGTCTCAATGCAGCTTATATGCTAGAACTGGATACTTCTGCACTAGTATACATTGAAGGTACTGTCTCCTCTGTGGATGCTAACCAGAGATTCCTATATCCCCATTGGCACTGAGTGACAATCAATTGTCGTTATGAATGCTGAGGCACCTCAGAGTGGTGACTGTCAAATAAGCCTGTGATTGGACAGTCCTGGGACTAGTAGCATAATGTCCAATAGAGTCTTTTCAATGGTTGTGAGCAGAACCATTGATGTGCACGCAACAACTGTACATACACCCCTCCCCTGCTATCACTCTGAAGCTGCACCAATATCTAAACTTTGAAATGGGGTCTGAATGAGAAAAAGAATGGGAAATCACGGGATTAACTGTTTTGAGTTTTCATTCATCCGATTTATTTTGTCCTATTTTTATTTCTCCCCCCCCCCCCCCCCCCCACAAATAAACTCCGATTTCTCCCTTACAATATTGGAGATGAGAATGTAAGCTACTTTGCAGTTTTCTGCTGAAACTTGCCATTTACATTATTGCCAACAATTCAAATGTAACAGGTTATCCACAAGTTACCATTTGGAGCATGCTTTATTACAGAGTCAGAGATTAATAAAGCACTGAAATTGACCTTCAGTCCAACTTGTCCATGTCGACCAGATATCCTAAACTGATTTAGTCCCATTTGCCAGAATTTGGCCTATATCCCTGTAGATCATTCCTATTCATCTACCCGTCCAGGTGCCTTTTAAATGTTGTAATTTTACCTGCCTCTGGCAGCTCATTCCATACACACACGATCCTCTGAAACCATTGGCTCTCTGGACACTTTTAAATCTTTCCCCTCTTACCTTAAACCTATGTCTTCTTGTTTTGGACTCCCCGACCCTGGAAAAAGACCTTGACTCTTCACCCTATACATGCCCTTCATGATTTTATAAACCTCTATAAGGTCACCCCTCAGCCTCTGGCACCCCAGAGAAAAAAATCCCCAGCCTATTCAGCCTTTCCCAATAGCTCAAACTCTCCAATCCTGGCAACATGCTTGTAAATCTTTTCTGAAACCTTTCATGTTTAACAACGTATTTCCTATAATAGGAAGACCAGAATTGAATGCAGTACTATTTTCTAAAAGTGGCCACACCAATATCCTGCACAGCCACAACATCATGTCCCAACTCCTACACTGAGTGCACTGACTAATGAAGGCAAGCACGCTGAATGCCGCCTTTACCACCCTGTATACCTACAACTCCACTTTCAAATAACTATACACCTGCACCGCTAGATCTCTTTTTTTTCAACAGCACTCCGTAGGGCCCTATCATTAATTGTGTAAGTCCTACCCTCGTTTGCCTTACCAAAATGGAACACCTGACAATTAACTAAATTAAATTCAATATGCCATTCAGCCCATTGGCTTGTCTAATCGAGGTCCCATTGACTCTGAGATAACCACCTTCACTGTCCAGTGCGCGACTACTTTTGGTGTCATCTGCATACTTATTAGCCATTCCTCCTATATTCACATCATTTATATAAATGACGAAAAACAGTGGACCCAGTACAGATCCTTGTGACAAACCGTTGGTCACAGGCTTCCAGTACAAAAAAAAGCAACCCTCTACCACCATCCTCTGTGTCCTACGTTTAAGCCAATTTTGTATCCAATTCACTAACTCCCCCTGTATTCCGTGTGATCTAACCTTACTAATCAGTCTACCACTTGAAACCCTATCAAATGCCTTGGTCAAGTCCATACAGACAACATCTAATGCTGTACCTCCATCAATCTTCTTTGAGCTTTTTTGAAGAGGTGACAATCAAGTTAGTGAGACATGATTTCCCACGCATGAAGCCATGTTGTATTATTGTAAGAGATTTTTGACTAAGTTAAAAGAACAAGAACTCTGTGGGAAGCTAGAGAAGTGATTGCTGGGTCTCTTGCTAAGATATTTGTACCGTCAATAATCACAGGTGAGGTGCCGGAAGACTGGAGGTTGGCTAACATGGTGCCACTATTTAAGAAGGGTGGTAAGGACAAGCCAGGGAACTATAAACCAGTGAGCCTGACGTCGGTGGTGGGCAAGTTATTGGAGGGAATCCTGAGGGACAGGATGTACATGTATTTCGAAAGGCATGGACCGATTAGGGATAGTCAACATGGCTGTGTGTGTGGGAAATCATGTCTCACAAACTTGATGGAGTTTTTTGAAGAAATAACAAAGAGGATTGATGAGGGCAGAGCAGTAGATGTGATATATGTGGACTTCAGTGAGGTGTTCGACAAGGTTCCCCATGGAACACTGATCAGCAAGGTTAGATCTCATGGAATACAGGAAGAACTCGCCATTTGGATAGAGATCTGGCTCAAAGGTAGAAGACAGAGGGTGGTGGTGAAGGGTTGTTTTTCAGACTGGAGGCCTGTGACCAGTGGAGTGCCTCAAGGATTGGTGCTGGGTCCACTACTTTTTGTCATTTACATAAATTAGTTGGATGCGAGCATAAGAGGAACAGTTAGTAAGTTTGCAGATGACACCAAAATTGGAGGTGTAGTGGACAGTGAAGAAGGTTACCTCAGATTACAGCAGGATCTTGATCAGCTGGGCCAATGGACCGAGAAGTGGCAGATGGAGTTTAATTCAGATAAATGCGAGGAGCTGCATTTTAGGAAAGCAAATCTTAGCAGGACTTATACACTTAATGGTAAGGTCCTAGGGAGTGTTGCTGAACAAAGAGACCTTGGAGTGCAGGTTCATAGCTCCTTGAAAATGGAGTCACAGGTAGATAGGATAGTGAAGTAGGCGTTTGGTATGCTTTCCTTTATTGGTCAGAGTATTGACTACAGGAGTTGGGAGGTCATGTTGAGGCTGTAACAGGACATTGCTTAGGCCATTGTTGGAATATTGTGTGCAATTCTGGTCTCCTTCCTATCGGAAGGATGTTGTGAAACTTGAAAGGGTTCAGAAAAGATTTAAAAATCACACAACACCAGGTTATAGTCCAACAAGCTTAATTGGAAGCACACTAGCTTTCGGAGCGACGCTCCTTCATCAGGTGATTGTCGCTCCGAAAGCTAGTGTGCTTCCAATTAAACCTGTTGGATTATAACCTGGTGTTGTGTGATTTTTAACTTTGTACACCCCAGTCCAACACTGGCATCTCCGAATCAGAAAAGATTTATAAGGATGTTGCCAGGGTTGGAGGATTTGAGCTATGAGGAGAGGCTGAACAGTCTGGGGCTGTTTTCCCTGGAGTGTCGAAGGCTGAGGGGTGACCTTATAGAGGTTTACAAAATTATGAGGGGCATGAATAGGATAAATAGACAAAGTCTTTTCCCTGGGGTGGGGGAGTCCAGAACTAGAGGGCATAGGTTTAGGATGAGAGGGGAAAGATATAAAAGAGACCTAAGGGGCAACTTTTTCACGCAGAGGGTGGTACATGTATGGAATGAGCTGTAAGAGGAAGTGGTGGAGGCTAGTATGATTGCAACATTTAAGAGGCATTTGGATGGATATATGAATAGGAAGGGTTTGGAGGGATATGGGCCAGGTGCTGGCAGCGGGACTAGATTGTGTTGGGATATCTGGTCGGCATGGACGGGTTGGACTGAAGGGTCTGTTCCTATGCTGTACATCTCTATGACTCTATTGGTGACATAAGGTCATAGAGATATACAGCATAGGAACAGACCCTTCGGTCCAACTCGTCCATGCCGACCAGATATCCTCAGTAAATCTAGTCCCATTTGCCAGCATTTGGCCCTTATCCCTCTCAACCCTTCCTATTCACATACCCATCCAGATGCCTTTTAAATGTTGTAATTGTTGCTGGGAGGTTGAAAATATCCTCTGATCAACAATGTGAATTGCTGTTTTCAGTCATTTTCCCATTCTGTTTCCCAGTGTGTTCATTTCTGCCTCATCCTCGACATTTTCATAACATTTGACTATATATGACCTAGTGCAGCTCTCTTTATTTCTAATAGCTAACTCCTCTTGTGCACTGAAAATGTATTTTTCAATCGCTTCATTTCCTTGTATAATAATAATTTGATGGGTGAGCCATTAATAGGTTGAGCACCCTGCTATTCATTAAGAAATGCTAAATTCAAAATATTGATCTAGGCTTGTGTGGCTACTACCACTTGGAACAGCTGGTCATTTTTTCTGAAGGGCATTAAAAAAGTTGTAATTTATCTAAGAATTGTCAGTTTGGTTCAATTGGCAATGTCTGTTATTCTCCCAATCAGAGTGATTTTGTGGTATTATTGGAGGTGTTGCTTTTTTGTTAGAACTTTAAACTTGGACCTATTCTACTAGTTCAGGTAAACTGTAAAGACCCTATTGCACAATGCAAGGAGAAGTTCTCCCAATTTCTTTGTCAACATTCTATCCTGCAAGTGAGACCAATTTGGTTATATATAGGATCACTGTCTGCAGAATCATTGCTACGTTTGCTCACTTAGTCACTGAATCTGCTAGAATGTAGTAAATCTCTTTGTAAATATACATATATATTTTCTTTTCAAAACGTAATGCATAACCTTTGCACCACAAAGAGTTTTTGTGCAGGAAGAAACCAGCAACCCTGGATTTCCAGAAATTATGTATATTCTTTAGTTTGGCAATTGTTCTTGTCATGTTGCTGTGGTTACTCCACACTGACTGTGTGCAGCTCTGTATATGGGGTCACTTTCTTTTCAAATTTTAGTGCTGCAAGAATTCAGAAAATAACAGAACAAAACAGCATTCACCCTGAAAACATAATCACAATTATACTGAGTTACTTATTGTGTTTATTTTTCAACAGATACACAAGGACCTTCATCCACTATGACTTACCAGAAGAAAAGTTTGTCAACCAAAGGCCATTTCAGGACCATTGCTCCAAAAGTTATTCCATCACAAATAGCAGTATCTGCTTCTTCAATGGTACCTCATTCCACCATGAGTGGCATTTCTTGTGGATCCACTATTACATCAGATATTCAGACAAACACATATCCAACAAAGAATGCAAAGCCCATAATCATGCCAGCTCGGAGCTATGCATTGATGCCTATTGCTGGCAAAGAGGGAACTTACTCACTTGTAGCCCTACCACAGGTTGCTGCAGCTACTCCACAAGTATCTTCAAAGGTCACAAAATCAGTCACAGGCTGTTGTACTAGCCAGGCACCGGTTTCTCAAGCCACCGGTAGAACATCAGTCGTAGCATTTGGGCAGACTGCACCTCCTGTTGCTGCCACTGAAAAATTGAAGTTACCAATTCCACGCTATCAGTCCGTGTGGGCCAAACCAGCTGTGAAGCAGGGAATGTTCTCAAAACTGGCAGTCGTGAAACCAAGTAATCTTCAGTGTCAATCATGTATGCCAGGAGCAACATCAATACAGGTTCAACCATCCACTGTGCCCAGCCATTCAAACATTCATTCAAATATGGTAGCATCTAAAACTGGATTGTTGCTTGATGTGGACAAAGCAGGGTGTGTATCTGCTGACATCACAGTTCCTGCAACACTTTCCCAGGATACAAATATAATGCTTCAACATTCTTCCCCATCCAAGTGTGATGTATTGAAAAACAACGAAACAACTGAAATGGACAGACCCATGCCACAGCCTGGAGAAGCAAAATTCTTTTCTCAGCCCAGTCTGGATTCACTGTCAGTAACATGCAGCGTTTCAACGTGGCCTGTTGTCCAAACTGACCGACAATCCTCACTTGTCACTAAATGTACTGGACCGGTTGGTTCAGTGCCACTAATGCAGTTTGGAAATTCAGTTCAGTTTATTGCACCTACTCCGGCACCAAAAGGCAAAGTTCCTATTTTACCATACTCACGAATGAAAAACACCATTTTTCACAATCCCAAACAAAATCAAACTACTTCTGTTACGTTATCTACCCAATTCAAGGCAGGGATCCCCGCTGCAATGTCAGTTAATAATCAGTCGAAAGCTGCTGAAATGTCTAAGAATATCTGCATGGCTTCTGATTTTCACAGAGACAGTGCTAATAAACCAGATAGTCCATTACCATTTATACCAACCAGCAGTAATGATGCATGTATATCAAAAAAAAGGATTGTAGATCAACTAAAGAAGCCAAACAGCAATGTACTGAAACACAGATTAGTAAGTAAAAGGAAGATGACAGATAATGTACCCATTTCCAAAGTGAAAAGATTTAAGACCTGTAATCTCTTGAGCAGAATGCAGGAAGATGAAGAAAAGATAAAAGCCAATTTTTCTCCTCAAGACTCTGGAAGTTTCAAAGTGAACATGAATACCATAACAAATGTAAACTCAGACAAAACAGCAGAAGTGCTGAAGAAGTTTTGTAACATTATGCCCAAGCCTGTCGCAGTTACACAGGCTGTAGCTCCATTAGCGTTATCTGGAAGGATGTTTTCAATCCAGAATCTTGCTAGTTTAAAACCAGAGACTGCACTAAATGATGCAACAATCAGCAAAACAGCTAACTTGGTGCAAGTTGCCAGTACATCTGGCTATTACAGAAACGTACGTGACCAATTGATCTTGGATGAACAAGAATATAAATGCCATGTTTGTAATCGAGGCTTTCAGCTTAAACATCATCTTCAGGATCATTTGAATATTCATTCCAAGAGCAGGCCTTACTGCTGTCGTGTTTGCCACAAGGCCTACAGTCATTCAGGTAGCCTTAGCACTCACATGAAAAGGTGTCATAGTGAAGTACACCGTAAGAAGCTCATGTGCTGTGAGTTTTGTGCAAAGCTCTTTGGACATATTGGAGTCTATCTTTTTCATCTAAAAGAAATTCATAAGGTCTTAATCAGCAATGAGCATTCCAATGATTCACTTCTGCCAAATAAAAGTAATGGAGACAGAAAGGAAGGAATGCTGGGAGCTGCGCATCATCTGCCCCTGTCAGACAGGTAAAGTAGAAGTATTCTTTTTAGCAAATTATACAGCAATACAGATACTTATCTCTTCACACTTTGTTTACGTTATTTTGAGGGATGCAACTGTTGTAATTTCTTTTTCTGTTGCTCTATATTACTGTTGCATGCTGGTTCCTGTTGCATTTTGTTCATGTTTGTTTTTTTAAAGCATTAGATGTCTGTGACAGAGAAATGACCATTAAGCCCACCTGTCTGCTGGCTCTTTCCCACAGCAAGGGACTGAGATATTTCCACTATCTCAGTCATTTCTTAATGATCTCTGTCTTCCTCTGATTGAAATATTTATGCAATTTTCCACTCAAAGATGTAGTGATTTTTTGTGTCATTGATTTCCTGTAACAGAATATTATTTGCTCTGGTAATGTTTTGTGCAAATAAATTTCTCCTTGAGCTCTTTCGAGAATTCTTTATTCAGGATTCCTCCTTAGTGGCTGCTGTTGTGATTTCAAAATGACCACCCTGGAGTCTGCTTAGTTCATGCAAGCAAAGCCTTTATTAAAGCATGTGCAAGGGAGAAGTTCATCTTGGTTATCCAAAGAAGTTCTCAGAAATAGAGTTTTTCGGTAACATTTAGAATTCTCAATTCCATGCAGGTATCCATTATCTCAACCTTCAGGCTTGGATCTGTTAGTTTCCATAGTAACTTGACCATTCTGCAGGGATTCTCATTGTCCCTCTTGCACCAGCAGCTTGAAATCATGGTTAAAATGGCACATAACATTACAACATAGAAGAAATTGAGTATAAGAACAGCACTAATTTTGAGTACTTAGTATTAATGTCTTCGTGTTAATCCTAAAATTAACCCCTCATCCCGACTTCAGTGTCTCCTTTTGGATACTTGGCGGAATCCTCCCTCGATGCTTTACCCACCAGTAACTCGAAGGCTCCAAGTGGAATTCAGTGACATGAAATTCTCTAATTTGCAATTCTCTTACTGCTGTAGTGAAGCCCCAGTGGTGAGGCGGGGCTAATAACCATCATTTTATTGGACCGCAAAAACTTCATAAATCTTCCCAGTTTTTACATTTATGTGAGGGGGAGTTCAGTTGTGTTAAGAAATGGATCATGAGTTTAATTAAACAGCAAGACCATCTGCAGTGCCTGAGATACCATTAGTCCCTGGTGCAGCAAATTTAGAGAATGGCAACAGGATTATAATAACCACAATAGCGGTGCCACCATTCCAACCAGTTGTACTGTATTCTTACTATCTTGGCTTTTGATTACGAGCCAAGTCCTCCAATACTTTAGCAACACCTTTGGTCAAATTCACCCTAGCCCTCATGATGTTTGACAGCTTTGTTCAGTAAATCTCTTGGGGGGTGGCTTATATCGTTTCCACCACAAGCCCCATCATTCTTGCCAGTGCATTATCAACATTCCACCATGGGCTGGATATGGAACCTGTGAAGAGCCTGCCTGCAATTTGAGAGACCTCCATCATTTAGGGGTTGGTGATCTGTAAGCAGAAAGTTTGATTGATGCATAAGTACATACTAACTAGGATTAGGCAATTCAATCCCTTGAATTTTCTACATTTAGTATGATCATGACTGATTTCATCTCACTCTTAACAGCACTTTCCTACCCACTCTCTAAAACCCCTTCAACCTATTACTAATTAAAAATATGTCTATTTCCTCCTTAAATTTTCTCAATGCACCAGCATCCACCACACTCTGAGGTAGTGACTTCAATACACTCAACTCTTTCAGAGAATTATTCTTTCTTATCTCTGTTCTTGAGAATGCATCGTTACGTTCCAGTCCTCCATAGTGGGGCCTTGTCTTATTCGTAAAATGCACCAATACATTGGGGAGGTTTGGACTGTCTCAGAGACGGTCTTTCAAAAGATCTGACCGATAGCAGGATGGCAGAATTGTTTCTGGTGGCTTTCAGGGTACTTCAGGGGCAGATGATATAATGCAATGATTCAATACAACATTCTTCCATTCGTCTCAAAAGGCGAATACTGAATCTGAATGCATTGTAGATCCTATATGACAGCCCAACCTTCTCCATTCCCAGGAATTCAAATTTATATTCCCCTTGCTGGAACCCAAACTGGGCATCATTGCGCAAGTTAATGCTAAGCAAGTGTGTTATTGATGATGCCTTCTATCGTTTTACTGATAATTGGGAGTAAACTCATGGAGTGGTAATTGACCACATTGGATATGTCTTGCTTTTATGTTTACTGAACATACTAGTCAATTTTCCACATTGTCAAGAAGATACCAATGTTATAGCTGTACTGCAACAGCATGGCTAAGGGTGTGGAAGTTTCTGGAGCACAAGTCTTAAGCGCTATTGCCTGAATGTTGTCAGGGCTTATAGCCTTTACAGTATCCAGTGCCAAGAGCCATTTTTCAATATCATGTGAAGTGAATTGAATTGGCAGAAAACTGGTATCTGTGGTGCTGAACATGTGTGGGCAAGGCTGAGATAGAAAATCTGCTGGACATTTCAGGCTGAGCATTGTTGCAGATACCTCAGCCATAGCCTTTGCTAGTTCCCCATGGAGCAGAGAAGATTAAGAGGTGACCTTATTGAGTTTTTCAAAATTATGAACAATAATTGTAGCATAGAGTACAATGGGTGAGTGGGGGAGGGGATGAAGGTGATTGGTCAGGGAGGAGAGGGTGGCCTGTTCCTCCATTCAGTGAGGTCGTGGCTGATCTGTGGCCTTCCTCTATATACCTGCCTTTGCCCCATATCTCTTAATACATTTGATTAACAAAAAAAATCAATTTCAGATTTAAAGTTAACAACTGATTTAGCATCAGCTGCCTTTTGAGGAAGAGAGTTCAAAACATCCACAACATTAGAGTGTAGTATTTTTCTGAATAGTCTCGCCCTAATTTTTAGATTATACCCCTTGGTTCTAGAATCTCCAACCAGTTTGGAATTGAAAGCAAAAGCAGGGAGCTTATGCTTTACTTATACAGTGCATTAGTGAGATTGCATCTAGAATACTGCGTCGTTGGCGATCACTTGCTGACGAGTATGATTGTCCACCTTGGACATTTCAGTGCCATGTACAATGCCTGTCATTATGCCCACAGAAGGATGTGATGCATTGGGAGCAGTTCAGTGAAGCTAATGCTGCTGAGGTGTTCTAGTAGCTTCTGTTTTTGTTTCAGATTTCCAACATTCACAGTTCTTTCATTTTTTTTACTGGAATTGCAGATTGTTTTATGAGGAAAGCTTGAGCAGGCGAGACTTGAATCCAGTGGAGTTTAGAAGAGTCAGACGTGACTTAATTGAAACATATAAAATCCTGAGGAGACTTGATTGTGTGAATACTGAAAGGATGTTTCCACTTGTGGGAGAATCTAGATGTAAGGCTCATAGTTTTCAAAACAAGGTATCCATTTAAGATCGGCGATGAGTAGCAAAAAAATTTCGAATGTTGAGAAGCTTTGGAATTCCCTTCCTCAAAAGGCAGCAATGCAGAATCTTCAAATATTTTTTTAAAGCAGGGCTAGAAAGATACTTCCGAGCTGAAAATGTGTTGCTGGAAAAGCGCAGCAGGTCAGGCAGCATCCAAGGAACAGGAGAATCAATGTTTCGGGCATAAGCCCTTCTTCATGAATGAGGAAAGTGTGTCCAGCAGGCTAAGATAAAAGGTAGGGAGGAGGGACTTGGGGGAGGGGCGTCGGAAATGCGATAGGTGGAGGGAGGTCAAGGTGAGGGGCTTATGCCCGAAACGTCGATTCTCCTGTTCCTTGGATGCTGCCTGACCTGCTGCGCTTTTCCAGCAACACATTTTCAGCTCTGATCTCCAGCATCTGCAGCCCTCACTTTCTCTCTAGAAAGATACTTGACTACCAAGGGAAAGATTATTGCATGTGTGCAGGCAGGCAGGGGTGAGGTTAAACTCAGATCTGCCTTGATTTTATTGAGTGGTGGAGCAGACTCAAAAAACTGAATGGCTTACACTGTTCATATGTTCAAAGTCTATCCCATTTAGCACAAAGCTGAAGATATATTAACTACCCCTGTTGATTGTCTTGTTAATTGACAAACTATTGTCTCCATGAGCACTACTTCCTTAGCAACCTGAGCAGAGTATCCATCTTACAGAGTTTCTTGTTTCACTATTTTTCCATTCCTTTTTACTACTGCCCAACTGGTCTTGGACAGCCCATTCTCATATTGCTTAGCCCCATCTGTAAGCAATTCTTCTACTTTTCCATCTATTGGAAAGTAATTGCAGCTGTTTTATCTTATATAGTGCCCTGCTTCTTTGTTTCTTTTCTGTCTCCCTGTGGCCTTTGGCAACTTTGAGCAGTTCTGAACATTGCAGTGTTCCTCTGTTAATATTTGTGCTTCTGAACACTTCAATACACAATCTCACCTCTGTTCTGACACAGAGTTGCAACACACAAAACAACAGTCTTGTTTGCATTGTCATTATCTGAAGATGCCGGTGTTGGACTGAGGTGTACAAAGTTAAAAATCACACAACACCGGGTTATAGTCCAACAGGTTTAATTGGAAGCACTAGCTTTCGGAGCGCTGCTCCTTTATCAGGTGGTTGTGGAGTACATAGCTGTAAGACACAGAATTTATAGCAAAAGTTTACAGTGTGATGTAACTGAAATTATACATTGAAAAATACCTTGATTGTTTGTTGAGTCTTTCATCTGTTAGAATGACCATGATAGTTTCACTTCTTTCATATGTAAATCACAAAACTTTTTTTAAAAAGTTACATTCTCAGGTTAACTGTACCAATTGGTGTCAGCCAGATAATATGTTGAAGATGTTAGCCGCCTTTGTTCCCTGTCTGTGCCATAATGTTTAGACACTGTAATGTAATCTAATCTACTCTAATCTAAAAAGTGAGTTAACAGAGTCTTATGTGGATTCATGCAGTTTTTGAGCAAAGTACAATGTAATTCTGCAAGTACAAATTCACCCCACAAATGTATAGTATATGTGTCTCTGTCTGTCTGTCTGGGGTGGGGGGTTGTGAGTGTGAAAGTGAGTGTACATGTGTGTGTATGAGAGTGTAGAGTGTCTAAGTCTGTGAGAGCGTGGATGTGCTTACAGACTTAGACACTCTACACTCACATACACACACATGTACACTCACTCTCACACTCACAACCCCCCACCCCAGACAGACACACACGCACACATGCACACACACACAAACCCACATGCACACATATATATATACGTTTGTGGGGTGAATTTGTACTTGCAGAGTTACATTGTACTTTACTCAAAAACTGCATGAATCCACGTAAGACTCTGTTAACTCACTTTTTAGATTAGAATCAGTCTAAACATTATGGCACTGACAGAGAACACAGAGGGCTAACACCATCAACATATTATCTGGCTGACACCAATTGTTACAGTTAACCTGAGAATGTAACTTTTTGTGATTTCCATATGAAAGAAGTGAAATCATCATGGTATTCTAACAGATAAAAGACTCAACAAACAATCAAGATATTTTTCAATATATAATTCCAGTTACATCACACTGTAAACTTTTGCTATAAACTCTGTGTCTTACAATTATGTCCTCCACAACCTCCTGATGAAGGAGAGGCGCTCCGAAAGCTAGTGCTTCCAATTAAAGCTGTTGGACTATAACCTGGTTTTGTGTGATTTTTAACTTTGTCATTACTGGTTTGGTTGTCAGATGGGCTGCCTGAATTAAGTGTGTTAGTGGCAATATTTGCATGACTAGAGCAAGCTAGGGAGCATATTTATTTACCTGGTTTACCCTGTGAACAATACTAGCTCCTTTTTTTACCCAAGGAACTGTGATGCTTCATCCATAGATTGCTATTTCACTCATAGACTTGTTCATTGCTGCAGAACCACAAAATTGTTCTCTAGCTTCCCATCCCGAATGCTGACTGCCCACCTAACAGTTAAAAATCACACAACACCAAGTTACAGTCCAACAGGTTTATTTGAAAGTACAAGCTTTTGGAGTACTGTCCCACTGGCTACCTGACAAAAGGAGCAGTGCTCCGAAAGTTTGTACTTTCAATTAAACCTGTTGGACCATAAGCTGGTGTTGTGTGATCTTTAACTTTGTCCACCCCAGTCGAACATCGGCACCTCCACATCACATCTAATGGTTGTAGGATAAACATACTTATCATCTGATATCACATTTGAATTGGTACAAGTGTTTGAGCATTCAAGATAAAGCTGACTACACTGTTGTTGTGGTGACAAATTACTATTTTCAAATTGGAATGGTCCAAACAATCAAAGATATTAATAGAACAAAGGCAAGGGAGAAGCTCATGGTTGTTACTCAAAAAATGTCTCAAAAATATAATTCAACCTCATGCAGACCCCTGTTATCTTAAACATGAATCTCAGCCCTGCTAGTTCTGAAGGTAACTCAGATATCCTCTTTGGGTGCTCAGTTCCTCTTATCTCATTGCTCTGTGCAACAATAAATAATGTGCTTACTCAGGCTGTTATTGTTAGTATATGGAAAAAAATCAAGGATATTTGCAGGAGTAAAATTATAGTCCACTTCAGTTTAAACCCTATGGTTAATCCCTTGTCCCTATTGGCCAAGTGGAGAAAATAGGCTATTTCTTTATCAAAATCATCTGAACTTATAAAAACATACAGTAATTCCTCTTGGGCCTCTGCTAGCGTGGAAGTGGTCTTAATAGTTGAAGTCTCTCCTAATTGCTTTCCATTACTAGTATAAGGTTTGTAAACCTCCATTGTATATCTTTGACCTTTGTGCTGAGTACATGTTAGAATTTCCTGATTATACGGCCAACATATCTCATTTTTGACTAAAGCCCATCCAGATTAGAAAGGCCCAAATTTTACTCCTGCTGTATGATGAATGGGTTGGATAAAGGCAATGGTACTACAGTTAGGCCTCAATATTTCTAGATTGGTAAAGGAAAATCTGCCAGCTTTCTTGCTTCTGATCACTATCTGTCATATTTGCTTGTAACAGCTTTGGTCTCAACTTTGGTTGCTCCTCAGTTGAATAGCCTGCCAACGTTCGGCTGAGGAGTACAGCTGTTTGGATGAAGTACTTCAGGGGCAGCCACTGAGAGAGAGGAAATCCAGAACAAGAGAAAAAGTGATAATTTAGACTCTTGTTATCATGCCAGAATAAAATGTCAAATCAATACCTTTAATTGTGGTATTATAGATTAGATTAGATTAGATTATTTACAGTGTGGAAACAGGCCCTTCGGCCCAACAAGTCCACACCGACCCGCCGAAGCACAACCCACCCATACCCCTACATTTACCCCTTACCTAACACTACGGGCAATTTAGCATAGCCAATTCACCTGACCTGCACATCTTTGGACTGTGGGAGGAAACCGGAGCACCCGGAGGAAACCCACGCAGACACGGGGAGAATGTGCAAACTCCACACAGTCAGTCGCCTGAGGCGGGAATTGAACCCGGGTCTCTGGCGCTGTGAGGCAGCAGTGCTAACCACTGTGCCACCGTGCTGCCCACAATAGGTATTTTCTTGTTTAGGTTTACTATTGCACTCCTCTTCAATAGTGAACCTGCTTGAACCCACTGCTTCTGATTCAGAGGTAGGGATGACAAGAGCCCTTTGCAAACACAACATTTCACCATTATGCCATGGTATTGTATACTATGTTATGGATAAACTGAATGTGGTTCTGTCATTTCAAATATTGTCCTCATTTTGCACAGACCTCTTTTACACGCATCATGCATTATGTTGTGTCTCAGAAGTTCTATTCACTAGGAAATTCTTATTCACAAAACAGGCCATGCTCCAATACAAAGTTGTCTGTATAATGTACTTGCGTCTGTCTGCTCATCAGCCCTCACTTCTACTATCCCTGGGTGGTTTGAAGTTTTATTTGGATTTGAATGAACAATTGCAAAAATGTAACAACATGTGAAAACAATTAATAAATGTGAAGGCCACATGTTAAGAGATGGGCAAATATCGAAGACCAGCATATTTTAGTGATGACATTTTTCCTCTATGAACTGTTCCTTGATGTTAAAAAAACACATTGGTGAGTGCTACAGTCCTGCTTCATCAATTCCTGCTATGTTGTATGTAGATCACACAGATTTGTCTTCACCGCCAACATTATTAGCAACTGCAGTGTTTGCCCCTCTGCCCACTGACTTGAGATGATGAATACTTTGCACAATACAGTCCCACCGTTGCCCCTTGGCCACTGAAACCTAAATAGGATGACAGTTATTTTTCATTCTTGTTTTTGAGCCATTACATTTCGTGCTGTTAGATAGCTGGGAGCAGTACAACAGGTCTGATTCTGTCCTTACGCATGTACATAACCTGCAATAGTCAGCAGAGGTATTTCTTTATCTTTTTTTCTATTTTTTTCCTCAATTAATAGGCAGTTAGGCAAATTATAATAGCCAAATCCTTTTCAACTGAAAGTAGTCTCCACAAAGTCGGGAGCAAACCCAAGATCAGCTGAAGCAGCAGGTCAAAGCATTATGTAAATTATGTATCCGATTGGACTTGATAACTTTGCTTTATCATATACAGATCATTCTGTTAAAACGTGCATTTTGTCAATGCGAATTGGCTGTAACGCAATTGACAAATTCGGGCCCTGTTTCTACAGCAAGAACTTTTAAAACACGTGTTGGCTGTAACGCGATTCCAACACTAACACTTTAAACGCTGTTTCTAAAGTGCAATTTTTCTACAATGTGCGGTTGCACAAAAATGCAACCATGGCGTTATGGAAGAGCTGGCTGTACTGTATGTACTTTGAAGATCCTTTCATCTTTGGCAAGAGCCTTATTTAGTGAATATTTGTTAAACTGCTGGGCTATTCATTGCAAGCTTCCAGCATTTCCAGATATAAAATGGTTATTTGAAACATGAAGCACCCTCACATTTTCATCTAAGGTATAAAAGAGCAAAGACTGAAAGAACCGCAGATGCTAGAAATCAGAAGCAAAAACAGAAATTGCGGGAAAAGCTCAGCAAGTCTGGCAGCATCTGTGGAGAGAAATCAGAGTTAATGTTTTGGGTCGAGTGACCCTTCTTCAGAACGGATGGGAGCTAGGAAAAAGTTGTTTTTTATACAGAAGTTAGGCTGGGGAGAGGGAGTAAGGAGTAAACAATAGGTGGAGATAACGCCCAAGGAAAGTCAGACAAAGGAGTGGATAATGGTCGGCCTAAGAGAAGAGTTATACCTGAAATGTCGACTCTCCACCTCCTGATGCTGCCTGGCTTGCTGTGTTCTTCCAGCCTCTTGCTTGTTACGAAGAGAATGAATAGCTACCAGAAGGGACTATTAGTTGCTAACACTGGGTTGGGTGTAATAGATCACATAACAAAGGGTGGTGTGTGGGGGTTGGAGTAAGGACATGGAAGAAGGTGCCTCAAGACCTAAAACTGGTGAATCAATATTGAGTCCAGAAGGTTGGAGAGTTCCCAGGTGGAAAACGAGGTGCTATTCCTTCAACTTGTGCTGAGCTTCGCTGGAGCACTGCAGAATGCCTGAGACAGAGGTGTTGGCCAGGATAGTGTGTTGAATTGGCTGGCAATTGGAAGCTGAGGGTGCTTCCATTTCACAATTTATCATGGTGGGAATTGTATTTGTTCTGGGTTGCCACTCTGGTACCATGATCCCTAAATTACTATTCTGTTTTAGTTTAATTTGAGACTTAAAGCATGATTAATCTTGTCAGACACTTCTGATAATGTATTTGGCAAGTGCTTTGCATAGTGAGTCACACAAACCAGGAAAGTCCAAGGTGTTCAGTCTGTGACGAATGACCTAATCCTGACCCAACAACCCACTCATGGAACGAGTGCATGTGACGTGTAATTTCAGTCACAACAGTGAATGGATAGCATTACTGGAATTTATATGTACATTGTCAAACATTGATCATCTAATAATGTCATGTGTTGATGTAATCATGTCTTAGGGTGTGGGTGCCTGGGTTAGGTTACCACCTCTCCGCTATCTGTTCTGCCCAACCTGTCAATGAGATCTTGACAAGAGGTTGAACATGTCCTTTTGAGGTGGAAGGGAAACATGAAGATGAGTTGTGAATAATCCTGGGTTTTACACTGAGAAAGTTTATACCTTTTCAAAGAATACAACTCTTCAATTATTACTGGAAATTAATGGGCTAAACAAAATTCTGCAGAATATGTTTAATAACTTTTACCTGGGTTCTTCCCTCTGGAAATTTTCCTCAAGTGATTGTTTTGCACAAAAATTCCAGGCCATTGGGTTGTCGCTAAATGGGATGGGTTTCTTTATTGGACCTTACAGAGTTATAGCACTTGAGAGAATTTAAAAAAGAATTTGATCCCTGCCCGCCCAGCTGTGCCCCAGACTTCCTGCAAGTATCTGTTTCTGATGCTAAGGTTACTTGTGCTGTAGTAGTGTTCATACCTCTTGGCCAGGTTGTTCAGGTTCAAGTCCCACCTGCTCCAGTGGTGTGCAATAATATCTCTGAACAGATTGTTTTTTTAAAAAAGTGCCCCATTCCTGATGTTGAGTCTATAGTGAGTGCTGTTAGGGTATTTTGCCATGGACTGTCACAGGACGCTACCCTGAATTGAACTCTCATTTTCCAAGCGCGATCACTGAATACTTGTTGTAGGGAATGTGGTGTTATCTATCCTTACTGTAGATGGAGATTATTGGTATTACTAATTTCTGAAGAAGATAGATGGCTGAAATGTTAGTTATGTCAGTTATTTCAACCAAATAAGTAAACCTTTTCAAATATCCTTTGCTTAAAATGTTTACTTAGTACAAATATTTTTGATTCCAAAAAGTTAATTGAGTTAATCCAAATCACTATAAGTATTATTCACTATTGTGAACAGAATTTTTGGCTGACTTTGCATTCATTGTAGTTGTTTTGATAATGTAAAAGAGGAAGGAGCTTATAGTCATTTGTTCATATTGTTTTATACCCCGTGACAGGAGAGGGGTACAGAAGAGGATTGTATCTTTAGTTCTCCTACTTAGAAATGTGTCTGTTGTACCTTCCAAATGAAGCTAGTTGTTTGTTATGTGGAAAATGGTGGACACAAGCCTGAGGGTCAACTTTGATATTCTAGAATGACATTGGTTTTGTTTCACTCCCATTTGTCAGTATTTTATGGAATAGAGGGGCTGGGGAGAAATGATGAACGTTTGATTATTTATTGGTTCGGAACTTGAGTATAGCTGAAAAAAAGATGCATTTTGCCAAAGGTTTTCATGTTCACTCATCAGAACAATTTGTTAGAATACAAAATCAAGTGAAAAAACAACATTTATATTCTACGAAAGAAAAGCGTTGGTTGATCGGCAAATTGACTTTGCTTCGTAAATACCTGAGTTAATGATTGACACTTAGCCGGCAGGCTTTGTTTAAATTTTAACCCAGGTAGGTTGACTCTAATCTGTTATGGCATTGCCCCAAGTAATGAACCAATGAATGGTTGTCATCTATTTTGTTGATTTGAAATAGGTCCAGTGAATGTACATGTTCTTTCCATCCAGAAAGAACAGGACCGTGTGAATTGATGTACAGGTTGTTCTGTTATAACGCGCATTTTGCCAATGCAAATTCACTGTAACACAATTGATGAATTGGGGCTGCTGTTTCTACAGCATGAACTTCTTGAATGTATGTTGGCACCTCCACTAATATCGTTTATTGTATCCGTTGCTCCCGATGCAGTCACCTCTACATTGGGGAGACTGGATGCCTCCTAACAGAGCGCTTTAGGGAACATCTCTGGGACACCCGCACCAATCAACCACACCGCCCTGTGGCCCAACATTTCAACTCCCCCTCCCACTCTGCCGAGGACATGGAGGTCCTGGGCCTCCTCTACCACCGCTCCCCCACCACCAGACGCCTGGAGGAAGAACGCCACATCTTTCGCCTCGGAACACTTCAACCCCAGGGCATCAATGTGGACTTCAACAGTTTCCTCATTTCCCCTTCCCCCACCTCACCCTAGTTCCAAACTTCCAGCTCAGCACTGTCCCCATGACTTGTCCCACCTGCCTATCTTCTTTTCCACCTATTCACTCCACCCGCCCCTGACCTATCACCTTCATCCGCTCCCCCACTCACCTATTGTACTCTATGCTACTTTCTCCCCACCCCCACCCTCCTCTAGCTTATCTCTCCAAGCTCCAGGCTCTCTGCCTTTATTCCTGAAGAAGGGCTTTTGCCCGAAACGTCGATTTCGAAGCTCCTTGGATGCTGTCTGAACTGCTGTGCTCTTCCAGCACCACTAATCCAGAATCTGGTTTCCAGCATCTGCAGTCATTGTTTTTACCCAGTCAGAAATTTTGCCTGGTTTAAAATCAAACAAAGAATGACGATTAAAACCAGAAATAATTGTGGGTGCTGTATATCAGAAACAAAAATGCAAGTTGCTGGAAAAGCTCAGCAGATCTGGTAGCACCTGTGAAGAGAAATCAGAATTGATGTTTCCCCAGAGGAAGGGTCACTGGACCCAAAATGTTAACTCTGATTTCGCTTCACAGATGCTGCCAAAGAATAGCAATTAACTGTCAATCATTATTAGCTGATGTGTTCTTAATATCAATGCCTCTTCTACACGCCATTTGTCAACTAGTCAGCACTGTCCTCTCATGCAGTGTAAATGTTGACTTTCCTCATAAAGTGGTATTCTTGTGACTTGATGAGTGCAAAATTAAAAACTTTGCATTTTTTTCAGAAACACTAAGTAAGTTTGTGAAGCAAAGTACTAAAACTTTTTTTCTTCAGTAAATATTTCTGATATGATTGTAAATCTCAGTTTGGTGTTTAATGAGTTGTCTTTTCAGTGTTAAAAAAGACGTTCCCTCATTTAAACCACCAAGAATTATTTGCTTTGTTTGATAGTCAGTTATCTTGAATCTGTGCTGAATGTACTGCAGAATACAATGCTTCTAATTTAGCTAACAAATTGTGATTTGGAGCTCTGACCAATTTTCATAAAAATATTTTTGCACAGTGAATTTAAAGGCTGCTGCTTTTTAATATGTTCTTTTTCTCATTTTGTATACCTTTGTCTGAAAGCATTGCTTGAGTTGCTGAATATTCCTTCAGACATCATTAGCATTCTGTACTTCACTCAAATTGATCATTTTTCATCTGCAAACCTTGACAAGAGTCAGCAATCTACTAAATTTGTGTGTGGAGGATAACGGGACAGGTTGCAAATTTATCCTAGTTGAAAGTTCAGTTATTTGAAGGTGGTTTTTTCTACCATTTTTATAAATAAAACACAATTATTGGTGCCCCAAGTCAGATTAGATGATTAGATGTTTATTTAAAGAGCATTTCAAAGAATTTTCAAAACCTTTCCATGGTTACTTATCATCACAATATGTGAATGCTATCATTTGAAATGGCATCATTGATTAAATCCCTACGCACTTCTGTTGTGACCCGGGGTAAACCCCTCTGCTAATTTAAACCCAACACACAGAAAAGATTCACCCCATGCTGTAATCTGTGAAAATTTGAGAGGCAAAGAACATACCCAAAAGTCACTATTTAAAATAAAAATTAACAACTTTAATTTTTTAAAGTCTAACAGAGAATAATTAACTAACTACTATTTAAACTCATTTATCTAAACCTGTATTCTACCTTACCCTCCACAATACTGGTGCGATAAAACCCTCAATTAAGATTTACAGAAAAATTCAACTTTCAAAACCAGTCAACTGTTAAATCTTCTCTTTGTGTGTTCCTCTGTAGATTTTTTTTCCTGTGCAAACTCCTTCTCCAGACAGGTACCTCTCAGAGTTCTTACTAACAGCCTACATGTGTTTGTCTTTTGGCAGTTCTCCCACTGTTCAATTTTTCCTGGTCTTATACCCTAAAGCATCGGATTGTTTCATTGGTCTTTAATATTGTCAAAATACCAAATTCAAACTTGATTGGAGTTTAGTAGCTTGGGGCATAATTTAAACTGGTGGCCGAATTTGAATTTGTGTTTTTCTCTAGCAACCCAAGTACTGCTAGCTGCTGGACCAAATGTTACATTGTAAATTCTCCAGCACTCTGTGCATGTTTGCTAAGTCCTTCAACTCTCTTAAAGGAACAGTACCATTACACCTTCATAACACTTAACAAAATAAAGTTTGATATCTAAAAAGAATCAGTGCCATATTGTGATAGTTCACTACCTCCCATCAATTTCTGACTTTTATACTGTCACTATGACATAAGGAAATTGTGATCACTAAAGGAGGTAACATTGAACGGAGAATAGTGTGAGAGTTTGTCTTTTTCCTAATGACTGATTACAATAGCACTGTATGGCCAAAGGTTATTCAGCCACTATTCGTTTTGGCATGATTGTCAGACGGAAAAATGGTTTAATAATTTTAGTTTGAGCACCTTCAAACTAATATTGATATGAGGAAACCTTATGGATGTTGCAACACCTAAGGTATGAACTCCAGCTAATTTTTAAGAAGCAGAATTTGCTGAATGTTTTGCTGTAGTCTAGCTACCAAGTTTTCGACAAGATGAACAATAATTGGTTTATTACATACAGGAACAAGGAACTATATACAGCTTTTCAGAAGCATGACTAAATCTGTTGAAGCCCATGATGCTTCTCACTCAAGCCTCTCTCTCATGTGATCACTTATCACAGTGGGATGTATTGTTCACACTGTTCCAGACAGGATTCCATTCAAACGCTTAATAGGACATCTGCCACAGTCTTTGTATGTATTTTTACATTGTCATTTTTTCTTTACAAACTTGCTCATCAGCACCTAAATCACAAATTCTCCTCTGATTGTGTTCTTGTTGGACTTGGAAGATGATCAGGCTTTCTCTGCACTCTTGTTCCTTGACTTGACTGGACCTCATTAGATTTGGAATATCATATTGTAGTTGAATTTCAGTTTCACGTCTGGTTCAAGCATTTGTAAGATTGATTAACAAGTTTAATGACCCAGGATAAGATTTCTCCTGCGTTTTCCCGTAGTACCACCTTAAGGCTGCACTAAATAAGCTTTCAATTCATTACTATTTCTATAGACAATTATTCCTGTTCTGTCTAGGTCTCATACCCATATATTTTATCCTTGTTTCAACTCTGTTGGATGTGCTCTGATCATCATTCACTTCTCACTTGGAAATAACTTGGGTAGAATGAAAAGTTGTATTCTGAGCTTTCTTCACATTAATAGTTGTGATTATGCTAACCCATGTTGTAATAGAGTACATCTCCATTAAGGGTGGCAAGGTGGCTCAGTGGTTAGCACTGATGCCTCACAGCGCCAGACACCTGGGTTCAATTCCAGCCTTGGGAGTTTGTACGTTCTCCCCGTGTCTGCGTGGGTTTCCTCCCAGTACTCCAGTTTCAAAGATGTGCAGATTAGGTGAATTGGCCAAGCTAAATTGCCCATAGTGTTTAGGGATGTGTAGGTTAGGTATATTAGTCAGGGGTAAATGTAGATTAATGGGGAATGGTTTTGGGTGGTTTACACTTTGGAGAGTCAATGTGGACTTGTTGGGCCGAAGGGCCTGTTTCTACACTGTAGGGATTCTATGATTCTACTGAGAGTATATGAGTGCTGTTTGCTGTTTCCTCTTTGGTAAACAATTATTGACTATCAGGTAGGGTTGTCCATTAAATATGAATAGAACTATTCCCAGAGTTTTTGTACAATTCATTCCTGGAGGTGGTTGCCACTGACAAGGCCAGCTTTTTTTGCCAATCCTTAATATTCCTTGAAAAGATGGTACTGAACTGCCTTCTTAAACAGTTGCAATCATGGTATGGGTGCACCTATAATGCTATTGGAAAGGGGGTTAAGGAATTTTAAACCCATACCAGTGAAGAAGTGGTTCCAAGTCTGGATGGTGTATGGCTTGAAAGGGAATCTCCATGCAGTGGTGTTCCTGCCATCTACCCTTTCTAGGTGGCACAGATTATGGGCTTAGAAGGTGCTGTTGAAGAAGTTTTGATGATTTGCTGCAGTGCATCTTGTAGATGATAAGCCAAGCTACTGTTGTTGATGAATGGAGGGAATGGTGAAGGTTATGGACAAGGTACTAATCAAACAGGCTGCTTTTTGTTGGATGGTGTCAAACTTGCTTATTTGTTCTTGGAAGGAGATTGCGCTGGCTTGGCCAGCATTTATTGCCCATCCCTAATTGCCTTGATAAGCTAATGGTAAGCTGTTGCCTTGAGCTGCTGCAATCCTTGCGGTGTAGGGGCACCCACAGTGTTGTTAGGAAAGGAGTCCCAGGATATTGAACCACCGACGGTGAAGGAACAGTGATATATTTCCAAATCAGGAAGTGGTCCTTCTTGAAGAGGAATTTGCAAGTGAAGGTGCTCCAATGTATCTGTTTTCCTAGTTCTTCTAATGGTAGTGATTGTTGATTTGGAAGGTGCTGTTAGAAGAGCCATGGATATTCCTGCATTGAATGTACTCATTGCTGTTACTGTATGCCAATGGTGAAGAGAATGAATGTCACAGTTTGTGGATGTGGTGTCAATCAAGTGGGCTCCTTAGTCATGAATATTATCAAGCATCTTGATTATTGTTGGAGTTGCAAGTATTCCATCACCGTGCCATCATTCTCACATATTCTCTGAGAATGATGGACAGACTTTGGGGAAACAGGAGGTGAATTTCTCACCACAGAATTCCTAGCCTCTGACGAGCTCTTGCAACAACAGTATTTATATGGCTAGTTCAGTTCTGCTTCTAGTTGGTGTTAACCTAGCCCAAATTCTAATTAGAAATTAGATTGAGTTGGGTTGGAAGGTTAGTTTGGACCATGCCTTGTGCACACCTAGCAATTAGAAATCATTTTCTTCTACAGATCTTCCACATTGTCCATGTGGCCCTTGTCTATTTCCTCCAAAATACAACCTGTATCATTAATCTTTGATTATAAACTATCAACTTGTCCAACATGATAAAGTACTTGCTTAGGCACTGAAGATATTCATCTCCATTGCTGCGGTCAACCTGGAGAACAGTATTGGTGGATGCGTTTTCATTGCTCATTTTGTATCTGTATATGAGAAAGCTCTTTGACCTTTTTTAAGCTTGCTCACCATTGTGTTGCAGTGAACTGAGGGTATGACTCAATTCACCAATGAAATTAATATCTTGTGGTGTAGGGTCATCACATGAGTTGCTGTGCAGTGTATCTGCTGGTGTTTGCACCTTGCTCTGTACATATACCATAGTCATTAATCATAACTGGGATCTCTGGATTCTTGGATGCCTTCTGGTGAGTTATTTTTCATTAAGGCAACTGGGGTTTGTGATCTGACTCTATGACCTCCTTTAAACTGATGATGTAATCTGGAAACCTATTGCAAACCCATATGACCATGAAAGCTTCTTTCTCTAAGACTATTCCACATCTCCATGTCGCAGACAATACTCAAAATGCATAATAAACCAGCCAATGACATCACTCTGGCTGTTCTTGGAGAAGCATTGCTCTCAACCCTGTACTCAGATACCTGTTGCACTTTTCATTACTGAGAGACTATGATGCGCTAAGACACTGGCAAAATCAGCATTTTCTTAATCCTTCACAATGCCTGTTTCTGATCTGCAATCCAACACTATACTTGAATGTTTTGTAATCGTTATCTCAAAGTAACTTGTGCTAGATTGGACAGACATTTTGCCAGCTCAACCAATTAAACATTCTAAAGAATCATTGAAATTCTTGTACAAAGACAGGAATTGGAAATTCACTAATGACTCCTGTCATTTGCAGGCCTCATGCTCTTGGTACTAGCAATGCGCCTTATTTGACAGATAGTCATTTATGAGAGTTTGCAATAATCATTAAGTATCAGATTGCCTTCTTGTACAAGATTTAAAATCGCTCTCAGCCTCAGCACACATTCTTTGATTAATTCACCATTGTCTAAGATGTGGCATATTATTCCTCTAACATCCTGTAGAATGTTCAACAAGTTCTTTGGAAAATATCCGATGCTGACGTCATACCAAATGGCAATCCATCAAAAAAAATCCCCCTAAATGGCATAACAAAGGCTGTCAGTAACCTTGACTTCTTATCCAAAGGGACTTGCCAAGCGTCGCTGCTTGTGTCCAGCTTTGAGAGCGTGATACTTTTGGACAGCTTTGCAAATTTTTGTCTCCTGAGGACATCAGATGAATTTCCCTTGCTACAGCCTTATTAATTTGTGTCAAGTCTATGCAAGTGTGAAGAGTCCTGTTAGGTTTAATGATTGAAATCATTCTTAGCATGACTATGTAAGCTTAGTGACTGGAGAAATGACTTCCATCCTGGTCATCTCCTCTTGTTTCATTAGTGGATGTGGTATCTTCCTTGGCATGAAAAGACACAGTAAATTTTCATGAAGTAAAGTTATATTCTACCCTAAGACTTAGCCAAGAAATAATTTCAAAAAATTATTTTTGAAGTGACTCATGGATTCTTGCTGCCTAAAGTCCTTTCCAACTTCCTAACACTGTTAAGGTCTATACAAGCCCTTCTACTTAAGAGAAAAGTCTTGTTCTTGTAGAGCATAGTGTTATCAATATCTGCAATCCCTTGTACTGAAGTGTGATCTTAGCTTACCTTTGACTTTTAGTTCAAGCTGTCTTGGACATGTAACTAAGTTTCTGTTAGTTTTCGACACTCTATTAATAACTACTGTTCATTGTCTGATAAAATTGTGACACTTGCTCCAAGTTCTTGTTTAGAGTTGATAGTTCATCAGTTGACACACACATCTGCATTCCAGCACTCATGATTAGGGTAATTGATTTCACCAGGAAAGGTTTGTTTTGTCCTCTCATAGAGCTTTTAATGAGGTGAACAATCTTATTGTGTGAACTTGTTTTTGTTAGAATTTGTGAAATTAAAGATTTTACTTTGGCTCATTTTCCCAAAATGGCAAATTCTTGTCCCATGAAAGTATTGTGCATTGGTAGTGGGACTATGTTTGCACCTCTGGATCTTGTTTGTGCCATAACATTGTCAAGGTTTTCTATCACTGTGCACTTTCCATCCCAGTTATGCCTTCTCTTTTACCTTCCTGTGCTTTCAGCACTGTTTGTTAACTGAAGGGTCACCGAAGTAAGGTTTTACTTTATCTCTAAGAATTACTCTCTTTTGCTTATGGATGTCTATATTTCTCACCAGCTGTGTTGCATTTTCCTTAGATATCAAAAAGTCTGATGGGATTCATCAGCAATACCTACAAAAGAGTGCTAACATATTAATTTCTGTTTTGGGGTTTTAGACAAGACCATAAGACTTAGAAGCAGAAGTTATGCCATTCAGCCATACAAGTCTGTTCTGCCGTTCAATCATGGCTGATAGGTTTCTCAGCCCCACTCTCCTGCTTTCTCCCCATAACCCTTGATCCCCTTGATACTCAAGAACCTATCTATCTCAGTGCACTCAGTGACGTGGCCTCCACAGCCTTTTATGGAAACAAATTCCATAGATCCCCCACTCTCTGCCTGAAGACGTTTCTCCTTATCTCTGTTCTAAAAGGTCTTCCCTTTACTCTAAAGCTGTGCCCTCAGATCCTAGTCTCTCCGATACCAATGGAAACACCTTTCCAACATCCACTCTATCCAGGCCATTCAAATTTCTGTATGTTTGAATTAGATCCCGCCTCATCCTTCTAAACTCCATTGCGTATAGACCCAGAGTCCTCAAATATTCTCATATGTTAAGCTTTTCCTTCCTGGGAGTATTCTCATGAACCTCCTCTGAATATGCTCCAGTGCCAGTACATCCTTCCTGAGATGTGGGACCTAAAACTGGGCACAGTACTCCAATGTAGTCTGACCAGAGCCTTATAGAGCCTCAGAAATACATCCTTGCTTTTATATTCAAGTCCTCTCAAAATATATGCCATCATTGCATTTGCTACCTAACGACTGACTGAACCTGCAAGTTTATCTTGAGAGAATCATGGACTAGAGCTCCCAAGTCTCTTTGTACTTCAGATTTCTGAATTTTCTCCCCATTTAGAAAATAGTCCATGCCTCCCTTCTTCCTACCAAAGTGCATGACCTCACACATTCCCATGTTGTATTCCATCTTACACTTCTTTGCTTATTCTTCTAACCTGTCCAAATCTTCTGCAGCCTCCCCACCTCCTCAATGCTACTTATCCCTCTATCTATTTTTGTATCATCTGTAAACTTAGCCAGAATGCCTTCTGTTCCTTCATCTAAATTGTTAAAGTATAAAGTGAAAAATTGTGGTCCCAACACTGAGCCTTGCGGAGCACCACATGTCACCGGCTGCAATCCTGAGAAAGACCCTTTTATCCCCACCCTCTGCTTTCTGCCAGACAGTCAAGCTTCTATCCATGCTAGCAGTTTGCCTCTAACACCATGGATTATTACCTTACTCAGTAACCTTCATGAAGTCCAAAAAGCTAACATCCATTGGCTCTCCTTGGTCTAACCTGCTCATTACTTTCTCAATGAATTCTAGCATATTTGTCAGGCATCATGATGGAAACATGTTGACTTTACCTTATTTTTTCATTCACTTCTAAGTATTCAGAAATCTCATCCTTTACATTGGATTCCAGTATATTACTGACAACTGAGGTTAGGCTAATCAGTCTGTAATTTCCATCTTTTGCCTTACTCCCTTTTTAAACAGAGATGTCAAGTTAGTGATTTTCTAGTCCTCTGGGACCCTCCTGACTCTAGCGATTCCTAAAAGATTGTCACTAACGCCTCCACTATCTCTTCAGCTAATTCCCTTAGAACTCTGGGATGTAGTCCATCTGGTCCAGGTGATTTATAATAACTTCAGGCTATTCAGTTTTTCTGGCACCCTCTCCTTGGTGATGGCCACCATACTCAGCTCTGCCCCCTCACTCTTTAATTTTTAGGATATTACTTGTGTCCTCCACCGTGAAGACTGATGCAAAGTAATTATTCTTTCAACTAGCCTGTAAAGGTTACTAATAAAAGCATCTCCCCATACACCTGGTTTCTGGACTCTTCCTTTGAATTTGGCACTTTCTAGAATCTTGTCCTCAGGTTGAAGTAATTCTCAAACACTTGTATGATATCTTAATTTATCTTTTGTTTCAGTAATGCTTTTTCTTGCAGTTATATTATCTGCTCCTGCTCCTATGGAATAAAGTGATGTGTCGACTCAATCTGCTCCTTGGTGTTTAGTTTTAAAGCAGTTCTGTACCTCAAAATCTTTTTTTCTCTGGAGTTTCAGTTTTGAGTTTGATTTAGTCCTTCCATTTGCCTGAACTATTCTGTTGGTGTATATTTAGGATTTATGGCTTTTCTGAAGCTTTCTAAATAATTAACCTTGAGTTTTAAGTTTATCTTCCATTGTTGAAGGTTTTACATATTGCCCAACCTTGTGCTGACTCCTGCTGAGATCTTGTCTTTGCTTGAACAATCCATGTGCTACACAATGTGTTTATTTCAAGACACTGAAAATTACTTCATATTGCTTCAACAATCACTTCATTCCCTGATCTTGGTGTGTTGGATGTTTGTGACTACCTTTCGGTTTTGCTTTTTTTTCTCTACCTCACGGTGAGCACAAGTAATGTGTCTCCTTCAGATTGATGTACTCATTTTTTTTTGTTTGGAGCCACACCACTAAGTTGGTTTTTTTTGTACCCTGTTCAAGTGTTACTCACCAGATCCCTGACCTTTGTTCGTTCCTCTCACTTGAAACCTGTGATTGTGAGATCAGTATTGAAAACAACAAAAGAGAGAAAGCAAGCTAATGCTTTAAGTCTGAGCAGGCCTTCACAAACCACCATGTCTCTGTGGTGCAGCCAGAATGCCTTTGCAACTTGATTTTCCACTTCGTCTATGGAGCAGCCTTCGAGTTCTTCACCATCTCCTCAAGTACTGTGAGGTCTCGTGCCACTTTTTTCAGGTCTAGACTTTTAAACCTTCTTTAAAGTTATTTTTCAAAGTTTTCTGATCCTTCATAGTTGCACTGCTTTTCACTCTGTTATATATTTGGTTAGCTTCGCCAGGAGAGATTGCAATCTTTGATTGGTGTGAACTACAACTAGATTATTATATATTATGGATCTATTTACAGCTTTACAGAAGCATGACTAACTGTTAAAGCCACGATTCTCCTCTCTCAAGTCTCTCATATGATTTCTTACATCATCATAGTGGGAGGTGTTGCTTGCACTGTTCCAGACATTAACTGTTTTCAATCCTTATACTAAATAATTAATTTTGATTAACTTTTATTTATGAATGCTATCCTCTGTATTGCATATTTGTCATGAGGGAAAAGCATTTTCCCCACTTGCAATGCTGAACCTCTTAAACTTATGCAACACTTTTAATTTCTAAGTTCCTGAGCGTCAGCCTTGGCTCAGTGGTTCTTGTCATTGAATGTTCCAGGTTGGGGTCCATTCGTGGGCATGAGTACAAAATCAAGGCTTACATTCTACTTTAATACCGAGACTGTGCTGTCTTTTGGAAGAGCTGATTAATGAAGGCCCCATCTGCCCGCTAGGGTGAATGTGAACAGTCCCGTTGTACTATTTCGAAGAAGAGCAGAGGAGATATTCCTCGTGTCCTAACCAACATCTATTCCTTAGTTGTTGTTTAGGAAAACAGGACCTTGGAGCAACTTTATGATGTCACAGAGCTGCACATAATTAGGAATAAGTAGCAGTGTGAGTGGAGTTAGAAGACTCGACAGTCTGGAAGTCATATCTGACTAGACTACAGCATAAACATGAATACACAAAGAAGATAGATTAGTTCTAACCTATTATAGTTATAAGTAAAATCCTGATATATCAATGATTGCATGTGACAATGCTGTGGCTTTAAGCAGTTATTTTGTCCAGGTTTCTTTTAAGGGAAAGATTGAATGAGAGTTGCCAAGCGGTGTGTAAGAAAGCAAACAGCTTTGTGGCTGGCCTTGGGTTTTTTTTAAAAGTTGTAACAATAGAAGAAACCTGAATTAGTGAGGTTGAGCTCCCATAGAACCAGAGACTTTAGGTTTAATCTTCAGCAGTTGCTGTTGGGGTCTTGAAGAGGTGGAAGCTATTTTATGTCCCTCTTTCATATATCGCTAAATGCTGGGGATTCCCTGCCTGTGTCAGGAGTTGTATGTGAGGCAATCTGTGTTCTGAATTTGCTGTTTTCCAAGAATATGTTTATGGGATGTTACTTTTTAGAACAGTTGATCAGTAATAGTTACTGTATCTATTATTCTGTTAAGTTTTCCAATACATCTAAGTTATTCCAATTCCTTTTTTTAACTATAATGTATGAATTCATTGTGTTTGCATAATGGTAAGTAGTTTGACCAATCAAATTGCATCTGGAACAAGGCATCTTACATTTACCTATAAAATAAAAACAAAGTTGGAATCTAGTCTACCACCTTAATATATTTTAAGGGGGTCTGGTCTACACCATACACTTTTAAATAATTCATAAGGATACCATTAAGCAGTCATAATGTTATCAATAGATTAAACAAATTTTCCAGATCTTCCTTCCATTTTTCTGCTATTTTTCAATAAAATGAAAGTAAGTTAATAAAACAAATGCACCTTTATTGTTCTTGTCAGTAGAAACAAATGTACCAATCTTAGAAAGGAGGCAGTGCCTTTTTTTTAGATGACACGTGGTTTGCTGTCAGTGACTGCACTATTTTTATTTTCAGTGATTGCAGGAATTACTTCATTTTTTTGTGGCTCTTCCAGCTGTTTTACTAATTATTAAAGCAGTTTTGACAGTAGTCTCAAACTGCAGAATTGTTAACAATACAGAGGAGGCCATTTGACCCATCGCCTCTGTAGGAGCAATATACTTCATGCCATTCCTGCCTTTTCCCCAGAGCCCAGTTATCTCACAAGGCAAAATATTCATTTATTTTGGCTTATTGATCCTGCCTTTACAAACACTCAGCAGTGCATTCCAGACCCTTCACTTTGTGAAACACTTTGTTCTCATGGTTCCAATACTTCATTAGCCAATTAGTTTGAATCTGTGCCTCCTTAATTATTCACAAATGGGAACAGTTTTATCCTATCTACTCTTTTCAGACTACTCATGATTTTGAATGCCTTTATCAAATTTCCCCTCAACATTCCATTCTGCACTGCCACTCTATGAAACTGAAATTCCTCATCCCTGGGCCCGTTCTCATGAACTTTATTAGTACTTACGCAGCTGTGTCTTTCTTAACGTGTGGCATCTAAAACTGATTACAATAATCCAGTTCTGTGCAAACCAGTGTTTCATACAGGTTTAAATTCCTTGTTTTCATCCTCCATACCTCTATGAATAAAGCAATAAGCTTTTAACTGTTTTTTAAAACTAGTTCTGCCACCCGCAATGATCCCTACACATATAGACCCAGGCCCTTTTTCTTCTGACATTCCCTTTACTGCAGTATCTTTTATTATTTTTATTGACTGTCTGTTCCTTTCACTAAACTGAATCTGTACACGCTTCTTTGCATTAAATTTCACCTGACGTATGTCTGCCCATTCTGACAACTAGTGTCCTTTTGAAGTTCTGAACCATTCTTCTTGCTGTGTACAGTGCTTCCAAGCGTCTTACCATCTACCGATTATGAAATTATGCCTTGTAAATCAATATCAAGGTCATTTGTGTATGTTAGCAAAACCAAGAATTCCAGTAGCAACTCCTGGGGACCTCCACTGCAAACTCAAGTGCATTCCAGTCTGCACGTGTAAACCAAGGAACTTATTATTGACTTTTGGCAGGATGTTACTCATGCCCCCCCTACAGAGGTGGGACAATTGGAGAGTGTCAAGCTCCTGGGAGTGGTCATCCACAACAAGCTTTCTTGGACTCTTCATGTGGACGTACTGGTTACAAAGGCCCAACAATGTCTCTTCTTCCTGAGGCAGCTGAGGAAATTTGGCATGATGGTGAATACCCTTGCCAATTTTTATGGGTGCTCCATTGAGAGCATTCTGTCTGGCTGTATCACTACCTGGTATGGCAACTGTATCGTTCAAGATCAGAGACGGTTGCAGAGAGTGGTGAACTCGGCCTGGACAATCACAAAGGCCAATCTCCCATCTATAGAATCCATCTACCAGTCCCACTGTCGAGGAAAGGCCGCCAGCATTCTCAAAGACCCATCCCACCCTGGCAATGTTTTTCTTCAACCTTTACCATCGGGGAGAAGGTACCGAAAACTGAACACTTGCACCAGCCAGTTTCGAAACTGTTTCTACCCTACTGTTGTTAGAATACTGAGTGGGCTCTCAAACTCTTAGCATTCACCTGTACCTGAGTTTTTGTTTTTGCTGCTGTTTACCTATTATTTACTTATTTATGCTACTTAACTATGTGATCTGCCTGTATTGCTTGCAAGACAAGGCTTTTCACTGTGCCTTGGTACACGTGACATTAACTAAATTCAATTCAAATTCAATTCAATAGCATGCACTAATCACTTCTCTTATTCTTGTCACTGAGCCTATTTCATATCCGTGTTACTATTGTCCCATTTACCTCAGGAGTTATGATATTGCTACAAGTCTGTTGGGTGACACTTTATTAAATACCTTCAGAAAATCTGTGTTCACCACATAAACAATATTATCTTCCTCAAACCTTTCTTTTATTTCACCAAAAAAACTCAGTTAGTTGGTCCTAAATAATCTGGTGGGACTCTGCCACTTTCCCACCTTCATCCTTTCTGCCCTCCTGTTAATTGAGGTTGACCTTCATCCATTCCTTTGTCTACCCAATTATTTTTCTCTTTCTCTGGACATCCTCCTCCGCTCCCCACTCCATCTTTAGCATGCATACTAACCTTGTCCAAGCTACAAGCAATTCTGAAGGAAGGTCACTGGACTTGCTTTTAATTTTCCTATCTCTCTGCAAATGCTGCCAGACTACTGAGGTTTTGCAGGAATTTCTGTTTTTGCTGGTGTTGAAAATTGGTAATGTAAGCTGAATTACTCTCAATTTTTTTACCAAGATCCTTTCATTTGGAGGGATATGGGCCAGGTGCTGGCAGGTGGGACTAGATTGGGTTGGGATATCTGGTCGGCATGAACGGGTTGGACCGAAGGGTCTGTTTCCATGCTGTACATCTCTATGATGCTATGACTCTATCTGTTGTTATCCATTTATGTACTCATCTTTCTCTCTGAATCATGGTGGAGCACCTTCAATATAATTTGTATTTGCATCAAACTCACTGAAAATATTTAATGAAACAGCAAGTCACTGTTCTTAATTTCTCTGTAATCTAAGATACTGACCACTTATTTTTGTTTCGATAGTTTAATTCTTCTCCTCCATGCATATGGGACCACTCTTATAGATACAGCCCTAACTGTTCAGTCATAGTCATCATGTCCATGGTAACCTTGACCCACAGTCTCAAATACTATGATTCTGTTCATCATCTATAAATCTTTCTTCAGCCTCATTCCAGTTTATTGCTGAAATTTTCCTGAAACACATGGATATCTGACTTCTTATAGGTCTCCTTCACTGCATAAACTGTAGAACTGTAAGTCAGTTGGGTCATATTCTGTTTCTCCTTTGCATTTCCATCTCCCTCTCCCTCCTTAAAAGCTTATCAAACCCACCTATTAACTTAATGGCTTGTTATTCTGTCTAACCTTTCCTTCTTTAGATGGACGTCTGTGTTGTTTCTGCAAATGCTATTTAGTTGCGAATTATTATTGTCCAACTCAGTTATTGTATGTTGTAGAGCCATTGAATCAATATAGCAAAGGAGGAAGCTGTTTCTCCCATCATGGCCATTCTATATCTCTGTGTAGCCATCTAATCAGTCCATTTCCCTTTTGTCTCACAGCTCTGCAGGTTTATTCCCTCTAGTGTCTATCAAATTTAATTTCAAAATCATTCATTGTCATTTCTTCATCTTAGGCAGTGAGTTGCACGCACAAAAAGGCCATTTGCGGCATAAAAACGTTTTTCCCTACGTTGCCCCATATCTTTCCAGCGCCTTCTATCTGGTCCCTTGGTCTTTGTGTTATCAGCGAATTGTAGCAGTTTTCCTTTATCTACCTTATCTAAACCTGTCATTGTCTTGTGCACCTCTTCTAGATTTCCCTTCAAACTCCTTTGCTTGTTGGAGAACAACCCAAACTTCTCCAATTTAATCCTGTAGCTAAACTCTGTCATCACTGCAACTCATCTGGTAAATCTTCTCTGTACCATCTTGAGGATCCTTGCATCCTTCTTGTTTGTGATTATTTGAACTGGATGCACTACTCTAGTTGTGGCCTAGTCAAAACTTTATAAAGGTTCAGCATTATAACTTCATGTTCCTTTAGTACCTCCGTTTATAAAGCCCAAGGTCCCAAACATTTTGCTAGTTCTCTCCCAATGTATCTAGCAATGTTGAAATGTCTATGCAAATGACAGCACAGATCCCACTGACCCTGCACACTTTCAAACTATACTATTAATTATATTTTGTTGCTGCTTATTCCTTCTGCCTAAAAAAGCATAATCTCTCTCTCTTTCTCTCTCAAAGATTTTCTTCTTATGATCTTACCCTCCCTATCTGTCTGCATAAATATTAAGGGAAGGGGCAACCTTACTCTTGTCTTGCGTCAAATCTAAACATTCTACATCCAGTCCAATTGAAGGACTGTCCTCTTCCTCCTTGGAATATGATGATGATGATGATGATGACAACTCCCCGTGCCTACGACAATCAGTCTCAAGATGGTCCTCTCATCTTATGATCAAAATCTTTTCTGGGGTATTTCCCAACACCAACTTTCCATTAATTTAAAGCTAGGTGTTTCTTTATTTCTGCTTATTTATCTGGGGTGGTTTTTGGTTTTGTTTGTTCATGAGATTAGAATATTAGATGGTTTTTGACTGACACAGACTCAGTGGGCTGAAGGGCCTTTTTCTGTGCTGTAGAATCAATAATTCAGTGAGTGTTGCTGACTAGGCAAATGCTTCAATTAGATTTGGTTTGATTTAATTTATTATTGTCACATGTACCAAGATACAACAAAAAGTGTTGTTTTGCATGCTAACTAGACAAATCAAACTTTATGCCAGAGTAATAGAACAGAATGCAGAATAGAGTGTTATAGAGAAAGTGCAGAGCAAGATTTGAGTGTGAGCAGCAGTGGAGGGAAGACGAACCCGGAAGACTGCAGCTAAGGTTTTTAAAATTACTTACCGGTAGCGGGCAGCGGTGTTTTTTCTTTCACAGAAGGAGCGGGAGCAGCGGAGGAAGTGACGAGGACCAGAGGGGCAGCCGGGAAGGAAAGCAGTGACCATATATATCAGCAAGGGCTTCAGATATGTAGATAATTGGGATGCCTTCTGGGGAAGGTGGGACTTGTACAAGAAAGACAGGTTGCATCTGAACTGGAAGGGGACCAACGTCCTGGGTGGAAGGTTTGCTCGAGTAGTTTGAGAGGGTTTAAACTAGTGTGGTAGGGGGTGGGAACCTGAGCTGTATACTGGAGGTGAGAGTTGATGCAGATGAGGCAATAGCAAGAGGTAGACCAGCTAATGGGAAGAATTTTCCTGGGGAGGAACCAAGGGATCAGTTAAAGTGTGTTTGCTTTAACGCAAGGAATATCAGGAATAAAAGTAATGAACTTAGAGTATGGATCAGTACCTGGTGCTATGATGTTGTGACCATAACAGAGACATGGGTTTCTCAGGGGCAGGAATGGTTGCTGGATGTTCCAGGGTTTAGAGCATTTAAAAAGAATAGGGAGGGGGGAGAAAGAGGAGGGGGTGTAGCACTACTAATCAGAGAGGGTATCACAGCTTCAGAAGCTTCCATTGTCGAGGAAGATCTGCCTACCGAGTCAGTATGGGTGGAAATTAGGAACAGCAAGGGAGCAGTCACCTCTTTAGGGGTTTACTACAGGCCCCCCAATAGCAGCAGGGAGATTGAAGAAAGCATAGGTCGGCAGATTTTGGAAAAGTGTGGACGTAGTAGGGTTGTTGTAATGGGTGACTTTAACTTCCCCAATATTGATTGGAACCTCCGAGCAGAAGATTTGAATGGAGCTGTTTTTGTAAGGTGTGTTCAGGAGGGTTTCCTAACTCAGTACGTTGACAGGCCGAGGAGGGGAGAGGCCATTCTAGACTTGGTGCTCGGAAACGAGCCGGGGCAGGTATCAGATCTTGTGGTGGGAGAGCATTTTGGTGATAGTGACCACAACTGCCTCACATTCTACATAGCTGTGGAGAAGGAGAGGATTAGGCAAAATGGGAGGATATTTAATTGGGGAAGAGGAAACTATGATGTGATTAGACATGAGTTAGGAAGCACGGACTGGGAGCAATTGTTCCATGGTAAAGGCACTATAGACATGTGGAGACTATTTAAGGAGCAGTTGTTGCGAGTGATGAATAAATATGTCCCTCTGAGACAGGCAAGAAGGGGTAAGATAAAGGAACCTTGGATGACGAGAGCGGTGGAGCTTCTTGTCAAAAGGAAGAAGGTAGCTTACATAAGGTGGAGGAAGCTAGGGTCAAGCTCAGCTCTACAGGATTACAGGCAGGCGAGGAAGGAGCTCAAAAATGGTCTGAGAGCCAGGAGGGGGCACGAGAACGGCTTGGCAGAACGGATTAGGGAGAACACAAAGGCATTTTATACTTATGTGAGGAATAAGAGAATGGTCATAGAAAGAGTAGGGCCGATCAGGGATAGCATAGGGAACTTGTGTGTGGAGTCTGAGGAGGTAGGGGAAGCCCTATGAGTTTTTTCCTTCTGTCTTTACGAAAGAAACAAACTTTGTAGTGAATGAAACCTTTGAAGAGCAGGTGTGCATGCTGGAATAGATAGAGATAGAGGAGGCTGATGTGCTGAAAATTTTGTCAAGCATTAAGATTGACAAGTGCCAGTCCTCGGCTGCTTTGGGAAACGAGAAATGCAATTGCTTCGCCACTTGCGAAGATCTTTGCATCCTCACTCTCCACTGGAGTCGTACCTGAGGACGGGAGAGGGGCAAATGTAATTCCTCTCTTCAAGAAAGGAAATAGGGAAATCCCCCGCAATTACAGACCAGTAAGTCTCACATCTGTCATCTGCAAGGTGTCAGAAAGGATTCTGAGCGATAGGATTTATGACCATCTGGAAGAGCATGGCTTGATTAAATGCAGTCAACACAGCTTTGTGAGGGGCAGGTCATGCCTCACAAACCTTATAGAGTTCTTTGAGGATGTGACTAGAAAAGTTGATGAGGGTCGAGCTGTGGAACTGGTGTATATGGACTTCAGCAAGGCATTTGATAAGGTTCCCCATGGTAGGCTCATTCAAAAGGTCAGGAGGAATAGGATACAGGGGAACTTAGCTGTCTGGATACAGAATTGGCTGGCCAACAGAAGACAGCGAGTGGGCGGCACGGTGGTACAGTGGTTAGCACTGCTGCCTCACAGCGCCAGAGACCCGGGTTCAATTCCCGCCTCAGGCGACTGACTGTGTGGAGTTTGCACGTTCTCCCCGTGTCTGCGTGGGTTTCCTCCGGGTGCTCCGGTTTCCTCCCACAGTCCAAAGATGTGCAGGTCAGGTGAATTGGCCATGCTAAATTGCCCGTAGTGTTAGGTATGGGGTAAAGGTAGGGGTATGGGTGGGTTGCGCTTCGGCGGGTCGGTGTGGACTTGTTGGGCCGAAGGGCCTGTTTCCACACTGTAATATAATGTAAAAATGTAGTAGAAGGAAAATATCTATGCCTCTCATTATCTTGTATGCCACAATTAGGTCTCCTCTCCTCCTTTTCTCCAATGAAAAAAGTCCGAGCTCAGTCAATCTCTCTTCATAAGATAAGCCCTCCAGTCCAGGCAGCATCCTGGTAAACGTCCTCTCCAAAGCATCCACATCTTTCCTATAATAGGGTGACCAGAACTGGACGCAGTATTCCAAGTGCAGCCTAACCACAGTTTTATAGAGCTGCAACAAGATCCCATGACTCTTAAACTCAATCCGCCTGTTAATGAAAGCCAAAACACCATATGCTTTCTTAACAACCCTGTCCACTTGGGTGGCCATTTTAAGGGATCTATGTACCTGCACACCAAGATCCCTCTGTTCCTCCACACTGCCAAGAATCCTATTCTTAATCCTGTACTCAGCTTTCAAATTCGACCTTCCAAAATGCATCACCTCGCATTTATCCAGGTTGAACTCCATCTGCCGCCTCTCAGCCCATCTCTGCATCCTGTCAATGTCCCGCTGCAGCCTACAACAGCCCTCTATACTGTCAACGACACCTCCAACATTTGTGTCGTCTGCAAACTTGCTGACGCATCCTTCAATCCCCTCATCTAAGTCATTAATAAAAATTACAAACAGTAGAGGCCCAAGGACAGAGGCCTGTGGAACACCACTCACCACTGACTTCCAGGCAGAATATTTTCCTTCTACTACCACTCTCTGTCTTCTGTTGGCCAGCCAATTCTGTATCCAGACAGCTAAGTTCCCCTGTATCCCATTCCTCCTGACCTTTTGAATGAGCCTACCATGAGCTTATCAAGTGCCTTGCTGAAGTCCATATACACCACTTCCACAGCTCGACCCTCATCAACTTTTCTAGTCACATCCTCAAAGAACTCGATAAGACTTGTAAGGCATGACCTTCTTATGAAGAGAGGTTGACTGAGCTTGGACTGTTTACATTGGAGAAAAGGAGGAGGAGAGGGGACCTAATTGAGGTATACAAGATAATGAGAGGCATAGATAGAGTCGATAGCCAGAGACTATTTCCCAGGGCAGAAATGGCTAACACGAGGGGTCATAGTTTTAAGCTGGTTGGAGGAAAGTATAGAGGGGATGTCAGAGGCGGGTTCTTTACACAGAGAGTTGTGAGAGCATGGAATGCGTTGCCAGTAGCAGTTGTGGAAGGAAGGTCATTGGGGACATTTAAGAGACGGAAATGTGTTGCTGGAAAAGCGCAGCAGGTCAGGCAGCATCTAGGGAACAGGAGAATCGACGTTTCGGGCATTAGCCCTTCTTCAGGAATGAGGAAAGTTGGTCCAGCAGGCTAAGATAAAAGATAGGGAGGAGGGACTTGGGGGAGGGGCGTCGGAAATGTGATAGGTGGAAAGAGGTCAAGGTGAGGGTGATAGGTCAGACTGGGGTGGGGGCGGAGAGGTCGGGAAGAAGATTGCAACTCAGCATGGTGATATCATCATCAACTTTGCAAATGGAGTTCGAGCTGAATTTGGCTATACAGCTTTGAGTGTATAAGAAGTATGGTGGGTGGTGTGTTTGCAGCTTGTGGGACACCAGTGTTGAGGATTGTTATGGAGGAGATGCTGTCCCCTCCCCTGCTTATCCCTAATTGCCCAGAAGGCAGTTAAGAGTCCACCACATTCTTTTAGTCATTATGTTTTTGGAACGTGGAGCTATCATCCTAAGTTATATTATCTTGCTTCCTTTTCAAATACTTCAAAAGAAAGCCATCTTTGGACTCTTCCTTCCTCCCCCACCCCAAGCCTCTATTTCCTATACCCACCTCTCCCCCTTGACTGTGCTAAGATGATGATATCGTATTTGTGGAGTACCATACAAATATGTATTAAAATGTTTCATGAAGCTGGCAGTTAATTTTGTTACTGAACAGTTAATTCCTCTTCTGAGCATGTTGAATTTTCCAACAGTAAAATTATACTGGAGATTGCTCTTGTGAAGGATTACTCTTTCCACTGCTGTTTAATTCAACTAGGTGGTGTGATGCTAAATGCTTATTTGTAGCTGCAGGTTTTCAAAAGAAAATAACCTGTAAACCACAGACTAGAGATATGTGTGTGATTGTTGGGTGGGGGGGGGAAATGTTGGCGTGGAAACATTCTTTTATTAGGTAACAGATAGTTAGACACCATATTAGGAGAAGTGCCACATTACTCACAATGTATGTGCTCTGGAAACAAGATGTGAGATCAGCTTTTCCTCACCTTTAATGATTACACTATTAATATGTACCCTGAGCCTTTGTTCTGTGACAGCATGATATTTATGGGCAGAGTGCAGGGCAGAACCATTTGCTTTTCCGGGGAGAAAAACTTGTTTACAGCTGAACCGAGCAGCTGTTGGAGAAAGAAAGGAGCAAGACCTGTTCATGAATAAAACATGCTGTTAAAGGCTACTTGCTCCTAAGTAATAGTCCATAATAACTGTATTAGGAACAAAATGATAAGATTTTCTGTGAGGTCGGATTTACTGTACAAGTCAGCGAAAGGACACTGTGAACATTCATAAGTGTGAAGTGATCCAGAGTCTTGCAGACCTTTATTTTTCTTGGTTGGGTTACTCTGGAGGAGGACATGGATATGGTATTTGTTGAGACTGAACAACACCCGTTGGCATGTTTCTTCCAGACAACCTGTGTATTTAGCAGAGCTCTCCCTTCACGGCCAAAGTGAAAACTACTCATCTGCAGGTTTATAGCCTATTCTGTGAGCTTTACTGAAACAACAAAATCTTACCAGTATGTTTTGATCTGGAATGTTGAATTTAAACTAATAAACATTCAGAAAACTAAACTGAAATGAATTTTATAAAGAGCTTATAAAATTGATGAGAAATACAGCAGAGCCTGGTTTTGTGATTTAATCTATCAGAGATTTCAAGGCTCTAGATCTTTTTCAATTGCATGTGTATTTCAGCCTTATTAATATCTAATAGAATCTGATCCATGTAAATTCTGCACGTTGAGTTACTTTTACATACCAAAAAAAATGTATTTTGAATTTTAAGGATATCTGGCTGGATTTATATCTCTGGTCTATTAATTTTATTTGGCTTCATAATTGTTTTCTTTTTCACTTCTTCATCCCTTCTTCAACCCCTCCTCCACACACGTCTTCTCTCGATCACAAGACATAAAAGATCGCCCCTCCCCCCCCCCCCCCCCCCACCCCACTCATGTTTTTGCAAATTCTGTACTGGTGCATATAATGCTTACCCTTTCAGGTGGAATTTCGTCATGTATACCTATCTGGAAAGGTGGGGTGCATTACAACAATTTTTCAGCCCACTTGTAAAATTCATTGCAGAAATATTATTGTTGTAATCTGTAGCAACCAAGAACAAATTATGATTTTGACATACCTGTCTTGTTTAAGCTAAGATTTTCACTTTAATGAGGTTGTTTTGTCTTTTCAGAAAGCAGACTGAGGATAGTCAATCACAAGCTGAATTGGTTGGCCTCAGCACTTTGCAAATAAAATGTGCTCGTTGCCAAGTTGTCACCCCCACCTTTGTTGATATGAAACTTCACCTGTTATGTGCCCATGAGGAAGAGTTGCAGCTGAGGGTAGAAGAGAGATCCGTAAATGATAAAAGTAGATGCATCAGTGGATTTCCGATTTACTCAAGCATGGAAGCTGAACAAGAACTGCTCAAGCACGCAGCAAACTACTGGAAACAACTTGGTGAGAAAAAAAGTTTGGTCAGGTGTGACGTTTGTGAAGAAGCTTTCCAATCTTGTTTTAAATTGAAGAAGCACATGAGTTTGCATTACAAACAGCAGCTCCATTCAGGTGCTGTGGATTCAAATACAGTTGCTCAGGCTAATAAAATTCAGTTCATTACAAATTTAGGGTTTAATTGTATTTTATGTAAACAGAACTGTGGAAGTAAATCTGAACTTTTCAGGCACTGGCAAAGTTACCACAAGTGCAAGGACCCTGCTATTCTGTGGACAGTCTTCAGTTCATTGAATGTACATTGCACAGTTGATGAGGAACTGCCCAATGTTTCACCAGAACACACTGCTGTCAGCACTGAACCGTTCTGCAGGCATATTGTTGATTCAGCATCGCAGTATGAACTACATAACAGGGAAAGAATTGTCGATGAGTGCAAGGTGCACTTGAGCAACTGCACTGGTGAAGCAGAAGGCAGTCTTGATTATTGCCATTTAACATGTCCATTTTGCTTGAAGACCTTCTACTGTGTGAACTGGAAAGGTAACAGCGGCAAAGAAGTTGTCTTTCAGCAGGAGGATGTCATGCATCAGTGCCCAAAGTGCCTACTAAAGTTCTCATTAACTGCTAAAGGTCTTGGAGCTCAAGTACTCTGTACTTCATCCAAACATTGTGATTAACATACCAGTGCTTCAGGAACTTAATATATCTTTCCGAGGTGAGTTGGTCGCCAGTGTAAAATACTGAAATTGGACTGCGACATGTTAATAATTAATTCAAAATATATGTTTCTCATGTGTGTTCAGGTGAAACAATGTCCTTCTAATTGAGAAATGCTTGTCTGGTTGTGAGACTGTACATTTTCTTTCAAATAAAACTGTCTTGGAATCTTGTAATATGAAGGTGCATGGTAAAGTTCAGCATGTTATAAGGAAATGGTTTGAATAGAAAGTAGAAAATTAAACAAAAAAAGCGATCTACTAAAACGTAATTCAGCATATAATTAAAATCTGAAATGTTGTTGCGGAGACTAATGCAGTCTCTTTAGTTTTGAGGATTAGCAATCAATGATACTGCAGGGAACAACAATGCACCTTGTTTCTGTGGCAAATGTATAACTCAGATCCTGAAATTAAAATGTAAATATTGGTTAACATTGTAAAGTGTTGCACTTAGTTTTGACACTGAAGATGCCAAGTAAGCCATAAAACTGCTATAGCTCCTCTTAGTGGCACAGAAAAATCATGCAAGTATTCCTTTTACTTCATGGTATCAACAGTCTGTCAGATTTCATGGTGATAAAGTACTTATTGCAACTGTCACACCAGTTTAAAAATAGGAGATTGTGAAGAATTTCCTCATTGTTTTCTTGATGTATTTTATTGATTTATTTTCTTTTTCTCTCTTTTACCTCACTTATGTTGAGATACAATAAAGTGGATACTTGCAGCTCTCTAGTACCTGATCTAACCAGCCATTTTTTTTTCAGTATGAAACTAGATGGTGACAGCCAGTGTTTGCCTATAGGGATGTCATGACCAAGTCATTTCTTGTCCTTAGTTAGCATCAATACATGCACTTTATTTTAGCAATGGTCACAGAATAAAATTTAGATGCCTTAGTACCGCCATGTAAGAAATGTTTAAATATTTAAATTGATTAATTTAGGAATTTCTTAATACCAATTTGTATGAGCAATAAATTTTATGCGGGATCAGAATTGGAACAAAAAGGAAGATTCATTAATTCTATCTTTGTGCCTCTGTTTAGTTCTTCATGCAGGGCCTTGTTTAAGAAATTCTGATCTCCCACCAGTCTTAGGACAAAAGGTGATTTTATTGTTGGATTAGTAGTGCCAGCTGGAAAAGTGCTCTGGAATATTAATGCCACAGTCTAACTGTTGGGAACAGGTCACTTGTCAGATCTGTCAGTGCAGAAATGGTTTATGATAACAGGAGATCTAAATGTGAAGAAAATTAATTATTAAAATAGTGGAAAGAGTTGTTCATTTTGTTAGGCAGCAAAATGGAATATTCCTTACTGTAACAGTTTTATGTACTTATTACTCTCTTTTTCAATAACATTAACAAAAGTTCTCCCAATCATTTGGAAGCTGCATATTTCCATCCTCTGCCCTTAGATCATTGCAATCCTGAAGGATTAATGATAAAACAGTTGCCTCTTTAGCAATTCAGTAAAGCAATCAAAGAACATGGAGAAAAGCAAGAACATTCTCTTGAGTTGGATGAACATAATGAATGGCAGAGCAGTCTCGAGGAGCTGAATAGCCTACCCCACTCCTATTTTTGATCCCAAGTCATCTTTTATTCTTGCATGTGATGTGGGCACCGCTGGCAAGGCATGTACTTTTGGCTATCCCTGACTGCTTCATGAGCCACTTGGATGAGCATGACTTTGAATTGGATAAGTTATGGACTACAGAGGTTTAGATAAGCTGATGAATATGAAGTGTGAACAATGTAGGAAACCCAAGCAGAAACAAGGAAAACGTGCAAAGTCGTCCAAGGGTGGAATCGAACCTGGGTCCCTGGTGCTACGAGGCAGTACGGCTAACCATTGAACCACCATGCCACCCATTAAGTACATTACACCATTAAAGATGTAGCAGATATCCTTCAGAAGTATTGCTAACTATATCACCCTGTTAAATTTCCTTACGCGGTTTTCTCATTTATTTGAATTTAAGATTAATAACATTACATATAGCTGCCCTATGTCTTAACCAATAAGACATTGGAATAAATAGAGTAGGGAGATGGCAAGCCATGAATGAGGGTTTCAGCAACAGATAGACTAAGTTGGGCGGTATTAGAGGTGGTCTTGGAGAAGGCATTGGTTCAAAGTCAGTTTTAACAGGGCTTCTCAGGTATGGTTTGGTTCAGCCTGAGATAGTCATTGTCAGAGAATGTAGTTAGTGACAAGGAAGCAAATACAGAGGAACAGTAGCTTTGGTTTTTCCCGTTCTTAACAGCAAGAAGGAATGAATCAGTAGGTTAGGAAGTGGCACAGCACGGTGAAAAGATCAAGAAAAGTGGTGAAGTGGAGCTGATTATCATTAGCATGCAGGTGAAAAACTGCATGGCTTTAGGTGGCGTATATCAATAAAGAAGATGAGATCAACGGTGGATTTTGAGCACTGCAGACATGATGATATGACAAGAAAAGCTGCTAGAATTTACAATTGAAAAGTAAGCCAAGCAAGGCTAGTTCCACTGAAATTAAGAAAAAGTACTGGAGAAATTCAGGTCTGACAGCATCTGTGGAAAGAGAAACAGAGTTAGTGTTTTGGAGTCCAATATTAAGACAATATTATCCCATTGAGCTCGTCAGAAAATGAATGATATTGGATTCAATGTGTCAGATGTTTTGGAGGATGAGGAGGTCTAATGCACATACAGTGCCACAGAAGTGTTATATTTTGTTAAAGCTTTTCTGGTGTAGTGAGACAGTTGAAGCCTGACTCGTGAGTTTAAAGTAGGCAGCCACTCCCAAACCTTCATAATATGGCAGGTTCATGGTTCATGGTCAAAACTGATGTGATGGGGTAACTCTGAGAAGCAAATGGAAACTTAGTACCAAAAACAGGTAAATACAATCATGGAAGATAGAAAATCTGCAATCAGAATTATCTATTTATAGGGCCAGAAACTTGAGGCATAAGAGGCTTAAAATTTGTTTGGACTACAGAAAAATACAATGCTGATGGAATATCAGAAGAATTGCTGACCTTGGACTTCAATGATGAATGCAACTTTATATGTTCCGGAAAGATCAAGTTGACAGTAAAAAAAAAATTAAAGGAGCTTATTCTGTTGTAGTTGGAAACTTAGGTATTGAACACCTCCAAATAGAAATCTTTAAGATACAAATTGCAGTGGTATAACCAAGAATATGCTGAAGATCACCAGGCTGAAATAAAAAGGAAGAGAGCTAATTGTATCCACATTTTTTTGAGGAACACAAGCTAAAATAAATTGACAATGCTTAATGGTTCAGAGTCTGAACTGAAAAATTTAAATTTATAGCACACTGATTCATCAACAGTGAGGACAATAGGGCAGCTATATGTAATGTTATTAATCTTAAATTCAAATAAATGAGAAAACCGCGTAAGGAAATTTAACAGGGTGATATAGTTAGCAATACTTCTGAAGGAGATCTGCTACATCTTTAATGGTGTAATGTGCTTGATGGGTGGCATGGTGGCTCAATGGTTAGTAATACTGCTTCACAGCACCAGGGACCCAGATTCGATTCCACCCTTGGATGACTGTGTGAACTTTGCACTTTTTCCTCGTTTCTGCTTGGGTTCCCTCCAGGTGCTCTGGTTTCTTCCCACAGTCCAAAGATGTGCACATTAGGTGGATTGGCCATGTTAAATTGCCCACTGTTCAGGGATGTGTGGGCTAGGTGGATTAGCCATGTGAAATGCTGGGTTGCAGGAATGGGGTGCTCTTTGGAGGTGTGGTGTGGACTTGATGGGTCAAATAGGCTGCTTCCACACTGTAGAGATTCTGTAATTCTATGAATAGAGACAAAAAATAAGCATAGCTGAAGCAAGTGTGGTCTCAATGGTTTAACAAAAGAATCAGCAACAACTGAAGGAAAAGCGAATCTTCAAAGTCCCACAGGGAGGCGAATGAAGGGTCATAGACATCTAGAAGTCTACAGCACAGAAAAGGGCCTTTCAGTCCAGCAGACCTATGTCAGTCAAAAGCAATCACCTAATTCTACACGAGAATGAATGTAGAAGTGCTTGAATTTTAATCAAAGGGAATAAGAATGATCTAGGAGGAGCATAGCTGCAGAAGAGGAGTTGGGTAACAGTAAGTATTCTTGAAATACTGTAACTATTAGAAACAGATAATGAGTAGGCCAGAACCCTAAATGGTGATGGTGGAGTGAAGATAAAGAATCAACACAAAATAAGTAATAAACTACATACTTTCTCTAACTTTTCTTGAAACCATTAGATAAACACAATTCTTCAGTAATGTGCTTAATTATAAAGGAAACGGAAGTCACAGATATATTTCTCCAGAGAAGAACTGTATTTATCCCATACTAAAACAACAAATGGTAGGATGGTTTGTTTTTGTGTATTGTAGGTTACTATGAGTGCAATTAAATAAGATTCTGATAGGTTGAAAAGGATTCAATGCTGTCACTTTAAAAAGGTTATTTTTGTTCTTGGTTTCTTTTCAAGAAAGGTCGTAAAGGCAGAGGTGCTGAAGTATCTGGCTTACCAATGGCAGGAGAGTGGCCATTCTCCCAGTTCAGGTTATTACTAGTTTGCTTTAGCTGTAGCAGTCAGAAGATGCTGCAGTCCAGAAAGATTCCAAGCTTCAGCAGAAGATTCCTGATTGACGTTTCTTTCTGAAATCACTTTGGAAGTTGTTCCCTCCTGCTTGTACGAATCTATAATTCAATTTACCTTTTTGACAAGGAGTGTGTTTATGGGATGTTACTAGATTGGAACAGCTCCTTAGTTAAATTGCTATATTGGGTCAGTTAAGTTACTCTAAATTCTTTTTTCTTTTGTTTGTGTTTCAATTGCAGTGTTTAAATAACTTCTGTTTAGCTTAAAGCTGAGTGGTATGACCAACTACAATACACCTGGCATATCCACTTCATATCTGTCTTTAAAAGAAGAAAAAGTTAGGGTCTAGGCTCGCTTCTTAAAACATTCTGAAGGGGTCTAACCTGGTCCATAACAAGGGACTAACAAGGCTCTTGTTTACAGAGCTGACCCACATGTCCACAAACCTGTTAATCTTGCATTTAACCCAGAAATGATTGTTAAACCTAGGCATTTATTGGCATGACCAACCTGGTAAACAGCAACTACATGGATTCATAAGTTGGGTGGGGGGAGTGTGGATATAACAAACAGCTGCAGACCCTAGAGATCTGAAGCAAAAACGGAAATTCCTGGCAAAGCTTAGCAGGTCTGGCAGCATCTGTGGTAAGAAAGCAGAGTTAACATTTCAAGTCTAACGAAGAATCACTTGACTCATGGTGTTTACTCTGCTTTCTTCCCACTGATGGAGCCAGACATTCAAAAGGGGAAGACTCTGCCTGATGTTTCAAATTTTTAAGGCAATTATATCCTAAGTGAACTGTGAAAACCACGCCAACAGCCCTGCATAGATTTGTGTAAGGATTTGACAAAAGTTTTCCTGCTACCTAAGAATGTGATGATGTATTGTCCACTTGCCTGAATGGATGTAGTTCCAATTGCTCTCAGGAAGCTTAATACTTAACCAGGGCAAATCAGTTTTGTCGATTGGCATCCATTCACTGGCTTGTATCTGCATTCCCTTGAACACTGGTGGACCTTGGCTGTAGTATGTGATATATACAGGATGCATTGCAGAAATTTGCCGAGACACTTCATTTTTTTGGAAGCATTTCCAGATGTGTTTCCAACTCCTGCTTTTAAGTCTGTAGATCAAAAGAAGCATTGATCTTCTGTATCCTTCTTTTCTTCTGTTTCATTCTGTTTTCAAAAAAAACAGTAACTGCTTTCTTTGAGGAGTCAATAGCATAGCTGACCCAGGAGGATAGTAATGCACACAACACCTTACGCTCAGGAAATATCTGGAAAAGGAGATATTGTAGTCCACTATGTTCGGGATATCTGCAAAGCTAAGGAATTTGAATATGTGGGAGTTGGAAATTTAAACAACTCTTTAAGCCAGTTTTAATAAGCTGTGGTAAAGCTGTAATCTGAGGGAGGTTACAGATCACCAGGTTGAAACAAAACTTGGCTTTAGCAAGAGATAAGAATTTACTGAGCACTTCTTGTGGTGAGTGCAAAGAAAATAAGTCTCTTCCTGTTTTACCATGGCTCGCTCTTCTACATTGCTGCTTATCCTAAGGTTTCCCATTCTCCAATATTGCATTCCTACTGTTCACTCCTCTTTTTGTTCTTACTGCAGAACTCCTTCCACCCCTTAGTCCTCGTCTGCCTCTTGTGGTTATCTTGTCATCTGCTGGTCCCTGTACACATCTATCCACCGTGATGAAGGCCTCCAAGACCTCCGTTTCTTCCGCTCACACCGTCCCAACCAGTACCCTTCCAATGATGCCCTCATCCACCTGGCTGAACTGGCCCTGACCCTTAATAACTTCTCCATCCAATCCTCCCACTTCCTCCAAACCAAAGGGGTAGCCATGGGCATCCACATGGGACCCAGCTATGCCTGCCTCTTTGTTGGGTACGTGGAACAGTCCATCTTCCGCAGCACTATCCCCTAACTTTTCCTCTGCTACATCGATAACTGTATTGGCACAACCTCGTGCTCCCACGAGGAGGTTGAACAGTTCATCAACTTCACAAACACCTTTCTCTCTGACCTCAAATTCACCTGACCATCTTGGACACCTCGCTCCCCTTCCTGGACCTCTCCATCTCCATCTCCAGCTACCAACTAACCATGGACATCTACTACAAACCCACCAACTCCCACAGCTACCTGGACTACACCTCCTCCCACTCTACCTCCTGTAAAAACACCATCTTATTCCCAATTCATCCGCCTCCACTGCATCTATTTCCAGGATGACCAATTCCACCATAGATAATCCCAGATGGCATCCTCCTTCAAAGACCGCAATTTCCCCTCCCACATGGTCGACGATGCCATCCAGCGCATCTTGTCCACTTCCTACACCTCTGCGTTTGAACCCCACCCCTCCCATTGCAACAAGGACTGAACCATCCTGGTTCTCACTTTCCACCCCACCAACATCCGTATACATAGTATCATCCTCCACCCCTTTTCCCACCGACAAACAGACCTTACCATGAGGGATATATTTCCCTCCCCACCCCTATCAGCATTTCGGAGAGAAGATGAGGACTGTTTTGGTGAGACCATTCACTTTGCGATGCCTTCCTCGATCCACGTCCCTCACCAGCCACACCCCACTCCCGGCACCTTCCCCTGCCACCGCAAGAAGCGTAAAACCTGCACTCCCACCACACCCCACTCACCTCCATCCAAGGCCCCAAAGGATCCTTCCACATCCAACAGAAAATTACCTCCACTAATTTCAACGACTGTATCCGTTACACCCGATGTGGTCTCCTCTACATCGGGCAGACAGGACACCACTGTGAGCATAAGAGGTATAGTTAGTAAGTTTGTAGATGACACCAAAATTGGAGATGTAGTGGACAGTGAGAAGATTATGTCATTACAACGGGATCTTGATCAGATGGGCTAGTAGTCTGAAAAATGGCAAATGAAGTTTAATTTAGATAAATGCGTGGTGCTGCATTTTGGAAAGACAAATCAGGGCAGGACTTATACACTTAATGGTATGGTCCTAGGGAGTGTTGCTGAACAAAGAGACCTTGGAGTGCAGGTTCATGACTCCTTGAAAGTGGAGTCGCAGGTGGATAGGATAGTGAAGAAGACATTTGGTATGCTTTCTTTTATTGGTCAAGAGTATTGAATACATGAATTGGGAGGTCATGTTGCGACTGTACTAATCATTGGTTAGACCACTGTCGGAATATTGCGTGCAATTCTGGTCTCCTTCCTATCGGAAGGATGTTGTGAAACCTGAAAGAGTTCAGCAAAGATTTACAAGGATGTTGCCAGGGTTGGAGGTTGAACAGGCTGGGGCTGTTTTCCCTGGAGTGTCGGAGGCTGAGGGCTGACTTTATAGAGGTTTATAAAATCATGAGGGGCATGGAGAGGATAAATAGACAAAGTCTTTTCCCTGGGGTGGGGGAGTCTAGAACTACAGGGCATAGGTTTAGCGTGAGAGGGGAAAGACATAAAAGAGACCTAAGGGACAACATTTTCACGCAGAGGGTGGTACGTGTATGGAATGAGCTGCCAGAGTAAGTGGAGGAGGCTAGTATGATTGCAACATTTAAAAAGCATCTGGATGGGTATATGAATAGGAAGGGTTTGGAAGGATATGGGCTGGGTGCTGGCAGGTGGGACTAGATTGTGTTGGGATATCTGGTCGGCATGGACGAGTTGGACCGAAGGGTCTGTTTCTGTGCTGTACATTTCTATGATTCCATGACTGTTTTTCAGAGAACATCTCTGGGACACCCACACCAAAAAAACTCCACTGCCCCGTGACTGATCATTTCAACTCCCCATCCCACTCCACCGAGGATATGCAGGTCCTGGGCCACCTCCATCGCCAAATCCTAACCACCTGATGGCTGGAGGAAGAACACCTCATCTTCTGCCTTGGGACACCGGATTTCACCAGTTTCCTCATTTACCCTCCTCGCACCTTATCCCAGTCTTAAGCCTCCAATGACACTGCCCTCTTGACCTGTCCATTGTCTTTCCCATCTATCCACTCGACCCTCCTCCCACCCCAACTGCCTCCCATTTATCTCTCAGCACCCTCTGGCCCACAAGTCTCATTCCTGATAGATGGCTGATGCCCGAAACGTCGATTCTCCTGCTCCTTGGATGCTGCCTGACCTGCTGTGCTTTTCCTGCACCACACTCACAACTCAGATCTCCCAACATCTGCAGCCCTCACTTTCTCCCATCTGCTGGTTTTGCCTTCCATCTCCCATCTTTTCTTTGTTCCATTCATTTCTCCCATTTCACATCTACTGTCCCCTTAAGTCTCCAATTTCCATCACTTTTTCTCACTTCCTCAACTGTTAACCCCTGTCTCATAAATCTTGACCATTTAAAAGGGGAGAGGTTAAAGAGTGTAAAAGTTAGCTGAAAATCAGTTTTAAAATTTCAGATTTACAAAGAAAACAGAAAGTCTTTTGTGAGAGGGGGCAAAATCAAGTTAGAGCTGGGCTGTACCAGGCAGCGGAGCAGGTAAAATGGAAACATGATTAGGAAATGAATGAGAAGGGAGATTTAAGGATGTGTCAAGTCTGCATCTGAATAGGGACAAGGATCAAAATGTGGAATGTAGGGGGCAAGGGGAACTGGAGCAAAGCAGTGGGAGAAAAACATGGCTGTGGAGAATCCAAAGTCAAACAGATGGAAAATTTTAAACTAAAAAGTATTTTAGTTTATTTTGGAAATAAAGATTATTTGAAATAAACAAAATGATTGCTAGAGTTTGGTAATGTACAACAGTGCCACAAGAAGTGGGAGAACTTAAAAATTAAAGAGTGGTTTTGTTAGCAGATGTTCCAGCAACCTGTTTAAAATAATTACAAGCAATTGTTTGTATTGTCACAAAAGCAGGACAAAATCCTGATGAAAACCAGGAAGTGCATGCATGCACGCATAAAATCACATACCACTGATGAATTGTCAAACAACCTGGAAGACATCAATATTTGGTACAATGAGGTTGCATATAAAATTTGCACAATAGAATAACTCCTTTGTGATGTTAAGGTTCTCTGATACATCATTATTTGATATAGCCTGTATGGGCTGTGTTAAGACTTATGTTGATGGGAAGTTTAGATATTAAACCACCTGTTTGTTAATCCCTTCTCGGCCAACTCTGGTTGATATCCTTGTATTCCTGGTGCGTTTCTCACATCGAATCAACTAATCCCTTCTTGAAGCAATCCTTCTGAGTGTATTCTAAGTCTCTCACATAAACTGCATTCCCCCTTTATACAGGATGCTGAGATGAAATGGCAATACAAATGCCATATGTATGTAGTGGCTGAATTTTAAGAAATATTTCAATCCAATTTGTGAGTGCTGACCTTCACACACAAAAAAAGACTGGAGGAGATAAGATGGAAGCTTTTGTAATCATGCAGAGACCATAGAGAGAGAGAAAGGTGTCAAGATTTAGGATAATCTCATGCTGCTTGTAACTGTTCAGTTTATTCAAAAACTATTGTTTGGAAAGAATTCTGTTATCTTAGATTCTATTCATTGAAGTGTACTTAGAAATTCTGAAAAGTAAGTGAATGCACTCATTTCCATCTACATAGTTTGGTCTGTGTGTTTTGTTATGTAAAGAGATCCCAAGCAAAACAGTTCTGAACTGTGAGATGTTAAATGCAGTGTGTCAGTATTGCAGAGTACAAATGAGCCTGAAGGCTGTTGTATATAATCAAAGGAAGCATTTTAGGTTCAAACCAGGTTGATTTATAAATGGAACCAGACATAAATAGATAATAAAACCAAGATGGTGTATCTACAGAGCTGTATTTTGAAAAAAAAAATTAAAATATCACTGAAATATCACTCACAAACTTTGTATTTTTGTACAAAAAGTAGGCTGTATTTTAATATGTACAGCAAAATTGGAAAACAATAGATGCTAATAGAGAAATTAAATCTACTGTGTTTATATTATTTGAAAGTTAGGAATATAAGTCTTGCAAAGTTAAACCTTTTAGTTTCAGAAGAGCATGCATCTTGTGGCTGAATTAAGTGCTAAAATTTCTATTAACAACTAGACATATTGTAAATTTGATGACCCGCATCTCTAGTTTTGCTATATTTTTTTTCAAAAAAATAAAGCAATGGTCTGAGCAAACATTCTCTAATGGAGCTATTTCTGCCTCTCAGTTTCCAGATCAGTTCAATTGACTGAGCCACACACAGCCTGGGAAATGAGGTCAGGCTGCAGGTGGGCTGGAACACATAACTGCAGTCTGCTTAAGACCCACCGCACACAAACTGGTGGTCCAAGTGGAGATAGTGGTTTTCATACATTTTTATTTGACAGGTTATTGATAGTTATATTCACCAAATGTGTACTTTCCACAAACAATAAGCCAAAGGGAGTTGTACACCTTATGTAAGTTTGCTTTGTTGGTTTACAATCTTCAGCTAAATCTATCTCTATCCTACTGATTAATCTTTTATATTGTAAACATAACATTATTACAACAAAACTCAATTCATATCCAGGTAAACAAGAGCAATTTTGTTTTATGAAATGAAAGCTGATACATCCTTCACCTAATCTTTTAAAGGTATATTAGAAAAAAATGCAATTATGTTGTATTTTGATTAAACTTCTTATGTAATGCTGATTGCTTTTAATAAAGGTTGGGTTATGTTGTTTGCTGCAAGTTGATTAAATACATTGGTGATACAATTCATTGGATTTATTTTAAATTTCCTGTGCTTAAGGGTCTTTAAATTTCTTGTACATTTGGGAAAATAAATGTTTTTTGATAAAATTACAGAATTGGTCCATAATGATGTAATGTCATAGATGGTGTGTTTACTCTTAATGCCCTAGAAAATATTTGAATGTTGAATGTGCATGTTCATTGCCATGCTTGCAACTTAAAAGTGACTTGTGCTTGAAATGGTCAGCTCATTAAGGGAATAAAGTTTTAGAAGAACACGCAAATGAGCTCCCCTTGCAACACATTTAGTGTCTAAATACCTGCCTGATCTGTCATGCCTTGATGTGAAGGAGTTCCTGGACAGCTCAGAAAACTTCTGTTTAATGCCATATTTGAATTCCCCAAGTCTGGTGTACCGAAACAGCCCTAGCAAAAGACATGACATCTTTTGTGTGTGTGGCCATGGTGAGTTATCCCTCCTTGTTTTCGTTAATCTTAAATGCAATGTTTGATGGGATTGACTGTGCCATCCTTCTTCAACAACTCTTGTACATTGCTTAGCCGCACAGGCCTTCCTTTGTATGGTTCTATTGGCTCTATCGGATGAAACTCGCATCTTCATAAATGGCTTCTCTTCCCTCTTATACATCATCAATTCCAGTGTCTTAATGATCTATCTTATCTCTTCTCTGTTCCTTATCTGTACTGTACTGCTCTACTGTGACATGTATAACATTAGCTTCCATGTGTATGCTGTGATACTCAACACTTTTAATCAATTTTCATAATCCAAAAACTGCTTCTATGATCTGAACTGCCTGAATGTGAGAGTCATTGTTGACCATTCTGTGGAATTTCTCACCACCTACATTCCTTTTGTCCACTTCTTACCATATTTCTTTCGTACATGTTCCTTGAAAAGATTTCCCACAAGTAATTTGCGACTACACTTTAAAATTTGCAACTACCTAGCCTTTGCCCATCTATTTACTATAATATTTCTTCAACTGCTATTCTGTTATTACCAGTTTAATTCCACCTCTGATATTCTTAATATCATCACAGCAAGAAACCATCATGCCTCGGTTAGTTCTTTGAGCTATTGTACTCACTATTTTTTTCATTATTTATCTTTTCACAGTAGCATTTATTGTCCATTCCTGATTGCCCAAAGGGTAGTTAAGAGTCAGTTGCATTTCAATGGGTTTGGAGTCAGATAGGAGAACAGATTTTCTGCTCTCAAGAACATTGTCGGGGAATAGACCATCTCGTTCACCATCGACAATGGTTTCCTGATCTGCTCATTCCAGATTTTTTTATTAATGTCAAATCCCATTATCTGCCATGGCAGCTTCAAATTCAGGACCCCAGGTTCACTGCATTAATAGTCCAATGATAACAGCATTAAACCACCACCACCATTCCCCCTCCACGCTGCCCCACAAGTATTCCTTTACTGTACATGCTTGTTCCATTTTAAAGTAACTTTAAAATATGGTTGCACCATCTCTTCAGTCATTGAATTCCAAATTATAACAGCTTGCTATCTTTTTTTCTTGACGTTTCTCCCAATATTTCCACTGGGTCTTTTTCCAAATATCTCTTCTGGTACCAACCAACCTCCTGGTGGGAACAATACTCTATCAACACTTCACATACAATGGATTATTCACAGTTCTTGCTGCATGGAATTGGTATGTAGTCTAATTTTTTTCTTCTTTCTTCACTCTTTTATCAGTTTCTTTGCATATATTTTTCACAACTCACTTCCTTCCTTCAAAAAACCCTGATAGAATTCCCATTGTGGAGCAGATTGGGTGATCCTTTTATGGAGCACCTTCATTCATCTGCAAGTGTGACCCCAAGCTTCTGGTCACCTGTCATTTTACTTTCCTATCGTATTCCATTCTGGTATCTATGTTCTCCGTTACCTACATTGTCCCAATGAAGCTCAATGAAACCGCACCTAATGTTTTAATAAGGCACTTTCCAGATTCAACATTGAATTCAGCACTTTCATCATCATCATCACTGACCCTTATTTTTATGGACAGCTGATGGTGATGATTCTGCAATCCTTGTATACCCTTTTGCTTTTGTAGTATTCACACAGGTTCCCCATATTTAGTCTTTTCTTTGAAGTACACGTTTTTCTTAATCATTTGAGGGATATGTTTGTTGTTAGCCAGTGTTTATTGCCTGTCCTTGGTTACCCTTGAGAAGGTGGTGATGAGCTGTCTTCTTGAAAGGGGCAACTTGTTTTTACATTGGTTCATGTGTGGAATGAACTGCCAGAGGAAGTGGTGGATCCACGTACAGTTACAACGTTTAATAGACATTTGGATGACTACATGAATTGAAAAGGTTTGGAGGGATATGGGCCAAATACGTGTGATAGGTTTAGTTTGGGAATGTAGTTGGTGTGGACTAGTTGGACTGAAGGATCTGTTTCCGTGCTGTATGACTGTATAACTGCTGCAGTCCACGTATAAAGAAGAGCACATCTGACCATCCGTCATCAACATTTAACATCAAGTACTGTTTAAAGTCTCACAGCACTAGGTTATAGTCCAACAGGATTAATTGGAAACACACTAGCTTTCAGAACGTCGCTCCTTCATGTGATAGTGGAGGACGCCATCCTAAAACACAGAATTTATAGCAAAAATTTACAGTGTGATGTAACTGAAATTATACATTGAAAAATACCTTGATTGTCTGTTGAATCTTTCATCTGTTCGAATACCATGATAGTTTCACTTCTTTCATGTGTAAATCACAAAACCTTTTTTTTAAGTGAAGAGGATCTCCAAGAAGATTGCACATATCGACACAGACATCAAGTTTCTACAGAAATGCAGGCAAGCAGGAAAGATCCCGAATGGATTACGGATCACGAACCCACTTAGGTCGACCTACAACACAGACTATGCAGAGACTTTGCCACCGCACCTCTCGTAAACTCCTCAATCATCTCGTGCACCAACTCTACAGCAGGCGCCACAACCTTGAAATTCAGATGGAATCCACACTCACAGCCTGCACACAGGATACATCAGTATAATTATGTGACATTGCCAAACATACAAGGTGACAAAACTACACCACGTACATGCATGCAAAGGACAAAAAACGAGAAGCTGGGCATTCTTACCAGTAATAGCAAAGCCCGCCCTGGAACCACAGTAGACTACATTATCACTGCGGGGAAGTCTATTGTCAATTTATCGGACCACACCCTTCAACCGGAAGCGATTGAAGTCCTGAGTAGGGGTCTCAACTTCTGCCCCACCACCAAAATGGACCCGTTGGTTCTGGCAGCAGACACAGAGGAGTTCATCAGACGAATGAGACTCTGGGAATTCTTTCAAGGTGCCGGCAGTGATCCCACTGAGCCCACTGATGAACTAGAACAGTCATCACAGGGATCTGTAGAGGAGCGACCAAAGAAGGTGTCAACATGGACCCCACTGGAGGGCCGCTGCCCTGGGCTTGACATGTATGCTCAAACTGTCAGGAAATATATAAATGCCAGATTCATCAGCCGTACCCATAAGGTAGAACAAAACATCACCCGTTCCCAACGCAATGCCATCTAGGCTCTCAAAACCAATCACAACATTATCATCAAACCAGCAGATAAAGGAGGAGCTGTTGTCATTCAGAATAGAACAGATTACTGCAAGGAAGTATACCGACAACTGAACAACCAGGAACACTACAGGCAACTACCAGCTGATCCGACCAAAGAACATACCCGTGAATTAAACACATTGATTAGGACTTTGGATCCAGTCCTTCAGAGCTCCCTACATGCCCTCATCCCACGTAGGCAACTTCTACTGTCTTCCAAAAGTACACAAAGCCAACACACCGGGACATCCCATTGTGTCGGGAAATGGGACCCTATGTGAGAATCTCTCTGGCTATGTGGAAGGCATCTTGAAACCTATTGTACAGGGGATCTCCAGCTTCTGTCGTGACACTACGGATTTCTTACAGAAACTCAGCACCCATGGACCAGTCGAACCGGGAACATTCCTCGTCACAATGGACGCTTCCACACTCTACACCAGCATCCCCCACAAGGATAGCATCACAGCAACAGCCTCAATACTCAACACATACAACTGCCAATCTCCAAACACCATCCTACAACTCATCCGCTTTATCCTCGATCATAACGTCTTCACCTTTGACAACCAATTCTTCATCCAGACGCACGGAACAGCCATGGGGACCAAATTTGCACCCAATATGCCAACATTTTTATGCACAGGTTCGAACAAGATTTCTTCTCTATGCAGGATCTCCAACCGACATTGTACACCAGGTACATTGATGACATTTTCTTCCTCTGGACCCATGGCGAGGAGTCACTGATAAAACTACACAGTGACATCAACAAGTTTCATCCCACCATCAAAAGCACCATGGACTACTCTCGACTGTCTGTCTCATTCTTGGACATGTGCGTCTCCATCAGGGACGGACACCTCAGCACCACACTCTACTGCAAACCCACAGACAACCTCACAATGCTACACTTCTTCAGCTTCCACCCAAAACATATTAAAACAGCCATTCCCTATGGACAAGCCCTACGCATACACCGGATCTGCTCAGTTGAGGAGGAACGTGACGGACACCTGGAAGTACTCAAGGATGCCCTCACATGAACGGGGTACGATGCTCAACTCATCGACCGCCAGTTCCGACGTGCCACAGCAAGGAACCGTAATGACCTCCTCAGGAGACAGACATGGGCTGCAACTGACAGGGTACCCTTTGTTGTTCAGTACTTCCCAGGGGCTGAAAAATGACGCCATGTTCTTCATGACCTGCAACACATTATCAATGAGGATGAACACCTCACCAAGACCTTCCCCACACCTCCACTACTTGCCTTTAAACAACCGCCAAACCTCAAACAGATCATTGTTCATAGCAAACTGCCCGGTTCTCAGGACAACTCCATACAACCCTGTCACGGTGGACGCTGCAAGACGTGTCAGATTGTGGACATAGATACCACTATTACGCGTGGGAACACCTCCCACCTTGTACATGGCAGGCACTCATGTGACTCAGCCAACGTTGTCTATCTTATACATTGCAGGCAAGGATGCCCGGAGGCATGGTACATTGGGGAAACCGAGCAAAGGCTACGACAACGGATGAATGGTCACCGCACAACAATCAACAGACAGGAGGGTTCCATCCCAGTTGGGGAACACTTCAGTGGTCCAGGACATTCAGCATCGGGCCTTCGGGTAACCATCCTCCAAGGTGGACTTCGGGACAGGCAGCAGAGGAAAGTGACCGAGCAGAGGCTGATAGCTAAGTTCGGTACCCATAGGGAGGGCCTCAACCAGGACCTTGGGTTCATGTCACATTACAGGTGATCACCATTGCACTACACACACACACACACACACAGATATTCCTACACACATACACTCTCACATACACACGGACACAGGTACACACAGATGTGCACACAGACACACACACACACCCTTATAGACACACACACTCCCACACATGCACCCCCTCACAGACTTAAGACACTCTGCACTCACTACACACACACACACACACACACACTTTCTCACGCTCACAATCCCCACCCCAGACAGACACACACACAGACAGACAAAGACTTACATACACACACATTTTGTGTGGTGAATTTTTTTGTACTTGCAGAGTTACATTGCACTTTGCTCAAAAACTGCATACATTCATGTAGAACTCTGAGCTCAAAAACTGCATGAATTTATGTAAAACTCTGTTATCTCACTTTTTAGATTAGAATCAATCTAAACATCAAGTCATAGACAGAGAACACAGGGGGCTAACACCTTCAACATATTGTCTAGCTATCACCATTGTTAACAGCTAACCCGAGAATGCAACTTTTTAAAAAAGGGTTTTGTGATTTACACATGAAAGAAGTGAAACTATCACTGTATTCTAACAGATGAAAGGCTTAACAGACAATCAATTCTTCAATATATAATTTCAGTTACATCACACTGCACATTTTTGCTATAAATTCTGTGTTACGATCGAGCCCTCCACAATCACCTGATGAAGGAGCGTCGCTCCGAAAGCTAGTGCGCTTCCAATTAAATCTGTTGGACTATAACCTGGTGTTGTGTGATTTTTAACTTTTTTTTAAAAGTTGCATTCTCAGATTAGCTGTAACAATGGGTGATAGCTAGACAATATGTTGAAGGTGTTAGCCCCCCTGTGTTCTGTCTATGTCATGATGTTTAGATTGATTCTAATCTAAAAAGCGAGATAACAGGGTTTTACATGAATTCATGCAGTTTTTGAGCAAAGTACAATGTAACTCTGCAAGTACAAATTCACCCCACAAAATATGTGTGTGCATGTGGGTCTTTGTCTGTCTGTGTGTGTCTGTCAGTCTGTGTTGGGGATTGAGAGTGAGAGAGAGAGTGTTTGAGTGTGTGTGTAGTGAGTGTAGAGTGTCTTAAGTCTGTGAGGAGGTGCATGTGGGAGTGTGTGTGTGTGTCTGGGGTGGGGGGTTGTGAGTGTCTGTGAAAGAGACTGTGTGTGTGCATGAGTGTAGAGTGGTCTAAGTCTCCAAGAGGATGCCTGTGAGAGTGTGGGAGTGTGTGTGTCTGTAAGGGTGTGTGTGGGTGTCTGTGTATATGTGTGTCCACATGTGTGTATAGGAGTGCCTGTGTGTGTGTGTGTGTGTGTGTGTATAGTGCAATGGTGGTCACCTGTAGTGTGACATGAACCCAAGGTCCCGGTTGAAGCCCTCCCTATGGGTACCGAACTTAACTATCAGCCTTTGCTCGGCCACTTTTCGCTGCTGCCTGTCCTGCAGTCCGCTTTGGAGGATGGTCACCCGAAGGTCCAAGTTCGAATGTCCTGGACCACTGAAGTGTTCCCCAACTGGGAGGGAACATTCCTGTCTGTTGATTGTTGTGCGGTGCCCATTCATCCATTGTTGTAGCCTTTGCTCGGTTTCCCCAATGTACCATGCCTCCGGGCATCCTTGCCTGCAATATATAAGATAGGCAACGTTGGCTGAGTCACATGAGTACCTGTCATGTACAAGGTGGGAGGTGTCCCCACGTGTAATGGTGGTATCTATGTCCACACTTTGACACGCCTTGCAGCATCTACCGTGACAGGGTTGTATGGAGTTGTCGTGAGAGCCGGGCAGCTTGCTACGAACAATGATCTGTTTGAGGTTTGGTGGTTGTTTAAAGGCAAGTAGTGGAAGTGTGGGGAAGGTCTTGGCGAGGTGCTCATCCTCATTGATAATGTGTTGCAGGTCACAAAGAACATGGCATAGTTTTTCAGCACCTGGAAATACTGAACAACGAAGGGTACCCTGTCGGTTGCAGCACGTGTCTATCTCCTGAGGAGGTCATTACGGTTTCTTGCTGTGGCACGTCGGTACTGGCGGTCGATGAGTTGGTCATCGTACCCCGTTCTTATGAGGGCATCCCTGAGTACTTCCAGGTGACCATCACGTTCCTCCTCATCTGAGCAGATCCGGTGTACGTGTAGGGCTTGCCATAGGGGATGGCTGTTTTAATATGTTTTGGGTGGAAGCTGGAGAAGTGTAGCATTGTGAGGTTGTCTGTGGGTTTGCGGTAGAGTGAGGTGCTGAAGTGTCCGTCCTTGATGGAGATGCATGTGTCTAAGAATGAGGCGGATAGTCGAGAGTAGTCCATGGTGAGTGGGATGAAACTTGTTGATGTCACTATGTAGTTTTATCAGTGACTCCTCGCCATGGGTCCAGAGAAAGAAATTGTCATCAATGTACCTGGTGTATAGTGTTGGTCGGAGGTCCTACATAGAGAAGAAGTCTTGTTCAAACCTGTGCATAAAAATGTTGGCATATTGGGGTGCAAATTTGGTCCCCATGGCTGTTCCATATGTCTGGATGAAGAACTGGTTGTCAAAGGTGAAGACGTTGAGATCGAGGATAAAACGGATGAGTTGTAGGATGGTGTTTGGAGATTGGCAGATGTTGGTGTTGAGTACTGAGGCTGTTGCCGCGATGCCATCATTGTGGGAGATGCTGGTGTAGAGTGTGGAAACGTCCATTGTGACAAGGAATGTTCCCGGTTCGACTGGTCTGTGGGTGCTGAGTTTCTGTAAGAAATTCGTAGTGTCACGACAAGATGCCTTCAACATATCCGGAGAGATTCTCACACAGGGTCCCATTGCCCAATACGATGGGATGTCCTGGTGTATTGGTTATGTGTATCTTTGGAAGGCAGTAGAAGTTGCCTACGTGAGAAGTACGTGGGATGAGGGCACGTAGGGAGCTCTGAAGGACTGGATCCAAAGTCCTAATCAATGTGTTTAATTCACGGGTATGTTCTTTGGTCGGATCAGCTGGTAGTTGCCCGTAGTGTTCCTGGTTGTTCAGTTGGTACACTTCCTTGCAGTAATCTGTTCTATTCTGAATGACAATGGCTCCTCCCTTATCTGCTGGTTTGATGATAATGTTGTGATTGGTTTTGAGAGCCTGGATGGCATTGCGTTGTGAACGGGTGATGTTTTGCTCTACCTTGTGGGTACGGCTGATGAATTTGGCACTTATATTTCCTGACGGTTTGAGCATACATGTCAAGCTCAGGGCAGCGGCCCTCCAGTGGGGTCCAAGTTGATATCTTTTTAGGTCGCTCCTCTACAGATCCCTGTGATGACTGTTCCAGTTCATCAGTGGGCTCATTGCGATCACTGTTGGCACCTTGAAAGAATTCCCAGAGTCTCATTCGTCTGATGAACATACACATACTCCCACACTCACACATGCACCCCCTCACAGACTTAAGACATTCTACACTCACCATACACACACACACATACACTCTCTCTCACACTCACAACCCCCAACTCAGACAGACAGACACACACATTCAAAGACCCACATGTACACATATATTTTGTGGGGTGAATTTGTACTTGCAGAGTTATGTTGTACTTGGCTCAAAAACTGCATGAATTCATGTAAAACTCTGTTATCTCACTTTTTAGATTAGAATCAATCTAAACATCAAGTCATAGACAGAGAACACAAGGGGCCAACACCTTCAACATATTGTCTAGCTATCACCCATTGTTACAGCTAACCTGAGAATGCAACTTTAAAAAAAAAGATTTTGTGATTTACACATGAAAGAAGTGAAACTATCATGGTATTCAAACAGATGAAAGACTCAACAGACAATCAAGGTATTTTTCAATGTATAATTTCAGTTACATCACACTGTAAATTTTTGCTATAAATTCTGTGTTTTAGGATTGAGACCTCCACTATCACATGATGAAGGAGCGATGCTCCGAAAGCTAGTGTGCTTCCAATTAAATCTGTTGGACTATAACCTGGTGTTGTGTGATTTTCAACTTTGTACACCCCAGTCCAACGCCAGCATCTCCGAATCACAAGTACTGTTTGACTTTATTGTTCTTTGTCAAACCTGTCATTTACTTGAGGATTATTTTAGGCAATAAAGAACGTCCCAGATGGATTAACGTCTGCAGTATTAACAAATTTCTTACACTGTTATACTCTGCTCTCACCCTTTCTGACAACAATGGCTGCAATGTGATCAAACACTTCATATCAAGAAGATTGCTGCCATCCATTAACTGCCTTTGTTACTGCTTCTTCAAATCCTAGATATCCCCATTTCACTGCAGTACTGATTCTGTGCCATACTATTGACAAATGCTCTCTGAATCCAGTTTAACGTTGTTTGGATATTGTCTCATATTGTTAAAACCAGGACACCCAATAGAGAAATCAATCCAACACTTAGCTACACCGTTAGTTTGGGTCATCCTTGTAGCAACGTTTATCCCTGGTTTTGCTACCTCCCCCTGAGGTTAAGGCTCAGCATTCATGGGAAAGTAGACTGTGCAGTGACCTTTGTGAGTGCAGAACTGTACACATGCACATTGGTTTACCTTTTTTATCATCATGTTGCAGCAGTACAGATTACCATTTTCAATTAATGATGACCGGGCAAAGATCCTGCAGAAGCTATGAGCATTATTTTCTTGAAATATTGTTTTAAGTTCATGGATTGCTTTTAATAGCCACTGAGATACTGAAAGTAAATCCAATAGACTCCCAGTTAGTCTAAGAAAGTTGGCAACCTTACCAGGATGTTAGTATTGACTTAATTCTCCTAGAAATAGAACAACTATTTGCAATTGTTTATCGACGTGTTCTGAGCTGTGATGCTAGGAGACCAAGGGAAAGACACTTGTGCACCTCTTTTGGAAAACATCTGATTTATTATTTGGGGGCAGAGAGCATTCAACAGGGAAATGCTGTCAATCCATAAGGTGCTGGGAGGAAGTCTGGACTTTAGCCCTGATGCTACCTTAGGATGTCTGGAGAGTTGATTGGAGAGTGTGCAGGAAATGAGCTGAGCTTACAACAGGAAGCCTCTTCGGGAAGCTGTGGGTGCAGATAGCTAAGGAATTGTTTTACTCATGTAAACGATAAGGTTCTGGGGAGTTGTAAGAAACATTGTTCCTGTTCCTGATTGTATGAGGCTAGATCTTTAGTGTCTTCCATTATGATTTGTGGAAGAAGGCAGATTCAAAATAAATGACTCAACAGCAGGACATTCTGAAGGGGAGGGTAAATAGCCAATGGTCATGTACACATTGGTGAAGACAATACAGATTAAAGAAAAAAGTGAAATAAGATCCTAAAAAGGATTTAGAAAGTATGTTGATGAGTAGGTCCTCAAAAGATAGTGATCTCAGAAGTGCTACTATTGTCACATGCTAGTCAGGGTAGAAGCAGCAGCAGTATATTGGATGAGTACATGGCTGAAGAGATGGTGTGAGGGGAGGGGGAGGGTTTCAAATTCCTGGGGCATTGGCACCAGTTCTGGGAGAGGTGAGGTCAGTAAAATCACATGTGGGCAGGATGATGTCTGGGGAGAGTATTTGCTGGACTGGTTGGGGTTGCTTTAAATGAAAATAGGAGAAGTTTGGAATGCAAGGAGTCAGAGGAAGGGGAATCAAGGACAAAAAGAAAAAAACAAAGGCGAATAAGAAAAGTGATAGGCAGAAAAATTGAGTGCCAGGATCAAATAGGGCCTCAGTGAAAATTCATTAGAACAAGTAATGCTGAAAGACCAGCCTGAAGGCTTTATGCCTTAATGTGCAGAGCATTTACAATAAAGTGGATGAGTTCATCATGCAAAACAAATCTGATATATTTGGGAGTACATCGGCACAAATGCAGGACAACCAGGAATGGTCTTTACTTACTTATGGGGGGATAAAAAAGATTAAAATCAAATGTAGATCCCATACAGGCTGAAAGAAAGGAATTTATGATGGGGAACAGGGAAATGGGTGACCAACTAAATACATACTTTGTCTTCTTTTGTGAGCACAGATCCACAAATACCATACCAGAAGTTATGATTTGGAAATGCCAGTGTTGGACTGGGGTGTACAAAGTTAAAAATCACACAACACCAGGTTATAGTCCAACAGGTTTAATTGGAAGCACGCTAGCTTTCGGAGCGACGCTCCTTCATCTATCACCTGATGAAGGAACATCGTTCCGAAAGCTAGTGTGCTTCCAATTAAATCTGTTGGACTATAACCTGGTGTTGTGTGATTTTTAACTTCATACCAGAAGTGTTAGGGAACACTGTTTAGTGATAGGGAGGAACTGAAGGAAATCAATATTAGTAGGGAAACTGTTGGGGACATTGGGATTACACGCTGATAAATCCCCAGTGCCTGGTAATCTACATTCCAAACTATTGAGGAAAATATATCTAAAAATAGTGTTTGCATCTTTCAAAATTCAACAGATTCTGGAGCACCTCTTTTGGATTGAAAGGTAGCTAATATAACCTCTCTATTTAAGAAGGAAGACAGTGAGAAAACTGGGAATTGTAAACCAGTTAGCCTGACGTTGGTGTTGAGAAATTAATCTGTTATACAAGATTTCATAGCTGAGTGATTGGATTGTCAGCATAGATTTATGAAAGGGAAATCATGCTTGACAAATCAGCTGAATTTTTTTAAAGATATGACTGTAGAGTTGATGAAGGGAGCCAGTGGATGTAGGTGATTTGGACTTTAGGAAGGCTTTCGAAGAAATCCAGCATAAGATGTTATCGTGTAAAATTAAAGTAGTTGGGATTCAGAGGCACTGTATTGAATGGATGAAAAACTGGTTGGCAGACAGGAAACAGTAGGAATAAAAAAGAAATTTCCAAATGGCAGTGATTAGTTAGATGCTGCAGGGCTGACCACTAGGGCCCCAGTTGTAAACAATATATATTAGCGGTGAAGGGACTAAATGTAATGCCTCCAAATTTGCAGAAGAGACAAAGCTGGGTGGAGAGGTGAGCTGTGAACGGAGATACTTCATTGTGATTTGGACAGACTGAGTGATTGGACAAATGAATGGCAGATGCAGTATAATCTGGATAAATGTGAGGTTATCCATTTTTGGTGCAAATACACAAAGGCAGATTATTATCCGAATGGCTATAAATTGATAGAGGGTAATAAGCAATGAGACCTGGGTGTCCTCATACACCAGTCACTGAAGGTAAGCATCCAGGTGCACCAGGTAGTCAGAAGGCAAATGGTATGTTGACTTCTTGTGAGAGGGTTTGAGTACAAAAGCAGGGAATGTCTTACTGCTGGGCCTTAGTAAAACCGTACCTGGAATTTTGTGTGTATTTTTGATCTCCTTGTCTGAGAAGAAAAGTTTTTACTATAGAGGGTGTACGGCAAAGTTTTGCCAGACGGATTCCTGGGATGGAAGCTCTGATCTATGAGGAGAGGTTGGTTCAGTTAGGATTGTATTTACTGGAGTTCAGAAGAATAACATGGGGAGGGCAATCTCAAAGAAATCTATAAAATTCGAACAGGAGGAGACAGGGTAGATGCAGGGAACATGCTCCTGTTGACAGGGGAGTGTAGAACTAGGGGTGACTGTTGAAGGGTACATAGTGTAACCCATTTAGGACTGAGATGAGGAGACATTTCACCACCCAGAGAGGAGTCAGCTTGTGGAATTCTCTACAACCGAAGCAGTCAAGGCCAAAACATCAAATGATTTCAAGAAGGAGTTGATCTCTTTAGCCCCAAATGCTATGTTCAGAAGATGTGGGGTTGGGGTGGGGTGGGGTGAGGGGGAGAGCGGGGAATGGTGGAGAATGGGAAAGTGCGAACAGGCTATTGAATTAGATGATGAGCCATGATCATAATGAGTGGCAGAGTAGGCTTGAAGGGCCAAATGGCCCACTCCTCCTATTTTCTATGTTTCTATAAATATTTGTTTGGAGTTTTGCCTGAACTGACCTTAGAGTTGAAAGTGATTCAGAGAACCATATGCTTTACTCTCAATTAACTTCATTTTGGAAGAGATGCACCAAGTGGAGCATTTCGGAGCAACTGCAGGAGCTCTACTGGAATATTGAAACTCCCCTTGTATTCCTCTCGTCAACCTAGGCTGATTCTGTATTACAGTTGTAGGGGAGCTGCCTGTTTCGTTTTCTGTCCCAGCTGGAGGACCACAATGAGAGGGAGGAAAACCCATTAGGATAAATACATGACATTAAAATACCAACCTGATTGTTTTATTTTGAAAGCAGAATTTTGTATGGAGATGGAGTGCTAATGACAGTTCTGGGTCAGCAATCTGGTAATGTACTCATTAATTGCAATTATAATGCTGGGAGGCAGGAGTATTGAGCCTTTAAATTGGCTGAGTTGCTCTATTGGACTGTTTCAGTATCGACAGCACATTTTCGACCAGTGGAAGATTGGAGAAGAGTGATTTTAGCAGTGATTATGTAAGTACATCAAACATATTTCTGCAAATTGCCAATCTCTGCAGATGTTGAGTCACACTCGCATGGGAGGTAAAAATCGGCCTGTGGATTATATAAAGCCATGGCTGCCATCTGAAAAATAAGAAAGTGATTTGCACCCTTCCTCACCAACAACAGTGTACCCACACAGACTTTGGAGGGAGCAACTCAGATATATTTTGAGGAAATAAAGAAAAAAATTTAGAAAAAGATACCTGATGTTTAAAATCATGAAAATTTAGGTGGTTCTGCAGAAAAGTGTGCCCAAATAAATGTGATATCACAGTGCTGTTGTTTGTGCAAATGTATCCAGCTTCATTTAATTAGAATATTATAATATTGTCTCCCTAAATACAGCACATAGAATGTTACAGCACAGTACAGGCCCTTTGGCCCTCCATGTTGCGCCGACCTGTGAAATTAATCTGATGCCCATCTAACCTACACTATGCCATTATTTTCCATATGTATGTCCAATGACCACTTAACTGCCCTTAATGTTGACGAGTCTACTACTGTTACAGGCAGGCCATTCCATGCCCCTACTACTCTGAGTAAAAAAATTACCCCGATATCTGTCCTAAATCTATGTCCCCTCGTGTTAGCCTTCACCATCCAAGTAAAAAGGCTCTCACTGTCCACCCTATCTAATACTTTGATTATCTCAAAGGTCTTGATTAAGTCACCTCTCAACCTTCTTCTCTCCGACGAAAACAGCCTCAGTTCCCTCAGCCTTTCCTCAAAAGACCTTCCTTCCAAACCAGGCAGCATTCCAGCAAATCTCCTCTGAACCCTTTCCGAAGCTTCCACATCCTTCCTTACAATGCAGTGCTTAGAACTGTACTCAATAATCCAGGTGCGGCCTTACCAGTGTCTTGTACAGCTGAAGCATGACCTCATGGCTCCAAAACTCAATCCCTCTACCAATACACACCAACAGACCATATGACTTCTTAACAACCCAGTGGTTAGCACTGCTGCTTCACAGCACCAGGGTCCCAGGTTCGATTCCAGCCTTGGGCAACTGTCAGTGTGAAGTTTGCACATTCTCCCCGTGTCTGCGTAGGTTTCCTCCCACAGTCCGAAGGTGTGCAGGTCAGGTGAATTGGCTATCCTAAATTGCCCATAGTGTTAGGTGCATTAGTCAGAGGGAAATGGGTCTGGTTGGGGTTACTCTTTGGAGGGTCAGTGTGAATGTGTTGGGCTGAAGGGCCTGTTTTCACACTGTAGGGAATCTAATCTAATCTAACCCTATCAACCTGGGTGGCAACTCTCAGGGATTTATGCACCCGGACACACAGATCTCTCTGTTCATCTACACTGTAAAGAATTTTACCATGAGCCCCGTACTCTGTATTCCTGTCACTTCTTCCGAATTGAACTACCTTACACTATTCCTTATTAAACTCCATTTGCCACTTCTCAGCCCAGCTCTCCATCTTATCCATGTCCCTGTGTAACCCACAATATCCTTTGGCACTATCCACAACTCTGCCTACCTTAGTGTAATCTGCAAATTTAGTAACCCATCCTTTAATCCCACATCCAGATCATTTGTGAAAATGACAAACAGCAGTGGTTCCAAAACAGCACATTAAATTAATGCATTTTAGTCAAATGTTAGTTTGCGCATCAAGGTATTTTTGAGTATTTCTGTTTGAACTTTCTTCTGCAACATTGTTTTTATTTGAAACAAATGTTTTGACGTGATAGGGCAATAAAAGATGACCAGAATGAGTCACTCCATGCACTGGAAGTTCAATAGGCAGAGGCTCCGGGAATGGGAAGCCATTCAATTCAGAAACGATCCAATACTTCATTTTCTTTGATGGCCAAACCAACAATAATGGTCATTTGATTTTGTTCTACGCATATTTTCATGCAGTTTTTCCCTCCAGATATGTTTGACCCTCCGGGTCGTGAAGGGTACTGTCCTGGACCCAACCATCTTCAGCTGCTTCATTAATAACTTCACCTCCATCATAGATCAGGAATGGGAATGTTCAACACCATTTGAGACTCCTCAGAAGTGGAAGCAGTCCATGTCCAAATGCAGGAAGACCTGGACAATATCCAGGCTTGGGCTGACGAGTGGTAAGTAGCATTCACACCCTACACAAATGCCTTGCAATGACCATCTCCAATAAGAGGTAATTTAACCATCATCCATTGACATTTAATGGCATTACCATCATTGAGTGCCTCACAATCAACATCTTGGGGGTTAGCATTGACCAGAAACTGAACCAGACTTGCCACAAAAATACAGTGGCCAGGAGAAAGTGATGACTACAGATGTTGGAGGTCAGAATCAAGAGTGTGATGCTGGAAAAGCACAGCACTTCGGGCAGCATCTGAGGAGCAGGAGAATCGTGTTTCGGGCATAAGTCCTTCATCCAAAGTACAGTGGCTGGAAGAGCAAGTCAGAGGCTAGGAAAACTGCAGCGAGTAAGTCATCTCATGATTCCCAAAACCTATCCATCATCTACAAGGCACAAGTTAAGAGTTGATGGAATGTTCCCAGTTGCCTGGATGGGTGTAGCTCCAACAACATTGAAGAAGCTTGACAGCATCCAGGACACAACAGTCTGTTTAATTAACACTATATTCACAAACATTTAGTCATTGTACCACTGATGCTCAGTCGCAGCAGCGTACATGAATCAACAAGATGCATTGCAGAAGGTCATTAAAGATCCTTTTCACCTTCCAAATCCATGAACACTTCCTCCTAGAAGGACAATGACAGCGGATCCACAGGAACAACACTTCCTGCAAGTTTCCCTCCAAGCCACTCACTGTTCTGACTTGAAATATATCACCAAAGCTTCACTATCGTTGGATCAAAATCCTTGAATTCTGCTCCTATTATCATAGTAAGTAGAGTAACAGCACGTGGATAGCTGCAGTTTAAGAAGGCAGTTCACCACCATCCCCTGAAATGCAACTAGGGATTGGCAATAAATGCTGGAGAGCCAATGATACACATGCCCCATGAGTGAATACAAAAAGACTTCTTCACCAGCAACATTATAATTTATCTCTGAGGCCTTTTCTATTTCGTATTGCTTCTATTGTTGGTTTTGCTTTTCCTTTTGGTTCTTGGTAAGAGAGCATCACTGACAGGACCAGTACTACTTATTGAACCGTAATTATTCTTCAGACAATGATGAGTTGACTTCTTGAACCACTGTAGTCCATGAAGTATAGCTACACCCACAGTGCTGTTAGGTTGTACCAAGGGTGAGGTGAGAGTGACAGCCTTTAATATCAAGGCTGCATTCAACAGAGTGTGGCATCAAGGAGCCCTAGCAAAACTGGAATTAGTGAGTATCGGAGACAAACTCTTCACTGGTTGGAGTCATGCCTGGTACATAGGAAGATGGTTGTGGTTGTTGGAAATCAATCATCTCAGCTCCAGGACATCTCTGCAGGGGCTTCTCAGGGTTGTGTCCTACATTTAACCACCTTCAACTCTTTTGTCAATGACCTTCCCTCCATCATAAGGACGGAAGTGAGGATGTTCGCTAATTGCACAACGTACAGCACCATTCACTATTCCTCAGATACTGAGGGGGTCCATGTTCAAACACTATCTGGACAATATCCAGACTTGGGTTGACAAGTGGCAAGTAACACTCGTGCCACACAATACCAGTTATCACCATATCCAAATGGAACAATCTAGCGACCAACCCCTGATATTCAATGGTGTTACAATCACTGATACCCCCACTATCAACATCTTGGGGGTTCCATTGATCAGAAATTCAAGTGGCTACAAAAGCAGGTCAGAGGCTAGGAATACTACGGTGAGTAATTCACCTCCTAACTCCCCAAAGTTTGTCCAGCAACTATAAGGCACAAGTCAGGAGTATGATGGAATACTCCCCACTTGCCTGGATGGATGCAGCTCCAACAACTCTCAAGAAGCTTGACATCATTCAGTACAAAGTAACTCACATGATTAGCACCACATTCACAAACATCCACTCCCTCCACAACCGATGCTCAGTAGCAGCAGTGTGTACCATCTTCAAGATACACTACAGAAATTCACCAAAGATCCTTAGACAGCACCTCTAACTCCAAGCTGACTTCTATCTAGAAGGACAAAGCCAGCAGATATATGGGAACACCACCACCTGCAAGTTCCCCTCCAAGCCACTTACCATCCTGACTTGGAAATATATCGTGTTCCTTCACTGTCGATGGATCAAAAGCCTGGAATTTCCTCCCTAACAGCATTGTGGGTCAACCCACCGCAGGTGGACTGCAGCGGTTCAAGAAGACAGCTCATCACCATCTTCTCAAGGGCAACTAAGACAGGCAATAAATTCTGGCCCAGCCAGCATCAGTGACACCCCACAAATGAATAATAATTTTAAAAATCTTTGTCCCAACAACAGGGAAGGAAGACAATCAAGGTAACATTTTTCTTTTCTGGACATTGGAAACATAGAGGTAAGTCGTCGTGCATGTGGGATTCTGGGTACTTTAGGTGAGGTTTTGTAAATGCAGTCATAATCTCAAAATGCTTTCTGAATTGGTGAAGTGGTGTTTGAAAAATAAGCTTTTGGTGATTTTTATAAGACTGATTTTGGTTGACAGCTAAAGGTTATCTTCAACAAACAGTATTTTATAAGAATTTTAAACTGGATGGAGTGGGATCATAATGCAACAGAGTGCCACTGATTCTTTACTACCGCCTGTTACATGCAGGTAGAACATTTGATGTGGTGCCCTAGTATCCTAGAGTACAATACTGTAGGCTAATAGACTTGGGTTGACCACCATGATTTTCCATTTGACTTCAGTCTGGTGAATTATCACAATCCAGTCTTAATTCTACCTAGTGTTTACAATATAATAGAGTTTCCACAAGCAAACCAATGTCATCATGGAACAAAAACATGTCCTTATGCACACTAATTGTCTCCCTTCTCCTGGTTCAATATATTACTTTCGGAAGATTATGTGGACACTCTCATTGGGATTTTCCATACTCGAAAAGGCCAAGTGTCTGATAAAAGCATCCACAGTTACAACCTGCTTGCTCAGATTTATTTATTATTTAGATAATGCACAGAATCAATATAATCCAATGAAGCACTTAAAATGTTAAAAGTAAAAGCAAGCTCAGAAGAGGTTAAAATATCCTGTCTTGCAGCATGTGATGTTATTCATTCTTAGTTTATTCACTGAGTTCAGATCTCCAGCCAGAACTAATGACAAGAGAGCTCTCTCAAGTATTTGTTTTAAGTCTAAATTATACCGTGGACAAAGTTGTCATTCATTTATGATTAAAGACACAATGTTACAAGCTATTAATTATAATGTTAACGATCAGATGCTTAATATCTTCTAGTTTTTTTGAGGAGCTGTTAATGCTTTGACAAATTGCATTTAATTAGCCACAAAAATAAAGTCCCTAGATCATGACTGAATTCCACATCAATCATCCTACCTGATGCACAGACTTTATTTCAAAATTTGGTTCAGGAAATCAGCTTCCTTTTTAACTCTGATTGTTGAAAGTTTGCATGAAATTAAGAAATAACAGCATCAACTAACATTGATGTTCTGCCTTTAATGTAGAACACAGTGCCAAGTGCTTTACATTTGTGTTATCAAACTGAGCCACAGGAGGCTTTGGAACAGATGCTTAAAACTCAGTTAAGGAGTTTATTTTAAGGAGTGATTTATGGAAAGAAAGTGAAGTGGAGAGGTTCAAGGAAAACAATTGCAGAGACTATGGCTTAGGTAGCTGATGACATGAAAGCCGGTAGTCAATGAATTAAAATGCATGAGAGGCCAAAAATGGAGAAGTAGAGATATTTTGAAGCTTATTGGTCCATCAGAGATTACAGAGAAAGAGAGGGATGAGGCTTTGAAGGAATTTGAAAATGAGTATATAAAAATTGTGTAGTTTCCAGAGTTGGAGCTAATGTAAGTAAATAGGCTTAAATCTGGTGAGTGAGTGGAATATGGAATATGAAGTTTTGAGTGAGTTCAGGTCTACGGAGAGTTGAAAATCGGATACTGACCATGTGAACGTTGAAAGCGTTTGGTTTAATGAGGGGCATCGATAAGGATTTCATGGGCAGATGAGTCTAGACAAGAGCGATGGATTACTTAACAGAGATGGAAGCTAGTAATCTTGGTGATAAGGCAGATATGTGGTCAGACAGGCTCCAAGGTACAAATGGAGCATGGTTAAGAAACAGAAGGAAGCATATGTCAGGTATAGACAGGATTGACTGAGTGAATCCTTAGAAGATTATAAAGGCAGTGGGTGTATACTTAAGCGGGAAATCAGGAAGGCAAAAAGGGGGACATGAGATAGCTTTGCCAAATAGGGTTAAGGAGAATCCAAAGGGTTTTTACAAATACATTATGGACAAGAGGGTAACTAGGGAGAGAATCGGGCCCCTCAAAAATCAGCAAGGCAGCCTTTGTGTGGAGCCGCAGAAAATGGGGGAGATACTAAACGAGTATTTTGCATCAGTGTTTACTGTGGAAAAGGTCAGGGAAGGTATAGAATGTAGGGAAATAGATGGTGACATCTTGCAAAATGTCCATAATTCAGAGGAGGAAGTGCTGGATGTCATGAAAAGCATAAAAGTGGATAAATCCCCAGGACCTGATCAGATGTACCCTAGAATTCTGTGGGAAGCAAGACAAGTGATGGCTAGGCCTCTTGCTGAGATATTTGTATCATCGATAGTCACAGGTGAGATGCCGAAAGACTGGAGGTTGGCTAACGTGGTGCCACTGTTTAAGAAGGTTGGTAAGGACAAGTCAGGGTACTATAGACCAGTGAGCCTGACCTCGGTGGTGGGCAAGTTGTTGGAGGGAATCCTGAGGGACAGGATGTTCAAGTATTTGGAAAGGCAAGGACTGATTAGGGATAGTCAACATGGCTTTGTGCGTGGGAAATCATGTATCACAAACTTGATTGAGTTTTTTGAAGAAGTAACAAAGAAGATTGATGAGGGCAGAGTAGTAGATGTGATCTATATGGACTTCAGTAAGGCGTTCGACAAGGTTCCCCATGGAAGACTGATCAGCAAGGCTAGATCTCACAGAATACAGGGAGAACTAGCCATTTGGATACAGGACTGGCTCAAAGGTAGAAGACAGAGGGTGGTGGTGGAGGATTGTTTTTCAGATTGGAGGCCTGTGACCAGTGGAGTGCCACAAGGATCAGTGCTGGGTCCTCTATTTTTTGTCATTTACATAAATGATTTGAATGTGAGCATAAGAGGTACAGTTAGTAAGTTTGCAGATGACACCAAAATTGGAGGTGTAGTGTACAGTGAAGAAGGTTACCTCAGATTACAACAGGATCTTGACCAGATGGGCCAATGGGCTGAGAAGTGGCAGATGGAGTTTAATTCAGATAAATGTGAGGTGCTGCATTTTGGGAAAGCAAATCTGAGCAGGACTTATACACTTAATGGCAAGGTCCTAAGGAGTGTTGCTGAACAAAGAGATCTTGGAGTGCAGGTTCATAGCTCCTTGAAAGCGGAGTTGCAAGCAGATAGGATAATGAAGAAGGCGTTTGATATACTTTCCTGTATTGGTCAGAGTGTTGAGTACAGGAGTTGGGAGATCATGTTGTGGCTGTACAGGACGTTCATAGGCCACTGTTGGAATATTGCGTGCAATTCTGGTCTCCTTCCTATCGGAAAGATGTTGTGAAACTTGAAAGGGTTCAGATAAGGGTTCAGAAAAGATTTACAAGGATGTTGCTCGGGTTGGAGGATTTGAACTAAAGGGATAGGTTGAATAGGTTGGGGCTGCTTTCCTTGGAGCATCGGATGCTGAGGGGTGACCTTATAGAGGTTTATAAAATCATGAGGGGCATGGATAGGATAAATAGACAAAGCCATTTCCCTGGGGTCGGGGAGTCCAGAACTAGACGACATAGGCTTAGGGTGAGAGGGGAAAGATATAAAAGAGACGTAAGGGGCAACTTTTTCACGCAGAGGGTGGTACGCGTATGGAATGAGCTGCCAAAGGAAGTGGTGGAGGCTGGTACAATTGCAACATTTAAAAGACATTTGCATGGGTATATGAACAGGAAGGGTTTGGAGGGATATGGGTCGGGTGTTGGCAGGTGGGACTAGATTGGGTTGGGATATCTGGTCAGCATGGACGGGTTGGACCAAAGGGTCTGTTTCCGTGCTGTACATCTCTATGAATCTGAGTGACCAGACCTGTGGTTAGGGAATAAAACTTGTGCCAAGAGCCAAATACATTGTCAGTGCAGTGTTGTACCTGGATATGCCCAGTAGTATTATACAGTGGGGAGAGAGTTGCCCAGGGAGTCTTCAACATTGACTCTGATCCCCATGAAATCCTATGGTATCAGGTCAAACATGGGTCTGTGGAAGGTTGTGAGGGAACCAATGAGGGGAAAATGGGAAGGTGGGGGCCTAGTGGTATTATTACTGGACAACTAACCAAGAAGCTCAGGTAACATTCTGGGGATCCACATTCAAATCTGTCATGGCAGATTGTGGAATTTGAATTCAATTAAAAAAAACTCTGGAATTAAGAATCTACTGATGACCAAGAAACTATTGTTGTTAGAAAATCCCATCACTAATATCCTCAGAACCTATGTCCAAAATCAATTATTAATAAAAGCAAAGAAAATTATAGCCCAGGAACAAGACCTTCGGCCCTCCAAGCGTGCACCGATCCAGATCCTCTATCTAAACCAATCATCTGTTTTCTAAGGATGTGTATCCCTCTGCTCCCTGCCAATTCATGTATCTGTCTAGATGCATCTTAAATGACGCTATCGTGCCCACCTCTACTATCTCCACTGGCAATATGTTCCAGGCACCCACTACCCTCTGTGCAAAGAACTTCCTGCGCATAGTTCCCTTAAACTTTTCCCCCTCACCTTGAACACGTGACCCCCTTGTAATTGAGCCCCCCACTCTGAGAAAAAGCTTCTTGCTATCCACCCTGTTTATACCTCTCATGATTTTGTAGACCTCAATCAGGTCCCTCCTCAACCTCCATCTTTCTAATAAAAATAATCCCTATCTACTCAACCTCTTCTTATCAAAATCTCAAAATGAAATGAAACAGGATGGACCACCTGGCATCGACCGAGACATCAGAAACAGCTCTGACCCTGCAAAGTCCTCCTTTTAAACATGTGGAGGCAAGTGCCAAAATTAGGAAAGTTGTCTCATAGTCATACTCACAGAATTGTATTTTACAGACAATGTCTCAGACACCACCATCGCCATCCAGTATATCGCATGGAAACAGACCTTTTGACCTAACTCATCCATGTTGACCAGTTTTCCTTAAGTGAACAGATCCCATTTGCCTACATTTGGCCCATATTCCTCTAAACATTTCCTTTCCATGTCTCTTAAATATTTTTACCCACCTCTACAACTTCCTCTGACTGCTCGTTCTATATGTCCTGTCTCTCCAGCAGAAGTAGCAGCACAATTGTATACAGTCAGGAAGGAGTTGCCCTGGAATCCTCAACATTGACTCTGGAGCCCATGGTTTCAGGTTAAACATGGGCAAGTTAACTCCAGCTGATTCCATGTACGGTCCTTCCTCATCTGGTGAATCAGTACTCCTCCATGCTGAACAATACTTGAAAGTAGTACTGATGGTGGCAAGGACAAAACATGTACTCTGGCTGTGGGATTTCAATGTCTGTAATCAAGAGTGGCTTGGCAGCAGTGCTACTGATTGAGCTGATCAGGAGTTAAAGGACATACTTGCTAGCCTTGGACTGCAGTAGGTGGTGAGGGAACCAACAAGAGAGAAAAATGTACTTGACCTCATGCTTACCAGTCTGCCAGTGCAGGTTCATCTGTCCATGACAGTTTTGTAGGAGCAACCACCATGCAGTCCTTTTGGAGACAGAGGGAGTATGGAGCATAACCTCCATCATGTTTAGTGGCATTATCATCGTGCAAAATGGGACAGACTTTGAACAGACCTAACAATTCAAGATTGGGTACCTATGGGGCGCTGTAGGCCATCAATAGCAAAGCCTGTCCACCGTCTACAAGGCACAAGCCAAGAGTAGAAATCTGATCTCAGCACTATGGAGAAATGGGGCAACATCTGTTGGATGTTAATTAATAATGAGCAATGCATTGTTTTCTAGTACACATGGATTGGCTTAACTCTCAACAGAAGTACCTGCTAGACTGGATCTGCAGTAGGTTGTGAGGAAAGCAACAAGACAGAAAAACATACTTGACCTCATTCACCAATCTGCTGGTGCAGGGTTCTGAATTCAAGTGTGCAGAATGAGAAAGACATATATGATTGAATCCTGCCATAATTTAGCATTTATGTCAAGTTTTCTGACGGGTATCTGCTGCTGAGCCTGTAGTGCATTTTCTCACGCCATCATTCCAAAGTCTCCTGAGTAACTACTTTGGTGCCTGCTTTGCAGTCAGGGACTGGCGATCCTGCTGGTTGGGGTGGTGTGAAGGAGACCCCCCTTCCTCTTCTCCAGGAACATAAGAAGAGGCCACACCATCAGACCCTGCCAACATTGTTCAGGATTAATATTTGGGTCATTTCAGTCTGCATGGTCTGGAGAAATACCCAGCAGAGTAAGTGCTTTGATATCTCACAGTCTCTCTAACTCTGGTGCTGCACCCACCTCCCACCAAGCTCATGCACCTCCCACTCTCACTAGCACGAGCAATATCATACCTCCGTAACTCTCACCATTGCCACACTACTAACTCTGCATGTCCTCAGTGCTGTTGAAGCACTCTCACTTAAACACCTCACCATCTTCTGCATCAGCCCTGGGTCTTCCATTTAAGATAAGGACATCTGTTTCCTCTGAGCTTCATCAGTCTTTGGCCCTTTTTCACACAAAGATCAGCGGAAGCCACCCTAATCTTCCACTCCTGCCCCCCAACCTGTTTCTACCTCCTCCCCTTCCCATACACCCCTCCTCTTCAGACCTTCTGGCAGAGGCAGAGATGTCATCACAGTACCTCAAGAGCACTCACTTATACCCCCTCCCTTATACATTGAGTTTCCTCCTTCAGTATTTTCATCTCTTCTGCATCCCAGTATTCTGTCTCTAATCCTCATTATGACATTCCCCAGTCTCCAAACTACAGTATTACAGTGCAATCTCATCCTGGAAATGGATGGGAGCCCTGCCACAATGGTGCCAGGAGACTGGCATGTGTCTGCTAATGGAAGGTGCCATCAAACTTTGGTCACTGCTGTAGGATGAAGATTTGGAGGAACAAGCAGAGGGCAGAATTCACCAGGACCACATTGTGAACTTCATGTCAGGAATTGCTGGCATCTAGCTTCCTTTTGATCTGTGGTAGATTAAGAAGATGCCTATTAATTAGATAATAGGATGAAAATGCACAATTACCACCTTTAATAGACCCCTCACCATTGACTAGCAAGATTCATAACTCAGTACAAAGAGCTTAGTTAGAACTGTTGCTCTCAACGTTGAGAAAGATCTCTCAACTTACATGATTCTCTCAAATTTCTCACCAAAGACCACCATCCTGAGAAGATTCTGCATTGTCATGACATATGAAGAAGTTACAGTGAAAACAAAAGAAAAGTTGGGATCTATAACCGTGGTACTGCAATATAAATGTGGTTCAGTCTTTGTAGACTGTTAGCACAGATTCTGTTGGAACATATCAACCTGTCCTTTCAGATTTTAGGTTTTATTTTTTGTTTATCTAGCTGCTGGAAGTCTGAACTGGTAACAGTGGATCAATAGGCCATCTTGGTGATCTCTGGGATAGATGGTGTGTCGCCTTAGCCAATGATATTTGAAGTTCAGACAAAGTTAACTCAAAGGATTGAAAAGGAAATTGAATTAGGCTGAATGAATTCAATTTAGGGAAGGCAATACCCTAGTGATATTATCGCTGGACTGTTTTTCCAGAAACCCAGGTAATGTTCTGGGGACCCAGGTTTTAATCCTGCCATCACAGATGGAGGAATTTGAATTCAGTAAATAAAATCTGGAATTAAGAGCCTAATGAAGAATCCATTATTGATTGCCAGAAAACCCAATAGGAAAGGAAACTGCCATCCTTACCGGGTCTGGCCTACATGTGACCCAAGATCCACAGCAATATGGTTGACACTTAACTGCCCTCTGGGCAATTAGGGATGGGCAATAAATGCTGGCCAAGCCTGTGTTGCCCTCACCCTGCGAATGAATACGATGAAATGTCAAACCTGCTACAGGAAGAGAAATAAAAGGAAAGAAAGAATAGATTGAGAGAGGAGACACAAAGGAGAAGGAAGAAAGAACTGAAACTTTTAAAACTCATAAAACCATTCACTACCTAAAGGAACGAGACTCTACATTTTAAATCGGTTGCTTTCTCGGAAAAATAAATTGAGCAGCAATTGTTGTTAATGTTATCACTTTGTTAAAAGGCTGTTAATACTGTTAATGACTGAATTTAATTCTCGGTGGCTGCTTCAACGGGCAGTTAATATTCAAATGTGTATGTTTCATGAAAAACCTGAGATGCTGGTTCCACAAGGCAATTCTATGGTGACTCAGAATTTATGAGGCATCTCTGCCTCACTACAAGTTGCAGTAAATTTGCACATTAATTACAATGTGTTTGTAACATGTAACATAGCCACATGCTCAATGCAAGCTGTCATTATTGAACTTAAATTTATTTACATCACCACAACCAAGAGAGCAACAGGGAAACAAAGAACTGCAGATGCTGGGAACCTGAAACAGAAACAGAAATTGCGAGAGAAACTCAGCAGGTGTGGAAGCATCTGTGGAGAAAGAAATGGCGTTAATGCTTTGGACCTGAAATGTTAACTCTGCTCTCTCCCCTTTGATGCTGTCAAACATGCTGAGTTTCTCCAGCAACTTCTGTTTTAGTTTGAGCAATAGAGCAGATTGTGTAATAAAAAAAGCTCAACTCTTGCAATATATTACACTCCCACCTCATTAAAAAAATCCTGATGCTTAAAATATAAAGAGTGCACTTACATAATTTCCTAGCATATACTATGATTGAACCAATATCAATAATGCTTGAAATTAAACTGGGTGACTTGCATATTGTTCTGTATCTGCGTTCATAGAATGATGCTGCCTCCACCAGTACTTTTTGTCTCAAGGGCAGTCATGAGTCTGCAACATTACTGTGCATCCAGAGGCATTTCTTAACCAGGCTAGGTAAGGATGGTGAGAGTCATAGCCCTTGACATCAAGGCTGTATTCGACTTGAGTGTGACTCAAGAAGTCCGAGCAAAACTGGAGTCAATGGGAAACAGGGGGCAAACTTTCCACTCGTTGAAGTCATACCTGGTACATAGGAAGATGGTTGTGTTTGTTGGACGTCAGTCATCTCAGCTTCAGGATATCTCTGCGCAAGTTCCCCGGGGTAGTTTCCGAGGCCAACCATCTTCAGCTGATTCAATGACTTTCTCCTCCATCATGTGCTGCACAGTGGCTCAGTGGTTAGCACTGCTGCCTCACAGTGCCAGGTTCAATTCCAGCCATGGGCAACAGTCTGCGTGGAGTTTCCACAGCCCAAGGATATGGTTCAGCACCATTCACATCCCCTCAGATACCGAATCCATGCAAATGCAAGAAGAGCTGGGCAATATCCAGGCTTGGGCTGAAAAGTAGCAAATAACATTCATGCCAGGCAATGACCATCTCCTATGGTCAATCTAACCACCTCTCCTTGACATTGATTAGTGCTAACATCACTGAATTCCCCAGTATCAATATCAATACCAGAAACTCAACTGGACTTAAACACAATGGCTGCATGAGCAGGTCAGAGGCTAGCAATGCCGCAATGAGTAATTCACCGCCTGTCTTTCCAAGCCCTTCCACCATCCACAAATCACAAGTCAGGATTGTGATGGAATACTCCCCATTTACCTGGATGAGAGAGGATTCTGGGTAATCCAAGCTGGAGGACAGGAAAACTTTCTGGCTGTAACAGGCTGCTCCTATTTGGAGGTGTTTTAGGTGTTGGACATGATTTCCTTGAAATACAGGAGTGGCAATTACTGTTTTATATGCTGTTGCATTGTTTTGGAACTTCAGAGAAAAAAGAAAGTCAAAACAACGGCACTTTTAAAAGGGAGAGGGACGGACAACGGAAGCACATGACCTGCGCAGGAGAGAGAGAGAAAGAAACCCACACTGCTAACTGACACAGCAGTGAACCTGCGCAGTTACTGCCTTTGTTCTTGTACTCGTGCATCGCTGGACATCGAAGTGCATCTGGGAAAATTAACAAACAGCGAAATTCACAACTGATCTTGGAGGAACCTGTTTGGGAGAGGTCACAGCACAGAAACAGATAAGTGAATAGTTTTAACTGTAGTCTTGCTGTAATGTCTCCGGTGATGAGTACAGTGGGTTCGTTCTTGTTTATATGTTTTATTGAGATATGTCTCTTGACTAAACTTAAAAATATACACCATACGTATTAAGTTACCTTGGAGCAGTGTTTTGTGGAGGAATCAGAGGGTGCTATTTTCTGGTTCTGTAGATTGGAAGAAGCAAAAATGGCATTTAATAGAGTGATATGCTCTTGTTGTTGGATGTGGGAGTTGAAGGAGAGTTTATGTGTTGCTGAGGATTATATTTGCAATAAATGCCGTTGGTTGCAAATCCTATCAGATCGAATGGGTTGGTTGGAATGACGGTTAGAGGCAATGAAGAATTTACAAGAGCAAGGGGGTGTGATGGATGACAGTTATTGGAAGGGAGAAAGGTCACATAGATGGGTTAACTCCAGGAAAGGCAAGCGAGGTAGGCAGGTAGTACAGGAGTCTTCTGTAGCTATCCCCATTTCAAACAAATATGCTATTGTGGAAAATGTAGGGAGTGATGGATTCTCAGGGGAATGTGGCATGAATAGCCAAGTTTTTGGTGCTGAGACTGGCTCTAATACAATGAGGGGTATGTTGGGTTCCATGATATCAGTTGTGTTAGGGGACTCTTTAGTCCGAGGCACAGACAGAAAAATCAGAATGGTGTGTTGCCTCCCTGGTGCCAGGATCAAGGATGCCTCAGAGAGGGTGCAGAATGTTCTCAAGGGGGACAGGGCCCAGCAGGAGGTCATTGTACACATTGGTACCAATGACATGGGGAGGGAAAAGAATGAGATTCTGAAGGGAGATTACAGAGAGTTAGGCAGGAATTGAAAAATGAGGTCCTCAAGGGTAGTAATATCTGGATTACTCCCAGTGCTACGAGTTAGTGAGGGCAGGAATAGGAGGATAGAGCAGATGAATGCATGGCTGAGGAGCTGGTGTACGGGAGAAGGATTCACATTTTTAGATCATTAGATTCTCATTTGGGGTAGAAGTGACCTGTACAAGAAGGACAGATTGCACCTGAATTGGAAGGGGACTAATATACTGACAGGGAGATTTGATAGAGCTGCTCAGGAGGATTTAAACTATTAAGGTGGGGGGTGGAACCCAGAGAGATAGTGAGGAAAGCAATCAATCTGAGACTGGTACAGTTGAGAAAAGAATCAAGTCAAACAGTCAGGGCAGGCAGGGACAAAGCAGAGAACAAGGTAGGACTGAGAAATTAAACTACATTTATTTCAATACAAGAGGCCCAACAGGGAAGGCAGATGAACTCAGGGCATGGTTAGGAACATGGGACTGAGATATCATAGCAATTACGGAAACATGGCTCAGGGATGGACAGGACTGGCAGCTTAATGTTCCAGAGTTGAAACATGTGGTGCTGGAAAAACACAGCAGGCCAGGCAGCATCCGAGGAGCAGGAGAATCGACATTTCGGGCATAAGCCCTTCTTCAGGAATGAGGCTGGTGTGCCAAGCGGGCTGAGATAAAAGGAAGTGGGGAGGGAATTTGGGGGAGGGGCGCTGGGAATACGATAGGTGGAAGGAGGTGAGGGTGAGGGTGTTAGGCTGGAGAGGGAGTGGGGGCGGAGAGGTCGGGAAGAAGATTGCAGGTCAAGAGGGCGGTGCTGAATCTGGGGGTTGGGACTGAGATAAGGTGGGGGAAGGGGAAATGAGGAAGCTGGAGAAATCTACATTCATCCCGTGTGGTTGGAGGGTTCCTAGGCGGAAGATGAGGCGCTCTTCCTCCAAGCGTCGTGTGGCCAGGGTCTGGCGATGGATGAGGCCAAGGACTTGCATGTCCTTGGCGGAGTGGGAGGGGAAGTTAAAGTGTTCAGCCATGGGGTGGTTGGGTTGGTTGGTGCGGGTGTCCCAGAGGTGTTCCCTGAAACGTTCCGGAAGTAGGAGGCATGTCTCCCCAATGTAGAGGAGATCACATCGGGTGCAGCGGATGCAGTAAATGATGTGTGTGAAGGTGCAGGTGAATTTGCGACAGATATGGAAGGATCCATTGGGGCCTTGGAGTGAGGTGAGGGGAGAGGTGTGGGCGCAAGTTTTGCATTTCTTGTGGTTGCAGGGGAAGGTCCCGGGAGTGGAGGTTGGGTTGGTGGGGGGTGTGGACCTGACGAGGAAGTCACGGAGGGAGAGGTCTCTCCGGAACGCTGATAGGAGAGGGGAGGGAAATATATCTCTGGTGGTGGGGTCTGTCTGGAGGTGGCGCAAATGACGGAGGATGATACGATGTATCCTGAGGTTGGTGGGGTGAAAGGTGAGGACCAGTGGGGTTCTGTCCTGATGGCGATTGGAGGGGCGGGAAGTGGAGGAGATGCGGTGGAGAGCATCGTCGACCACGTCTGGGGGGAAATTGCGGTCTTTGAAGAAGGACGCCATTTGGGTTGTTCGGTATTGGGATTGCTCCTCCTGGGAGCAGATGCGGCAGAGGTGAAGGAATTGGGAATATGGGATGGCATTTTTACAGGGGGCAGGGTGGGAGGAGGTGTAATCTAGGTAGTCATGATTCGGAGATGCCGGTGTTGGACTGGGGTGTACAAAGCTAAAAATCACACAACACCAGGTTATAGTCCAACAGGTTTAATTGGAAGCACACTAGCTTTCGGAGCGACGCAATCACCTGATGAAGGAGCGTCGCTCCGAAAGCTAGTGTGCTTCCAATTAAACCTGTTGGACTATAACCTGGTGTTGTGTGATTTTTAATCTAGGTAGCTGTGGGAGTCGGTCGGTTTGTTGTAAATGTTGTAGCTTAATGTTCCAGAATACAAATGCTACAGGAAGGACAGAAATGGAGGCAAGAGAGGAGGGGGAGTGGGGTTTTTGAGAACGGATAGCATTGCAACTGTACTTAGGAAGGATATTCCCGGTATTACATCCAGGGAAGTTATTTGGGTGGAACTGAGAAATAAGAAAAGGATGATCACCTTATTGGGCTTGTATTATAGACCCCCCCAATAGTCAGAGGGAAATTGAGAAACAAATTTGTAAGGAGATCTCAGTTATCTCTAAGAATAATTGGGTGGTTATGGTTGGGGATTTTAACTTTCCAAACATAGACTGGGACTGCCATAGTGTTAAGGGTTTAGATGGAGAGGAATTTAAGTGTGTACAAGAAAATGTTCTGATTCAGTATGTGGATGTTCCTACTAGAGAAGGTGCAAAACTTGACCTATTCTTGGGAAATAAGGCAGGGCAGGTGACTGACGTGTCAGTGGGGAGCACTTTGGGGCTAGCGACCATAAGTTTCAAAATAGTAATGGAAAAGGGTAGACCAGATCTAAAAGTTGCAGTTCTAAATTGGAGAAAGGCCAATTTTGATGGTATTAGGCAAGAACTTTCAAAGCTGATTGGGGGCAGATGTTCGCAGGTCAAGGAACGGCTGAAAAATGGAAAGTCTTCAGAAATGAGATAACAAGAGTCCAGAGACACTATATTCCTGTCAGGGTGAAAGGCTGGTAGGTATCGGGAATGCTGGATGACTAGAAAATTGAGGGTTTGGTTAAGAAAAAGAAGGGAGCATATGTCAGGTACAGACAGGATAGGTTGAGTGAATCCTTAGAAGAGCATGAAGGCAGTAGGAGTATACTTAAGAGGGAAATCAGGAGGGCAAAAGGGGGGACATGAGATAGCTTTGGCAAATAGGGTTAAGGAGAATCCTAAGAGTTTTTACAAATACATTAAGGACAAAAGGGTAACTGGGGAGAGAATAGGGCCCTTCAAAGATCAGCAAGGCGGCCTTTGCGTGGAGTTGCAGGAGATGGGACTGATACTAAATGAGTATTTTGCATCAGTGTTTACTGTGGAAAAGGATATGGAAGAAATAGACTGTAGGGAAATAGATGGTGACATCTTGCAAAATGTCCAGATTAGAGAGGAGGAAGTTCTGGATGTCTTGAAACACATAAAAGTGGATAAATCCTCAGGACCTGTTTAGGTGTACCCCAGAGCTCTATGGGAAGCTAGGGAAGTGATGGCTAGGCCTCTTGCTGAGATATTTGTATCATCGATAGTCACAGGTGAGGTGCCGGAAGACTGGAGGTTGGCTAGCGTGGTGCCATTGTTTAAGAAAGGTGGTAAGGACAAGCCAGGAAACTATAGACCAGTGTGTCTGACGTAGGTGGTGGGCAAGTTGTTGGAGGGAATTGGTGTATTTGGAAAGGCAAAGACTGATTAGGGATAGTCAGCATGGCTTTGTGCATGGGAAATCATGTCTCCAAACTTGATTGAGTTTTTTGAAGAAGTAACAAAGAAGATTGATGAGGGCAGAGCAGTAGATGTGATCTATATGGACTTCAGTAAGACATTCAACAAGGTTCCCCATGAAACACTGATCAGCAAGGTTAGATCTCATGGAATACAGGAAGAACTCGCCATTTGGATAGAGATCTGGCTCAAAGGTAGAAGACAGAGGGTGGTGGTGAAGGGTTGTTTTTCAGACTGGAGGCCTGTGACCAGTGGAGTGCCATAAGGATTGGTGCTGGGTCCTCAACTTTTTTGTCATTTATATAAATGATTTGGATGCGAGCATAGGAGGTACAGTTAGTAAGTTTGCAGATGACACCAAAATTGGAGGGTGTAGTGGATAGCAAAGAAGGTTACCTCAGATTACAACAGGATCTTGATCAGATGGGTCAATGGGCTGAGATGTGGCAGATGGAGTTTAATTTAGATAAATGCGAGGTGCTGCATTTTGGAAAGGCAAATCAGAGCAGGACTTATACACTGAATGTTAAGGTCCGAGGGAGTGCTGCTGAACAAAGAGATCTTGGAGTGCAGGTTCATAGCTCTTTGAAAGTGGAGTCGCAGGTGGATAGGATAGTGAAGAAGATGTTTGGTATGCTTTCCTTTATTGGTCAGAGTATTGAGTACAGGAGTTGGGAGGTCATGTTGTGGCTGTATAGGACATTGGTTAGGCCACTGTTGGAATATTTCATGCAATTCTGGTCTCCTTCCTATCAGAAGGATGTTGTGAAACTTGGAGGGTTCAGAAAAGATTTCCAATGATGTTGCCAGGGTTGGAGGATTTGAGCTAAAGGGAGAGGCTGAACAGGCTGGGGCTGTTTTCCCTGGAGCATTGGAGGCTGAGGGGTGACCTTATAGAGGTTTACAAAATCAATAGGGGCATGGATAGGATAAGTAGCCAAAGTATCTTCTCTCTGGTGGGGAGTCCAGAACTAGAAGGCATAGGTGTAAGGGTGAGGGGAAAGCTATAAAAGAGACCTAAAGGGCAACTTTTTCACGCAGGTGGTGGTGCATGTATGGAATGAGCTGCCGGAGGAAGTGGTGGAGGCTGGCACAATTACAACATTTGAAAGGTATCTGGATGGGTATATGAATAGGAAGGGTTTGGAGGGATATGGGCCAAGTGCTGGCAGGTGGGACTAGATTGGGTTGGGATATCTGGTCGGCATGGATGAGTTGGACTGAAGCGGTCTGTTTTCGTGCTGTACACCTCTATGAGTGCAACTCCAACAACACCCAAGAAGCTTGACACTGACATCCATAAGCATTCACTCTTTTCACCACCGATGCTCAGCAGCAACCGTGTGTACTATCTACAAGATTCATTGCAGCAATTCGCCAAAGATCCTTCAACAGCATCTTCCCAACTCACGACCACTTCCATCTAGAAGTACATGGGCAACAGATGCATGGGGACACTATGTTCTGCAAGTTCCCCTCCAAAATACTCACCATCCTGACTTGGAAATATATCACCATTCCTTCACAGCTCAAAATCCTGGCATTCCCTCCCTATCAGTATTGTGGGTCTACCTCTCATACATGGACTTCGATGGTTCAAGAAGGCTCCCCACCACCTTCTCAAAGACAACTAGCGTTAAGCAATAAATGCTGGCCAGCCAGCAAGGCCCATGTCCCACAAGTACATTAAAAAAAGTAATTCACTAATGAATTCTAAACTTTCAGAGCTGTCTTGAATGCTACTGGCTGATGAAACAATTGAATATGCAAATATTTAACCAGTATTGCAATATATAATTAAATGAGCTCCAGCGTAGACAAATGTTATGCTAACCAAAAGGTGGACTGAAGCTCATGTTGCATGAAATATTGAAGTAATTCTACAATGAATAATCTTCAAACATTAAGTATTCCACATTTGTTTACTTGATAGAACTTATTTTCTCACTACACTATGCAAACATTGCTGTTCTTTGCCTTCTTCAATATCTGTTCACAGTGTTGTAAGGACACTACCATCCATGTTGGAGTGGCATGGTGACACAATAGTTAGCACTGCTGCCTCACAATGTTAGGGACCTGGATTTGATTCCACCCTCAGGTATTTGTCTTTGTGGAGTTTGCATGTTCTCCCCGTATGTGTGTGGGTTTCCTCTGGGTGCCCTGGTTTCCTCGGACAGTCCGAATATATGCAGGTTAGGAGGATCAACCATGGGAAATGTAAGATTACAGGGATAAGGTAGGGCAGTGGGTCTGGGTTGGATGTTCTTTTGAGGGTCATTGTGGACTCAATGGGCTGAATATTTCCCTAATGTTCCCTTTCAATATTTTCACATGCTATTTCTCTTCATCACTGAGTCAATATCAAGAAACACCCTATCCTTAGTCTGCTGAAGTCAGGTCTGCAGGTATCATGTAAGTGAACATTAATTTATTAAGTATAACTATATACATAATTTTTAAAAAACAAAGTGCTGGAGAAACTCTGCAGGACTGGCAGCATCTATGGAAGGAGAAACAGAGTTAATGTTTCAAGTCCGATACAAATCTTATTCAGTGTTCTGAAGATTCACCACTTTCTGAATGAAGAAATCTGAAGAAGTCTCTCTCCTATTAGCCTTGTTTAAGTAGTTCATAAAACATTGTTGTCTTCATCAGTATGAAGACAGTTCTGTCTCTCTCTTCATACTCAATGTGACTTCTCAACAATTTATGGTGAACTGTGTTTGTTGTTATGGATTTCTCAACCACTCAACTAAAATCTTGGATTGCAAAATTAATGGTCACAGTTCTGCTTAAAGAATGGGAAATTTTCATACAAACCACTAATGACATTTTGCACTTTGCTCGAACATAGAAATGTCTTTGGAATTCCTTGTCATAGAGAGCTGTGGGGATTAAGATCTTGTGTATATTTAACATTGAGATAGATAGATTCTTGATCAGTCAGAGACTCAAAGGCTACAGGGAAAGGGCAGGAAATTGGGTGTGAGGAATGTTGGATCAACCATGATTCTATTGAATGCGGAGCAGTCTCAAGGGGCGAAATAGCTTACACCTGTTCCTATGTCTTACATAAACCCAGCACCTTTCGCTTGTTAAACCTCTGACCCATGTTTGACAAACTGTATTCTCTAGGAGAAAGTGAGGACTGCAGATGCTGGAGATCAGAGCTGAAAATGTGTTGCTGGAAAAGCGCAGCAGGTCAGTCAGCATCCAAGGAGCAGGAGAATCGACGTTTCGGACATGAGCCCTTCTTCAGGAATCGGAAGGATTCCTGAAGAAGGGCTCATGTCCGAAACGTCGATTCTCCTGCTCCTTGGATGCTGCCCGACCTGCTGCGCTTTTCCAGCAACACATTTTCAGCTCAAACTGTATTCTCTGTCTTCTGCCCCCACCCACCAAATTTCTGAAAAGTTAAATATAGTTTCTGTATTTGGGTATCCCTGGTTGGGAGTGTATTTTCAATGCCAAAAGGAGAGTTTTCTGTTGAAGCAGTGAGTTTATTTAGAAAAAAAAGCTTGTAATTTGGTTACACGTTGCAGAGAAAAAACATCACTTCCCACTATCACCCCATCAACCTGAAGTTATGGAAGAATATTTTTCATCTTTCAGCAATTTAATTTTTTTTAAAAGCTGCTGACCAATTAAATTTTCAGGACAGATTATCGTTCTTGGTAATGCAGTTTTTTTTAAACAATGCTGGTACTCATGAAATGTTCAGAAGTGTTGGGTAGTTTATCAAGTGCAGTTAAGTGTTCAGCTAAGGAAGTTAGGATTGGGGAGATACAGGTTTGATGGAGCACATTCCTTTAACTTGTACTGAATTGTTTTTCTTTCCCATTTGCATGACACCCTTTTAAAAGGTGCAATAGGACGAATAGCTTACAACTGAAGGAGAAATGACCCATTAAAGCATTAACAGTTTCCTCCATATTTTACAAGAGGGATGTCGAATAGAATGTGTGCATGTCTGATTTTTAACAAGCCATTTCTGCAACATTCTGTGAAAATTAGTAGGCCTTCTATGCAATAAGTTTTAACAGAATATGAAATGTTTCACCAAATGCAGTTGCGTTTTATTTGATGAGTTTTCAAATTCTTTAATATGGTGAACCCTAAATTTGGCAGCACACTGTAATGGAACTGTCAGCTGAATGTACTGTGCTTTAAAATGGAACACCTTTTCAATTTGGGCAGTTTTCCAAGTTTAATTTAACTGCTCTCAACGCTGGTTACATAAAAGAACATTGTGTGCAAGAGAGAGAGAGATTAAATGTGTGTCTATATCCATGCACGTACCATCCACAAATATTCATAGCTGTTACTACATTGGTTACCCATACCTTTCCATTTTGGACTCCTAAGCAAAACCTTCCACAGAAAGATTGAGAGGTAAAGGTGGGGAAGAACCGGTTCAAATGTTGAGTTAACTGTATTTAATCCTTCACTTTATATCTTTCTCCTAAATTCACCATTCTCCCTTTGCAAGTGCAGAAGTGAATTATTTTTCACAATTGACAGTGGGTATCCAGAGCCCAACAGGCTTATGGCTCAGGAGACCCGGCTGTCTGCTTGAACTGTGCTTGAAAAATGTGTTCATCTAAATGCTGCAGAGAAAAATAGATGAATTTAATTGATTCTGACTAAAGAAGTCAGAATCGGTCTTTTCCCCAGAGAAAAACACACTGCTGAAATCCTGTTCAATTTACAGGCAGGTTGTCGTATATATAAAATAAGAACAAAACTACCTGGTCCAAAAGATTACACATTAGTCAAAATTCTGAGCGGGCGGCATGGAATAACTAATGCAATAATTTAAACCTGGTACAAATCACTACTTTTTGACAAGATCCATTTATTATTTTGATGGATTGCTAAATAAGAACAAACTAAGGAGAAAGGTGCTATCAGCAGCTGTTTAAGCACCTACACAGCATTGTGGTTCAGCAAAATACCCTATCCCAGGCACCGAGCCACCAATTAAAAGGCTCTGCTGTGCTAATTGAAAGTAACAGGTGCTGCTGCATGCAGCATGTATTTAACATTTCTTTAAATAACTCGCGCACAAGTAAATGAGACAGCACAGCAAAGTGCTCGTCACTACTTTTAAATAATTAGAAGACATGCCAATACTTAGGGCAGTTGTTTCACAATTGCATGGAGTTTTACAGTGGCGTTATGGTTTTCCCTGTCATAATCCTGTTACTGGGGAGGGACTAAACTAATTTGGTAGGGGAGTGGGGAGGCCACATCATAAAAGGAAAACAAAGTGCCCAAAATTTGTGAGAGACAGCACCAGAGCAAGAAGGCTTTAGGTGATGTCAGAGTGAGAGGGAATGTATTACATTCTAAATTAGGTTTACAGTGCAAGAATGTGAGTGCACATAAATAAGGCCAGTGAGCTGGAGGTGCAGATAACCACATGGGGGAATGATGCTTGCTGATAATGGAAACCTGACTCAAAACAAACAGTGGAACTGGGCACTAAATATTCCTGGGTACAAGGTGTTCAGGAAAGATAGTGAAGAAAACGCAGGAGGAGAGGTTACAATTTTGCTTCAGGCAAATATTACATTTACTAGAGAGAAAGGAAGTCTTTGAGGGGTCAAGAAATTAATCTGTATAGTTAGATCCAAAAAATAATTGAGGTACCATTGGCTGGTTACTGTGTTCTTTGGGCTAAAGGTTAGTGGGAAAGATTTAAGGGAACAACTTTACAAGCAAATTACAAGGAGGTACAAATTGTTACAGTAGTTATAATGACACTTCAATCATCTGAATACAGACTGACTGTCATAGTGTAAAAAGAGAAAGAGATTATGAGGTGTGTTTGGAACAACTTTCTAGAATAGTATGTTTCTAGTCCAACTGAGATGAAGGTAGTTCTGGATCTGGTTCAGGAATAAAGTGGATCAAGTGTCAATGAGATAATGGAAAGGTGATTCACATCCTTTACTAACCTGTCCCGGGGCAAGTTCCAGTCCATCCCTCCATTAAGATCATCGGAGAAATGCTCCACCTATTTCCCCACTGTAGCATGACAACTCCTTAAAAAAAGTGTCAGCCTCAGAAATGGTCCATTGGCCAAATCATAGCTTTCAGAGGAGTGAAGATTATGATCCCAAGTGAGATCTGGTATTGCCAAGGAAACTCAGGGTAGTGCATATGGACTGAATGGAGTGCCAGTCAATGTTCAAAACAAAATCAATGAAATGTTCTAGTTCATAATGAGTGCAGTAGGCAGCACCAATGCAGTCATCAATGTACTGGAAAAATGGAAAGGGCAAGGGTCAAAATGGCACTGGAATAATGAATACTTCCCAATTTATTGTTCTGTATCAGAATAACTACACAGGCCATGATAGGTTGCTCATCGTTTGAGTTACTGTTTAAACACTTCCTGAGAACAAGGTTTTGTTTGCTTAAACCTGATTTCAATATCAATGGTAAGGGAAAAGTGAGACAAAGCTAAAGATGAGTTGTGGTGCACCTTTTAAGAAAGGATATGGTTTGGGGTTGGTCACAGTGGAAGAACTCAGAGGTGAAGGAGATTAATGGATAAGGTTGGTATTTTTGCAAAGAGACTGGATTTTTCTTTCCAGTCAGTGAATGAAGGTATTATTGGCTGGGCCAGCATTCTGCATTAGCCAAAATCTGGATGCATACGCTATTGGATGTTCTTCTCCTATGGGACACCTATGTCTAATTACTACCTTGATGCTGTATGGGGAAACATCGCTTGGCAATACCAGATCTCACTTGGGATCATAATCTTCACTCCTCTGAAAGCTATGACTTGGCCAATGGACCATTTCTGAGGCTGACCCTTTTTTAAGGAGTTGATGCAAAGGTGCCAGGATGGAGGCTGGGTAATGTATGAACCTTCTGTAATAGTTTAGCAGCCCAAGGAAAGACCTAAACTCCAGTACAAAAGTGAGAGCCGGGGCACCTTTGATCACCCTCACTTTATCTTCCAAAAGGTGTAGCCCAAGTAATTCACTTGATGTGCCTCGAGCACACATTTCAGCCTTCTAAGGCTACACCTGCCTGAGAGAAACATCTAAGGACTATGCCCAAGTTATCTAAGTGCTCCTTATTGGTCATTCTTGTTATTAGCACATAACATAGGTAAATGGGGTGGACCTTATAAGATATTCTCCATCATCTGTTGAAAAATGTCTGACAATATCCTAAAAGGTAGTCTTATATATTGGTACAGACTCTTACGTGGAATAATTGTATAATACCTCTAGGTATCCTCATCTAACTGCAATCACAGGTTCACATGGCTCATGTTCAGTTTTGTGAAGGATAGGACCCCCACCCGGGTGGCACTGTGTATTAATCCTCTGTGCGAGGGATTGGGTATTTTTCCAGCTGTGAAAAGTGGTTTATCCTTTTGTTTAAAATCCCCACAAAGGTGAACTGATCCATCAAGCTTCACAATCAGTATGCCACAAACTGGACTGGTTTGATGATTCCTTTGCTTTCCAGCCTCCTGTTTTCCACCTCTATTTTTGCCAATAAGGCAAATGGCACTGGATGTGCCTTGCAGAATTGTGAAATAGCTTCCTGGTCAACACGTAAGGTGGCCTTTGCTCCTTTGATTGCCTCTCGACCTTCCCGAAATATCTCTGGGTATTTAATTAGGAATTCACTCGGCAGCATTTTCAAATTGAAAAATTTTGATCGATTCAAGGTGAATCTTTCTCAACCAATTTCACCCCATCAAGCTTGGGCCTGAGTCTTTTACTACAATGCTTCTCATAAGAGACTGGAACTGAAGTTGTACCCTTAATCTGTACAGGTTCCCCGGTATAATTCTCAGTCTGGCTGAGGTCTCATGTAGGAGAAAGTGAGGTCTGCAGATGCTGGAGATCAAAGTTGAAACTTTATTGCTGGAACAGCACAGCAGGTCAGGCAGCATCCAGGGAACAGGGTAAACTTAAGAGTTGGAGTACAGAGTAAATTTTGTTAAAGACTGATTCTGTGATCACGGAAACGGCAGCATAGGTATTCATCTCCATTAGAATTGGGTGACCATTTAACTAGGTGTTTATTCTGATTGGTTCGGATTTGGATTGCAAAGCAGCTTAACTGTTCCAAACCAGATGTAGGTGGACTTTCCAGGGTGTGCACTCTCCTGGATACCAACCCATGAGTTCTCTTACTCAGTTTAGGCTGAGTGGGACCCTTTTGCTATCTCAAATCCGCATACTGGCAGTGATTACAATGGTTTGCCAGACTAGATCCTGAAGAAAATTTTAACCGTTTTGGCGAGGCTTGGCTTTGTTTTGAGAATTTGTTGTGGACTGACCTAGAGTCCCTTTGTTCAGGATATGTCCTGAGTGAGACTATGCAACTGCCCGCAATCGAGTGGTATTCCCCAAGTTTAGTCTGACTGGCAAGGGTGTCCACTTCCAGAATACCCTGTAACTCAGAAGCTCCATTTGCTGTATTTTCCAAAGATTTTGAGTGCGAGCAGCAGCTGAGTTTAAACGAACCCGGAAGGCTACAGCTAAGGTGAGACAGTTTGTTTTAAAATTACTTACCGGTAGCGGGCAGCGGTGTTTTTCTTTTCTCTTCACGGAAAGAGCGGGAGCAGCAGGGGCAAGTGATGATGACCAGAGGGGCAGCCAGAAGCAGGTATAGCGTAAGCTTACCTGGGGAGGTTTTTTTCCTATAAAAGCGTGCAGGAGAGGAACCTGAGGCACTACAGAGGTAGTGCCTCTCACACTCGCTCCTCCTCTAACCTAATAATAAGACCCGTTGTGGTAAGTAGGTAAGTGCTGCATTTTGCTTGTTCTATTCTTTAGACCTAGTTTTTTTTAAAAAGGTTACTTTTGGAGGGATGGCAGTGAAGGCAGTGCAATGTTCCTCTTGCAACATGTTTGAGGTGAGGGATGCCATGATCGTCCCTGCTGATTACACTTGCAGGAAGTGCACCCATCTCCAGCTCCTCCAAGACCGTGTTAGGGAACTGGAGCTGGAGTTGGATGAACTTAGGATCATTCAGGAGGCAGAGGGGGTCATAGATCGGAGCTTTAGGGAAGTAGTAACTCCAAAGATGGCAGATAGATGGGCGACAGTGAGGGGGACTGGGAGGAAGCAGCCAGTGCAGGGACCCCGTGTGGCCGTTCCCCTCAAGAACAAGTATACCGTTTTGGATACTTGTGGGGGGGACGACTTACCAGGAGTAAGTAATGGGGCTCAGGCCTCTGGCACGGAGCCTGTCCCCGTTGCTCAGAAGGGAAGGGTGGAGAAGAGCAGAGCAATAGTAATTGGGGACTCGATAGTTCGGGGCACAGATAGGCGGTTTTGTGGGGGCGAGAGAGACTCACATTTGGTATGTTGCCTCCCAGGTGCAAGGGTACGTGACGTCTCTGATCATGTTTTCTGGGTCCTTAAGGGGGAGGGGGAGCAGCCCGAAGTCGTGGTCCACATTGGCACCAACGACATAGGTAGGAGGAGGGCTGAGGATGTTAGGCAGGCTTTCAGGGAGCTAGGTTGGAAGCTCAGAGTTAGAACAAAGAGTTGTTGTATCTGGTTTGTTACCGGTGCCACGTGATAGAGAGTCGAGGAATAGGGAGAGAGAACAGTTAAATGCGTGGCTACAGGGATGGTGCAGGAGGGAGGGATTCCGGTATCTGGATAACTGGGGTTCTTTCTGGGGAAGGTGGGACCTCTATAAACAGGATGGTCTACACCTGAACCTGAGGGGCACCAGTATCCTTGGGGGGAGGTTTGCTAGTGCTCTTGGGGGGGGTTTAAACTAACTCTGCAGGGGCATGGGAACCTAGACTGTAGCTTTAGGGTGCAGGACCTGGAGTGTAGGGAGGTTAGGAACATGACATCAATCTCAAAGGAGGGTGCCTGTAAACAGGAAAGTGGCTTGAAGTGTGTATACTTCAATGCAAGAAGTATACGAAATAAGGTAGGTGAACTTGCAGCGTGGGTTGGTACCTGGGATTTCGATGTTGTGGCTATTACGGAGACATGGGGAGAACAGGGACAGGATTGGCTGTTGCAGGTTCCAGGGTTTAAATGTTTTAGTAGGGTCAGAGGTGGGGGTAAAAGAGGGGGAGGTGTGGCATTGCTTGTCAAAGATAGTATTCCAGCGGTGGAAAGGACGATGGATGAAGACTCGCCATCTGAGGTAGTTTGGGCTGAGGTTAGGAATAGGAAAGGTGAGGTCACCCTGTTAGGAGTTTTCTACAGGCCTCCTAATAGTCCTAGAAACGTAGAAGAAAGGATTGCGAGGATGATTCAGGAGAAGAGTGAAAGTAATAGGGTGGTTGTTATGGGGGACTTTAACTTTCCAGATATTGACTGGGAAAGCAATAGCTCGAGTTCGTTAGATGGGTCAGTGTTTGTCCAATCTGTGCAGGAGGGTTTCCTGACACAATATGTAGACAGGCCAACAAGAGGTGAGGCCATACTGGATTTGGTTCTGGGTAACGAACCAGGCCAGGTGTTAGAATTGGAGGTAGGTGAGCACTTTGGGGATAGTGACCATAATTCGGTGACTTTTACTCTAGTGATGGAGAGGGATAAGTGTGCACTACAGGGCAAGAGTTATAGCTGGGGTCAGGGAAATTATGATGCGGTGAGGCATGACCTAGGATGTGTGGCTTGGAAAAGTAGGCTTCAAGGCATGGGCAGAATTGATATGTGGAGCTTGTTCAAGGAGCAACTATTGAGTGTCCTTGATAAGTATGTACCTGTCAGGCAGGGAGGAAAGGGTCGTGTGAGGGAGCCGTGGTTTAATAAGGAATTGGAATCCCTTGTTAAATGGAAGAGGGCAGCCTATGTAAAGATGAGGCGTGAAGGTTCAATTGGGGCGATTGAGAGTTATAAGGTAGCCAGGAAGGACCTGAAGAGAGAGCTAAGAGCAGCAAGGAGGGGACATGAAAGGTCCTTAGTTGGTAGGATTAGGGAAAACCCTAAGGCTTTCTATAGGTATGTCAGGAATAAAAGAATGACTAGGGTAGGAATAGGTCCAGTCAAGGATAGTAGTGGGAAGTTGCGTGTGGAGGCTGAAGAGATTGGGGAGACACTGAATGAATACTTTTTGTCAGTATTCACTCAGGAACAGGACATTGTTGCTGATGTGAATATTGAGTCACAATTAATTAGAATGGACGGCTTTGAGGTATGTAGAGAAGAGGTGTTGGAAATTCTGGAAAGGGTGAAAATAGATAAGTCCCCTGGGCCTGATGGCATTTATCCTAGGATTCTCTGGGAAGCAAGGGAGGAGATTGCAGAGCCATTGGCCTTGATTTTTATGTCCTCGTTGTCTACAGGAATAGTGCCAGAAGACTGGAGGATAGCAAATGTGGTTCCCTTGTTCAAGAAGGGGAGTAGGGATAACCCTAGTAACTCTAGGCTGGTGAGTCTCACTTCTGTTGTGAGCAAAGTCTTAGAGAGAATTGTAAGGGATAGGATTTATGAACATCTGGATAGGAATAATGTGATCAAGGATAGTCAGCATGGTTTTGTGAAGGGCAGGTCGTGCCTCACAAACCTTATTGAATTCTTTGAGAAGGTGACTAAGGAGGCGGACGAGGGTAAAGCGGTAGATGTGGTGTATATGGATTTTAGTAAGGCGTTTGATAAGGTTCCCCATGGTAGGCTACTGCAGAAAATACGGAGGTATGGCATTGAGGGTGAGTTGGAGGTTTGGATTAGGAATTGGCTGGCTGGAAGAAGACAGAGGGTAGTAGTTGATGGTAAAGGTTCATCTTGGAATGCAGTTACTAGCGGTGTTCTGTTAGGATCTGTTTTGGGACCATTGCTGTTTGTCATTTTTATAAATGACCTGGAGGAGGGGCTAGAAGGCTGGGTTAGCAAGTTTGCGGATGATACGAAAGTCGGTGGAGTTGTTGACAGTAAGGAAGGATGTGTCAGGTTACAGCGGGATATAAATAAGTTGCAGAGCTGGGCAGAAAGGTGGCAAATGGAGTTCAATGTAGGTAAGTGTGAGGTGATTCATTTTGGTAAGAGTAACAAAAAGATGGGGTACTGGGCTAATGGTCGGATACTTGGTAGTGTGGATGAGCAGAGGGATCTTGGTGTCCATATACACAGATCTCTGAAAGTTGCCTCCCAGGTAAATAGTGCGGTGAAGAAGGCATATGGCGTACTGGCTTTTATTGGTAGAGGAATTGAGTTCCGGAGCCCTGAGGTCATGTTGCAGTTGTATAAGACTCTGGTGCGGCCGCATCTGGAGTATTGTGTGCAGTTTTGGTCGCCATACTATAGGAAGGATGTGGAGGCACTGGAACGGGTGCAGAGGAGGTTTACCAGGATGTTGCCTGGTATGGTAGGAAGATCGTATGAGGAAAGGCTGAGGCAGTTGGGGCTGTTTTCATTGGAGAAAAGAAGGTTTAGGGGTGACTTGATAGAGGTGTACAAGATGATTAGGGATTTAGATAGGGTTGACCATGAGAACCTTTTTCCACGTATGGAGTCAGCTATTACGAGGGGGCATAGCTTTAAATTAAGGGGTGGTAGGTATAGGACAGATGTTAGGGGTAGATTCTTTGCTCAGCGAGTCGTGAGTTCATGGAATGCCCTGCCAGTAGCAGTGGTGGAGTCTCCCACTTTATGGGCATTTAAATGGACATTGGATCGGCATATGGAGGATAGTGGGCTAGTGTAGGTTAGGTGGGCTTGGATCGGCGCAACATCGAGGGCCAAAGGGTCTGTACTGCGCTGTATTTTTCTATGTATTCTATGTAAATCCAGTTGTAGCGTTTGTTCAGAGTCCAGTTTAGCTAGAAGGCGCTTTTGCATGGTTACGTCATTAATCCCACAAAGCAAATAGTCTCGCAGCATCTCATCAAGTATTAAACCAAATTCATATGTCTCTGCCAGTCATCTTAAGCACGTGAAAAAAATCCCAATATGGTTTCCTCTGGTTCTCAAATTGCCAAGTAAAAACAATCGCATCTCAGAATTAGAGGAGGCTTGGGGTTTTGGTATTCCTTAACTAAACCTGCCAATACTTGAAAGATTTTGGTATCTAGTGCCTCGGGAATATTTGGCTCCAAATAACCAAAAAAGCTGCGGGTCCATAAGCTGTCAGGAGAATTACTTATTGCTTTTCATCTGTCCCAATGTGATGTGTCTGGAAAAAGCAATGCATTTTTTCCACATATTGGGCCCAGTCTTCAACAGTGGGGTCAACCGAGTCAAGCTTCCCAAATAATGGCATGATGCAAGTGATGCTTATCCCAACTCAAAGATGACTGTTGTAAGTGAGCTTCTTCACTCTCTTTGCCACTGAAATGATTTGACAGAGGCTGGTATCCCATCACTAAGTCACCCTTTAAAGAAAGTTCTTGACTTTGATATAGCCTCTGTCAACTCCCAGAGTGAACAGGGTGTCCAACAAACTTGTTTATATTTGTCAGTCAGGGCCCCCTGATTGGCTCAGGTTAACATCCCCAGTCAGAGAACTGATATTCAATGAGATCACCCTAACTGACCTCATTACAATAACGACATCCCTGAGGAACTTATGAAGAGATATCCTGGAGCTGAGATGACTGACATCCAACAACCATGACCATCTTCCTCTGTGCCAGGTATGACTCCAACCCGTGGACAGTTTTCCCCTGATTCCCACTGATTCCAGTTTTGCTGGGGCTCCATGATGTCACACTGGTCAAATGCAGCATTGATATCAAGGGCTGTCATTCACCTCACCTAGATATACAAATCACTGAGATTCTACATTGCTCATCCACTTGAAAGCTGAAATTTGAGAATGAGAAACCTCTTCCAATCCCAAAGTGAAAATCTGAATGATTGTATAAGTATGACTCCATCCACCAGAGAGTTTGCTGCGATATCTATCAATTCCAGTTTTGCTAGGGCTCCTTAATGCCACACTTGGTTTAATGTGCCCGTGATGTCAAGGGCTGTCACTCTCACCTCACCTCTAGAATTCAGCTCTTTTGTCCATGTTTGAACCCAGGCTGTAATGAGATCAGGATTTGAGTGGCCCTGGTGGAATCCAAACTGGTTGCTACTAAGTTGGTAATTGGGAGAGAGTGAAGACTGAAGATTCTGGAGATCAGAGTCTAAAAGCATGGTGCTGGAAAACCACAGCTGGTCAGGAAGCATCCGAGGAGCAGGAGAGTCAACATATCAAGCATATGCTCTTCATCAGGAATGTGGGGGGTTGCCCAAGGGGACTGAGAGATATATGGGAGGGGGGGTGGTACTGGAGGGGAAGGTAGCTAGGAATGTGATAGGTAGCTGAAGGTGGGCGCTGATGTTGATAGTCAGATCAGAGGATGGAATGGATAGGTGAGAAGGAAGATGGACAGGTAGGACAGTTCAAGAAGGTGGTGTCGAGTTTGGGGGTTGGATCTGGCATAATTTGGGGAGAGGGAAGTTGAGGAAACTGGTGAATTCAACATTAATTCCATGTAGTTGGAGCATCTCAAAGCAGAGGATGAGGCGTTCTTCTTCCAGTCATTGGATTTGGAAGTGAAGGAGGCCCAGAACGTGCATGTCCTTGGTGGAGTGGGAGGGGGAGTTGAAGTGTTCGGCCACAGGGTGGTGGGTGGTTTGGTGCATGTGTCCCAAAGGTGTTCTCTGAAACGCTCGCAAGTTGGCGTCCTGTCTCCCCAATGTAGAGGACACAATGGGGAGACAGGACACCAACTTGCAGAACATTTCAGGGAACATGTCTGGAACACACTCACCAAACAACCCCGCCGCCCCATGGCTGATCACTTCAACTCCTCCTCCGAGTCTGCCAAGGACTTGGAAGTCCTGAGCCTCCTCCATCGCCAAATCTGAGCCACCCAACGCCTGGAAGAAGAATGCCTCATCTTCCGCATTGGGATCCACCATCCACACAGAATTAATGTTAATTTCACCAGTTTCCTCACCTCCCCGCCCCACCATATCCAGATCCAACCCTCTAACTCAGCACTGCCCTCTTAACTGTCCTGTCTGTCCATCTTCCTTTCCACCTATCTGCTCCACTGTCCTTTCTGACCTATCACCATCAAACCCCCCACTTTCATCTACCAATTACATTTCTAGCTACCTTCCCTCCAACCCCAACTCCCTTCCATTTATCTCTCAGTCCTCTTGGGTCCCCCCCGCCAAATTCCTGATGAAGAGCTTATGCTTGAAACATCGACTCTCCTCTCCTTGGGTGCTGCCTGACCAGGTGTGCTTTTCCAGCACCACACTTTTAGACTAAGTTGTTTATTGCTGAGTTGTTGCTGCTTGATAGCACTATTGATGATACCTTCCATTACTTTACTGATGATCGACAGTAGACCGATGTGCGGTAACTGGCCGGGTTGGATTTGTTCTGCTTTTTGTGTACTGGACATACTTGGTCAATTTTTTACATTGTCAGATACATGCTAGTGATACAGCTGTAGTGGAGCAGTTTGGTAAGGGGAGCGGCAAGTTCTGGAGCACAAGTCTAATTGTTAAAGATGAGACACGTACATTTTAATTTTTCAGAGAGAATGCTGGAGCCCTTGTGGTGCAGTGGTAGTGTCCCTACCTCTGAGACTGACAGCACAGGTCCAAGTCCTAGCTGCCCTGGCTGTGTCTTAAAATATCATCTGAACAGTTTTATTAAAAATATCTTCTCAGAGAATGCCATGTATAGCTGATGTGTTCTTTGTACCTTACAATATGAAGAGAAAACCAAAGTTACATGCGATGGGGAAACAGGCTGAAGAGTTGTTCAGTCCCTTACACTCTCCTGACTCTTCATTTACAAGCTAGGCCTACGACATAAAACATTTATTAGTATATGCATTACATTGTACCTAAATGTAATTGTGTGCAAGTCTAGGGTTTCCACTATCCTGTAAACCCTTTGGATAATTGCCATTTTATATCCTGTGTTACCTGAGATCACAACTCATGTTACAAGTGACACCACTGGAAGCAGGGGAGCTGCTTTTAAAATATTTAAGTAGGCTCTTATCTGTACAAACAGGGGAAATTAGGAATGTAATTATACGGGGCTAAATGGCAATACAGAAAGATGTGCAGCATTAACCATGAAACAGGACTAAAGTAATATGGGTAGAGATTAAAAGCCACTGGGTGGCTTGAGTTGATGGAATGATACAATCTAACTCCGTTTTCTCCAGGCACAGTTCATATTCCATTTTGAGCACTTTGTTAGGGGGATGGGAGGAGACTGAGGAAGGAGGTTGACTTATAGTTTTTGAACTGTCAAGTTACTGGATGTGCTGGAAGGATTAAATGAGTCATCAAATTGCTTGTTTAGGTTCTACTTTCAAGGACGTGATTCCCCTATTGTATTGATGTGGCTGGAACTATAACTAGCATATGCAAACATTAACATATGATATCGACATTCAAGTGAAGCACTGCATCATTATTTCAAAAATATACAGCATTTACTCTAAACCGTTTTTAGATTAATTGTATCATGGCATTTTACCAAATTTAAGTTATTCCTGCAGTCCACCAATCCATACCACTGTGCTTCTTTGCAAAACTGTGGCTTTTAATCATGGCTAAGTGACATTAACATTTTTTTTGGTTGGATTTTAGCATTAGTATTTTAAAACTGCTGGCGCAGGCACTGAAATCATGATAATTCAGCATATAACTGGATATAATTCACACTGGTTGGTGTAATGGTTCAGTGGTGCAGACAAGAAAGAACCCCATTAAATTCACATATAGAAGAGAAAAGCTCCCAATAAGTTTATCATTGTTGTATTTCATATGAATCTGCTTGTTGCTACAATCTTAAGCAAACCTTGCTAAATCAGGATAATTTTTTGTTTGCTTTGTAGCATACAGAATATTGATTACATTTGATGCATATTGTTCTGATCTAATAGTGGCCAAAGCATGTACCAGAGGGTTTCAGAAACAATGGAGAGTGTGTTGTAGTAGCGGAAAGCTGAGGATGCCATTGCAGTCAGGCCTCTTCTGTGATGAAAGGCCATATTTGAACCAAAATGGTCTTTTTTAAAATTCATGTGTGGGATGTCGGCATCTCTAGCTAGCCAACATTTAGTGCCCATCCCGAGGTACTCTTGAGAAAGTGATGGTGAGCTGCCTCCTTAAAATGCTGCAATCCACCAGCTGTGGGTTGACATTCCTGATGAAAGGCTCAAGCCTGAAAAGTCAACTCTCCTACCCCTCAGATGCTGCTTGGCCTGCTGTGGTTTTTCCAGCGCCACGCTTTTTGACTTTAAACAATTTAAAATCAAAGGTGGAAAATCAGGACTTGGAGGAAGAGGGCTTATTAGGATTGACACATTCTGGGCTCTTAGCAGCTGGTGTTGCAATGTGCAAAGGCTGATGAGGAAGCATTTTTTTTCAAACTGTCAAGAAACGTTTTCATAGTTTTGACTTACATATATCTAATAGTACTTGCTGTTGCCAGGAATAATTTCACTGATGCCACAGACTTCAGATTATTCGCCGCTGCTACCTATCAGCAGGAGATTATCTTACAGCTTTCGGTAACATCACTGTTGTCTGCCCCATCGAGATCTGTAATCTTTAGGAGCAGATGAAATTGTGAACAATTGCAATTGTGCAGCAACTTGAAATGTGGCTACAGCTGTTGTGAAATAGCTGATCTGGTCTGAGGAGTAAAATTATTGTTTTTTATTTGGGGCGATACTAAGCCATACAGGGTAAGAAGTTCCTGGGTTAGTGCCCTGGCTTATACTGAGTAGATTGGTCGTGGCAAAGGCAGCTTTTCAGTTGTCCTCTGCCATAGGGCTAAAGGAGGGGGAAAATCTTCAGGCAGAGTGCCCAGTTGTGCATAAATTCCGTTGCCATGGTATGTTTGTGTGAAAATTGGCAAAAGGATCACATAATTGTGATGATCCTAGTCTCTAAAGTTCATTATTGAGGCTCCTCTATGAAGGGTCTATCCAAGCAGGTTGGCACTAGCAGTGAAAACTATATCTCAGCATGAGATACAGCATTGAAAAGATGGTAACAAATGCCTGCTAACACTTAATTGTTTATCTCTTTTCTTTTCACTTCATTTACCTTGTCACAGTACAACCACCTCTCATCATCTTCTTGTTTCCTTTGAATGTTGCTTAATTCCTGCCACCACTGCTTTGTTCTTCTAAACGCATTTTGTCAGAGGCTGTCTAATAAAACAAATTTGCCGTCAGCTGAGGATATAATAATTAGAGACCTATGTTCTGGGGAAGATAAACATTATCTTCTGAAGTATACTGCAAAAAAGCTGGTGAAAAATTAATTTATGGAATGGGAGCCAAGTAACTTTGCATTCACATTGATGCCAAAACAACAACACTCCGAGGAAAAAATGAAAACATTCTTTTAACAAGAAAACCCATGAACATTTCAAATGTTGAAGTACAAATGCAGTGCTGATAATATCCAGCAAGTCAGTCAGCATCTGAAAGAAAATAACAGATTAAATTATGTTCTGAATTGCTCAAATTCACAAACCTAAGCCATTCACCTTTCGAATTACTGACTGATTTGCTTCTCTATCTAATATTTTGCTTATGTTGGGTAACAGTACTTTGCTTTCTTTTGTTTCCAGGTTTGATATATCAGGCAGAGAAATGGCCCTCTGCCTGGAAGAGGTTTTAATTATCATCAGCTCTGCTCAGTTGACAATACGTGCCTCTGAGTGAGAAGATTATAAGTCAAGTCTGACTGCAGCAATCGAGCACATAATCTATTTCTGCTCATTGGTGACGTTTCTGTTCGCTGGTGTGGGAATGCTAAGCGACCAGAGGTGTGGTCTTTCAATGAGAGGCCTGTCCGAGTGGCTCAGTTGGCTACCACAAGGAGACCACATTAAAAACTCAACCAACATTTCACCTTCAATTAACACCATTAAAACACAAACTGGTTATTCATCTTATTTCTATTTGTGGGACCTCAGAGTGTGTAAATAACTGCTGCCATTTTTTTCACGTAACAGTCATTGCTGCACAGTGCAATTAATTCTGTATGCAGCTTTTTAAAGGATGTTTCACAGAGCTAAGATAATAGCTTTGTAAATGAATGTAATTTATTTCTTTGCTGTGGACCACAATACGTGACTTCCCTTTCTGCTTGAACTAAAGCATGAATGACAAAGGTCTTCATTTTAAAAACCACTGACCTGTGAAAGTGATAAGAGACTAAACAGAGATGGTGCAACTTCTGTGAGGTCTTTTGAACACGTGGAAGAATATTTCTTCGGAGGCAAGATCCACAAGTGGGACACAGCTGTGAGGATTTTTTTTGTTCATTGGAAGTCTGACATAAATAAGAGCAGCAGCTTCCAATTTAAGTGACTGAAATGCACAAGAGTGAAGCTTCTGTTTGCCAATATACATTAAATATGTTCTGTGCAAAGGGCATATCTTACACTTAATTCCAGGGAACATTGCTGCAGGCTAGTAATTACAATGCCTTTGTGACCTCCAAGTGTGTTCAGGTGTCTGCTGGAGTTCAGATGTTTAAAACAGTATAATTTATTGGCAGAGACCATCAGCAAACTTACAGCTAGAGACTACTCCATCCATTAATTCTCAATTAGGGCACTAAGAGGGAAGAATGAGGTGGAAGTTTGTGCACAGGCTGCAAAATCTCTTAAACAAATAAGGATTGATCAGATCTTTCCCAGAATATTACAAGAGAAATCTGCGTGAAATCTGAGAGGCACTGGAACTTACTGTGAATATTGATAGGTACTGAGAAGATACCAATAGACAAGGTCCATATTTATGATGCCTGCATTTTGTAGAAATATCATGACTGTGTTCTGGGTGCTTTTGTTAAATAAAATGTTGAATATTCATTAATGATTTATGATGACATGGTTCAGCTGGACTCCATTTCAAACCGTTTTGCCTCAGGTTTCTACAGAACTGACAATGGAGATGGAATTCACGTTTGGCCTCTCCCTCACCCGGCAGCCCTTGGGCTGTTCATTGGCTTGAACTGACAGCTCTCTGAACCTAATAGTGCCACCTAGAGCAGTGGCCACTGTCACCAAAGGTGATCACCAGTGGACTAAGATAAGGTAGGTGAGGGTGCTCTGTCCTGAGCTGGAAGGCTGCAGTGAAGAGGTGGTGGAAGGGTGGGGTGTTGGCTTGAGTGGGGGTAGTTGGGACAGGTATTAGATAATATGTGGAGGCTGGGGGAAGGGAAATGTGCAGCCAGGTTCTCCAGTAAAAGAGATACATCCCGTTTGTCCGGCCACCAACTTGAGTAGTTGAAGTTTCATTCATCTATCACCCTTGTGCTCACTAGCATATTAGTTCTAGATCAAGCAATGTCTTGACTTTAAAATTTTCATCCTGGTTTTCAAATCCCTCCACGGCCTGTTCTTTTCTATCTCTATAATCTTCTTCCGCCTCACAGCCCTCCAAGATATTAGCACTCCTCAAATTTTAGCGCAATCCCAATATAATTGCTCCACCATTGGTGGCCATGTTTCCAGTTGCCTTTCTCCCAGACTCTGGAACTTATCCCTTCCGACACTCATCTCCTCTAATCCTCACTTTCTTCCTTTAAGTAATTCCTTAAAACCAACTTCCCTGACTAAACCTCTGGTCATTTGACCTCACATCTTATATGACTCAGTATTAATCCACATAATCATAGAATCATGGAACCCCGACAGAGTGAAAGGAGGACATTTGGCCCATTGCACTGACCCTTCAAAGTGCAGTCCACCCAGACCCAACCCCTACCTTATCCCAGAACCCTGCAAATCCCATGGGAATCCACTCAGCCTACACATCCCTGAGAGTAAAGGGCAATTTCAGTATGACTATTTTACCTAACGGACACATCTTTGGAGTTAATGTTGTGACAATGTGTGTTGATGTTAAAGAAGTTATGTAAAAATAATTATTGTTTACATAATGGAGATCAGCAACTACAAAACTTTCTGATATTAGATTTAGGAGGAGAAAAGAACTGAATATTTATACTAAGTTCTAGGGAGCGAAATGAGAATTTTTGGGATTGACTGGGCAATGGGAGATGATTAAGACAAGAGTCAACAATCTAATGGCAATTATGTCACAATGCTGTTGGTAGTCATGCAGCCAAGTTGACTGTTGTTGGACACTGGAAAGATAATCCTGAAAATGGGAATTTTTTATTCTTCCCATACACTTCTGACAATTTTGCTGTGGTCCTAGCTGAATACACACTGTCTAAGGTGGCTGGGTTCAGCTTGTTAAACCCCCAGCAACATCTCTGTGCTTGACTGGGGAATCTGACCCATTCTGACATATGTAAGAAATATTCATGCAGTGAAACATGCATCTTCTGTATTGGCCAGCTTGAACTTACCTACATTGATTTTCTCAGTAGCTTGATTGAGAGATTCTTCAGCAAGGTATCAGATATCCATTCAGGCTGATATTAAAAAAAACAAAGAACAAAGAAAATTTACAGCCCAGGAACTCCAAACCTGAGCCGATCCAAATCTACTGTCTGAACCAGTCAGTCAATTCCTAAGCATCTGTATCCCTCTGCTCCCCATCTACCGTGCCTCCTCTACCATCTCTGCTGGCAACGCGTTCCAAACGCCCACCACCCTCTGTGTGAAGTACTTGCCATGTGTATCCCCCTTAAACTTTCAACCTCTCACCGTGAAAGCGTGACCTCTCATTATTGAATCCTTCACCCTAGGAAAAACCTTGTCTCTATCCATCTTGTCTATACCCTCCTTGATTTTGTAAACCTCAATCAGGTCTCCCCTCAATCTCCTTTTTTCTCATGAAAATAAACCTAATCTACTCAACCTCTCTTCATAGCTAGCATCTTCCATACCAGACAACATCCTCGTAAACTTCTGCACCCTCTCCAAAGCATCCACGTCATTTTGGTAATGTGGCGACCAGAACTGTACACAGTTTTCGAAATGCGACCGAACCAATGTCTTGTACAATTTTAACATGACTTGCCAGCTCTTATACGTAATACCCCGGCCAATGAAGGCAAGCATACTATATGCCTTCTTGACCACTCTATCCACCTGTGCAGCAACCTTCAGGGTACAATGGACCTGCACTCCCAGATCTCTCTGCCCATCAACTTTTGCCAAGGTTCTTCCGTTCATTATATAATTCGCTCTGGAATTAGTCTTGTCTAAATGCATCACCTCACATTTATCTGGATTGAAAACCATCTGCCACTTTTCCGCCCAACTCTCCATTCTATCTATATCCTCCTGTATTCTCTGACAGTCCCTTATGCTTTCTGTTACTCCACCAATCTTCGTGTCATCTGCAAACTTGCTGATCATACCAACAGTGCCCTCTTCCAGATCATTTATGTATATTACAAACAACAGTGGCCCCAACACTGATCCCTGTGGAACACCACTGGTCACCTTTCTCCATTTCGAGAAACTCCCTTCAACTACTACTCTCTGTCTCCTGTTGCTCAACCAGTTCTTTATCCACCTAGCTAGAACACCCTGCACACCATGTGACTTCACTTTCTCCATTAGTCTACGATGGGGAACCTTATCAAACGCCTAACTAAAGTCCATGTATATGACATCTACAGCCCTTCCTTCATCTATCAACTTGGTCACTTCCTCGAAGAACTCTATTAAGTTGGTAAGGCACGATCTCCCCTGCACAAAACCATGTTGCCTATCACTGATAAGTCCATTCTTTTCTAAATATAAATAGATCCTATCCCTCAGTACCTTCTCCAGCAACTTTCATGCCACTGACGTCAGGCTCACTGGGCTGTAGTTACCCGGAATATTCCTACTACCCTTCTTGTACAGGGGGACAACATGAGCAGCTCTCTAGACCTCCGGCACCTCACCTGTGTTTAAGGATGTCACAAAGATATCCGTCAGGGCCCCAGCAATTTCCTCTCTCACCTCCCTCAGCAATCTGGGATAGATCCCATCCGGTCCTGGGGATTTGCCCACCTTAATAACCTCTAGCCTACTCAACACATCTTTCCTACTTATGTCAACGTAATCCAGACTAATCAAACTTTCATCTCTAATCTCAACATGCATCATGTTCCTCTCCTCAGTGAACACTGATGCAAAGTAATCATTCAGAATCTCACCCATTTGCTCAAGTTCGACACACAGCCTTCCTTCGTTATCCTTTAGTGGACCAACCCTTTCTCTAGTTACCTGCTTGCTTCTTATATAAGAATAAAATGCTTTGGGATTCTCCTTAATTCTGCTCACTAAAGCTATTTCATGACCCCTTTTAGCCCGCTTGATTCCTTATTTAAGACTTGTCCTACTTTTCCGATATTCCTCTAAGGCCCATTCTGTTCTTCAGCTCAGCACTGTCCCCATGAGTTGTCCTACCTGCCTATCTTCTTTTCCACTTATCCACTCCACCCCCGCTCCCCCCTGACCTATCACCTCCATTCCCTCCCCCACTCACCTATTGTACTCTATGCTACTTTCTCCCCACCCCCACCCTCCTCTCACTTATCTCTCCACCCGTCAGGCTCTCTGCCTGTATTCCTGTTGAAGGGCTTTTGTCCGAAACATCGATTTTCCTGCTTCTCAGATGCTGCCTGAACTGCTGTGCTTTTCCAGCACCATTCTAATCTAGACTCTGGGGGTTTCCAGCATCTGAAGTCATTGTTTTTACCTGTCTTAGCTGCCTAGACCTTATGTTCGCTTCCCTTTTCCTCTTGGCTAGTCATACAATTTCTCTTGTCATCCACGGTTCACGAATCTTGCCCTTCCTATTGTTTGCCTTCAATGGGACATGCCTATCCTGCACTGCCATTAACCTATCTTTGAAAGCCTCCCACATCTCAAATGTGGACTTCCCTTCAAATAGCTGAGTCCAATCCACATTTCCAAGCTCCTGCCTAATTTTGATATAATTAGCCTTGGCCTAGTTTAGTGCTCTTCCCTTAGGACCATTCTCTTCTTTATCTACGAGTATTCTAAAACTTAAGAATTGTGGTCACTGTTCCCAAAGAAATCCCCCACCGCAACTTCTACCACCTGCATTTCAGGCCATCAGTTTTTTTTGTGCTCATCTGCTCTCTGCCTACTCTTCCCTTTATTAATGCTATCTTCATCATTCTGACAGTCTCCAGTCTCTACCTCGCTGCCTACTTGTTTTCTCTTCTGGTTCCCAGCCCCCTGCCACATTAGTTTAAAACCTCCCCAACAGCAGTAGCAAAAACTCTCCGAAGGACATTGGTTCCAGTCTGGTTCAGATGTAGACCCACCTTCCTCAGAACCAGTCCCAATGTCCAACAAATCTGAATCCCTCCCTCTTACACCACCTCTCAAGCCACATGTTCATCCTGCCTACTTTTTCATTTCTACGCTGGCTAGCACGTGGCACTGGTAGTACTCCCGAGATCACTATGTTTGAGGTCCTCCACTTCAACTTCTCTCCCAGCTCCCTGAATTCTGCTTTCAGGACCTCATCTTGTTTTTTTACTTATATCGTTGGTGTCTATATGCACCAAGACAACTGGCTGTAAACCCTCCCCTTTCAGAATGCTCTGCAGCCGATCGGTGACATCCCTGACCCGAGCACCTGGGAGTAAACATACAATCCGGGAGTCTCGTTTTCGGCCACAGAAACGCCTATCTATTCCCCTCACAATAAAATCCCCTTTGACTATGACCCTAAGAATCTTTTTATGGCCCTTCTGAACAGCAGTGCCCGCCACGGTGCCATGATCCTGGCAACCGCTGCCCTCTCCTGGTGAGCCATCTCCCCCAACAGTATCTAAAACAGTATACTTGTTTTGGAGAGAGATGACCGCAGGGGACACCTGCACTGCCTTCCTACTGTTTTTCTGCCTTTTGGTCGCCCATTCACTGTCTCCCTCAGCAATCCTAACCTGCGGTGTGACCAGTTCACTGAACGTGCTATCCACGACCTCCTGAGCATCGCGGATGCTCCACAATGAGTCCATCCGCAGCTCCAGAGCCGTCATGTGGTCAAACAAGAGCTGCAGCTGGACACACTTCTCGCAAGTGGGGGGGGGGGGGGGGGGGCGCGGCAGAGTGGAGATACTTCACGTGCAGTATTTCGGGTTTAGCCACTGCCCAAATATAAATTAAGCCCATACCTTCCTGGCAAATACAGGAAACATTTTATTATCCGGCACCTCTAGGACCAGGAGTGTACCAACTGATCAAATATTCCAGTTGATCAAGAGGTCTACATGATCGATATAAAAACACACACTAAGTCATAGAAACATAGTGCAGGGGTACACACATCATTGGTATACACTATTTACCGTGTAAGTCACTTGAATAATAATTCAACTTTGCCTCAAATAAACATTACTGGCAGAGAGTCTTCTCACTCACATCCTCAACTGACTAGGGAGTCCTGAGAGACAGGATGTACATGTATTTGGAAAGGCAAGGACTGATTAGGGATAGTCAACATGGCTTTGTGCATGGGAAATCATGTCTCACAAACTTGATTGAGTTTTTTGAAGAAGTACCAAAGAGGATTGATGATTGTGTGATCTATTTGGACTTCAGTAAGGCATTTGACAAGGTTCCCCATGGGAGACTGGTTAGCAAGGTTAGATCTCACAGAATGCAGAGAGAACTAGCCATTTGGATACAGAACTGGCTCAAAGGTAGAAGACAGAAGGTGGTGGTGGAGGATTGTTTTTCAGACTGGAGGCCTGTGACCAGTGGAGTGCCTCAAGGATTGGTGCTGGGTCCACTACTTTTTGTCATTTATATAAATGATTTGGATGTGAGCATAAGAGGTATAGTTAGTAAGTTTGCAGATAGAGTCATAGAGATGTACAACAAAGAAACAGTCACCAAATAAGTCACTAAATTGGAGGCATAGTGGACAGCGAAAAAGGTGACATCAGATTATAACAGGATCTTGATCAGATGGGTCAATAGGCTGAGAAGTGGCAGATAGAGTTTCATTTAGATAAATGCGAGGTGCTGCATTTTGGAAAAGCAAATCTTAGCAGGACTTATACACTTAATGGTAAGATCCTAGGGAGTGTTGCTGAACAAAGAGACCTTGGAGTGCAGGTTCATAGCTCCCTGGAAGTAGAGTCGCAGGTAGATAGGCTAGTGAAGAAGGCGTTTGGTATGTTTTCCTTTATTGTTCAGTGTATTGAGTACCTGAGTTGGGGGGCCAAGTTGTGGCTATACAGGACATTTGTTAGATCACTGTCAGAATATTGTGTGCAATTCTGGTCTCCTTCCTATCGGAAGGATGATGTGAAATTTGAAAGGGTTCAGAAAAAATTTACAAGGATGTTACCAGGGTTGGAGGATTTGAGCTATAGGGAGAGGCTGAACAGGCTTGGGCTGTTTTCCCTGGAGTGTTGGAGACTGAGGGGTGACCTTATAGCGGTTTATAAAGTCATGAGGGGTATGGATAGGATAAATAGACAAAGTCTTTTCCCTGGAGTGGGGGAGTCCAGAACTAGAGGGCATAGGTTTACGGTGAGAGAGGAAAGATATAAAAGAGACCTAAGGGGCAACTTTTTCCACGCAGAGGGTGGTACGTGTATGGAATGAGCTGCAAGAGGAAGTGGTGGAGGCTGGTACAATTGCAACATTTAAAAGGCATCTGGATGGGTATATGAATAGGAAGGGTTTGGAGGGATATGGGCCAGTTGCTGGCAGGTGGGACGAGATTGTGTTGGGATATCTGGTCGGCATGGACGGGTTGGGCTAAAGGAGCTGTTTCCGTACTGTGTATTTCTATGATTCTATGACAATATGACTACTTTGGAAATTGCAATAGATTGTGATATTTGAGGAGAAATTGATTCGAAATTGAAACAACTGTTGATATTTTGTGTGACCATTCAATTGAACAAGTAAAATTTCTATTGATGTAAATAAATTTCAAAAAGTATAATAATTGGCCAGAATAATACAGTATGGTTTGTGGTATGTGTGGTATATAAGTTTTGCCAGTTTATCAAGAGTGCTGGTTAAAACAAAACTTGTTGTATTTAATGTGTCACACAACAAAATCTCTATAAAGGTACAATGTTTCCAGTCACACCTTTTCCTTACCTCTGCTCCTCTCTTACACGTTATGCTAACTGCATAAAAGCTATACAAATAATCCTACTCTTCTCCTCTTTCCCAATTTCCCTGCAATTTTATCATCTTCAACTGATTTTTACAATTGCCTTTTAGAGGTTACTGTTGCATTTAGTTCCACCACCCTTTCAAAGAATGCACTCTAGATTCCAACAAATCCCAATGCATTACTGTCACAACTGCAGCAGGCGTGTCTGCAGAGGGGCCCATGAAATTTCTATAACTCGTTTACTTTCTCAAGTGTTTCAATTTTTTAAAAAAAGCCTAATTTCAGACTTCAACATGTTAAGAGTCAGTTTATTACATTGCTGTCAATAAAAGTTACCAAGTTTTAAAAAATGATATACTTATGAGCCAAAATATAGATACAAAGACTGAAAGTAGCTAAGGATCAAATATACTCTTAACAATGGATCTTAAGTTCAGACTGTAATCACCGCAGAACTGGCTTGCTTGAAGATTTCTCTTTCTGAGGTAAAGGAATTGAAAACTTGCAGTCAGATTTCAGCAGCTGCAAAGACTTGTGTACCTGAATAGTTGGAGGTTTCTTCCATGCTGGACTGAGCAGGACAAATCTTGGAGGGAGTGACGGCTCCTTTCATTTATTTGTTATGTATGCAATTTGTGACCCTTAGGAGCTTAGTTCAATACAGCAGTCCTTAGCTAGTTTGCCACACTCTGTGTTCCTGTTGAATACCCGTCCATCTCTAATGGTGTCTCTCAGTTCAGTGAAATTCAAAATCTCAGAGCTTGGCTTACACAGATCAAGGTTTAGAATAGCTGCTATCCCAAAACTGTTGCAGCATGGTTCCATATTAGGTACAGACATCTCCGTTATTACCTCTTAACTGGGATAATTAACATTTAATTGGTTCTCCTTTTCATTTAGGTTAGCTTGTTGCCACTTTCGGGGATATTGGCATGTTATTGGAAATATTGATTTTCGCATGTTGGTTCTTCCCGAAATACAGTTTAGTCCCGACACCAGCTCAAACTACAATGATAATCATTTGACTCCTGGGAATGACTTTGTCCATTTCAGAGACAGATTAGCCTCAGTAACAACATCAGTCTATTATCACAACAGTCTTGATATTGCGAAGACATTTTTCATTCGGATTTGTTTCAAATTGAGAATCAAGTGACTGGGATTGGGACATTTGCATAATTAAGGATAACATGGTCAAACAACTTGCATGACAATCTAAAGAAGGTTTATTTTATTTTTAGGAAGTGATTCAGCTTAACCAAGCAAAAAAATAAAAATGGTCAAACTGAGAAAATATAAGCTGGTTTGCTCCCTGCTTTCTCATTAATATTGTCTATAACATTCAAGGCAGCCGAAATTCTGAGACTGCACTGAAACAAAGCTCTTGATTACAGGGTGAGTTTAAATCCAATTCTTAATTGTCACTTGCTTTTTTGTTTCCTTGTCTTCCTGTTAACTGAATATGATCATCCTTGTGTATTAAAGGGTAAAAGCACCTCTGAATTATACAATGCTACTGGTAAAACTATTCAGTCTTTGACTGTTATGCTTCCACAGTGAGATTACAGTTACAAAGCTGAATCTCTTGAAGATTCCAGGAGTATATCTAGAGCAAAAATGAAAGATACTGGCAGTTCTTCTTGTGGTGTTTTATATAAGGCTATAAGACTACAGGATGCAGAAGAAGGAGGAGTCCATTCAGCCCATTGAGTCTACTCCATCATTCAATGAGATCATGTCTGATCTGATGGTCATCAACTCCTCCTTCCTGCATTATCCCCATAACAATTGATTCCTTTACTGATTAAAAATCCCTCTATCTCAAGGGTGAAAATACTTGAATGTAAAAAATTCTTCTTTAGATTGTCATGCAAATAGTTTTACCATTTTATCCTTAATTATACAAATCTATCAACCCCAGACACTTGGACATTCAATTTGTAGCAAATCCAAATGAAAAATAATCTTTGGAACATCAAGACCATTGTGATAATGCATTGAATTTGTTAATGAGACTATCTTTGATTCAAATGGACACAGAATTCTACAAATCTGTTCCCAGATGTCATGTGATTATCATTGTGGTTTGAGCTGGTGTTAGAACTAAACTGTATCTCAGGAGGAAACCACATGCAACTGTTTTGAAAATCAATGAAAATTTCCAATGGGGAACAGAAACATGTTGATAATGGTTCCCCTGTAGGTATAGTTTGACTCATAATTTACCCTTCCCTTTATCCAACAAGACAGTTCTCAGACGTTAAGAGATGAGCTTTTGAGTTTGAGGACAGTTTAGAAAGAAGTACAAGTGCTGGGTCGAAGGTGTCAGGTAGACTCGAAACATCAGCTCTTTTCCCTCCTTACAGGTGCTGCCAGACCTGCTGAGATTTTCCAATATTTCCTCTTTTGGTGTCGGATTCCAGCATCTGCAGTAATTTGCTTTTACCCAATAGAAATTGACATGTTGGTAAGGTAAGTTGGGACTGCTACTTTGAAACAAGCTGACAAAGCCCAATAAGCCGCCAGACATTGAAACCAGTGTAAAAGTAAGTCTTAAAGAGAAACCAAATCGTTTAACTCATTGACCAAAAACAAATGTTAGAAATATTCATAAAGCAGTTGCCTGAATGAATGGGAAAGTTAGGGAGTGGGTTGAATGGCCTTTTGATAATTTATTTAAAAACTATCTCTCCATTATTTTGTATTAGTCAAAACTCACCACAAAAAGTTGCTCAAGTTTTATTTCTGAAGGCAAGAGAATTGGAGGGTCCCATTGATTGTTAGAGTGTGTACTGAAATATTAAAATCTGATTGAAGAAACCGCTTTTCCAAAATCTCTGTATCGTTTGTTGATACAAAGATAAACTATTATTAGTTTCTGAGTTCCAAGATGAGTCGTTCAGCGTTTATCCTGTTATTGTAGCCTAAGTAACTCTCAAATGAACTTCCCATGTGGCACAGACAAACATTTCAGCTGGAGGTAAGAATGCTGTTTCATTTTAATTGACAGATGTGAAGGAATTTGCAAGATACAGGGACAAATGGAGGAGGAAACATTCCAGGTTTCACTGAGGAAGGTCTATTTTATCTTTCATTTTGCATGTTTTTAAAATTATTTTTATCTCCATAAACTAATAGCACCTACACAAACGGTTTCTGGTTGAAAGTCAGGACAATCCATTCCAGGAATTTGTCAGTGGATGCTGCAAGTGCTGTTTTTAAATGTATCTTTGGACTTCTATGCTTTTCTTTCCAAGATCCAGTTATCTTGTATGGGAAGCTTGAGATCAATAGTAAATCAAGGCTACAATTCAGAGACATCCATGCTAGCAGGATGCTCCGGGAAGAACTCATTTTGATCACTGATCAAGCAGAAAATTGTAAGCAACATTCAACCTGATCTATTGTCAAATTTTAAAACATGATTGGCAACCATTCAGCAACCATCTGTTCATCCATATTAAAGCTGTTAATCTTTTACATACTGTGAAGAATTATTGCTCACTAGGAACATAGGAACAGGTGTCGGCCATTTAGCCCCTCGAGCCTGTTCCACCTTACAATGATATCACGGCTGATCTGTGGCCTAACTCCATGGACCTACCTTTGGCCCATAACCCTCAATACCTTTGTTTAACAACTGATCCAGCATCCACTGCTACTTATGGAAGAGAGTTCCAAACCTCCTCCATTCTCTGTGTGTAGAAGTGCTTCCTATCAACTCTCCAGATAGTCTGCCCCGAATCCTCAGACTACAACCCCTAGTTCTAGAATCCCCAAACAGTGGAAACAGTTCATCTTTATCTACCCTGCCTTTTCCTGGTAATACCTTGATGATTTCAATCAGATCACTGTTAATCTTCTAAATTCTAGAGAAAACAGAAAAATTTGTATAATCTTTCCTCATAGCGGTAACCCCTAAAATTCAGGATCATTCTCGTAAACCTTTCTCAAGAGAATTTGTCTAATCGGACTACTTCATTGTTTCATTTTTCCCAGGTTAATCTCTCCCTTCATGACCCATCAGCATGAGGTCAAAGACAAGCACCTTTTTTTTTGGGAGGCCTTCACTCAGCATGATGGGTGAGCGTAAGATGTGAGAATGGCCCGAATATTGCCATTAATGATGTATTGATGGAATCCTCCACTGTCCCGGAAGAAAACTGCCCACAAATATCAGTGACCTACGTACCATATATTTGCCCTTTGCTGTCAGTTTTGTGAATCCTGTGTCAATTCAAGGGGACAGCTGGGTATCCTTCTTTAGTGACATCAGCAAGCCTGGTAAGCAACCAATCCCATTGCCATATTCCCACTAGTTAGGATGTATTAAATTTTGCACTTAGTACACTTACGAAACAAAAATTGGCAGGGTGATAATTATAGATGGGCTGGTCAAATGGACTGATCAATGGCAAATGGAATTCAATCCAGATGAGTAAGAGTTGGAACATTTGAGCAGGACAAACAAGGCATGGGAATTCGTGCTGAACAATAAGATCAGAAGGACCTCGATGTGCATGGTCACTGGGTCCCTTAAGGCTGCCGACAGGTAGATAAAGGGGTTAAGAAGGCATATGAGATAATTGCCTTTATTACCCAAGGAATAAAGAGCAGGAGGTGAGGCTGGAACTGTATAAAATGTTGGTTAGGTCATAGCCAGAGTATTGTGTGCAGTTCTGGAACCTACATTATAGGATGGATGTGATTGTACTGGAGAGAGGACAGAGGACATTTACCAGGATGTTGCCAGGGCTGGAGAGTGTTACTTATGAAGAAAGCTTGGACAGACTGGGGTTGTCTTCCTTGGAGCAGAGAATATTGAGATGGGACATGATTGGGATGCATAAAATTATAAGGGGTATACACAGGGTTGACAAGAAGAAACTTTTCCCCTTGATGGAGAGATCAATGATCCTGGGGATGAAGGACTTGTCAAATAAGGAGCAGTTAAAGTTTGAGTCTGTACTTGATGGAGTTTAGAAGGATGAGGTGAACCTCATTGAAACTTGCAGAATACTGAGAGGCTGGAAAGGAATGGGTGTGGCAAAGATGTTTCTACTAGTAGAAGAGACTAGGACCCAAGGGCAGGACCTCAGAGTGAAAGGACAACTCTTCAGAATTGAGATGAGGAAGAATTTCTTCAGCCAGAGGGTGGTGAATCTGTGAAACTCGTTGCTGCAGAAGGTTGTGGAAGGAGAAGTCATTGAGTGTGTTTACAACAGAGAGAGATAGTTTCTTGATTGGTAAGGGAATCAAAGGTTATGGTGTGAAGGCAGGAGAATGGGGTTCAGAAACATATTAGCCATGATCGAATGGTGGAGCAGACACAATGGGCTAAATGGCCTTATTCTTCTGCTGTATGTTGTGGTTTCATGGTCTACTAGGATCATCGATTTGAGGTAAGGTGCAGGAAGTTTAAAGGTGATGTGAGGAAAAACGTTTAAACCCGGGGGTTGCATGAGTCTGGAACTCATTGCCTGTAAGTGTGGTAGAGGTAGAATCCCTTATAATATTTACAAAGTATTTAGATGTGCACTTGTGATGTGAAGGGATAAAAGCTAAGGGCCAAATTATGGACCAAACCAAACCCCCTCAAAATGTATTAAGACGATAGTCTAGACCTTAACTCTTTTTAGTTTAAAGGAAGTGCAATGTGTTGTGTTCCAGATGCAGTTCAATTGGTCAAACTACTCGACTTTAAGCAAAACACACATTATATTTACACTCAGTTAATATTCAGTCAAAATAAAAATTAAAGAAAAGAATTGGTTTCACTGTAACTCTATTGAAATATATCTATTATTTTTTAAATTAGATGACCTACAGTATGGAAACAGGCCCTTCGGCCCAACAAGTCCACACCGACCCTCCGAAAAGTGACCCACCCAGACCCATTCCCCATATGTTCCCCTGACTAATGCACCTCACACTATGAGCAATTTAGCATGGCCAATCCACCTAACCTGCCCATTTTTGGATTGTGGGAGGAAACCGGAGTACCCGGAGGAAACCCACGCAGACACAGGAAGAATGTGCAAACTCCACGCAGACAGTTGCCCGAAGCTGGGATCGAACCTGGGTCCCTGGTGCTGTAAGGCATTTGTTAAGCATTAACTATTACTAATTAACTGTTCCAGTACAGTAAAATGCCATAAACACACCCTTGCCAGGCAGCATGAGGAGATGGAGAGGTCAACGCTTTTGGAGGGTTCTGAAGAAGGGTTACACCCGAAACATTGCCTTGCTTGCTGTGTTCTTCCAACCTGCTGCTTGTCTACCTTGGATTTCTGCATCTGCAGGTTTTTTTGTCTATAAACACACCTTTGGCAAAGGCAAATTCAGTAAAACAGATTGTTTCACATGCAATTCTAGCAACAGGAAGAGAACGCTAGCCTTAAACTGTAACAGAGAGGAATAAAAGCTTCCACTTCCAGCTTCCAACTTCAGAAAGCTAAAACTAAAAACCTGGTACTGTGAGTGCTTGACCCCACCCACTCAGACTGCTTCTATTGTTCCAACTTTTAAAAAAAACAAGGCCTCACAAGCTGTTTACTTTATTGAGTTTGAGAGTCTGCTTGGCATCTCTGTCTCAACCTTTCTTCATTAAACAAAACCCAGGACAAAATACACCTCTTAACCCATAGTATATTCACAGCCAAGAGCAGGAAAATGGAATTAGAATTGTTAGATGGTTGTTTTTGAAAGGTGCAGATTCAATTGCCTAAGGTCCTTTTTCTGCGCTGTGGACCCTGATGACTCTATTAATTTGAAATAAACTTTTACAGAGAACAAAATTGATATTAGGACACACATGAAGGGTTAAGATCAGAGCGAAACTATCATAACCCAACTTTTATGAGGTAATTTAGTTTATTGCAATGGAGAAATTTAACATTCTAACACAGATATAAGATTAATTTTTCAGCAGTCAGCAGCAGCTATTAGTACTTTATCCTTTTTCATAACTTTTCAAAGATTTTACAGCAAGTCTGAAAATATAGAAGGGCAGCTCCTTGTCTATGATTTGATTACTTTCTGGAAGTCCTCAGTGCTGTATCCTCTGGGGAAGAATAGAATTACTGAGAGCACTTTCTGGATTTCCACATTAAACAATGCCAATATGGACTCCTGAAGCTGCTATTAATTTCAGGGAAGAAATGACAGTGAATTCTGACAACTTCACTGTCATTACACTTGGAATATCTGAGGCTATGACTCAGGTTACCCCTTCCCAAGTGTGTGATTGTGATCAAGATCTTAGTATTAGTAAGAACACTTTTTTTGCATTTCAACTCATTTGATTTTACAGTAAAGTCATTCTTTGATCTTGATCTCTTTGTGATACCTTTCTTGGTAAAACCAAAGAGGTTAATTTAAGATGTTGTTGACCCCATCCATGGTCTATGTGATGTTGCCGATAAGTCATTAAGGTATTTCAACTATTTTTTTCCTGTAAGTTTTTATCCATCTCTCCAGGTTTCAAAATTTGATACATTTGTTAGCAGTTCTTGTTTTCCTTTGCCTTTCGATATCGTTGATCACATAAAGTCCATCCAATGTCTTTCTTCCATTGTCAACAGGAGGTGATGACCTGATGATATTATCACTCGGTTATTAATCTGGAGACCAAGGTAATGTTCTGGGCACCTGGGTTCAAATCCTGTGGACAGTGGAATTCGAATTCAATAAACATCTGGAATTAAGAATCTGAAGATAGCTATGAAGCTATTGTCAGGGGGAAACCCAAATTGGGTTTGTTAATGTCCCTTTCTTTAAGAAAGAAAACTGCCACCCTTGTCTGGCCTTCTGTAACTCCAGACCTACAGCAATATGGTCGATTCTTAAGTACATTTAGGGATGGACAATAAATGCTGCTTTTGCCAATAATGGCTGCACCCCCGAATGAATAAAAAAGGGTTTTGGGCGCTGCCCCCCAAGAATGGCTGTGTTTACACTCCCCACCACCTTCCCTTGTTGTCTCTCTTGTTCCTCCCTATCTTCTTTACTTTGGAGGTCAAGGCATGAAAGAGTTATAGTTATATGATATGCCATGAAATCACAGAAGATGCAATATAAATAAAGTTCTTCCTTTCTTAAGACGCTGTTCATACATTCCTGTGTCTAACTTTATCACTAAATAACTGAAGATGGATTGATGACATTTTTCCCCTTAAACTGCATCCTTCAAAGATCTGAAGAAGGGTCATTGGCTCCAAAACACTAAGTCTGCCTTCTCTCTAGAGATGCTTCCAGACTTGCTAAGTTTTTTCCAGCAATTTCTGTTTTTGTTTCTGATTTCCAGCATCTGCAGTTCTTTAGGTTTTTTCTTCCTTTAAAGTTAGGCCTGATTGTTATAAGCCCTCAAGTACTGTACACTCTTCATGTGTCCAAACGTCAGTATTCCAAGCAGAATTTTCAAATGGTTAATGATGTAATTTAATATCTTTCAAAATCAGTGCGCCTGTGTTGCATTGTTGCAGTTGTGAAGGTCAGGAATTAAACGCAGGTATAAAATGCACAAATTGTAACTATATTTTGTCAGAAAACTGTGAATACTCTCAGAATGCCTCAAGTTAATATTTTGATAATTGTAATAGTTCTAATTACCACATAATAGTAAAAAAATTTGCAATATTATTGTATATTTAACAAGGTATGAGTCATGATTAAACCAGAAGAGAGTGGGAGCAGTGAAGATGTCCAAATGTATGCAGAATGCTTGAGCAAAAAAATAGAAATACCTGTATTTGTTACTTGACCTTTTGAGGTTTGATTGCAGATGCTCAACACTGTGCAAGCAATGCAGTTCCCCTCAAGGTAGTTACCTCATCAGTGGTACTATTGATTGTTGTTTACAGAATGCGCTTTTTAAACAACATTTCACCAGGCAGTCATGCTGCATCAGCGCGATGAATGTGCAATGAATCATTTTTAAGTACTAGATCGTTATAATCACAGCATTGAGTATGGAAATTCCCATATACCTAAAATAGAACCATTTATTGGCATTTCTCAAGACATTTGTCATAGGTCACCATTGTTAATAATATAGCATGGACCTAATTACTAGTATTTCTGTTTGACATGCAATAAATCTGCAAATATAAACATACAATGGATTTGATGCATCATTGAAATTGCTTATCATTTGTGTTATGAAGTATTAGCTTGGAAAGGGTTTAAATGTTCCTTAACTATGATTATATGTAGAAAAATTGAAATTGTACTTGGCCTTTCCCCAAAGACATTACAAGACACGGATATATTTCTGGCTTGATTCTGTCAGAAAAAAAAACAGGCAAACTATGATTTGTATTTTATTTTGAAAGTGAAAGTCATCATCTTCAACTTCAGTCACATACATTCTCCACATGTCTGGGTGCTGTCCTTAGTTGAATCAGACAGTTTGCAGCTTAAACTCATATTTGATCCTATGCTGGCCACCTAATTGCAGACCCTTCCCATATTTGCTTACCCCTGCCTCAGCCCCTCTGCTCTTCTCACCTTTCGCCTTGAACTGAATTTTAAGACCATAAGACGTAGGAGTGGAAATAAGGCCATTCGGCCCATCGAGTCCACTCCACCATTTAATCATGGCTGATGGGCATTTCAACTTCACTTACCCACACTCTGTCTGTAGCCCTTAATTCCTTGCAAGATCAAGAATTTATCAATCTCAGCCTTGAAGACATTTACCGTCCCTGCCTCCACTGCGTTCCGTGGCAATGACTTCCACAGGCTCACCACTCTCTGGCTGAAGAAATGTCTCCTCATTTCTGTTCTAAATTGACCCCCTCTAATTCTAAGGCTGTGCCCATGAGTCCTAGTCTCCCTGCCTAATGGAAACAACTTTCTAAGCCATGCATTATCTTGTAAGTTTCTATTAGATCTCCCCTCAATCTTCTAAACTCTAATGAATACAATCCCAGCATCCTCAGCCGTTCTTTGTATGTTAGGCCTACCATTCCAGGAATCATCCGTGTGAATCACCATTGGACAGCTCCAGTGCCAGTATGTCCTTCCTGAGGAGTGAGGCCCAATATTGGACAGAGTATTTTAAATGGGGCCTAACTAGACCTTTATAAATTCTCAGAAGCACATTGCTGCTTTTATATTCCAACCCTCTTGAGATAAATGACAACATTATATTTCTTAATCATGGACTCAACCTGCAAGTTAATCTTTAAAGAATCCTGGATTAGCACTCTCAGATTCCTTTGTACATCGGCTTTATGAATCTTCTCACTGTTTATAGTGCATGCCTGTATTCTTTTCTCCAAAGTGCAAGACCTCACATTTTTTCACATTCAATTTCATTAGCCATTTCCTGGACCACTCTCCTAAACTTTCTGCAGCATCCCCACCTCCTCAGTAATACCTCCCTGTCTACCTAACTTCGTATCAGCAGCAAACTTCGCCAGAATGCCCCCAGTCCCTTCATCCAGATCATTAATATATAAAGTGAGCAACTGTGGCCCCAACACTGAACCCTGCGGGACACCACCTCTCACTAGCTATCATTCCGAAAAGAGCCTTTTATCCCAATTCTCTGCCTTCTGTCAAACAGCCAATCCTCAATCCATGCCAGTAGCTCACCTTAAACACCATGGGCCCTCACCTTGCTCAGCAGCCTCCCGTGAGACACCTTATCAAAGGCCTTTTGGAAGTCTAGGTAGATAACATTCACTGGGTTTCCCTGGTCTAACCTACTTGTTACCTCTTCAAAGAGTCCTAACTGGTTTGTCAGGCATGATCTCTCCTTACTAAATCCATGCTGACTTGTTCTAATCCAACTTTGCACTTGCAAGAAGTTAGAAATCTCATCCTTAACAATGGATTCTAGAATTTTACCTACAACCGAGGTTAGGCTAATCGGCCTGTAATTTTCCATCTTTTGTCTTGAACCTTTCTTGAACAAGGGCATTACAATAGCGATTTTCCAATCATCTGAGACTTTCTCTGACTCCAGTGACTTTGGAAAGATCACAATCAATGCCTTCACTATTTCCTCAGCTACCTTCCTCAGAACTCTAGGATATAGCCCATCGGGGCCAGGAGATTTATCAATATTTAGACCTTTTAGCTTTTCTAGCACTTTCTCTTTAGTCGTGGTTCCCATACTCAGCTCTGGCCCTGAGTCTCCTTAATTGTTGGGATATTACTCACGTCTTCCACTGTGAAGATTGACACAAAGTACTTATTAAGTTCTTCAGCTATTTCCTTATCTCCCAGCACTAGCCTTCCTGCACCAATTTGGATGGTTCAATGTCTACTTTTGCCTCTCATTTGTTTCTTCTGCATTGAAAGAAATTTTTACTATCATTTCTAATATTACCTGCTAGCCTACCTTCATATTTGATCCTCTCTTTCCTTATTTCTCTCTTTGCTATCCTCTGTTTATTTCTGTAGTCGTCCCAATTTTCTGAGTGTTGTTGGCCACTTTATAGGCTCCCTGTTTTCCTTTGATATCTTTCCGGACTTCCTTTGTCAGCCATGGCTTTCTTTTCTTTGGGATGAACTTTTGTACTGTGTCTTCAATTACACCCAAAAACTCCTGCCATGGTTGCTCTACTGTCTTCCCTGCTAGGCTCTTCTTCCAGTCGATTTTTGTCAGTTCCTCTCTCATGCCCATGTAATTACCTTTATTTAACTGTAACACAATTACATCCAATTTTGCCTTCTCTCTTTCAAACTGCAGGCTGAACTTTATCATATTCTGATTGCTGCCTTCTGAATGTTCCCTTACTTTAAGACCTAAAACGTCTGGCTCATTACATAGCACTAAGGCCAGAATAGCCTGCTCCCGTGTGGGCTCCACTACAAGCTGTTCCAAAAAGCCATCCTGTCAGCATTCCATGAATTCCCTTTCTTTGGATCCACCAGCAATATTATTCACCCAGTCCACCTGCAAATTGAAGTCCCCATGATCACCGTGACCTTGCCTTTCTGACATGCCCTATTTCCCAGGACATCTTGCGCCTCTGGTCCTGACCACTGCTGGGACGTCTGTACATAACTCCCTTTATGGTTTTTTTGCCTTTGTGGTTCCTCAAATCCACCCCCACAGACTCCACATCATCGGACCCTATGTCATTCAGTGCCACAGATTTAATTTCATTCTTAACTTTTCGATAAGTTGTAAATCCTCGGATGTTTTACTGTCGGTCCTGAACCCCACCAACCTCACCTCTGTGATGCTTATCACATCATAATCATTCACGACGATTTGTGCCATTAATTCATCTACTTTGTTATAGACTCATGGAGTCATAGAGATGTACAGCATGGAAACAGACCCTTTGGTCCAACCCGTCCATGCCGACCAGATATCCCAACCCAATCTAGTCTCATCTGCCAGCACCCGGCCCATATCCCTCCATACCCTTCCTATTCATATACCCATCCAAATGACTTTAAAATGTTGCAATTGTACCAGCCTCCACCACTTCCTCTGGCAGCTCATTCCATACACGTACCACCCTCTGTGTGAAAAGGTTGTCCCTTAGGTCTCTTTTATATCTTTCCCCTCTCATCTTAAACCTATGCCCTCTAGTTCTAGACTCCCTGGCCCTAGGGAAAAGACTTTGCCTATTTACCCTATCCATGCCCCTCATAATTTTGTAAACCTCTTTCAGGTCACCCCTCAGCTTCCGATGCTCCAGGAGAAACAGTCCCAGCCTGTTCAGCCTCTCACCATAGCTCAAATCCTCTAACCCTGGCAACATTCTTGTAAATCTTTTCTGAACCCTTTCAAATTTCACAATATCTTTCCGATAGGAAGGAGACCAGAATTGCACGCAATATTCCAACAGTGGCCTAACCAATGTACTGTACAGCCGCAACATGACCTCCCAATTCCTGTACTCAATATTAGAACATAGAACATAGAACAGTACAGCACAGAACAGGCCCTTCAGCCCACGATGTTGTGCCGACCACTGATCCTCATGTATTCATCCTCAAATTTCTGTGACCATATGCATGTCCAGTCGTCTCTTAAATGTCCCCAATGACCTTGCTTCCACAACTGCTGCTGGCAACGCATTCCATGTTCTCACAACTCTATGTGTGAAAAATCCGCCTCTGACATCCCCTCTATGCTTTCCTCCAACCAGCTTAAAACTATGACCCCTCATGTTAGTCATTTCTGCCCTGGGAAATAGTCTCTGGCTATCGACTCTATCTGTGCCTCTCATTAGGTCCCCTCTCCTCCTCCTTTTCTTCAATGAAAAAAGTCCGAGCTCAGTCAACCTCTCTTCATAAGATAAGCCCTCCAGTCCAGGCAGCATCCTGGTAAACCTCCTCTGAACCCTCTCCAAAGCATCCACATCTTTCCTATAATAGGGCGACCAGAACTGGACGCAGTATTCCAAGTGCGGTCTAACCAAAGTTTTATAGAGCTGCAACAAGATCTCACGACTCTTAAACTCAATCCCCCTGTTAATGAAAGCCAAAACACCATATGCTTTCTTAACAACCCTGTCCACTTGGGTGGCCATTTTAAGGGATCAATGTACCTGCACACCAAGATCCCTCTGTTCCTCCACACTGCCAAGAATCCTATCCTTAATCCTGTACTCAGCTTTCAAATTCGACCTTCCAAAATGCATCACCTCGCATTTATCCAGGTTGAACCCCATCTGCCAACTCTCAACCCATCTCTGCATCCTGTCAATGTCCCGTTGCAGCCTACAACAGCCCTCTATACTGTCAACGACACCTCCAAACTTTGTGTCGTCTGCAAACTTGCTGACCCATCCTTCAATCCCCTCATCCAAGTCATTAATAAAAATTACAAACAGTAGAGGCCCAAGGACCGAGCCCTGTGGAACACCACTCACCGCTGACTTCCAGGCAGAATATTTTCGTTCTACTACCACTCTCTGTCTTCTGTTGGCCAGCCAATTCTGTATCCAGACAGCTAAGTTCCCCTATATCCCATTCCTCCTGTCCTTCTGAATGAGCCTACCATGGGGAACCTTTTCAAATGCCTTGCTGAAGTCCATATACACCACACCCACAGCTTGACCCTCATCAACTTTTCTATTCTGACCAATAAAGGAAAGCATACCAAACGCCTTCTTCACTATCCTATCTACCTGCGATTCTACTTTCAAGGAGCTATGAACCTGCACCCCAAGGTCCCTTTGTTTAGCAATACTCCCTAGGACCTTACCATTAAGTGGATACGTCCTGCTAAGATTTGCTTTCCCAAAATGGAGCATCTCACATTCATCTGAATTAAACTCCATCTGTCACTTCTCAACCCATTGGACCATCAGATCAAGATCCTGTTGTAATCTAAGGTAACCTTCTTCGCTGTCCACTGCACCTCCAATGTTGGTGTCATCTGCAAACTGACAAACTATACCTCTTATGCTCTCCTCCAAATCATTTATATAAGTGACGAAAAGTAGAGGACCCAGCACCAATCTTTGTTGCACTCCACTGGTCACAAGCCTCCAGTCTGAAAATCAACCCTCCACCACCACCCTCTGTCTTCCACCTTTGAGCCAGTTCTGTATCCAAATGGCTAGTTCTCCCTGTATTCCATGAGATCTAACCTTGCTAATCAGTCTCCCATGGAGAACCTTGTCGAATGCCTTACTGAAGGCCATATAGATCACATCTACCGCTCTGCCTTCATCAATCCTCTTTGTTACTTCTTCAAAAAAACTCAATCACGTTTGTGAGACATGATTTCCCACGCACAAAGCCATGTTGACTATCCCTAATTAGTCCTTGCCATTCCAAATACATTTACATCCTGTCCCTCAGGATTCCCTCCAACAACTTGCCCACCACCGATGTCAGGCTCACCGGTCTGTAGTTCCCTGGCTTGTCCTTACCCCCCCCCCCCCCACACACCCCCACACACCCCACTTCTTAAACAGTGGCACCACGCTAGCCAACCTCCAGTTTTCCGGCACCTCACCTGTGACTATCGATGATACAAATATCTCAGCAAGAGGCCCAGCAATCACTTTCCTAGCTTCCCATATAGTTCTCGGGTACACCTGATCAATTCCCGGGGATTTATCCACCTTTATGTATTTCAAGACATCCAGCACTTCCTCCTCTGAATTATGGACATTTTTCAAGATGTCACCATCTATTTCCCTACATTCTATATTTTCCATGTCCTTTTCCACAGTAAATACTGATGCAAAATATTCGTTTAGTATCTCCCCCATTTTTTGCGGCTCCACACAAAGGCTGCCTTGCTGATCTTTGAGGGGCCCTACTCCCTCCCTAGTTACCCTTTGCCCTTAATTCTATTTTCCAAAGCTATCTCAGGACCCATTTTCTGCCCTCCTGATTTCTCTCTTGAGTATACTCATACTGCCTTTATACACTTCTAAGGATTCACTCGATCTATCCTGTCTATACCTTACATATGCTTCCTTCTTTTTCTTAACCAAACCCTCAATTTCTTTAGTCATCCAGCATTCCCTCTATCTACCAGCCTTTCCTTTTACCCTAACAGGAATATACTTTCTCTGGATTCTCGTTATCTCATTTCTGAAGGCTTCCCATTTTCCAGCTCTTCCTTTACCTGCGAACATCTGCACCCAATCAGCTTTTGAAGATCTTGCCTAATACCGTCAAAATTGGCCTTTCTCCAATTTAAAACTTCAACTTTTAGATCTGGTCTATCATTTTCCTTCACTATTTTAAATCTAATAGAATTATGGTCGCTGGCCCCAAAGTGCTCCCCTACTGACACCTCAGTCACCTGCCCTGCCTTATTTCTAAAGAGTTGGTCAAGGTTTGCACCTTCTCTAGTAGGTACATCCACATACTGAATCAGAAACTTTTCTTGTACGCACTTAACAAATTCCTCTCCGTCTAAACCCTTGACACAATGGCAGTCCCAGTCTATGTTTGGAAAGTTAAAATCCCCTATCATAACCACCCTATTTTTCTTATAGATCACTGAGATCTCCTCACAAGTTTGTTTCTCAACTTCCCTCTGACTATTGAGGGGGGGAGGGGGCGCGGTTATAATACAATCCCAACAAGGTTATCATCCCTTTCTTATTTCTCAGTTCCACCCAAATAACTTCCCTGGATGTATTTCCAGGAATATCCTTCCTCAGTACAGCTGTAATGCTATCTCTTATCAAAAACACCATTCTCCCCCTTTTTTGCCTCCCTTTATATCCTTCCTGTAGCATTTGAAACCTGGAACATTAAGCCATGTTTCTGTAATTGCTGTGATATCCCAGTCCCATGTTCCTGACCATGCCCTGAGTTCATCTGCCTTCCCTATTAGGCCTCTTGCATTGAAATAAATGCAGTTTAATTTATTAGTCCTACCCTGTCCCTGCCTGCCCTGACTGTTTGACTCACTTCTGTTGTCAAGTGTACCAGTCTCAGATTGATGTCTTTCCTCACTATCTCCCTGGGTCCCAACACCACCGCTCACCCCAACGACCTTACTTCCTCCCGAGCAGGTCTAGCAAATTTCCCTGCCAGTATATTAGTCCCCTTCCAATTTAGGTGCAATCTGTCCTTCTTGCACTTCTACCCCAACAAAGATTCCAATGTTACAAATACTATGACCATTCAGGTAAAAGTGCCCTAATGTGAACTTGCTTATCATTATTTGGAGATGCTGGTGTTGGCCTGGGGTGCACAAAGTCAAAAATCACACAACACCAGGTTATAGTCCAACGGGTTTAATTGGAAGCAATCCGAAAGCTAGTGCTTCCAATTAAACTTGTTGGAGTATAACCTGGTATTGTGTGATTTTTAACTTTCTTATCATTATTAGAGATATTGGAAATTATAAGATCCTAAGCTCTCCTTCCTTTTTGCTGCATTCCTAGTCTGCCTCAAGCTTAAACCCACCTGCACACATGCTAACCTACTGTTTATCTCCATATTCACAGTCGCTTTCCCTGTCCCTTCCCCCCGACTCAGAAGTTTAAAGTCCTACTGACCACCCTACTCATCCTTTTCACTAGAACACTGGTTCCAGATTGGTTCAGGTGGAGACCATCCCAATGGTACAGATGCCTCTGCTCACAAAGGATACTATCGGTCCCCTTAATTATAGAATCCCTGACAACAACGGCTTGTCTTTTTGCTCCCCCCTCTTGAATGGCCTTCTGTACCATGTTGCCGTGGTCAGCTGGCTCATCCTGTCCACAGCCCTTTTCCTCATCCGTACAGGGAACAAGAATCTCAGGTCTGTTGGACAAGGTCAAGGGCTGAGGCTCTTCCACTTCTGAACTCAGAATCTCCCTACCTGCCGCACTTACAGTCACACCTTGTTGTCCCTGAGCACAAACTGAATTTGAATTACTTAATCTACCGGGTGTGAGTGCCTTCTGAAACAATGTGTCCAGGTAACTCTCCCTCTCCCAGAGTTTGAAACACACCTATTTAAATAGCAATCACTTGCCTTCCCAACAGCCTCCCTGCTCTGACCTCACTTCCGCCCTGCTCCCACCACTCTCTGCTGTAAAAAAGCTAAATTTTTACGCTCAATTGCAGATCCAGCACTTAGTGAGTAAGTTTCAAAATGTTTGATTGCAACTCAATTTTGATATTCCTGTCCCAATCCTATTGCTGCCAGTATCTAACACTGTGGGGTGATGGTGTGGGTTGCAAACTTCATTGTGTAGATGGGCATTTCAGACCTCTAGCAATTTTGACACAGTCAGGCTGGCTTTTGAAGGCAATATGGTTGGTACCAGACAAGAGTTATCATGGACCATAGATAACTCTGTTCTAGAGTAGGGGGACTCCATTCACTGGTACATTCAAAAGGTGTGGCCAACTTCCCATGTCATACCAAAATATTGCAGGCTAAGTTAACACTTAGAATTCCTACAGAATTAGAATTAGAACCCCTACAGTGTGAAAACAGGCCCTTATGCCCAGCAAGTCCACACCAACCCTCCGAAGAGTAACCCACCCAGACCCAATCCCCTCTTATTCTACACGTCCACCTACCTAATGCACCTAACCTACATATCTCTGAACTCTGTGGCAATTTAGCATGGACAATTTACCTAACCTGGACTTTGGGAGGAAACCAGACCACTCTCAGCAAACCCACACAGACACGGGGAGAATGTGCAAACTCCACACAGACAGTAGCCTGAGGCTGGAATTGAACCCAGGCCCCTGGGGCTGCAAGGTAGCAGTGCTAACCACTGCGCCACCGTGCCGCCCCTAGATGTTTTTAAAAAAGGGTGGTTAATGAAAAGGCATTGTTTTTACAGAGTAAATGACTATTAAATTCCTCAGCAATATGCAAGTGGAAATGCTTTACAGTACATTATCCATTCAATAAGATTTTCTCCTCCATTGGACAATACTAAAATTCAGATTTGACTCATCAATTTTCTTTGTGCTTTAATCCTTTCATTGAACAACAGCTCACATAACTACTTTCCTTGTACAAAGCTTGGCAAAATGGGTGAGCTCATTGAATGACAATCCTAACATTTGTTTCTTGTTAAAAAGCTGGAATAGACACTCAAGCTGTTTGAAGAACTTGAAAGGCATTGATATATTCAGATCTGAAGGTTTTGTTAACATTGTTGTGCAATGAATCTCATTATGGTTGCTTGGCTAACTGTTTACTTTGACAGTTTCATGAGCATTTAAAAGACTTCCCAATGTTTATTTTAGAGGATTCATGAGCTCTATACACTGTCAATACAGGGTGAGTGGGCAAGGGAAGTGATGTGGTCTATAGAGACGTGGGCGGTTTCCAGGTTGTTCCATCCGAAGTGAATCATTTCACATCAAGTTGCATCTTCCATCAGTCTGCCCATTTGACAAAGGACTAGAACTGTCAAATGTTACAGTACTGGAGGAGATCATTTGGCACATCCACCTTTGAGAGAGCTTTCCAATTAGTCCGCACTCCCCTGCTCTCTCCTCAGAGTTTTGTAGTATTTTCCCTTCAAGTATTTATATGATTCTCTTTCTAATGTTACTGTTGCTTTGGTGTTCACCATTCATCCATGCAATGTATTTCAGGTCACAAATTGCATTAAAAAAAATCCCTCGTGTCACCTTTGACTCTTTGTTAACCATTCACTTTTGTGTCCTCTGATGAACAACTCTTCTGCTACTAGAAGCAGTTTCTGCAAGGTTTGTAGCTCAGTTTGAGGTTTAGGGTGTAAGTTTGCCCGATGAGCTGTAGGTTTGATATACAGACGTTTCATTACTTGGCTAGGTAACATCATCAGTGGCGACCTCCAAGTGAAACGAAGCTGTTGTCTCCTGCTTTCTATTTATATGTTTGTCCTGGATGGGGTTCCTGGGGTTTGTGGTGATGTCATTTCCTGTTCGTTTTCTGGAGTGCCACACTCTCAAACAAAAACTAACAAACTTAAAAGACCCAGTACAACCCATGGACAAAACCAATGTCATCTACAAAATTCCATGCAAGGAGTGCCACAAACACTACGTAGGACAAACAGGAAGAAAATTAGCCACCAGGATACACGAACACCAGCTAGCCACAAAAAGACACGACCCTCTCTCCCTCATAGCCCTACACACGGATGAAAAAAAAAACACCATTTCGACTGGGACAACACATCTATCCTGGGACAGGCGAAGCAAAGACATGCCAGAGAATTCCTAGAGGCCTGGCACTCCAACCACAACGCCATAAACAAACACATTCATCTAGATACCATCTATCAACCCCTCAGAAAATGAACAGGAAATGACATCACCACAAACCCCAGGAACCCCATCCAGGACAAACATATAAATAGAAAGTAGGAGACAACAGCTTCGCTTCACTTGGAGGTCGCCACTGATGATGTTACCTAGCCAGGTAATGAAACGTCTGGGTATCAAACCTGCAGCTCAGCGAGCAAACCTACACCCTAGAAGCAGTTTCTTCTATCCTCTAACAAAACTATTTCTGAATTTGAATTGCTCTGTCAAATTTCTTAGCCTTGTCTGCATTGAGGAGGAAAGCCCCAGCTTTTTTTAATCTGTCCACATAACTGAAGTCCCGCAACCAGCCCCCACCTGCATCTTAAGACCATAAGACATAGGAGTGGAAGTAAGGCCATTCGGCCCATCGAGTCCACTCCACCATTCAATCATGACAGATGGGCATTTCAACTCCACTTACCCGCATTCTCCCCATAGCCCTTAATTCCTTGTGACATCAAGAACTTACAGAAGTTCTTCTGTAAGAACTTGACATCCATCCTAAAGTGTAGAACCTAGAATTTAATGGAGTACTCCAGATCAGGCCTACCTAGTACTTTATAAAGATTTAATGTAACATAAATGTAAGAACAATTGCTGGAAATTGTCAGCAGGTCTGGCAGCATCTAGACATGAAGAAACAGGTTTAACATTTCAAGTCAATGACTTGTTAGCACACCCTCCTTGCTTTTGTACACAATGCTTCAATTAATAAAGACATTGATTGCATGTGCTGTTTGAATGGCCCTTCCAGGTCCATTTTCAGCAGAGGGACACATAAAAAATGTTAAATGGCTAGCCTACAGCCTTCCTGAATCTAGTCCTGAATCCAGGCCTTCTCTTAGTGCTATGTGATGTTACAACGCTGTCTGAAGAGTGTCTCACTCACCCTAATACCCATCATGATGTAACATTGAAAGTGGGAAGATCATGAATCTTTGTTCCAACCCATCAAGTTTCCCAGAATCTACATCACAGAGTGTTGAAGGAGGTGCTTTAGAGATAATCAATGCAATGGTGATTAGCTTCCAAAATTCTATAGATTCTGGGATGATCCCTGTAGCTTGGAAACTAGCAAATGTCATTCATTATTTAAGTAGAGAGTGAGAGATAGAATAGGAAACTGCAGACCTGTTGACTTTACACCAAAATGAGGGAAAAGTGCTAAAACCTGTTACAAAGAATGTGATAAATTGGCACTTGGAGGATAATGATCTGATTGGGTACAATCATCATGGATTGATTCATGGAAAGTCATGTTTGACACAATAGTTGGAGTTTTCTGTAGTTGTAGAAGAGCTTAGCTTAGATTTTCAGAAGGCTTTTGATGAAGTCGCCCACAGGAGGCTGGTTAGAAACAGGAAAACAAATAGGCTCGGAATCAAGGATTGGGGGGAAAAGGGTAGGAAATTGGACTTGAGGAATGTCAGATCAGCTATGATCCTGTTGAATAGCAAAGCAAGTTCAAGGGGCAGAACAGCCAATCCTGTTTCCTTCTGTTATGGATAATGGTCTAATTGTATGGGAGCTCAGTTATACCATGTTTAGATAAACATATTGATGAATATGAATGAAAATGGAATACCGTAGGATAGGTATGCTTCAGATTGGTTCCACAGGTCAGCGGAACATCGAGGTCTGAAGGGCCTGTACCGTGCTGGAATGTTCTATGTTCCGTGTTCATACCTGGAGTACTTTGTGCAGTTTTGGTCTCCTTCTCTCAGGAATGATATTATCGCCATTGAGTGAGTGAAACAAAGGTTCATCAGATGTAATCTTGGTGTGGTAGCCATATTCTATGAAGAGAGATTGAGCATTCTGGGCCTGTATTCCAGAGTTTCGAAAAATGACAGGTGATCGCATTGATATCTACAAAATACTTAAAAAAATAGACAGGGTAGATGCAGGTTAGATTTTTCCCTTGACTGGGGAGTCTAGAACCAAAGCGCACAATTTAAAAGTAAGGGTGATATCACTTGGATCTGAGATGAGCAGACTTCTCTTTACTCAGAGGGCTGTGAACATTTAGAATTCTCTTCCCTAAAGGACAGTGAAACCTCAGTCTTTGAGTATATTTAAGATAGAAATCAATAGATTTCTGATTACCAATGACATACAAGTTTATGGGGTGGCACAGTGGCTCACACTGCTGCCTCACAGTGCCAGGGACCTGGGTTCAATTCCAGCCTTGGGTGACTGTGCAAACTCCACACAGACATTCTCCCGGTGTCTGCGTGGGTTTCCTCCCACAGTCCAAAGATGTGCAGGTTAGATGAATTGACCATGCTAAATCGCCCATAGTGTTCAGGGGTGTGTAGGTTAAGTGCATTGGTCAGGTGTAATGTAGAGTAATAGGGTAGGGGAATAGGTTCCTCTTCAGAGGGTTGCTGTGGATTTGTTGGGCCAAATGGCCTGTTTCCACACTGTAGGGATTCTATGATTCTGAAAATAAAAGGTAAATGTTTGATCAACAATAAAATTGAATGATAGAGCAGGCTCAATGGGCAGAATGGCCAACTTTTGTTCTTAATTCTTGCTGCATAGACCAATACTGATGTCCTTATTCTGCTTTTGATAACTTTGGATTAGACTTTCTTGCCCACTTTGTTAGCCTTACAAGCTCTACTCAACACAAATTTCAAATTGAGCAAAAGTTTACTGCTTGCATCCTCTCTATCACAGAGCCTTGTTCACCAATCATCCCATTCTTCGTGTCCTTAATTTTTTTCCCAGCAATAAACTTTTCTATTATCTCCAAAGCTTCAACCGCTCTATCCATGCAGCCCAGCCTAACCTTATGTCACAGTTCTTTCTTGGAGTCCTCTGACTCTGCCCTCACAATGATCCCCCAGTCCTTACTTGGACAATTCTTAGAAAACTTTTTGAAGGCCCTTCTTTGCTACTTCACATCCCTGATTTTAAATGACTCCTCAAGATCTATTTCTTGGCCATAGTTTCAATCAACAAAGTGAATTCCCTCTTTTGTGAAATACCTAAAAGGTAACATGAGAGAAGCATCTCAGTTAATGCAGGCCGCTGACAATCAGAAGGCTATCTTGTGGAATGGGTTTGTATCAGAGTATCAAACCTAAAAGGGTTTGCTAACCCAATGTGGTTAAATTGAGAAACCTCACTTTTTGGAAACTTAGAAATTTTATTCTGTGGATTCTGAAGTTACACAAATTTCATGGAGCTCATCTAAATTTAAAGTTACGTGATGTCATTGAACCTCTTGCAATTCACTAAATCTCCAATTGAATCTCAATCCCCCACACTTCCCTCACAGACATTTGCATCATTCCTTTTAATATTTATTATTTTCGCTTTGAAAAGGTAATCTGCATTTTGTTTCCATGACGAAGTTTTAGCAACATTGTAACTTAAAAATTCTCCAAACTACGTTTTTTGTTGTATGAACCTCTTAGTTTAATGTCTTGTAATTGGCAACTTAGTAACCTCTGGGTGTATTTTTCTTTATTACTTTCGTGTCATAAGTCAGAACCAATATAAGCTGTACTCTCTTTTCGTAAATTAGTCTTTTTATTTGCTATTTAGTCAGTATTAAATAATCATGCTGAAAATCTACTGAACTTGATGGTGTTTTTGAATTTTAAGTTGTTAGTGCACAATTTGGACTGTGAATACACTTCAGTTACACAAAGCCACCATTTATATTCTTATAAAGATTCATTGTCCCGAGTTGAACATCTTTCTCCTCCTCACTTCTCCATGCCTGGTACTGACCTCAAGATTCTTTTCCAATTTCTGTTCTTTATCTGCATGGTCTTTTCAAGCTAAATCTCTCAACCCACACCTTATAACGTCTGATTCTAAACTACAGCTCAAAGTGCATGCTTTCATAACCCTTTTGAAAGTTGAGCTTTTACTCACTTACAGTTTTTGGAACTCTTCCAAAACCACTCTGCCTCACTCGCTCTCTGCACTTCTTCACAAATCTCTTTAAAAGCTTGGCCCTCCTGTTTGGACCTCACCCAAAACAGCTTTGCCTTGCTACCTCTCATTTCTTTCAAAACCCTTTCCACTGTGCTTTTGGCAACCATTGTGCCCCTTCCCCCACCACAGCTCAAATGCCCAGTTCCCTGTTTAACATTCTCCCATCCACCTTGTAACACGCCAGGAGATGGTGTTTTACATGGGACTGTTAGTTATTTTAAATCAAGTTATATTTCCGATACACAGTGATTGTTTTCTCATGAATGCCGATCGTTCGAGGAGTATTGCAGGATGAAAACATTTATTTGTGCCAACAGTATTTTTATTTTGTGCTGTGACTATTTGAATTATTGTCATCCCAGAGGTACATTGAATCCATTAGTACTTTTCTACCTTTGCCAGTGGCTTTAACACAGTTAACTTGGGCGGAGTAGCTGCATTTAACTCTCGGTGATGGCAGAGGCCATTTTCAATTCATGAGCCAACTTGGAATGCACAGATTTCTCAACAAGGGTGATATCACAACTTAAAAACAAAGGGCATAATTTTCCAACCTGCTGTCTGCAGAGTAACCTTCCTGAGAAGATTGACTTCCTGTTATAGAACCTGGATGGTGGCATGGTCATTGGGCAGTTTCAACTATGTTTGGATAGTCACTCTGCCAGGATGTTGCCCAGCTAGCAACATTGAAAGTTACTCTCAAAGTTTCCAAATCCTTTGGCAAGCCAGAGATTTGAATTAGAGACTTTTCTAATTTTTAAAATGGTCCTTATTTTCTGGCTTGTAATATTGACAGTTGTAGATTTTCTTTTAAATAATTACTTGAGCTGGCCTGTGAACGATATATGAATTCAGATTCTAATCAAAGCTTTAATTTGTCTGCCCAAGGCCAGCTACGTTGAGATTCAATCTGGGGATCATTTGGAAGCTTTCCCTTTTCCATGTTGTTTCTATTTCCTGTAATTTAAACTTGGAATTGTTCATGGAATATTGCATTTCTTGTTTTTTTCGTGTGTAGCAAATGAGTCGCAGTGCTTTTAGAAAACACTGAAATGACGTATAAATAATTGACTCATTTGTAAAAGAAAATCACTCTGCTTGCTTTCCACAAACTTCAGCTGAGTTGATTTTCTTCGCCACACAAGCATATAAATGAAGTGCCAACTAATGCTGCAGACCTCCTATTTCATTAAGAAAACTTCAACTGTGTCAATTTGAGTTGCAGGACCTTTACTAAATTAATCTGATAAAGCACTAATTTGGAAACACTGTATAGGTAAATGAAAACAGATGGCAAAACTGTTTTGGCCCAGTAATGTTTTTTTTGTATTTTTTGGAAAACTGTAGTGTGCAAATGCATGTACTGTATATTAAATCAGTTTTATATACTGTTAGGAAAATCATGCATGGTGTGAAATATTCTGTGGAATATTTCAATCTATATCTTGGGGCTAGGTGGCTGGACCTGTAAGGAGAGCAATGTAATAGAAATCACTCCGTTCATGTAATTTATCTTTAAATTCGTTCATGGGATTGCGAGAGTCACTGGCCAGGCACCATAGCATATATTGCCCAACCCCAGAGTCAACCATATTGCTGTGGGTTTGGAGTCACATGTCAGCCAGACCAGCTAAGGATGGCAGTTTCCTTCCCTAAAGGACATTAGTGAACCAGATGGTCATAGAGTTATAGAGTCTTCTTCAACAATCAACAATGGATTCACGGTCATCATTAAACTCTTAAGTCCAGATTTTTTATTGGTTTCAAATTCCACCATCTGCCATGGTGGGATTCGAACCCAGTTGCCAGATCACTATCTAACTTTCTGGATTAATAGTTGAGAGTGTGGTGCTAGAAAAGCACATGAGATCAGGCAGCATTTGAGAAGCAGGAGAACCGATGTTTCGAGCAAAAACCCTTCATCAGGAATGAGACTGTGAGCCGAGAGATAAATGGGAGGGGGGTGGGACTGGGGGGGGCGGGGTGAAGGTAGCTGAGAGTATGATGGGTAGATGGAGGTAGGGTAGATGGAGGTAGGGTAATGGTGATGGGTTGGAGAGGAGGATGGAGTGGATAGGTGGGAAGGAAGATGGACAGGTCATGAGGGTGGTGCCAAGTTGAAAGGTTGGAACAGGGATAAGGTGGGGGGGAGGGGAAATGAGAAGACTGGTGAAATCCACATTGATGCCATGGGGTTGCAAGATGAGGTGTTCTTCCTCCAGGTGTTAGGTGGTGAGGGAGTGGCGATGGAGGAGGCCCAGGACCTGCATGTACTTGGCGGAGTGGGAGGGGGAATTGAAGTGTTTGGCCACAGGGCAGAGGGGTTGGTTGGTGCGGGTGTCCTGGACATGTTCCCTGAAGTGCTCTGCTGGTAGCTCTGGATTAATAGACTCATGATAATAACACTATGGTAGGCTATGTAGACATAGTAGGGATCAGTAATAATGACATGCTACGTGTTTCAGTTAACTGTATAAAAAAAACCAAATATCTAGTTTAAAAGGACACCATTTGCTTCAGCAAATGAGCATCAAACTAGTTGTTAGGAGCTGAGAGTTGAAGTACTCCTCTTATTTGATATTTTCATTAGGCTTCGCCGGTGACCAGTTTAACTTAAACTGTTTCATAAATGGAATCTTAGGGGTTTTTTTTACATCTAGAATGACCAGAAATGTAATTCCACCTTTTCCCAGAAAGCTTTATGGGTGGCATATACCAAATGTCACTTTGGGTGATTATTCTTGCATTGAACCCAGTATCTCTTCCTTCACCAACTGCACCCACCCACTGACCCCAGCCCTTCTCCCATCCTCTGTTTTTCATCTAATTGTTTTCTTGGAAAACCAAATGGAACCACCAAATCGCTATGAATATTGCAGAGAAGAGAAACTTATGCTGAAGTTTTCATTATACACTCATCAGAACGAACGCACAATCATCAAATTTCAAATGATCGCAACATTTGTAATACAGGGAGAGCAAAGGCTGCTGGTTCATTGGCAAATCAATTCTGAGGTATTTCCATAGATGTTATTACTGGATAAGTCAGATCACAGGCTAAAATCTGCCTCAATAGATTCTATTTTACTGGTGATCCACCGAAGTATAAGCATAATACACTGCGGACTTCGTTTTATCAATCAACTAAATTTTATTATGCAAAAGGAAAAAAATATAAAATAGAATGAACTAAACAATTTACATATAACACAATTTGAAAGAGTCCAAAAATACATGGTAAAATTCAACCCTATCTCTTTCTCTACCATCACTTCACTGCTCTCAAAGTGAAATGCTGCCCAATTGTGCAATCACAGTTAACAGTGGATATTTTGTTTGGGTTTTGTAATAAAGAGCTAGTTGAGTACAGTCCATACTTTGCATATTACAAGTATTTAATTATCCCTTGTTAGGAAGTTTGGCTTATATACCCAGAACTGAAATTTATTCGTGATGTTGCTCAATTATCTCACTTTATGGCCAAATGGCAGCATTCTGTTAGTGGAAAATAACATTTGCGTAGCCACATAAGGTTGACACATCACAACAGCAGCAACCTTTTCTCCTGGAGTAGAAATTGTTGTGATCATTTGAAATGTGCTGTTCTTGCTTTTGTCCTGATGAGTGAACGGTGAAAAGTTTCAACAATGTCTTTCTTTTCAAAGACTTTCAAGTTCTGTGCTACCAAATCACTATTCCTTGATCCATGTTGTTTTCCGCAGGATAAGGGAGTCCAAAACTAGAGGCATAGGTTTAAGGTGAGAGAGGAAAGATTTAAACTGGACCTGAGGAGAATCTTTTGCACACAGAGGGTGGTGCATATAAGGAATGAGCTGCCAGAGGAACTGGTAGGGGTCAGTACAGTTACACCATTTAAAAGACATTTGGATAGGTATCTGGATAGGAAGGGGTTAGAGGGAGGGACTGATTTAGTTTAGGAACCTGTTTTCATGCTGTATGACTCAGTGACTCTTTTGATCTCGTGATAACCCATATTTAGGGCCATTGTTTCTTTTGAAATTTCATGTATTTTTTTCTCATTTGTTTGGTACACTCTGGCAAAATCGTGTCTGATCTTATTAAAATCAGCCTTCCCTCAGTTTAGGAGTCATAGAGTCATATAGAACAGAAACAGACATGTTGATCCAACTCATCCATGCTGACCAAGTTTTCCAAACCTAATTAGTCCCATTTGCCTGCGTTTGGCCCATGTCCCTCTTAACCTTCCCTATTCGGGTACCTGTCCAAATGTCTTTTAACTCTACTTGCATCAGGCAAGTACAGTTCGTCTGGCAGTTCATTCCACATATGAACCGTCCTCTTAGTGGAAGTTGCCCCACAGGTCCCTTTTAAATCTTTCTCCTCTCACCGTAAAAATATGAACCCTAGTTTTGAACTCCCCCTCCCCCCCCGGAAAAGACCTTTGCTGTTCCCCTTATCTATGCCCCTCATGATTTTATAAACCTCCATAAAGTCACCCCTCAAACCCCTACATTCCAGTGGAAAAATGTCCCAGCCTATCCAACATCTCCTTATAACTCAAACTGTCCAATCCCAGCAACATTCTATAAATCTTTTCCGAATCTTCTCCAATTTGAGAATATCCTTCCTATAACAGGGCGACCAGAACTGTACACAATACTCTAAAAAATGGCCTCATTAACATCCAACACAGCTCAACATGACAACCCAACTCCAATACACAATAGTCTGAGGACTTTGATTTCAGGCCCATTCTTGTCCTTCTCCATAATGTTCATGAATCTAATGGAGTTATGAGTGCTGTCTGCAAAAGTGTTCCCCAGTGATGCTTCAACCACTTGCCTGGCTTTATTATCTAAAAGTAAGTGCAAGGCACCGCTTTCTTATAGGGCCTTTAATATGTTGGCTTAAAAACTCTCCTGGATGCATTCCTTCGAAAACTTTCACTCTTTGCCTTGCCCAGTTAATGTTGGGGTTGTTGAAATTCCCTATTGCTTTTACACTTGCCTGAAATTTGCCTAGATATCTGTTCTTCTAATTCTTGTGAGCTGTTAGGCGGTCTATAGTTTACTCCCCACAATGTAATTGCTCCTTTCTGTTTTTTATGTACTGTCCATAGGGCTTTGAGGAGTCTTCTAAAATGTCATCCCTCCTTTCTGCTGTAATTGATTCCCTGGTCAATATTGCAACACCTCCTCCTCTTTCTCCTATCTCAGCTGAAGATCAATTACCCTGGAATTCTGAGCTGCCAATCCTGCCCTTTTCTCAACATGGCATCATACCCCTCTGTCTTGTGCACTCACCTCATTCTCCTTGTTTGTTAGACTTGTTGCATTAATAAAAATACTGTCCAACCTTGCCAAACTCCCTGTTCCTTCAATGGCTTATGGTGTTTATGTCTTCCTGACTCACTTGCCTTCTCTTTTAATGCTGGCTGTTCATTTTCCCCTGCTGAACCTACTCTCAGGATCCCAGCTCTCTGCCTAGTTAGTTTAAACCCACCCCAATATCATGAGCAAACCTTCCTGCAAGATTTTCAGGTGCAAGCCATCCACCTTGTTCAAGTCCCACTGCCCCCAAAAATGGTCTTAATGAAAAGAGCTCCTATCCACACAATTTCTCCAGCCATATATTCATCTGGTCTAACCTCCTATTTTTAAAATCACTGGCATGTGGCACCAGACATAATCAAAAGACAGTTAGATTTTGGATGCTGTTCTTTAATCGAGCTCCCTTGCAGATCTCATTCATTTTTTTTACCAGTGTCACTGGGACAAACATGTACCATGATCTCTGTCTGTTTGCTCCCTACTTCGGAATGCTCTGCGATCATTCAGTGACATCCTTGAACTAGCACCAGGAGGCAATGTACCATCCTGGAGTCTCTTTACCAGCTGCAGAAAGGCCTGACCAATCCAATTACAACTGAATCCCCTTCCACTGTAACCCTCACACTCTTTTTCATCGCCTTTTGTGTTATGAAGTTCGCTCCCGCTGCTTTCCCTGCATAGCCATCTCCTCCAACAGTAGCCAAAATGGTATATCTGTTTGAAAGGGGAACAGCCACAGGGGATTCCTGCTGTACCTGCCTTCCTCTACTCTGTCTGGTGGTCACCCATACTCTTTCCACCTATTCAGTTTTCACCAGTAATGTAACCACCTCACTCAACATGCTGTCCATCACATGGTCAGCATTGTGGATGCGTCAGATGGAAATCACACACAGCTCCTGCTCTGAAATGCAGTCAGACAGTAGCTGTAGTGGGACACATTTCCTGCACACGTGGTCACCAGGGACAACATGGCACAGGATGAGCATATCACAAGTGAACTCTGCTGCCATGTAGGTCCTGTAGGTATTCCCTTTTTAAATAAATTACTTATGTTTACGTAAGCATACTACTGAGTTACTTCCCTTATCCTAATTTGCTAACTTATAGCATTTATTACATTGGTGCTGATTTTATGTACTCCTGTTACTTCTTAGTTACTTCCTTTGTCCAAAAAATACGCTTCTAAAAATCATAAATAATTTACACACCACTTTCCTGTGATCTCACTGTTCCAGAGTTCCCTGAAGTTGCTGCAGTTCAAAAGGCCCACTCACTGCCTCCCTCTCCTCATATATCCCTTACTGCCTCCCTCTCCCTGTATATCCCTCACTGCCTCCCCCTCCCTGTATACCCCTCACTGCCTCCCTCTCCCTGTATACCCCTCACTGCCTCCCTCTCCCTGTATATCCCTCACTGCCTCTCTCTCCCTGTATATCCCTCACTGCCTCTCTCTCCCTGTATACCCCTCACTGCCTCCCTCTCCCTGTATACCCCTCACTGCCTCCCTCTCCCTGTATATCCCTCACTGCCTCCATTACAATGCATCTCCTCACTGCCTCCCTCTCCCTGTATATCCCTCACTGCCTCCCTCTCCCTGTATATCCCTCACTGCCTCCCTCTCCCTGTATATCCCTCACTGCCTCTCTCTCCCTGTATACCCCTCACTGCCTCCCTCTCCCTGTATACCCCTCACTGCCTCCCTCTCCCTGTATATCCCTCACTGCCTCCCTCTCCCTGTATATCCCTCACTGCCTCCCTCTCCCTGTATACCCCTCACTGCCTCCCTCTCCCTGTATACCCCTCACTGCCTCCCTCTCCCTGTATATCCCTCACTGCCTCTCTCTCCCTGTATATCCCTCACTGCCTCCATTACAATGCATCTCCTCACTGCCTCCCTCTCCCTGTATATCCCTCACTGCCTCCCTCTCCCTGTATATCCCCTCACTGCCTCCATTACAATGCAACTCCTCACTGCCTCTCTCTCCCTGTATACCCCTCACTACCTCCCTCTCCCCATATATCCCTCACTGCCTCCATTACAATGCATCTCCTCACTGCCTCCCTCTCCCTGTATATCCCTCACTGCCTCCCTCTCCCTATAAACCCCTCACTGCCTCCCTCTCCCTGTATATCCCCTCACTGCCTCCATTACAATGCATCTCCTCACTGCCTCCCTCTCCCTGTATATCCCCTCACTGCCTCCCTCTCCCCATATATCCCTCACTGCCTCCATTACAATGCATCCCCTCACTGCTTCCCTCTCTCCGTATATCCCCTCACTGCCTCCCTCTCCCCGTATATCCATTACTGCCCCCTTCTCCCCGTATGTCCCTCACTGCTTCCATTACAATGCATCCCCTCACTGTCTCCCTCTCCCCGGATATCCCTCACTGCCTCCTCCGTTACAATATATCCCCTCACTGCCTTCCTCTTTCAGTATATGCTCCCACTGCCTCCCTTATAATATATCCACTCACTGTCTCTCTCATAATAAATCCCGCCACAGCCTCCCTCTCTCAGTCTATCCGGTCTGCCTTATTTATAATATATCCCCTCACTGCCTCCCTTATAATATATCCCCTCACTGCCCCTCTCCCAGTATATCTCTCACTGCCTCCCTCTCCCTGTATATCCCTCACTGCCTCCATTACAATGCATCCCCTCACTGCCTCCCTCCCCCCCCGTATATCCCCTTACTGCCTCCCTCTCCCTGCATATCCCTCACTGCTTCCAGTATAATACATCCCCTCACTGACTCCCTCTCCCCGGATATCCCTCATTGCCTCCTCCGTTACAATATATCTCCTCATTGCCTTCCTCTCTCAGTATATGCTCCCACTGCCTCCCTTATAATATATCCACTCACTGTCTCCCTTATAATATATCTCATCACAGCCTCCCTCTCTCAGTCTATCCTGTCACTGCCTTATTTATAATATATCCCCTCACTGACTCTCTCCCAGTATATCCCTTCAGTGCCTCCCTTATAATATATCGCCTCACAATATCTCTCTCTCAGTATATCACAATACAGCCTCCCCCTCTCATGATATCCCCTCACTGCTTCCCTTATAATATATCCCCTCACTACCTCCCTCTCTCAGTATATCCCCTCACTTCCTCCATTATAATATATCCCCTCACTGCCTCCCTCTCTCTCAACACATCCCCTCACTGCCTCCCTCTCTTAATATATCCCCTCACTGCTTCCCTTATAATATATTCCTTCACGGTCTCCCTTATAATATATCCCCCCACAGCCTCCCTCTCTCAGTATATCCCCTCACTGCTTCCTTTACAATATATCCCTCCCAGCCTACTTTTCTCAGTATATCACCTCACTGCCTCCCTCCCTCAGTATATCCCCTCACAGCTTCCCTTACAATATATCCTCTCATTGCCTCCCTTATAATATATCCCCCCACAGCCTCCCTTCCTCAGTATATCCCCTCATTGCTTCCCCCCCCCCTCATTATATCCCCTCACTGCTTCCCTTATAACATATCCCCTCACAGCCTACCTCGCTCACTATATCCTATCACCGTCTCCCTTATAATATATCCCCTCACAGTCTCCTCTCAGTATATCCCCTTATTGCTCCCCTTACAATATATCCCCCACTGCCTCCCTTATAATGTATCCCCTCACTGCCTCCCTTATAGTATATAACCTCACAGCCTACTTCTCTCAGTATATCACCTCACTGCCTCCCTCTCAGTTTCTCCTCTCACTGGCTCCCTTATAATATATCTCCTGATAGCCTTCCTCCCTCAGTATATCCCCTCACCGCTTCCTTTATAATATATCCCCTCATTGCCTCCCTTATAATATATCCCCTCACAGCTTCCCTTACAATATAACCCCTCTCTGCCTCCCTCTCTAAGCATATCCCCTCACTGCTTCACTTACAATGCATCCTCTCACTGCCTCCCTTATATTATATCCCCTCACTGTTTCCCTAACAAAATATCCCCTCTCAGCCTCTCTCACCCAGTATATCCTCTCACTGCCTCCCTCTCTCAGTGTATCACCTCACTGCCTCCCTCTCTCAGCATATTCCCTCACTGCTTCACTTACAATACATCCGCTCACTGTCTCCCTTATAATATATCCCCTCATTCCCTCCCTCTCTCAGTATATCCCTTCACTGCCTCCCTTTCCCAGTATATCCCCTCATGGCTTCCCTTTCAATATATCCCCTCACTGCCTTCCTCCCTCAGTACATCATCTCACTGCCTCCCTTATACTATATCCCCCTCACTGCCTCTCTTATAATATATCCCCTCACTGCTTATCTTATACATACCCTCACTGCCTCCTTTGTAATTTATTCCCTCACTGCTTCCCTTCCAATATGTCCCCCACTGTCTCCGTCTCTCAGTATATCCTCTTACTGCCTCACTTATAATATCCCCTCAGCGCCTCCCTTTCTCAGTATATCCTCCCCCTGCTTCCCTCGCAATATGTCCCTCATTGCCTCCCTTACAATATATTCCCTCACAGCCTCCCTGTCTCAGAATATCCCGTCACTGAATCGCTCTCTTAGTATATCCTCTCACTTATATATCCCCTCACTGCCTCCCTTATAACATATTCCCTTTGCAACTTCCCTCTCTCAGTAAATGTACTCACTGCCTCCCTTCTAGTATATACCCTAACAGCCTCCCTCTCTCAGTATATCCCCTCACTGCTTTTCTTACAATATATCCTCTCACTGCCTCCCTTATAATATATCCCCTCACGGCTTCCCTCTCTCAGTATATCCCCTCACTGCCTGCTTTATAGTATATATCCTCACAGCCTCTCTCCCTCTCTCTCAGTACATCCCCTCACTGCTTCCCTTACAATATATCCCATCATTGCATCCCTTACAATGTACCCTCACTGCCTCACTTATAATATATGTCCTAACTGCCTGTCTTATAGTATATACCCTAACAGCATCCGTCTCTCAGTATATCCCCTCACAGCCTCCCTCCCTCAGTATATCCCCTCACTGCTTCCCCTCTCAATGTATCTCCTCACCACCTCCCCTCTCAATATATCCCCTCACTGCCTCCCTCTCAATATTACTCCTTGCTGTCTCCCTTCTCAATATATCTCCTTACTGTCTTCCTCTCAATACATCTTCTCGCTGTCTCCCTTCTCAATATAACCCCTCACTGTCTGTCTGTCTGTCTGTCTCTCTTTCAGTATATCCCCTCACTGCCTCCCCTCTTGCTGCAATGTTTTGGGCTTGTAACCAGCAGTATGGATAGGGGGAACCAGTGGATATACTGTACTTGGACTTTCACAAGGCTTTTGATAAGTAAACTTAAATGCATGGGATAAAGGTTAGAGTCCTGACATGGATAGAGAGCTGGCTGGTAGGCAGGAAACAAAGAGTTGGTATAAAGTTGTAATTTTCCGAGTGGCAGCCAGTGAGCAGTGGGGCACCAGATGGATCAGAGCTTGGTCCGCAACTTTTCACAATATAGTTATTCGATGTCGACGAGGGAACAAAATGTGATATCTCTGAGTGTGCAAACAACTCAAAGCTGGGTGGAGGGTGAGCTGTGAGGAGGATAGAACAGGAAGGCAGATTACTACCTAAATGGAATCAATTTAGGTAAAGGGGCAGTACAAAGAGATCTGGGTATTCTTGTACACCAGTCAATGAAGGTAAGCATGCAGGTACAGCAGGTAGTGAAGAAGGCTAATAGCATGCTGGCCTTCATAACAAGAGGGATTGAGTATAGAAGCAAAAAGGTTCTTCTGCAGCTGTACAGGGCCCTGGTGGGACCACACCTGGAGTATTGTGTGCAGTTCTGGTCTCCAAATTTGAGGAAAGACATTCTGGCTATTGAGAGAGTGCAGCGTGGGTTCACGAGGTCAATTCCTAGAATGGCGGGACTACCTTACGCTGAAAGACTGGAGCGACTAGGCTTGTATACCCTTGAGTTTAGAAGACTGAGAGGGGATCTGATTGAGACATATAAGATTATTAAAGGATTGGGCACTCTGGAGGCAGGAAACATGTTTCCGCTGATGGGTGAGTGCCGAACCGGAGGACACAGCTTAAAAATACGGGGTAGACCATTTAGAACAGAGATGAGGAGAAACCTCTCCACCCAGAGAGTGATGGCTGTGTGGAATGCTCTGCCCCAGAGGGCAGTGGAGGCCCAGTCTCTGGATTCACTTAAGAAAGAGTTGGATAGAGTTCTCAAGGATTGTGGAATCAAGGGTTATGGAGATAAGGCAGGAACAGGATACTGATGAAGGATGATCAGCCATGATCATATTGAATGGTGGTGCAGGCTCAAAGGGCAGAATGGCCTACTCCTGCACCTATTTTCTATTGTCTATTGATACAGAGATACTTCAGTGTAATTTGGACAAGTTAAGTGAGTGGGCAAATGCATGTCAAGTGAACTATAATGTGGATAAATGTGAGGCTATTCACTTTAGTGGTAAAAACAGGAAGGCAGGTTATTGTCTTGAATGTCAATAGATTGGGAAAGTGGGAGGGGCAGTGGGACCTGGGTGCCCTTGTACAGTAGTCAGTGAAAGAAAACATGAAGATGCAGCAGATAGTGAATAAAGCAAATGACATTCATAGCAAGAGGATTTGAGTACAGGAGCAGGGATATTTTGTTGCAATTGTACAGGTTCTTGCTGAGACCACACCTGGAGTAATGTGGGCAATTTAGGTTTCCTTATCTGAGGATGGATGTTATGTCTTTGGAGGGAATGCAATGAACCAAACTGACTTCTGGGATAGCAGGACTGATGTATGAAGAGAGTCTGGATTGGTTAGGATTATAGTCACTCGGGTTTAGAAGGATGAGGGGGGAATCTCAAAGAAATCCATAAAATTCTATCATGATTAGACAGGGTAGATGCAGGAAGATTGTTCCTGGTAGCCAGGGTTGCAGCCTAGGGATACAGATGGGCCATTTAGAACTGAAATTAGGAGAAATTTCTTCATCCAGGGAGTGGCGAGCCTGTGGAATTCTCTGTCACAGGAAGTGGTTGAGGCCAAAACCTTGATTGTTTTCAAGAAGGAGTTATAGTTCTTTGAGCTAAAGGGATCAAAGGGTATGGGGAAGAAAGCAGGAACAGGGCACTGAGTTGAATGATCAGATATGATCATGTTGAACAGCAGAGCAGGCTCGAAGGGCCAAAAGGCCTAGTCCTGCTCTGATTTTCTATGTTTCTATGAATTAAAATGGGCTTCTGTGAACCATGAAATCAAACCAATGAACCTGATTAAACTCAACAATGCTTTAGTTGCTTTGAAGTAAACATCTCCCTCTTTTGTTCTTTACAGATCTTAAATTTATGACTCCCTGTTTTTTTTGGTATTTTAAATTTTCCTCTATTTACCACTCTTTATTTTGGCAAAGGCTCCTACAGAGTCCCTCAATTTACACTTTTTCAGTAAAAATTAGCTCCAGTTTCCCTCATCTTTCCTTATAACAAGATTATTATCTCAGGAATAATCTTAGTAAATGTCTTCTGTAACCTCACCATTACCCGAGCATCCGACTAAAGTAGGTGAATCAGAAATGAATGTATTATTCTAGTTGTGGTCTAATCAATCCAAGATGTCAGCAAGATAAACATTGTTTTTTCTGTGCAAACTGTAGCAATATTTATAAAAACTAGGATCCCACAAGTTTTATATATATATATATATATATATATTAAAGATACAACTTTATCAACTTGCGCACCCATTTGTGATATTTTGTATTTGAACCTCTGACCTTTTTTTGTTCTTCTGTTTTCTTGTAACTTGTACATTTTGGTTGAGACTACATTAACTACAGGATTTCAGAAATCACTCTCGGACCTGTACCCTGTGATATAGCACACAGACACATCAGCACGCAGTATGTCCAGTCCTGAGGCATACCAGACAGCACAATTTTAAGATTCAATGTGGGTCCGTGCCATCATCACAAAAATGCAGAACTCCTATACCCTGGATAAAAGAGCATAATCGTGAGGCAGCTTTCAGCAATGCTAACAAAAGGAGACTTTTATTTTTTTGGGCAGCTATTTCGAAAAAAAAAAGGCTAATTATTGGAGATTCACAATGGCCATTTATTCAGAAGCTCACTTTGAACACTCATGATCATGGCTTTACGTTTTACATGTAGCTAAAGTGATTAATTTCCTATCTGATCTTTCAATATTGTCCGGTTATTGGTTTGAGTTTTACATTATTACTCTCCAACAATGAACACTTTGTACCCAATTAGTTGTCAAATGTTACAAGATCTTGTTCTAAAAATCAAGGCAGAAAAATACAGAGTTCAGCATTTCATTTTATTGACTGAACAGCTAGTTATACAGTCAATGCTTATTAACTTGACATTGTTTAGTCGTTCATCCTAATTTTGTTTGATATTTTTCACCTGTAATGTCTTGAAGTTTGGGCCATGGTTGTTCAGTTAGGTGAAGATTTTCTTTTGTTGCAACAAATAATTTATTCAGGAGTTTTCCTTTGCAGTTATTTTCATTTATATTTCTGATTATCAAGAATCAATTTTCAAATTGTACTGATGATTATTTATTTTAGGGCAGTATTTTGGTGACATGATTAAGTTATGAGTTGTGCAGTGATGGACAGCTTTGTATTTGTAATGTTTGGTCTCAAATAATGAAAAAGCACTTAATGGGAGTGATCATCTACAATGCTGTTAGCAAGTGAATATTAAGGGTATAGATGGGAATAAAATTCTGGACTGCGGTTCTTTCATAAGAAATATTCGTTTTAATTGCAATTAGAATTTGAAACCTTCACAGCTAACTTGAATGATGAATAACCCACAATTACAAACAATGGATTTATCAGACTGTTGGAGCTCACAGTATAATTGGGTTCAAGTATCAATTAGGTGTGCTACTATATATAGAGAAACATATGAGCAATAAAACAACCAGGCAGTTTGGGGGAGTGATTTATGATAGTCGCCTGCTTCTGTTGCTTACAAAAAATATTATGCACGCTTCGGTTCAATTCCCCAATTCTCTATCTGATCAGATAGTCATCAACTGCTTTTGCTGACATAGCCATACCTGGGATTGTGAATTGACTGTGGGCCAAAAATCCTTTCAATCTCCCATCTATCTTGAAGCTGGTTATTTTTATTCTCATGACATCTACTTTTTTCACTCATAGTCCAAATTAAACCTGCTACAACCTTTGTTAGCCTTAGATGCAAAGCAATGGATTCCTCTTTGTATTTGCTCCGCTAATCTTCTTAAGAACGTAAGAAATAGACTCAAGACTGTCTCCACTAATCTATTAGACCATGGCTAATCTGCCTATCCTCAACTCCTCTTTCATGCCAAGTCCTCATAACCCTCACCACCTTGCTATTTCAAAAATCTATCTGCTACATCTTTGAATACTTTCAGTGATCTAGCATCAAGTCTCTGGAATACAGAATTCTAGACATTCAAAATTCTCTGAGAAAAGAAATTCCCTTACATCATTATAATTATGTTCCCTAGTTTGAGGCTTCCCCCCCCCCCTACCTTCTCAATATCTACCTTGTTGACCCCCCTCAGAATGTTTCAATAAGATCACCCCTCATTCTTTTAAACTGTAATGCATTTGGTCAATCTGTACAGCCATTCTTGATAAGTCAACTCCTTCATCCCAGGAATCAGCCTAGTGAATCTCTTATGAACTGCCTCCAATGCCAGTATATCCTTTCTTGAATAGAAGACTCTAAACTGTACAGTGTACTCCAGGTCTTCACCAACTCTTGGTACAATTGCAGTAAGATTTCCCCAAACTCCACTCCTCAGCAATAAAGACCAAAATTCCATTTTATCTTCTCAATTAATTGCTGCACCTGGATGTGAACTTCTATGTTTCACACTGAAGAGCTTACAAACCCCTCGGTGCTGTAGTCTTTGGAATCTCACTCCATTTAAATAATAGTCTGCCTTTTCATTCTTCCTAATAAATTGCTTGACCTAACATTTTCCTACATTAAACTCCATCTGCCAAGATTTTGCTCATTCAGCAATCTATTTATATTCCTTGGAGACTCTTTATGTCCTCATCACAACTGCCCTTCCAAATATTTGTGTTTCATTTGCAAATTTGGATACATTACACTCTGCTCCCTCCTCAGATCAGTAGTCTAGGTAATAAATAATTGAGCTCCAAGGAATGATCCCTGTGGCACTCCACTAATTATATCTTTCAACCCAAAAAAAATCCCATTAATCCTGATTTCTGACTTCTGTGTGTTAACCAATCTTCAGTCCATGCTAATATATTACCCCAATTTCATGAGCTCCCATCTAGTGCAAATGCCTTTTATGTGGTACCTTATGAAATGCCTTCTGCAAATCCAAATGCATTAAATCCATCAGTTCCCCTTTATCAATCTGCTTGTCACAGACTTGAAGAACTCGAGCAAATTTGTAAAAGATTTGTCAAAATTTCCCAATTGCAAAACCGTGTTTTTAAAAATGTCCTCTATTTCTTGTTATTGTTGATTCGAGCATTTTGTCAATGACAGATGTTAAACTAACAGACATATAGTTTCCTTCTCTCTGTCTCCTTTCCTTCTTGAACAGGCTTGCTACATTTCCAATCTGCTGATATCCTCCTGGAATCCAATGGGTTTTGGAATATTTTGACCAGTCCCTCCACTATCTCTGCAGCTACTTCTTTTAAAATCCTTGCACCATCAGGTCCCGGCAACTTGTCTATCTTCAGTCCCATTAGTTTGTCAAATGTTCTGACCATCATGGTATGGAACCTTTTCTCCTATTATTCCCTTTCTTATCTGTTATTTTTTGGGATGTTTATTGTGTCCTCCCCTGTGACGATTGGTGCTAAATATTGGTTTAACCAATCTGCCATTTCCCTGTTTCCAATTTCCTATTTGATTCCTCCAGGGGTTCCACACTAAATTAATCTAATACTTTTCTTTTTAAATGGCCATAGTAACTCTTGCTTTTTGTTTTTATATTTATTGACAATTTACTTTTATAATCAATTTTATCTCTTTTTATTAGGGTTTTAGTCATCTGGTTCCTAAGAAAATTCACAGTTATCTAGCTTACCTCTAGTTTTCACTGCTTGGTATGCATTAGCTTTTGACTGGATATTCTCCATGACCATTTTTGCCAACCACCAAGTTCCTTATAGAATCCTTCTTTTTTGATTGGGAAAAAAAAATGCTGCATGTTATGAAATTTCTGCTTAAATATTTACCACTGCTCATCCACTGATTTTTCCTTTATTTTATTTTCCAAACCTGCTTTAGACCCCTCCATCCCTCTATAATTCCTTTTATTGATGTTGAGGACAGAGGTTTGGTCTGTTGTAGCACTTAACATTCTTATTTTTCTTACAGGAAAGGTGTTCCTAACAGTGTGTCAGCAGTGTACATGTGTTTCCCTTGCTCAGATGATATCTCTGTGAATGAAGTAACAGTATTTATTGACGCAATGGAGCAGATAGAAGTGATTTGAGGATGATGCTTTGAAGTGACTTGTGGTCAGACACCACTGTCACTTTGCCTTACTCACACAGTTATTAATGAAAATGCTTACAATCAAAGACAACAGCCAGGCATTCTTTCTTAATCTGAGTGTAGCATCAGGCTGCATTAACACGTAGAAAGCAAATGCAAAAGTTTGTCCTTGATGCATAATAGCTGCTCCAAGTCCTGTCTGACTGGCATCAAACTGTCAGGTGATTTGATTCTTGACTCTGTAATACTTCAGTATTGGTGTTGTCTTTACTAGTTGTTTGATTTGAGCGAAAGCTGTTACTCAGTTCCAGTGCCCATTGAACATCCTTAGCAGTGAGCTTGCATAGAAGTTCACAGCCTTTTGGCAAATTAGGAAAGACCTTTGAAATATTGTTCACAAATCTAACAAATCATTGCATTGTTATCGTGTATGTTTTTGCTGCATATCTACTGTAGTCTCAGCTCGTCAGGATCCTTTTGCTGTCAGGGCATTTTCACTTCAGGCATTTTCAATTACATCTTTTTCTTGTTCAGTTTTACATTCATCGGTCAAGTCTGTCTAGCTGTTGCTCAAAATTCTGATTCTTCTATAATGTCTCCACATCCATTGACTAACTGACCACCCACAATAGCTTCCACTCAGGAAGATCATTGATTATCTTGTGCTACTTGTATTGATATCCTTCTGGAGCAGGGGAAATGTCAAACAGCGTGCACAACCACCTGTATCTCCTGAATAACGTCTGAAATTAAGTTAGAAATGTTCTGCTTTCATCTCATTTCACTTGACAGGAACCATTCTTTGCATGGATGATACAAAATACCTTTGCCTTGGGATGTTGTGGCAAAATTCCTTCAGTGGTTGGCATAGAGACAGTGAGATCTCTTTAAAGGCTTATTCAGATTCTTTGAATCTCTGTGTACTTCCATGTTTCTGGGCTTTCCTTCACTGATTCAGAGTTGCTAATTCAGCCTGTAGATGTTGCCACTTTCTTGATTACTCGCTTCCTGACCAATTCATCTCCACACTTGAGGGCAGCTGGAAGTGTCCTCAGCAGATGCTGAATTGGTCTCACACTCTCACCAAATTTAAATGATATTTACAGGGAGATATCTAGAAGAAAGAAAACTTTACAATTCATCTAGGATCTGTTTGACAGTTAGTAGATTAGTGGCCTGTGATGTCTCTAAGATTATTAAGGCTGAATTTAGACTTGCTTCAACTGAGAGGAGTGAATTTTATTTAATGTCAACTATATAGGAATCCTCGTTTTAATCCTTCCTATTGCATTGGACTCTCAACCTATTTTGTCCTCTCAATATGAGTATCTTGGTTTTTTATTTGAGGATGAAAGTTATAGGAAGGATGTACTTATCAGTTATAGTCTTGTTGGTGTCCAGTCAGGCCTGTCTATAACAGGCAATTCTGTTACACCAGCTCTGATTGAAGATGTTCTCACTGCTGGAGACAATCCTCCTCCTTTTGTCTTTCATGCTGGTTCTTCACTTTACCTCAAAATTGTCTGAAGCAAATCTGATGCAACGTCTCCAGGCAACACAAACCCTGGTCTGCACTTTCCACTGTCAATGGTCAAGGTGACACACAGACAGAGACTTCTTCTGAGAAGAAACATTGGCATGGAGTTCCAATCTTGGGCAGGCAACAGTTGTCCATTCCACCAACATGACCTGCCCAACAGAATGGCTTAGCAGGAGCATGGCCTTTACACTGCTGATATTGGTCATATCCAGAATGTCAGTGTTTATGATGTGGTACTGCCAGAGGACTGAGTGAGGGGATGCTGCATAGGCAGTGTCATTGTGAGCAGTATGGAGGGCGTGGGTGACAGTGATACAGGCCCAATGGCTGGATGCTGAACCATAGGCAGTGAGGATGAGATTTTGTAGCTTGAGCTTGGTCTGTGCTCTGAGGCTGGGTTACTCCACACTTATTTGTAGAGTCTGCTGAGTGTACTGATCACTTTTTGCAAACCTATTTTCCACTATGGAAATATGTTATAGAGTCATAGATTGTTATACTTTACACATCTGACTGATTGTGGACCAGGAGAGTGCAGTCAACAGGAAAAAGAAGTTCAAAAATGAGTTTGTCTTGTCTTTGGGTGAGCCTGTTCTCCTTTGACAGCAGTTGATGACTGTATCAGGTTCTGTGCGCTTGGTTTCAGAGAGCTCTGATCAGCAATCCAGGACTGATTTCTTGACAATGTGCAATGTCTTGCCATCAGCACCACCCAGGAGGTTATTTAGTTTGACATGTTGCTCTGTAGACAGAAAGTTATTATGTGGCCTGTATCAGTGTTCAGTTGAGATTTTCCTACCAGTGTGATCCACCAGTTATGTTGGATCTTCCCCGGTTTATGTTGTAGGTTATGAAATGCTTGACAGTAGGCTGTCTTTTTTCCTTAGCTGGCTGATAAGCCAGGAATGCCTGAGAAGCTGACATTTTTATTGCTGGCACTCTTCATTTTTCTCTTACATTAGACTTTGGCCTACATTCTTCTTTGGGATATCATTCCACATTATGGCTTCTACCTTACTTTCAAGGGCTTCAATTTTGAGTCACCAACTTTAGCTACTTTACAAATGTCTGCAAGGCGCATGGTGTTGCATAAAACACCAGTGTCTACCCAGTGTTTCATTTTCACTTGATAATCTCTTTCTACGCTCATTGGCCCAACAATCATAGACCATTTATCACCTTCATGCCTAACGGTGCCAACCTGGGCACCAGGTTTAAGGCAATTACAATCTTTGACTGATATCTCTCCAGCAACTAACTCAATAGACCTCATTTGCTTGTACATTCGCAGACAAAGAGATTCAGATGCTTACATTTAAAGCCCACACTGGGCATTTTCCTTTATGTGATGATCTCCTGACCTTGGCCTTGTTCTTTCTGCTGGCTCTTCTGCAAATACTTTCTATTTTTTCACAATCTGTTCTTCTTACTTGGTATGAAATGTCTTGAGCATAATGCAAAGCCTTGTCTGTTCTCCCATTAATTTCTAGCTGATAATTGACAACCTCAGGGCATATGTTTATGGAGTAAGTTAATTCTCTCTGAGAAGAACTATTTTCATTGCTGAATTTTTGAGCCCGAGACAATCCTAATTCTGAGGAGATAATCTTTCAATCATCTGAACTTTTAGGATTTTGTTAGATATATCAATATGATCACATACTGATCAATAATTTCCCTTAGGCCTTGAGTCTGATGTTGAATGAAGTATATCTTGAAAGCCTACAAAATTGCTCCTATCTGACTTTCTGATCCTCAGTGATATCTGAGCTGCAATGCAGCTTGCAATGCTCTTTCCTTAGTACTGATGGCAGGATTGATACTCTGATTTGCTCTGATTTTAGCTTTAATTAGTTTTGTTACTATTTCATAGTTTTACCACTGAGAGTGGAAAAATCCAACATTGTCTAATATCTCCTTTTATTTCTACAGCAGCAGGGCATAGAAAATTCTCAGCTCAACCTATTATTCAAAGTTGCAGACTTTTTAAAAATGACTTCCTTGCTGTTTCTTTCAGTATTTGGTTTACAGCTCTGAAATTCCACACGCTTTCAGCTGCTTCACTCTGACAGTGTTTCAAGTGATATATACTTAATGGCTCCCAAACAAAGGCACACAACACAGGTCATGTGACTACGGTAAGGCATTCAGTGCATGAAGTCCAATTGCATTTCTTCAACCATTCATATACTTAACATCACTATGTCAAAATCTGACATCCTTTTGACCTTATAATACTTCTAGCCTCCTCCATTTAAATAGGTAATAAAGAATATATTTGACTCCCAAATTCTTGTTCGATTCACAATGCAAAATATTTTTCTAATTTGTGTCTCTTTCTCCAAATGAAAGAGAATGGAGCTGCCTCCCACTTTTTAATAGAAGACATGATTCCTTATCATATGGAATTACGAAGCATGGCTGTGGTTTCAGAAATAGGCACATTGCTAAGTCAATATCAATGTGAACCTTATTTGTTGTGTGCACACATGTATTATCATTTGAATGTTAGAGTGTAATTTTTGAAGCCATTATAATTTGGGTTCATATTATTTTAATAATTAGGTTTAAGTAAACAAAACAAATTCTTTACAACAGTGCTACAAAAAACTTAATTCATTATATAATAGATGGTCAAACAGATATTGAATTGAAAGTGTAAACTTGAAGAGTCAGTGATAGATTATAGAGTTGGATTTTCCAAGGAGAACAATCTCATTCAGATTATCACTCTGCCCCTTGTGAAAGGAGAGACCTCTGCATTTCCAAGAGGAGATTTGATCAGGGCTCATTTAGAAACGCACAGCTATACTTCCACTCACCACTTTTACACAGCAGTCAGATGACAAGAAATAGTCTTGAATCCCAGTCAGTCATATTGACAGCTGCTGTCAAATGGTAAGTGCATAAGATAACAGTGAAGTTAGAGTATCTGGAGGGTAGAGGGTTAGGGTGCCAGGTTGCAAGGTGGCAAGGGAGCTAGGAAAGTGCTACAGTGTTTGGGATGATTGGGCTTAGTGAGGCTGCAGAAAGAAGGATAGTGAGTCAGGGTCTGAAGACAGGGAAGGGGAAGTTGTGGGCCTGCAGTTGAGTGTGGTGAAGGCCAGGTCTGGAACAAAGGAAGATGAAGGCTAGGATTGGATGGGTCTGGAACAGGGAAAGGGCTATGAAGTGGGGTCAGGTCTACAGCAGCAAAGGGGGAGCATGCCTGGAGCAGGTGAGGTAGGGTTGGGTCATGGCGGAATTAGGGCAGGGTCTGGGGGGGGGTGGTTTAGTATGCGGATGGATGATTTTTTTTTCATTCATTCATGGGATGTGGGTGTTGCTGGTGAGGCCAGCAATTATTGACCACTTCTAATTGCCCAGAGGGCAGTTAAGAGTCAATCACTTTGCTGTAGGCATTGAGTCACATGTAGGCTAGACCAAGTAAGGATGGCAGATTTCCTTCTTGAAATGACATTAATGAACCAGATGGATTTTTATGACTATCAATGACAGTTACATGGTCACTGTTATCTTGGATTTGTATTCCAAATGTTATTGAATTAAAATTTCACCATCTGTCATGGTGCGATGTGAACCCCTGCCTGTGGTACCTGAGCTCAGAGGCCACTGCTTCTCTTACAGATTCCCTGTTCGGTAAACATGGAGTTAGTTTAATAGTTACTCAGGAGTTAGACTATGTATTTAATAGTTTAACGTTTCCTAAATAACTAAGTACTTCATTTAATCAGAACCCTTTGGAATCTCTAATTTAAGTGGGTACATTTGGAGGGTGCTAATGGAGAATTTCCCAGTAGAATCTTCAGTTGCCTGGCTGGTTCCTTTGGAGTCTGCCATGATGGGGATTATGCATGGATCCAATGCACAACTCCCTTCTCCAGTGGAATACAAAATATCTGGCCAGTGAAAAATCTACTGATGCTGACTTTATACACAGTCAACACTGACTGTAAAATAGAGTCACTGACTGTACACAGTCTCTCACACAAGCTCTACACAGAGTCTTTGACAGCTACTGTAAACAGTCACCAACACCAACTGTACACATTGAGTCACTTACCGACTGTACACAGTCAATGTCACTGACTGTACACATTGTGTCACTGACACTGACTGTACAACACTGACACCGAGTTACCAACACTGACTGTACAAAGAGCCACTGATAGTTGTCATTTCATCTGACTGGCCATATGAAGAATGATTTTGCAAACAGCATAAAAATCTATATTTTCTTCTTTCAACAATGAGTTTACCATAAAGCTTTCCATGCTTGTTAGTGTGACATTTGGGTTACCACGGTGATTTGCTTTGCTGAGGCTATTTTGCATCTATTTAACGGCAGACTCCAAGTCCCTTCACAAACTATAGCACATCAAATTCACCAGCATCTATTGGAACCATAGAACCATGAATTTAATTAGTTGGAAGCTTAACTGTTTGCTGAGTTCTTAGAACTGACAGCTTAAAACTGCATTCTATTGAAAACCACTGTAAGTACATGTATAATTCATAGTTTAAAAAAAAGTGATCCCAAACAGCTCTGGTGCAATGGGTAACAGGTGAAACGTGTTTGGTACATGTTTAGTCAGAAACCACAGTGATAGTGTTTTGAATCATAATGTTGAGACTTGGCCACAGGAACCATACACTGAGATGTTCTCAGCAGTGATAACATCAAAATAATTTTTATCTCACAGTTTCCTAATGTCGTACAGCATTCGAATCACTCAGACGATTGGAATTTCTGTGTGAGGGAAATGAATTTGGCCCTAACCTTGGCTGTTTAATTTCCATTGCCTGATGATATTTATGAAATGCACTTTCCTACAAAAGGTCACCCCTCCCCCTACCATACACAGCTGAAATGTTAATCTGTCCTTATATTTCCGATGTGTTTTTTAATTCAAGAGCACAACTGGTTTGGAGTTGACTGAAATGCAGGCAGGTGCTGTATCACATACCTGTGCTGGCCTCCCCCAACCCCCTGTTATATTCCTGCTATTTGAATAATGTTCAGTTGCTGTTTCTCACAGCATGTTAACTGAACTGACAGTGAAACAGAACCCAATTTTACCTCTTCCTTTTACTTTATCCTTGATCTTTGTTTCTTGGCTGTTGCTTTGTGTTTTTAAATATTTGCTTTGTCTTTTCTAGCTTCACACTCTCTTTTATTCCAGGAGTCTCCCTGGCTAGCAGCTTGGCATCTCCATTCATCCTGTTTGACCATTCTGGCACGAGCACCTCTCCGGAGCAGTAGGTTCACCATAACTGGCTTCTGGATCAATGGTGCTGGAAGAGCACAGCAATTCAGGCAGCATCCGACGAGCAGCAAAATCGACGTTTCGAGCAAAAGCCCTTCATGAGGAATAAAGGCAGAGAGCCTGAAGCGTGGAGAGATAAGCTAGAGGAGGGTGGGGGTGGGGAGAGAGTAGCATAGAGTACAATGGGTGAGTGGGGGAGGAGTAGAAGGTGATAGGTCAGGGAGGAGAGGGTGGAGTGGATAGGTGGAAAAGGAGCTGGGCAGGTCGGACAAGTCCGGACAGGTCAAGGGGACAGTGCGGAGCTGGAAGTTTGAAACTAGGCGGAAAATGAGGCGTTCTTCCTCCAGGCGTCTGGTGGTGAGGGAACAGCGGTGAAGGAGGCCCAGGACCTCCATGTCCTCGGCAGAGTGGGAGGGGGAGTTGAAATGTTGAGCCACGGGGCGGTTTGGTTGATTGGTGCGGGTGTCTCGGAGATGTTCCCTAAAGCGCTCTGCTAGGAGGCGCCCAGTCTCCCCAATGTAGAGGAGACCGCATCGGGAGCAACGGATACAATAAATGATATTAGTGGATGTGCAGGTAAAACTTTGATGGATGTGGAAGGCTCCTTTAGGGCCTTGGATAGAGGTGAGGGAGGAGGTGTGGGCACAGGTTTTATAGTTCCTGCGGTGGCAGGGGAAAGTGCCAGGATGGGAGGGTGGGTCGTAGGGGGGCGTGGACCTGACCAGGTAATCATGGAGGGAACGGTCTTTGCGGAAGGCGGGAAGGGGTGGGGAGGGAAATATATCCCTGGTGGTGGGGTCTTTTTGGAGGTGGCGGAAATGTCGGCAGATGATTTGGTTTATGCGAAGGTTGGTAGGGTGGAAGGTGAGCACCAGGGACGTTCTGTCCTTGTTACGGTTGGAGGGGTTGGGTCTGAGGGCGGAGGTGCAGGATGTGGACGAGATGCGTTGGAGGGCATCTTTAACGACGTGGGAAGGGAAATTGCGGTCTCTAAAGAAGGACGCCATCTGGTGTATTCTGTGGTGGAACTGGTCCTCCTGGGAGCAGATACGGCGGAGGCGGAGGAATTGGGAATACGGGATGGCATTTTTGCAAGAGATAGGGTGTGAAGAGGTGTAATCCAGGTAGCTGTGGGAGTCGGTGGGTTTGTAAAAAATGTCAGTCAATGGAGATGGAGAGGTCCAGGAAGGGGAGGGAGGTGTCAGAGATGGTCGAGGTAAATTTAAGGTCAGGGTGGAATGTGTTGGTGAAGTTGATGAATTGCTCAACCTCCTCGCGGGAGCACGAGGTGGCGCCAATGCAGTCATCAATGTAGCGGAGGAAGAGGTGGGGAGTGGTGCCGGTGTAATTACGGAAGATCAACTGTTCTACGTAGCCAACAAAGAGACAGGCATAGCTGGGGCCCATACGTGTGCCCATGGCTACCCCTTTGGTCTGAAGGAAGTAGGAGGATTCAAAGGAGAAATTGTTAAGGGTGAGGACCAGTTCGGCCAAACGAATGAGAGTGTCGGTGGAAGGGTACTGTTGGGGACGTCTGGAGAGGAAAAAACGGAGGGCTTGGAGGCCCTGGTACTCCAGGCAACCCAATTACTCAGTGAAAATGGGCAGGCGAAAGTGAGGGCTGCAGATGCTGGAGGCCTCATTCCTGATGAAGAGCTTTTGCCCGAAACGTTGATTTTCCTGCTCCTTGGATGCTGCCTGACCTGTTGTGCTTTTCCAGCACCACTCTAACCTTGATTCCTCCTTGAAGTGTCTGGCATTATCTGCAGATTCCTGGCTGCAGGCAGAAGGAAAAGTGGGGACTGCTATGTGAGGCCAGCTAATGTTTAAGGATGTGCTGAATGGGTGACCATTCCCCACCATGAAGCAAACTCTTTAGTCGACATGTTCCAAAACCAAAATGAGCCACTGCCCAGGAGAGAATCTGTTTCATTGATTGATGGAATAGGCAACTGTTGAAGGCCAGAGACAGCTTTCTAAAGAAACTGGGTGCATAGTAAATATATTTTTTATTCTATCTCAAGCTGGTGGCGTTGGCAAGGCCAGCACTTGTTGCCAATCTCTCTCTGATCCTTGAGAAGGTTGTGTGGAGCTGTCTTCATGGCAGTCCATCTGGTGTCATTACATCCGTAATGCTTTTAGCAAACAAACACCAGGATTGTGACCTGGCAACTGTGGAGGAATGGCCAGGATGGTGTTTAGCTTGATTTGATTTGATTTGATTTATTGTTGTCGCATGTACCTGAGTATGGTGAGAAGCTTTGTTTTGCAAGCAATACAGGCAGATCATAACGTAGACAGACATATAGATCATAATTTGGAGATGTCGGTGTTGGACTGGGGTGTACAAAGTTAAAAATCACACAACACCAGGTTATAGTCCAACAGGTTTAATTGGAAGCACACTAGCTTTCGGAGCATCTCTCTTTCATCAGGTGATAGTGGAGGGTTCGATCGTAACACAGAATTCTGTGTTACGATCAATCCCTCCACTATCACCTGATGAATGAGCATCGCTCTGAAAGCTAGTGTGCTTCCAATTAAACCTGTTGGACTATAACCTGGTGTTGTGTGATTTTTAACTATATAGATCATAAGGTGTTTAGACAGACCGAGACATACAAGGTCACCGGTGCACAGGAGGTGCACAAAAGTGAGATCAACTTTAAATTGGGAATTAGAGTGGTCCATTCAGCAGTCTAATAACAACGGGGAAGAAGCTGTTCTTGAACTTGTTGGTGTGTGTGTGTGTTCAAGCTTCTGATGTTCCTGGTGGAAGAGATTGAAAGAGAATATTACCAGGAGTGGGAGGGGTCTTTGATGTTGGCAGCCTTTCCGCAGCAACAAGAAGTGTAAACGGAGTCCGTGGATGGGAGGTTGGCTTCTGTGATAGTCTGGGCTGTGTTCACAAGTTCCTGTAATTTCTTACAGTACTGGGCAGAGTAGTTGCTGTACCAAGCCGATATGTACCCAGACAGTATGCTTTCTGTGGTGCTTCTGCAGAAGTTGGTGAGGGTCCTTATGGACATGCTGATTTCCTATGCCTCCTGAGTTAGAGAGGCTGTATTGTGCCTTCTTGACTGTCATATCTACATAGGAGATCCAGGACACATTGTTGGTGATCGTCTCACCACTCTCAACTCTCTCAATGTCTGCTCCATTGATGTAGATAGGGGCTTGGAGGGGAACTCAACACGTGGAGGGGTTAATATTGAAGGTGGTGGTTGGGGAACCCATCAAGTAGGCTATTTTATCTTGGATGGTGTCAAGCTTCTTGAGTGTTGTTGGAGCTGCATCCAACTGGACAAGTGGGGAATATTCCATCACATTCCTGACTTGTGACTTGTAGTTGTTGGACAGGCTTTGGGGAGACTGGAGGTGGGTTATCCACTGCAGAATCTGCAACTTCTGACCTGCGCTTGTAGCCAAGGTATTTATATGACTCGTCCAATTCAGCTTCTGATGAAAAACTCAGGATGTTGGTATTCAGTATCAGTAATCGTAATGCCGTGGGATGTCATGGGGCGATGGTTAGCTTCTATCTTGGTGATGGTAGTTATTGCCTGGGACTCGTGTGATGGGAATGTTATTTGCTGCTTAACATTGCCAGAGTTGGAGGATTTGAGCTATAGGGAGAGGTTGAATAGGCTAGGGCTGTTTTCCCTGCAGCATCAGAGGCTGAGGGGTGACTTTATAGAGGTTTATAAAATCATGAGGGGCATGGATAGGATAAATAGACAAAGTCTTTGCTCTGCGGTGGGGGAGTCCAGAGCTAGAGGGCACAGGTTTAGGGTGAGAGGGGAAAGATATAAAAGAGACCTAAGGGACAACCTTTTCACACAGAGGGTAGTACGTGTATGGAACGAGCTGCCAGAGGAAGTGGTGGAGACTGGTACAATTGCAATATTTAAAAGGCATCTGGATAGGTATATGAATAGGAAGGGTTTGGAGGGATATGGGCCAGGTGTTGGCAGGTGGGAAGAGATTGGGTTGGGATATCTGGTTGGCATGGATGGGTTGGACCGAAGGGTCTGCTTCCATGCTGTACGTCTCTATGACAATGAATTGAAGCTTAAAGGTTGCCCAGTCTTTGTTGAATGTGGTAGGGACTGGTTCAGCATTGTATATTGTGTTTTGTAAAATCTGTGCTGATATTATTTGCACAGGAAAGAAGACTTTGCTTTGAGTGGAACCTTTGTACAAAGCTAAATCTGAATAATCTCAAATACCCAAGACAAAAAGCCAAGTTCAAATTCCTGAGAGCTGAATAACACACAAGAAATTTTGAGCCTGTATTTGATGATGCATTACTTTACAAAAGAGATTCATACCGTTTGGAGGTGTTTCAGTTTTGACTCATAATTTAAATTTTGATTGTTAGGTACAAAATCAACTTCATCCTGAAACATGTAACTTCTCAAAGTCAAATAAGATGTGTAATAAATACCAGTGACACCCACATCCCACATACAAATAAAATGAAGATGAAATTAAAGAATATCTTGCTGCTGTGTATTAGCTTTGTTTTGGAATGACTGAACCAATACACACTTTAATTCACTTTCCAGTTTCAGTTTAGATATCTTCATCATGCAACAGCTTTTACTGTTCATCGCTGACTATTGTGTGCCTGCACTGTCCCCACTGAGTATCCTGAGAGTGGATTGCCTTTCAATGGTTTGAGAGACTGTTTTGCACAATCGCTCTGCAGAAGCATGGCAGTTCTTTCTAACTCCACAGTTGTCGAAGTGTTCAGTAGTAGGAACTGCTTATGCTTCATGTGAAATACCTTTTCATCTTGAAAGCCAGCAGGACTGAAATCTCCTAAACTGATCGGCAGTTTTGGATTTGTAACTCACTGTTGAATCAGTGTGAAGTTTTAGCTTCATGACTCAATAATAACACCAAGCAAGTGCGTTTAAACTTTCCAGACTGCACCTCTTTGATGGCAGCTTCCAGGTCTTAGCTTGATCAGCTGTGGGGTGAAGCAGGGGTCAGAGCTGTTTTTGGCCAGGCTTTGAAGGCTGTCCCTAGGGGGGGAACGTGTCCAGCTCTCATTAATTGGCTTGTGACCAGGACCATGCAATTCCAACAGACGAGAGCCAATTACTTGCAGCAAGAACTTGTGTCACTTTGTAAACTCTGAGATTATTTTGCCACCTCTCCTTGGCCTAGCCCCTCCATTCTCCTAAGAAACCCTGGAATGTATAATCTGTGGCACCATCAAAGCCTGATTTAAAACTTCTGCTAATGGTTTGTTCTAGTGGTGTGTGTTAGAATTTGTTTTTGGATAGTAACTTAAGTTTTACTTTCAGGCTCTGTTTTTCACATCAAAGAGAAACCGAGTAATATAACCACTATTGTGCATTGACTTCCGTCAGGGGCCACCTAGTGTTGTTAGCAAGAGAAAAGTACCATACAGAGCAAAATACACTTTATTTAGCTGCTGTCTAACCAAATTCAAAAATTAAATGTTCATCAGTATTGGAAAAGACCAGACTTTTGTTATTGCGGTTGGGAGATGCCGGTGTTGGACTGGGGTGTACAAAGTTAAAAATCACACAACACCAGGTTATAGTCCAACAGGTTTAATTGGAAGAACACTAGCTTTCGGAGCGATGCTCCTTCATTAGGTGGTAGTCCTGATCACCTGATGAAGGAGCAGCACTCCGAAAGCTAGTGTTTTCAAATAAACCTGTTGGACTATAACCTGGTGTGTGATTTTTAACTTTGTTATTGCACTGACTCTATATCCAGCTGTCTTTGTAAAATAAAGCCCTACTTTATGATCTTCTTTTCCAAAATTCCAAAACAATGTATAAAATAGTAATTACTGCTCCAAAAAATCAAGGAACCCCGCTCCAACACTGAGAAAAGGGACAGCTCTTACAGTCACAATTTCCTCCCATTCTCCATCTTGGATTATCCAGAATCCTGTTTGTGCCTTTATTGGTCAGTGCATTGAGTATAGAAATTGGGAGATCATGTTGCAGCGGTACGGGATGGATGCATAGAGAGGATGTTGTGAAACTTGGAAGGGTTCAGAAAAGATTTACAGGAATGTTGCCAAGGTTGGAGGGTTTCAGCTACAGGGGAGGCTGAATAGGCTTAGGCTATTTTCTCTAGAGTGTCAGAGGCTGAGGGGTGACCTTATAGAGATTTATAAAATCATGAGGGGCTTCGATAGGGTAAATAGATAAAGTTGTTTTCCCCAGGGTAGATGAGTCGAAAACCAGAGAGCATACATTTAAGGTGAGGGGGAAAGATTTAAAAGGGACCAAAGGGGTAACCTTTTCACGCAGAGGGTGGTGTGTGTCAGGAATGAGCTGCCAGAGGAAGTGTTAGAGGCTGGTATAATTACACCATTTGAAAGACATCTGAATGGGTATATGAATAGGAAGGGTTTAGAGAGATATGGGCCAAATGCTGGCAAATGGGGCTATATTAGTTTGGGATATCTGGTTGGCAAGAGCAGTTGGAGTGAAGAGTGTTTCTGTGCTGTACATCTCTGTGACTCTGTGACTCTTTTATAAAGTGCAGAATCTCTGACTATTTAAGCAGTACTATCAGGCAGATAAACTTTAAAGGCACAGTTCAAGAGGTCTCTGTGGTTCCAAAGTTTGATAATGCTGCAAATTTTAAAACTTTGTTCAACTTTACATGATAAACTACAGAGCAGGACATGACCCACCAGCACCAGCTGCATGTACACCCCTACCACTGACACTGACACTTCACTTTCAGAGACTCCTTGCTACCATCCTGGCATCCTCCATTGCACCAGCATTGCATCCTGCAAAGGTAAACTGGTCGAGGAGGGCACTCTATCAGCTTGGGTACAGATACTGCACAGGGAAAAGGACTCATTACACAGTGTGTACCAGGCTGTCTAACAGAGCTGCTCCCTCAGCACATATTCACCTGGTGCCTGCAGGAATGCCCTTGGCATGCTTTCCTTGCCCTACCATGCATTGGCAATTGGTACTTCCGTGTGGAGGCAACATGGATGTTGCGCCAGGTTAGTGGTGTGGGTGAGGGGGTGTCAGAGATATAGCCTTGGTGGAGGTACTACATTGGTGGTGCAGTGATAAGCTAAGCATGAGGCAGCAGAGAGCTGAGTAGTGCTCTTACACTGGTGGGACAGAGAGAATCATTGACCTTCTTGCTGCACTACAGCCTCCTCACCCTGGAGAGAGCACTGACCCAGGTGGCAACTCTGACCACACTGGTATGGTGTGGTGGCATGATTGCCTCTATTGGTCCCCTGGCAAGAGGGCTGCTTTCCTGTCTGCCAGCCCATCCACAAGGATCTCCTGATCCCTACCTGGGACGTGTGGTGCCATCTTTCCTGACACCTGCACAGCCAAGCAGCTCAGCCTCCAGTTGGCAGCACTCCTGCAGGTGCACAATAGGCCACAGGCATGTTGGTCTTTAGAAGGACTCATCCTGAGCAGTCAGTTCCTCCCTGAATGGCATGTGGTAAGATGGCATAGAGATAGGGCATGGTTCGCAACTATGAGGGCAAATGTCAGTTAAAGCAGTAAGTTAGCTAAGATACAGGGAAAAACCTCACTTGGTCTCATGGTAACAATCACTCCACAGAACTCAATGCAACTTGCATTTAGCCAAAACATGATAAGGTTCTACCCTTAATTTTGGAGAGGATGAGTAGAGTTCTTGCAGAGATCCTGTGAGTGGAGACCACCATCATCTTCTCAAGTATAAATAGGGATGGGCAATAAAAGCTGGTCCAGCCAGTGTCGCTCACATCCTATAGGTGAACGAAAATGTGAGAATCCAACTTTTGCCTTTGATATTCCACGACGTTACCACCTGCTGAATTTCACACCATCCTTGGAGGTTACTGTGGACCAGAAACTGAACTCGAATAGCTAAATAAACAGTGTGTCTATAAGAGCAGTTTCAAAGTTAGGAATTTTAAAATGAGTAACTCATCTCCTATCTCCTCAAAACCTGTCCACAATCTACAAGGTACAAACCCAGAAGTGGGATGGAATATTGCTCACTTACTGGGATGAGTGCAGCTCCAACAGCAATCAAGAAACTGGGTGTAGCAATCCAATTGATAGACACATCTACCATCTTTATCTTCCAATCCCTTCACCACTTGTCCACAGTGTGTACTATCTACTAGATACACTAACTCATTAATGCCCCTCTGATAGCACTTTCAAAATCTGATCTCCACTATCTGGAGGGACAATAGGAGCAGATTTTTTGGAACACGTTCACCTCCAAGCTGCACACTATTCTGCCTTTCCTACACTGTCATGGACACTGAAAGATCCTGGAATTCCCTCCCTAACAATATTGTGGGTCTACTTACAGCCCAAGGACTGCAGTGGTTCAAGAAGGCAGTTCACCATCACCTTCTCAAGAGCAAATAGAGAGAGACAATAAATGCCGGTCAGCTAATGATGCCCTCGTCCCTGAACAAATAAAAAGTATTTAGAATTATAACTTTCCTTGACTGGGAAGCATATGATAAAAAATGATTGACTGTGATATAAAACCGCTCAATTAGATTGTCCAGAAGATTGGTTATTTAACTGTACCAATGAAGTATTTGACTGTTGTTTTGTATACAGTGCTGAAACAGATGTGGTTGTACCAATGTTTGATAGGACAGTCATTTGTTGATGTGTCTTAAGTGAGAAATGCATTGTGACGGGTGTTTAAAAGTACTAGTTCAAGTGGAAATTAGTTGCTATTTTAAGAACAAAATGTAGCCAAGAGATTTACCATTTTAATTTTGTTAAAGAGCAGCAACATATCTTCTCAGGTATTGCATGGGCGGATGATGCAGTGTTACTTTTAATTCGGTCACACAATGTAAGTTTTCTCCTGTAATTATTTTACAAACATAATCACGGACACGTCAAGTGAAGAATCAGGAGGACTTTCATCAATGAAAGTGGTGAGAAAGTGGAACTCACTACCCAGGAGATGGCTAAGGTGCGAGAAAGGAATAGAAGGATATGTTGATTGGGCAAGATGAAGAAATTTGCAATGAGGATTGGGTGTGGCCGAACATAAATAACACACCCGATGAGCTGTTTCATTGCTATGAAGGTTTATGTAATTTTTTGACAAGACTGCAAGACTTCATGAATAGATTTAGAATACTGGTAAATATCCTGTTGCTATATAAAAAAAACTTCAATTCTCCGAAGTTTTGCCAAACAAGGTAGTCTGTTTGAGTTTGGAACAATGTTGTAGATTTGGCAATTGCAAAGCGCCATCTGTTGGTCATCTGCTGTGATTGTCAGTTGACTCCTGATCTCAGCAGAGTCTACACTAATGATCAAAATAAAACTGTTTCTTTAAGTTTTCAAAGGACACTACTGGTCACTATTTTGCAGATGTAATGAATAGTCTGAATTGAACAACCCTCTCCTAACCTCCTGTTAGATTGAGAGGTGGTCAGTGAGGGGGAAGGTGAAGGTGAAGTTATATGTGCAGAAAATTGTAATTACTTGAAACTTGCTGAGATGAATGAGTTCAAAGAGAAACTGGAGGCACTCTTGAGGGAAATAAACTTGCAGGGCTCTGGGTATATAGCAGGGGAGTGCAACTGAGTAGAGAGTCACCTTGAACCGTGATGAGCGAATGGTGTTTTTCTGTGTCATAATTATTCTGAAACTTTGTAATTCTTTTTATTTCAGTTAATTAACAGTCAAATCACTCAATTTCTGGTTTTAGATAATTAGAATTTTAAAAATTGTTTTCTTCACCTTTAGTGGATAAAATTTATTTTTATTGAATATATAAGGAACACTTTTTACTACATTATTGTGGTATACATTTCATGTAACTATGGTTTGCAATCGCAAGTGACCTTGAGAGTGGAAGTTCTCTCTCTTCAATCACTGAAGTGATTCTTTGAAATTAGTTGGTAAAACTGCCAGCAGCAAATAAAACCTGTAAAATTTATCTAAGACTTCAAACAAATACTGTCAAACATTCTTCAGAATGTCAGTTAGCTTACTGAGTTACACAACTATCCACATGAGCCCACAATATGACTATCGAAAACCATTATTTCCTTACCACTTCTGATATAGTACCTTGCTTCTTGCTTCTGAAGGGTTTAGATGTGCAGGATGCTTTAACATTTTGCTTTCAATGCACAATGATGTGCAGGAACACCACCACCTGCAAACTACTTTCCAAGCCATGCACTGTCCTGACCTGTTAATATTATTGCCTTTCCTGCATTGACGCAGAGTCGACATCCAAACAGCATTGTGGGTCTACCTACACTCCAAAGCTTGCAGTGTTTCAAGATGACAGCTCACCACCACCTTCCTGAGGGTGACTAGGGATGGACAATAAATTATGATCTGGCTTGTGATACCAGCATTCCCTGAATGAATTTTAAAAAAAAACTAGAATTGAACTGAGCTTAGAACACTACCTGCACATAAAGTGAATTTGGGCTGCAGCAGACTCAGAGTTTCCTCTCCATAAAAAGCTTCATCTCACAGACATAATTCAGACAAGCTCACACACCATCTGAGAATGGAGCAGGGAGGACAGGAAATTGGTGAAATGCCATATTGTCAGTCATTCAATTTATACAGCTGGGTAGACAGAGCATTCCACTTATTGATATGACATCTCTCATGTTGATAAAGTTTGGCAAAGGAAAAGACATATATTTTTTCCTAGGGACTTTATTGTACTATATTTTCTCCAAGTTAATATTTCAGAACAGTTCCAATGGAAAGCACCTAGACACATGTCCAAGAGCCTAGGTAATTTGGAGCAAGTTCAAGGTTTGCTTTACAGCTTACATTCTCATAATCAACTTCAGAGTGAGGGTTTAGGGCATTTGATACTAACAGTCCTGTGACATTCCCTCTGTCACTTTTAGGATGAAAAGTCAAACCACGAGGAGAGATCATAGATCAAGTGGTTTTAATTTTGTCACAAAAATGGATCAACTCACTTTGATGAATGCTTGAACATGACTCCAATTTATTTTTTAATTAAAAGTATTTGCACTTTGTAACTATGACTTTTATAATTGCAAATGTAATTCCTGGACGAGCCCATGTTGTGAAGCTGTGAGAAGGTATAAAGCCAATTTCTTATGGAACAAGTGTGACTTGCCAAGAAACAAATTCCATTACAAACTGATCTAATCAGTCATTCAGCATTCCACTAATTCCCAACAGCAACCAATTCACCCTCGTGAGCAGTATTCAGGAAAACTGTGGTGTTGCAGGGGTAATGTCACTGCCTTCAGACAGCAGTCCTGGTTTGGAATCCCACCCCTTCCAGCAGTATGTCATAAGATATCTGAACAGGTCGATTAAAAATGTAGATACTATTTGGGTTAGAATTCAATGTGAGGAAAACCGATTCTTACAATCCCAGAAACCCAACTATCTCTCTGCCGTTAACTAGAGACAGTCAAAATAAACATCATTCTACTCCATCTTCCTTTTATCTTACATTACATTGCATGTGGCTTTGAGCTAGTTGAAGTACAGGTTTGAAATGTCCTTGTTAAATGTCCAAATGGGAATTCTCAGTGATAATCAACTTGCCTCTCAGGAAAAGGGGTTAACAATAAGTTAGTATTTTAGACCGTAAACAGAAAGTGCTGGAGAACCTCAGCAGGTCTGGCAGCAGCTGTAGAGAGAGAAGCAGAGTCAACATTGAGTCCAATGACCCTTCTTCAGCATTTTAATACCTTTTCATCAAATGCTTTTGCAATCTGATTGCTTGAAAGAACTCAATGATTGTGCTATATAACAGATGGAGAATAATAGATTAACCTGCTTTTATGTAGCAGCTTTCACCTTAGGCTGGGAGTGCTTCATACCCAAGGTGAATGTGAACACTTCGTAATATGGGTACAGGAACTCCAAGGCATATTTACAATGATGGAAATGATTTGACAACGATGACTACCTAGTTACATTGAGAGGGTGGCAGAATGGAGATAGCGCAAAGATGTTTGAGTGATTAGCATCAATAGAGTCCTCAAAATAGCTGCCTGCAAAAACAGGCCCAATGATGCAATTACCAGTGATAGGCATCGCCAGGCCAAAACAACCTGACATGTGCATATTTGATGTCACTACGCTCTGTACCTGAATGTCAGACCTGTGAAGATGTCTCTCCTGACACCAAGGTTCAGGGAGTGGGGACAAAGATCAAATGCAGGGTCAAAGGTCATGCAGTAGCACTGCCCCTTCAACTAGGCAGCTCCACTTGGTGGAAGAGGGAGAGGATTTTGGACTTGGGAGGACTCTGGGGATGAGGTATGGAAAAGAGCACCAACAACAATCTTTCATTTCATGGTACATCCATGGCCTGGCTCAATAGATAATCCTTCCCATTAGAAGGCAGCTGCCTCTATCTCTTGACACCTGCTCACTGACACTCAGTTTGATTTCTGCCAAGGCCACTTTGCTCCTGATCTCATTACAGACAAAAGAGCTGAATTCCAGAGGTGAGGTGAGAGTGACTGCCTTTTTTGACTGTGTGTGGCATCAAGCCTAGTCTAACATGGCCAGTTTCAAGGCAAGTCCAGGCTGATTTTGAAATTATTTCCATATTTAACATCTTGCCTGACCCAAATTCGCATATCTAGGAGGCTTCAAGTTCCTCCCTGTGTCATTATTAAGATAGTCAATGATCTCATTTTTTCAAAAAAAAGCAACCTTCTCAATATATATACCTGTCTGTTCCTAACTGCCCCACCTGAGGTGGCAGGTCTGCGAAAACACAGCAGAATAGTTATGCCATACTTATGAAACCTGAGAACTAATATGCTTTCTCCACCTGTCCACCCTAAACGATCTGTGCACATATACCCCCTTAAGTTCACGCACCCCCTTTAGAAACCTCATTTATATGGCTTCTCCTCCTTTCCAACAAAACTAATAACTTCATTCTTGCCTGCATTAAATTCCATCTGGCACTGACTGCCCATTGCACCAGACTGTTCGTGCCCTCTTAAAGTTTATCTGTTTGAGATATTTCCAGGTTTGCTCTCATCCATGCATGTTAGCATTGCGCAATGTACACAACAGGTCTAGTAACTAATGTCGATTAAAAAAAACACAGGGACCCAACATACACCTTCGGGCACACTTCCAGTCTGAAAAATAATCTCTTAAATCGACATTTCTCTTCATTCAGCCAGTTTCAAATCATTGCTGCCACTGTCCCTTTTATTCCAAAAGCACTAACTTTACTGACAAGCCTGATATGAGGCACTTTGTTAAACATCCTTTCAAAGTCCATGCACGTCAACTATTTTATCCCCATCAGCCCTCTGTGACCTCACCAAAAAAAAATCAATCAGGACAAATAAAGACAATTTGTCCTGAACAAATCCATGCTGGTTTTTCTGAATTTACCTGCATTTATCCAAAGGAATGTTAATGTTGTCCCAAATGATTATTTCTAAAAGACCTTCTTTTAGAAGCCACTGATGTTAAACTGACTGGTCTGATGTTATTTGACTTATCCTTCTACCCTCTTTTGCCTCACACCTCCTATGACCACCCTTTCACTATGTACTAGAAACATTTGGATTGTTTTTTATCCTACAATTTCTGTGGATTTGTGTGGAGTCTGATCAAAACTACTTTGAAAATGATTGCATGGGTCAATACCATTTCCCCCTCACTAATATCTTTTTTTTTCCTCTCCAGGTCACATGTATTGTGACTCAATGACTGTATGGCCATTTCTTCACTGTTACGGAGTCAAAATCTTAGAATCTCCTCACTAACAGCACTGTGGGTGGAAGTACTCCACAATAGTCTCTAGTGATTGCAGAAGGTAGCCCTCCACAGCAGTTAGGCAATGATGCTCACATCCCCTGAACAGATCATTAAAAAGTCAGGAAAAAATTATTTCCTTCTCAAATACATGCATCGCAAATACATTGTTCACCTTCTCGACCTCTCTACATAATTTCAAGGAATTTTCACACAATAGATGGGAAGATTACTATCCTGCAGAACAATAATAACTGTGGATGCTGGAAATCAGAAATAAAAATACAAATTGCTGGGAAAATTCAGCAGGTCTGGCAGCATAAGTGAGAGAAAGCAGAGTTAACATTTTGGGTCCAGTGAAGGGGTCCGATGGAGGACACTGGACACGAAACGTTAACTTAGTTTTTCTTCTCCCCAGGTGCTGCCAGAAGTATTGAGATTTTCCAGCAATGTTTGTTACTATTCCGCTGGTTGCAGATTGGGCACTTCTGAGTTCTCACGAATCTCTCCCCAGTTTATAGGTATTTAAAATAATAAGGGTTCGCTAATCTCACTCCTGATCCCCTCCAATCCCTGTATAAAAGCCATCTGGATTGGGAGTTACCACCTCTGTATACATATAAGCATATATGTATACAGACATATTTTACTCAACTCAAAACAGAAAACACTGGAAGTTTTGTGGAAGTGAGACACTGTTTTACTTCTTCAGCTTCTGCTGCAACAATGAACACAATTCCAGTCTTTGTTTACAGAAATTGCTGAGATTTGTTGTTAAGACAGAGCAGCAGGGTGCTGATTAATGAAGATCTGAATGTCTGCATGTTGCATTGGCATTAATTTTACAACAGCAAATGTTTTTCTATAACCAACCTACTCCTGACTAACACCCAGCAATATGTTTGTTTGGCACTTAGTACATATTGCAGAATACTCAAGAGGACTCAGGTGGAGATGATTTTACTCAATACAAGATTGCCATCTGATATAAAGCTTTTCCTGTTCTTACAAACTAGCAAGCCAAGTAGTTACATAACTTGAAATTAAAATGATCCAAAATCAATGTTTCATCACTAGAGGATCAGAAAGGTTTACGGATAGCAGCAATGGACAATTAACTTTATTCAAGGTTCTTCCCTCTCATCTATTGTAGACTCTTAACCATCAGATTAATTTTCCATTGAAAATCTATGGACGAACAGATAAATTCCAAGATCATTTAGACTATCCTAGCTAATACATTTTTCATTATGCAATTTAGGCCAGCTGCTTTCCACACATCCCCCTCCAAACCCAGCATAGAAACTAGCAAATCACCTTAACAGTGTGGCGACCTCAGTCTATATTTATAATCATTCGCCAGACCTGAAACTAACTCTTTTGGTAGGACACAAATACCACAATAAAAGCTCTTTTGGAGCCCTTTGCTAGCATATAGATGTGGGTGAGTGCGAATGAACAACAGCAGTGAATCATGTGTGCATAATGTAGGGAATATTCTGGTGGATGTACAAGAGTTTATTGACTACTAAAAATAGTCTAGGAAAACGATCCTCTTTCTTATTGCCCTGTTTTCATTTGAATCTTAGGATTGTCTCTGTGAGACAACAGTATATACTTAGACCAAATAGAGGAGACACTTCAAGCTCTATAAAACTCAATTAATTTATTAAGTACTTAAATAAATGATACAGGCTTTTAACTACGAGAGACATCACAGTCACTGCCTTTCACTACCCTGGGTTCTGCAACTAACTGAAAATGTTATTCCCCAGGAGAGAATTGGCAGCTGGACAGGCTGGAACTCTTCTTGATGTCTTCTCCATGCCTCCTGACATGGGGTACCTCTTCACAGCAGTGAATCTTGAGTCCTGCTAAAATCAGGAGGTTTCCAGGCTGCTATATTTTAATACAATTCATACCTGCCAAGTTGGCATTCCAATTTCCTTATTTGGAATTGTTGGTGAAACTCGTCCAATTCCAAATGGCTTTGTCGAACATAGCTAGCAATGGTCCAATTCCTTTGGTAGTATAGTATATATATACTGTATATAGTATATAGATATTGGTATAGTAGACAAAGAAGAAGATTATCTAAGATTACAAAGAGATCTTGATCAATTGGGTCAATAGGCTGAAGACTGGCAGATGGATTTCAATTTGGATAAATGCGAGGTATTTCATTTTGGTAAAAGAAACAGACCAGGGGTGCAGCTACATAATGGTTTGAAGTTTGTTAACCAACTTGTCTATATGTGATGCAAAGTGTTTAGCAAGCTTGCCTTCATTGCTTAGACCTTTGAGTATAGGAGTTGGGATGTACAGGATGGTGGGGAGGCCTTTTCTGAAGTACTCTAGTTCTGGTCATCCTGTTATAGGAAATATATTATGTTGGAGAGGGTTCAGAAAATATTTATCAGGATGTTTCTGGGAATGGACGTTATGAGTTATAAGGAGAGGCTGGATATGCTGTGACTTTTTTTTACTGGAGTGTAGGAAGTTGAAGGGGTGACCTTATAGAGGTTTATAAAATAATGAGGGGTATAGATGAAGTGAATGGAAAGACTAGGACTTTACAAAACTGAGTGTGATTGGTTAGGTGAACTAGAAAGGACTTCTAAAGGATAAATCAGAGGTAAATCAGAGGAAAGAAGTAAAATGTGAGATCCTTGGGGCACAAAGCAGACATGTCCCCTCCAAAAATAAAAATGGTACTGCCAAATCTAGACGCCCCCCGGCTGTACAGGAAAATGCAGGGGAAATTTAAGCAGGTAAAAAAAAGCTTATGATAGTTACAAAAAACGTAACACCGCAAATAGCCCAGAGGAGTTACAGGGATGAAGTAAACAAAAAAATCAAAACAAGGGCATCAACAAATATTAGCATTCAGGATAAAGAAAAACCCAAGTATGTTTTACCAGTATATGAAGAGTAAATGGATACTTGAGGAAAAGGTGGGACCTATCAGAGATAAAGGAGGAGACTTGTGTAATGATGCACAGGATATGGGAAGAACTTTAAATGATTTTTTTTGGTCTCCATATTCACAAAGGGATGATGTGGATATCCAGGATGAGCAATGTGAAACACTGGACAAAATAATCAAAGAGGCGGTATTAGGAGTTGGAATCTTTGAAAATGGATAAGTCACCAAAGCCAGATGGATTATTCCCTGTGAACCAATCTAGAATGAGAGATCATAGTTTTAGGATAAGGGATAGCAGATTTAAAACAGAGATGAGGAGAAATGACTTCTCTCAAAGGGTCATGAATCTGTGGAATTCACTATCGCAGAGTTTGTTGGATGCTGGGACATTGAATAAATTTAGAGGAGGAGATAGATATGTCTTTAATTAGTAATAGGTTGAAGGGCTATGGAGAGTGGGCAGGAAAGTGGAGTTGAGGCCAAGTTAAGTTCAGCCTCGAGGGGCTGAATTGCCCGCAACTGTTCTTATGTTTGGCTTAAAAACAGATGATGAAAATGCTCAGAGCAAAATATAAAGTTGTAGTAAATTGTAGTAGTGTTTGAGATATAAAACAGGTGTTAATGATGGGTGTGAATAGTAGAGTGTTGTGCTGACAGCACAGCCATTCAAAGAAAACACAAGGTTGGGGAGTGGGGGGCATTCTCAGAGAGGAGGCATTCTGCAAAAGTCACCCAGGCTGCATTTGGTCTCACCAATGTAAAGAAGACCACATTGTGAGCAATGCAACAGACTAGATTGAAAATAGTTATATGTCAATGGCTGCATTACCTGGAAAATGCATTTGGGGCTGTGACCATTTACCTCCTCCATCCTCGATGTCCAAGTGTTACACCTTCTGCAATTGCATGGGAAGATGTCAGGGGGAATACTTCAGGAATAGCTGTTTGCAGAAGTGGATGAGGGTGTAATGGAGGAACATCCTTCCATCAGTCCTAACAATCTTTCCCCACCCTCCAGTACAGAACCAATGGGGAGTAAAAACAACTGCTGCTGAGATTTAAAGAGTTGGGTGATGAACACTGAAGGCATGGGAAAAAAATGCCATGTTTAGTGTAGGGTGTAGGTTTGCTCGATGAGCTGTAGGTTTGATATCCAGACGTTTCATCACTTGGAGGTCGCCACTGATGATGTTACCTAGCCAGGTAAAGCGAAGCTGTTGTCTCCTGCTTTCTATTTATATGTTTGTCCTGAATGGGGTTCCTGGGGTTTGTGGTGATGTCATTTCCTGTTTGTTTTCTGAGGGTTAATAGATGGTATCTAGATCTATGTGTTTGTTTATGGCGTTGTGGTTGGAGTGCCAAGCCTCTAGGAATTCTCTGGCATGTCTTTGCTTAGCCTGTCCCAGGATAGATGTGTTGTCCCAGTCAAAATGGTGTTTTTTTTCATCCGTGTGTAGGGAGAGGGAGAGAGGGTCGTGTCTTTTTGTGGCTAGCTGGTGTTCGTGTATCCTGGTGGCTAACTTTCTTCCTGTTTGTCCTACGTAGTGTTTGTGACAATCCTTGCATGGAATTTTGTAGATGACGCTGGTTTTGTACATGGGTTGTACTGAGTCTTTTAAGTTTGTTAGTTTTTGTTTGAGAGCGTTGGTGGGTTTGTGTGCTACTAGGATTCCGAGGGGTCTTAGTAGTCTGGCTGTCATTTCTGAAACTTCTTTGATGTATGGTAAGATGGTTAGGGTTTCTGGCTGTGTTTGGTCTGCTTGTCGTGGTTTGTTCCTGAGGAATCTGCAGACTGTATTTTTTGAGTATCCGTTCTTCTTGAATACGTTGTATAGGTGGTTCTCCTCTGTTTTCCGAAGTTCATCTGTGCTGCAGTGTGTGGTGGCTCGTTGGAATAGTGTTCTGATGCAGCTTCGTTTGTGTGTGTTGGGGTGGTTGCTGGTGTAGTTAAGTATTCGATACAAGATAGAAGAGATATTTAACATCATCAACAACACCCTCACAGGCATAAAGTTCACCAAGGAGGAGGAAACTGACAACAAACTCGCATTCCCGGACGTCACAGTCGAAAGAAAAGGACAAAGGAGAACTACAAACCTGCGTATACAGAAAACCGACAAACACTGACCAAATACTCAACTACACCAGCAACCATCTCAACACACACAAACGAAGCTGCATCAGAACACTATTCCAACGAGCCATCTCACACTGCAGCACAGACGAACTTTGGAAAACAGAGGAGAACCACCTATACAACGTATTCAAGAAGAACGGATACTCAAAAAATACAGTGCGCAGATTCCTCAAGAACAAACCACGACAAGCAGACCAAACACAGCCAGAAACCCTAACCACCTTACCATACATCAAAGAAGTTTCAGAAATGACAGCCAGACTACTAAGACCCCTCGGAATCCTACTAGCACACAAACCCACCAACACACTCAAACAAAAACTAACAAACTTAAAAGACCCAGTACAACCCATGGACAAAACCAACGTCATCTACAAAATTCCATGCAAGGAATGCCACAAACACTACGTAGGACAATCAGGAAGAAAGTTAGCCACCAGGATACACGAACACCAGCTAGCCACAAAAAGACACAACCCTCTCTCCCTCGTAGCCCTACACACGGATGAAAAAAACCCACCATTTTGACTGGGACAACACATCTATCCTGGGACAGGCTAAGCAAAGACATGCCAGAGAATTCCTAGAAGCCTGGCACTCCAACCACAACACCATAAACAAACACACATCTTGATACCATCTACCAACCCCTCAGAAAACAAACAGGAAATGACATCACCACAAACCCCAGGAACCCCATTCAGGACAAACATATAAATAGAAAGCAGGCGACAACAGCTTCGCTTCACTTGGAGGTCGCCACTGATGATGTTACCTAGCCAGGTAATGAAACGTCTGGATATCAAACCTACAGCTCAGCGAGCAAACCTACACCCTAAACCTCAACCTGAGCTACAAACCTTCACAAACTTTGCCATGTTTAGCATTTAAACAAAAATGGCATACAGATCAGAGAAAGTAAACATAAAAAGGAGAAATTGGGAAGCTAAATAAGACAACAAAAGAAAATTCACACTTTTTAATAATTTATTTTATTTTCAAAATGTGTTTAATAATATTTTCTATTAGTGTTCCTGGAATTTCTACAGAAAACTGTGTTAAGGGACTCTTCAGCACAGTAAGATAAGCGTTAACATGGTCAACTCAGTAAACACACAAACCTCTATTGCAAGATTCAAGTTTCAAAATTTACCAATAGCTAAGGTGGGTATAGAAAGGCACTTTGTGGAGCATGGTCAGGCTGAAGAGCTACAGGAAATGGTTATAAAAACAGGAATCCAAGGGCTAAATATTAAACTAGTAAGTTACTGTACGCTTAATAGTTATCTCTTCTCTCAATTAGTTTTTACAGGAAGACAGATCAAATTCTCATTCAGCAAATGCAGAGTTGTTAAAGAATAAAGAGATTTTAAAATAGTTTGGGTAAGTCAATGACAATAAACAGAAAAGACTGCACTTATTTTTTTTAACGTTCTCCCCATTCTGAGACCACCTTGGCCTTTGGAAAACCATTCCTTGTGCAAATGATGATTTCTCCATACAACAAAATTACCATTTCTAAGCTCATGTTTTCTCGTGAGCTGGGAAACAGATTCAATTAAAACTTTCAAAAGAGAACTGGATCAATATTTGAGGGGGAATGATTGCAGGGCTATGAGAAATATGTAGGGCAGTCAGAACTCTTTAAAAGAGCCAGAAAATGCTCAATGGATTGAACAACTATCTTCTGTACTGTATGATTCCATGATTAGTTTCCGCAGTAGGTCATAATGAATTATTCACTATATTTTTGGCAACAAAGTCTTCAGCTACCTCAGAATGCCAATCTTGAACCGTCCTGATAAAACCCCAAAAAACCTGCTCCTCTCATTCAAAAGTCTTCTTGCAACTGATTATAATCATGCCTATGGTCATGTTCCTGTTTGATGTTAATTTCTGCTTGAAGTACCTTGGGGTATTTTAATAAAGTACAATGTAAATGACAAGTTGTTGGCAAATGAACTCAAATGACTCTGCAATAAGAGAGTTATAAATGGTAGCAAATGGCAATATGATCAATTGTCTTCAGCTAGTTACAATTAAGAACTTAATTAAACAGTGCCAGGTTCACACAAACTTTGTTTCACCTTTTGTAAACCACCCAGAGAAAGATAACCAAAAAATACAAATCATTTTCAACTTTTATTTTTCTAAATTTTATCACAAGGAAGAAGTTTGTTAGGTGATGAATATTGTAATAGAGATTCTTATACCTCTATCAGAACAAGTTTAACTGAATGAAGCCATTTTTTAAACACCTGCTTCCATCAAAAATTCAAACACTTTTTCTGTAGTATAAACTGTACACAAAAGCAAGGCACTATACATTTTATAGATTCACATAAAAAGTTACTCAATTTGTGTAGCGTTTTCATTATCCCATGCCATAAATACATTTTGTTTATGATAGCATTGAAAGGTACAGACAGAACATTTCAATGACTGAACATGATAGTATGATTATCAGAATGCAAAAAAGGTATTTGTGGCATGATCTCCATACAAGCAGTTTTCGTTCAACTAGCCATCGTGTTTTCTGGTTAACGCAACAAAACTAGAGTGAATATATGTCATTAACAATTAAATATTTAGTCATCAAACCATAGTCACTTTTCATGTTGTATTATATAAATATAAACTCTTCATGATTAGCTATCTGCTACTCACAAAATAACACTTTACAAAATAATTTGCCTTCAAGATACACAGGCAGGATATGGCCGAGTAGCATCTGTTGCCCTTAAGTGCATTGAGGTCAAATGCGTACAATGGCATTGTCTCAATATGTCAACACTGTTAAAATTCACAGAGTTCCCCTCAACATGCACAAATCGACAAAACTCCCCCAAAAAGGCAATGCTGCCCTGAATGTGCAACTTATTTCCATAATGTGCTCTTTGACCAGACCACCGTCCATGACTGATCCACAGATGTCAAAATGATCTTCGGTGAAAGCTCCGTTACTAAGCATGTGTTTTTTTTAAAAAAAACTATGCACTATGCTAAAAACTATTTAGAAAAGGGCTTTTGCTTTCTTCAGTTTAACTTGCTTCCATGAGGGCAGGACACTGAACTCTTCTCTCGTCATTTCCAGTGTCTTCTGCAAAAGAATGCATCATTTCATTAAAATGGTTTCACTTGTTTGTGCAATTGTATGTAGGACATAAAATACTTAGCAACTGGAAAAACATGTTAAAAATGGGCAGTGGATAGAAATTGCACAGATCAGAAAAAACAATTAGGTCACCAATGAGAATGCAAAATTCCCCAGATAACTTCCTGACATGGGAATGGAGGCCCAGCAATCCATTACAGAGATGGAGATAAAATAAGACTTCCTGTTATCTCAGCAGATGACTAAGTAACAACTTTGGATAGAAAGCTGACAAACAAATAATCCACTAATCCACACTGACATTAACTGCCTACTATAGAAATGCAAGTAATGATTCTGCTCCCCCAATTAATAAATGCTATTAAAATGGATTTGTAAGTATTTGTAAAGAAATACAACTGCTACCCAGCCAGCACCAATGCCATAAATTACAGTTACATTTTCCCACTTATTTACAGCCTAATATCAATAGCAGAGATAATAGGCTCACTCTCACCAGCTGGGACAAGTGTATGATGGAGCTTGCTCTGTTAAAAAGAAATTACACAAAAGTAAATATTGTGCTGGTTAAACAATTGCCACAAGAATATGATAACTAAATCATTAGCTTAATTCACTTACCCCTCTCTTCAATCTCAAAATGTGGCTCCCTCTAGTTAAGATTTAAGGTTAGAATATTACAGAATAGAATTTAAAACTCTGATGAAAGACTTTGCATTGGAACACTGTTTCTCTCTCCACAAAACTAAACAGTAGTGAGGATATATCCTGCTACTGATGGCATCGGCAGGGTCTCAGAAGGGCAAGTTCGAATGGTTACTTGCTCAAAACAACAGTGCACATTAGACCTATAGTTTAGATAGTTTATTTAGGATCAGTTTGTTGAGGAATCAGGTTGTTTTTGTTTTTAAAGGCCTTGTAAAGATTTATAAACTAAGTATCACAAACATAAAAATGGCCAAAATTCTGTAATTCAGAAATTACAATTCACAAGGCAGCTATTTTGTGGAAGGAATACAACAAACTCTGTCAGGTCATCACATGCCCTTTAAAACGACCACTCTTAATGACTGCAGATGAACAATATATTTTGAGAATATTGTGTTAACGGTTTTACAATTTTTTTACACCTGACAAAGTAAATTTATCCACCTGAATTTAGTGTTAAGCTAAAATCTCAACTAGAGAAGAATTTCAATCATGAGAGGAACTTAATCAGCAGTACTATCTATAGACTTGACCCTAAAATGAAACATCCTCTGCATTAAGAGTTTTCAGTTTTTCACAGGGTAAAATATATCTGCAAAGATGCACAAGCAATTTACTTCAGTTAATCAGTATTAGTACTGTACATAGAATCCTGACTTAAGAATTCAAGAGTGTTTTTATCTTTTTGTTTTGTCCGCTGGCTCTTTGAAGCATTAAATGCAAATCTACAACATTTTAAATGAATACCTCATGATTTTTTTTATTGTAATAACTTCTGGGATTACATTATACATTTTCATCTCAACTTTTAAAAAAATAACCCATTTAGACATGATATGGCCTGAGTCCCTGGCAGGTAGGCCTTGAACCGGGACAGTCTAGCCCAGAGTAATATTGTAAAGTATAGGATATTTAAAATAGTCAATTCATCTAAAAATAACTTGTAATGAATCCACTTGTTGTAATTTTTGTTATATACATTTACTTAGAAAGACACGTATTGCAATTTTTACTTAAGTGTAAAATAATTTTTCAACCAACCTCGGAATAAATTAAATATATTTAAACAAATATTTTATGAAAAAATATACATACAATCCTTGTTTAAATTTGCAGGTTTTTCTGTCATATCTCAGCCTAAGAACAACTATTTTTTGTGCGTGTGTCATGAATGGTTGATCTAGTCTAAATTACAAGCTAGCTTTAAGTAAACTTATACTGCATCTAAGGTTCTGAAGAGAACTTCTTACATTCATTGCTAAAAATACCATTTTTTTTAAGAGAAATTTCTTGAAGGATTAAATAATAAATGTTTGCTTCTACTGTCTTACCTCAGGTTAATACTTCACAACTATCCTGTCCTGGGTCATGTTTTTTTCCTATTTTTCTTGTGGTTATGAATCTTGGTCTTGGCAATGATTTGGGTTTAGTATTTTAAAATTATCCTCTCAATACAAATTTTCTGAAAATGTAATACTTTAAATGATGCATTAATTTGGTGAATCTCTTCACAATCAAGCTAATTAGGTCATTGCTGTAGCACAGAATAGATTCCTATTTTACTGTTCACTATTTGCATCAAGGAATTTCCCTCCAACATTGAACACAGCCAAATGTGTAATAGAACTTCCAGTTTTTTCATTCGAAGTTAGGAGAAGAGTAAAGGAGAACTGTGCTGGATTTGGGTTAAATTGCAATCTTGTATTGTGCAACCACATGAGCTGGTCTGAGATTTTCCATTTTTTAAAATTAGATACTTAAAAGGCAGCAGAATCGATGGCGTCTGAGTGAAATGAGTTTTGTGGTCAAGAAGCTCCCTTAACACTGCCAAATCTTCCAGTTAGTATTTCAGCTTTACAAATTATTAAGACTGCTGAGGTGCAGTTACAAACAGTCTTCAACCAGCCTCAGAGGTAGACCTGAGATTTTAGTACTACTGTCTAATTTCATACTATAGTCTCCATTATTTGTACTAATTGCTCCTCTACAGCAGATAGCCAGCCTTTAATAAAGAATTGGGCAAAGAATCAAATATGCTGAAGCAGTTTAAAGAATGTGGAATACCAAACCAAAAGTACAAAATCATAATTTTCAACCCTTCAAACACAATGTGATCGCTCCGAAAATAACTTAAAAGTGACTAAAAAGACCAACATGATATTCTGCTGTCTTCCTTGACAGCAGAGGTCAAAAATCCAGATGACTAAATTTTGCTCAAGTGTTTTTCACACCTCAAAGAAGGTAATTTAAATTTCAAAGCAGAATAAAGCTTTGAATTATCAAAATTATAGTCAGGAATTTATATTTTCTCTCATAATAATGTGAAGTGGAATCAGTCAAGGTTGACAGCAAATAACTCTTGAGTTCACTTTGACCTATCTAGCAGCGAGAGATGGGTCTCTTTATGTAAAAGGGTGTATCTTGGTCACAATTGTCTGTGGTGTCTTTTTTGTTCTTGCCCTCTCACTTCATTAAGCTGCATTTCAATACACTGACAAAAGATATAGTTTGTCACGCTCTGTTTGTCACCCACTCTGCCTGAACAAGAAGATGCCAAGTTGACGGATGCCTGAGAATAAATGCCAAGATATCTCAGTGGGTACAGATACCAAGCAGTAGCTCACTTCAAATTCACATCATAAGATCAAAACATCATAAAAGTATTGTTGCATGAATCACACTTGTTTATTAATCAACTGTGTCATAACTATTGGCTTTCAGATGAAGCCTGGGTTCATGTCTTGAAAAGGAGTACTTACAATTTATTTAGATAAACTGCAATGATAGTTAGCAACATATTTAGGCTGAAGTGTTTCAAATGTCTCTGTAAAATTATGCCCCGATGAGTTCAAGATATTAAAATTTTGATTAGACACTATCTTGTCAATCCCTTGTCTATAAATGTCTGCCTGTATAAATTGTACGATTTCCTTAACTGTTGAGTACAAGTACTTCATAGAAGCTATTGATTTAGAATTATAGAGATGTACTACATGGAAACAGACCCTTCGGTCCAACTTGTCCATGCTGACCAGATATCCCAACCTAATCTAGTCCCATTTACCTGCACTCAGCCCACATCCCTCTAAACCTTCCTGTTTATATACCCATCCCATTTGTGCTGGAAGGCCAGAAATTTCTTGCAGTTTATATTAACTATTTTGTATTCTCTTCAAAAGGATAAAAATAAATTAATCTCCAAGGAAAAAGAAATAAGAACTAAGAATTCAATGCAGTCAATAGAGTCATAGAGATGTACAGCATGGAAACAGACCCTTCGGTCCAACTCGTCCATACAGACCAGATATCCCAACCGAATCTAGTCCCACCTGTCACCACCCGGCCTATATCCCTCTAAACCCTTCCTATTCATATACCCATCCAGATGCCTTTTAAATGTTGCAATTGTACCAGCCTCCGCCACTTCCTCTGGCAGCTCATTCCATACATGTAGTCTAAGGAAAAGTGAAAATGGTAGTTTCAACAGGAGGTAAAAGTTTGAAACTTAATCTGCCAACAAAATCCAATCATAATCTGAAAGAAAAGAAAGCACACATGGTTCAATGAAGTTGGGTGAAGTCACTATACCGAATAAATCTGAGTTTTGAAAGCAATATGCTGGATTTAAGCCCACGGTCACCATCTCTCATGGAGAAACTGGGAGAATGAAATGGAGTCCTTATAGGAAGTGGGGTGTGAGGATGTATAGAAGTAGTAATGGTGGGAGTCCAACCCATTAAGAACAATTTGTTTGAGTTTGACTTATTGTTCTCATATGAACTGAGATACAGTGAAAAGTGTTGTTTTGCGTGCTATATAGGCAGATTGTACCAAACAAAGTGCATCAGCGTAGCAGAACAGAGTGCAGAATACAACGTTACAGCGAGAGAGAGAGAGAGAGAGAGAGATAAGAGAATTAACATTTGAGAGGCCCGTTCAAAAGTCTGATAACAGTGGGGAAGAAGCTGTTGAGTCTGTTCATATGCATATTCAAACATTTATCTTCTGCCTTATGGAAGAGGGTGGAAGAGAATATAACCTGGGTGGGAGGGGTCTTTGATTGTGTTGGTTGCTTTCCCGACGCAGCAGGAAGTATAAATGGAGTCAATGGGTGGAAGGCTGGTTTGCGTGATGGACTCTTGGGAAGAGCAGTTGCTAAACCATACTGTGATCCATCCAGACAGGATGCTTTCTAACGTGCATCTATAAAAATGAGTAAGAGTCTTTGTGGACATGCTGAATTTCCTTAGTCTCCTGAGGAAGTAGAGATGTTGTTGTGCTTTCCTGTCTGTCACATTGATGTGGGTGGACTAGGACAGATTGTAGGTGATCATTAGACCCATCTCCATGTCAGCACCATTAATGCAGACAGGGGCATGCCCTCCACTCCATTTCCTGAGGTGAATGACCAGCTCCTTTGTTTGGCTGATGTTGATGGAGAGATTGCTGTCTTCACACCATACCACTAAGCACTCAATCTCTTTCCTGTATTCTGTCTCGTTGTTGTTTGAGATTCAACCTACAGTGGTGGTGTTGTCAGCAAACTTGTAAATGAAGTTGGGGTGGAATTTGGCCACACAGTCATTGTGTATAAGTAGTTTAACAGGGGGCTGAGTATGCAGCCTTTCAGGACATTGGGGTTGATGATTATGATGGAGGTGTTGTTGCCCATTCTTATTGATTGCGATCTATGGGTCAGGAAGTTGAGGATCCATTTACAGAGCAGGGAGCCAAGACCTAGGTCTCAGAGTTTAGAAGTTAGTTTGCTTGGAATTATAGTATTTAAGACAGAGCTGTAGTCAATAATTAAGAGCCTGATGTAGGTATCCTTGTTATCCAGTTGTTCCAGGATGGGTGTAGGGCCAGGAACTGTGGACCTGCTCCACTGGTAGGCAAATTGCAAAGGATCAAGACAATTTGGGAGGTTGGAATTGATGTGAGCCATGACTAACTTCTTGAAGCTCTTCATAATAACGGAGATCAGAGCCACTGGGCGGTAGACATTGGGGCATGCTGCATGATTTTTCTTTGGCACCAGGATGATGGTGATCTTCTTCAAGCAGGTGGGGACTTCAGATTGTAGTAGGGAGAGATTAAAGATGTCTGCGAATACTCCCGCCTGCTGAGAGCATGACCGGGGACTCCATCTGGGCAGGTCACTTAAGCGGGTTCATTCTTCCTAAGGGCCAATCCAATGTCTGAGGCGGTAATCATGGGTACAGGTGCATCAGAGGCTTTTGGGGTAAGTGACATAGTTTCACAGCCCTTCTGTTCAATGCGAGAGTAGAATGCATTGAGCTCATTGGGTAGGGATGTACACTTGTCTGCGATTCTGTTTGATTTCGCTCTGTAGCCCATTATGTTGTGTAAGCCTTACCACAATTGATGGGTGTCTGTATGGTTTGTCTCAGCCTCAAGCTTAGTTTGGTATTGCCTGTTAGTGTCTCTGATGGCTTTACAAAGGTTATACTTGGATTTCCTGTATAGGTCAGGGTTACCAGACTTGAATGCCTCAGACCTGGACTTCAGTAGGGAGTGAATCTCCCAATTTATCCATGGTTTCTGGTTGGGGAACATTCAGATTTTCAGCGCGCAATCTTTGACACATGTACTAATGAAGTTTGTAATGGTAGTGACATTCTTGTTTAGGTTGGCCGCTGAGTTCTTGAATATGGACCGGTCCAATGACTCTAAGCAGTCCCATAGAAACCCTTCCGTTGCCTCAGACCAACAACTGCCTTACTTTCTGTACTAGGTCCTCACGCTTCAGTTTCTGCTTGTAAACCGGAGAAGAAGATCGCAGCGATATGATCAGATTTTGCAAAATGAGACCGGAGGATAGAGAGATAGACATCTATTCACACTTCTTATTAGCACTCTTCTCTCTCTCTCGGCTTATCAGCTCTTTGTTTGTCTATCCCCTTTTCTTCCTCCTTCCCTCTGGGCTCCGTCTCCATGTAATCTCTTCAGCATCCCACCATTCCAACCCCCTTCCACTGATCAGCATAAGTACACCATTTCCCAGCTATTGTCAGTTATGATAAAGGGTCACTAGATTCAAGACATTAACCCTGTTTTTCTCTGAACAGATGGCGCCAAACCTGCTGAGTTTCTCCAGCAACTTTGTTTTTACTTCAGATTTCCAGCATCTGAAGTTCTGTGCTTTTACCTTGGTGAATGCACAAATCATCTTACAAGACTTTTAAGAATCATCTCAGTTCCATGACATCTCTGCAAGAGTTTCTCAGGGCAGATTTCTAAAACAAAAATCTGCTCAGATGTGGTATGATACACCTCTGGAGTAGGTAGGACTTGAACTCGAGTGTTTTGGCCCAGAGGTAGGTACATTTTGACTCTACCACAAGAGGCCCAGGTGTTCTTCGGGGGATGTACTAGGTTCAACCACTTCATCAATTTAATCATTTATTATAAAGGTCAGAAATTGGAATGTTTACTTAAGATTGCATAATGTTCAGCACCATTTGTAACTACTGAGATACTGTGCGTATATTGATATACAGCAAAACCTGAAAAATATGGAGGAGAAAGTGAGGTCTGCAGATGCTGGAGATCAGAGCTGAAAATGTGTTGCTGGAAAAGCGCAGCAGGTCAGGCAGCATCCAGGGAACAGGAGAATCGACGTTTCGGGCATGGATGCTGCCTGACCTGCTGCAAAATATGGAGGCTTGTAACATTCACATGTTGAAAATGCAAACCAATGACAATGTCTAACAACAGAGAATCGAAACCCCTTACACTCAATGGCATTATCTTCACTGAATCCTCACTAATAACATCCAGGGGTTACCAATAACCAGAAACTGAATCGGACTAGTCATAATAATACAAAGTATGTCAAGGACAAGGAATTATGTAAGTAACTCATTTCTTGACTCCCCAAAACCTGCCAATTATTTACACAGCACAAATGAAGGGCATGATCGAATGCTCCTCACTTGCCTGGATGGATGTAGCTCCAACAACACTCCAGAAGTGTGACACCATCTGGAACAAAGCAGCCCATCCACAAAAAAAAACATAAATTTCCCTCTATCACTGACACTCAGCAGCAGCAGTGCTTACCAACCCACAAGATGGACTGCAGAAATGCATCAAGGATCCTTTGACAGGAGCTTCCAAACAGACAACTGCTATCACCTTAGAAGGATAAGGGAAGCAGATGAATGGGTACACCACCACCTGTAATTCCTCCCCAAGCCACTCACCATCTTGCTTGAGAAATATATCACTGTTCTTTAACTGTCTTTGGGTCAAAATCTGGGAACTCCCTCCCTCCTTGCATTTGGATCTATCTAGGCCAAATGGATTACAGCAGTTCAAGATGGCGGCTCACCACCATTTCTTCAGGGGCAACTTGGGATTGGCAATAAATGCTGGGCAAGCCAGTAAAGCCTAAATCCCCTGCATCAATAAAATAAATCAGGTTATATGCAAGTGAGCAGTTAAGCACACCAATGAATTCTCACCACGAACGGGCTTATTGTTTCTCCATACATTACTGGGAGTCTGACATATGGCCTCCTTCTCAAATTGTGCCCACCTGCCGTCTTGCCCACTCTGGCAGACTTTAATAATGTGCTGCCTAAGGTGATTTTCATCATCTAAACTTTCATATTGGATCAGTTTATATGGCTTGGAATCACTATGAGGCACTATTGAAATTTATGCTATTTAAGGGACAAAGGAGTTTGTTGTTAAAAATTTCCCTAAATCTCACTACTTGCTCATACGTTTACCATGCACACATCACAGGAGTGTGTTCATCTCTGATGGGTTATAAATTGCCTCCATAATCCAAAGCAAACATGAACTCAAGTAGCCTAACATCTGTACAGTCCGATTACTGTCAGCTGCACTGGCTTGGCTTCCAGATACAAAAATTAATGACAATAATTTATGTCTAATTGCATGAAAGATTGGAAATCTATTCAATATCTGGTATAATTAATGTACGTCTCAAAAAAATTTATTCACAATTAAATGCCATCATCTGGAATTGATGTTGAACATTGAACCAATCTTGCATTGGTAAATTTAATGCAAGGCAATCTTGTGAATTTAACATTCGGTGTGTTTTAGGAAAAAAAAGGCCAAATGTGAAATTGTACCAAAGAATACTATCTCTGTTGCAGTTTGCCTAATACAGCTTTCACCACGATCATTTCACATTCAGAGCAGCAGAATTTACCTGGAAATCTTCATCCGTCAAATAAATTTCAAGCTTTAATGGATCAACACCCTCTGGCAAAGGCCGGGCTTGAAGTTCTGCCAGAGGGTACTGCGTCTTACACAACTTGCTCAATACATCCTCTACCAAAATTATTTTATTGCAGCCTTCAGCTTCCTAGGATTTGAAAGAAATAGAAAAGAAAAACAGGTTGTAGGAAACCAATATGAACAGCAGCAGCATGAGGATTTGAAAATAAACACGAGTAAAATCTTTACCGCTTCAGTGATCTCTGCGACATCTTCCCTGTGTTCCCAACTGGGAAACATATTTGTAAACGTCAGTGGTTCAAAACCTGCATGTATCAGGTAGGACTTTGGTGGCTTCTTGGCATTCTTTACTGTCATCAAATAATTGAAGATCATTATATGTTAGTTACCAAGCATCACTCCAACTGTAATCAAATCTTCTCTCAGACAATATACACAATGAAATAAGGAAACACTTTGTTTTGCTAAACCACACATTTAAGTGTATTTAAACATGCATGACCCGCTAAATTTAGTTGGCACAAATCTGCTATAGCAGCAAGGTTACTGAATAATAAACTGATAGAAGAGTTGAGGTCACAATCCAAGCAAATCAGTCTGACATCTTATCACTGACGGCATCGTGAATTTTTCAAAGAATGCCAGTAAATCCCATGGTCAAATTACAGCAAGAGTAGTACAAACACTCACTTCTGTGGTGAAGGTTTCTGCACTGAAAAATGTGATTCTATAATGTCAGCTTTCATAAGGTCACAATAAAGCTGACGGTGGCATCAAATCTGGACAGCAACTGTTAGCCTTTGGAACTCCTTGCCACCAAGTTGTCAGCTCAGAAGCCTTGCGTATGTTTAAGAAAAAGATAGACAGATTCTTGATCAGCAGGAGAATCAAGGGTTATGGAGAAAGGGCAGGAAAGTGGACGCGAGGAGTGTTGGATCAGCCATGAACCTATTGACCATAAGTAATAGGAACAGGGGTAGGCTATTCAGCCCCTCAAGAGTCAAGAATGTGTTGCTGGGAAAGCACAGCAGGTCAGGCAGCATCTGAGGCGGAGGAGAATCGACGTTTCGAGCATAAGCCCTTCATCAGGAATGAGGCTCGTGGGCCGCGGCTGAGAGATAAATGGGGGTGGGGGCGGGGAACGTAGCTGAGAAAGCGATAGGTTTGGATCATGGCTGATCAAACATTCTTCAGTGAAGCTGGAGGCTTTGAATCCATTGGAAGCAGTGAGTTATTGTGGATTATTTCCCATAAATACTGTAACCTTGTGGAGAACATGCTGTGACAGTATAAAAGTACATGTGATGCAGGGTTATTGATTGTCAAGACATTCATAAGGATTACCTTTTCTGTAGCTAATAGTATTAGTTGCTTACTAAGAAATGTTTAAATAATGTTGATCTTGGTTTGTTCATTACAGTAAAGAAATTAAAATTTGAAATCATGAGATTCCTTTAAGACGACCCCCAGGAGTTCAAATCTCTTGCTTACAATCTCTACAAAGAGTGTGACACTGTCTTCATTGGTGTTTCTAACCACAAACTGAACATTCAATTGACTTGGAGTGAAAGCAGTTTCCATCTCAGAAAGTCTAACAATTGAGAAAAAGGGATCAATGCCAATTGCATAACACAAATATAACACGTTAATAAAATACAAAAATCATATATCTACTTGACAACAAATATTCATTAATCTGCAACGTAGTTTTTAGGATGCTGATGGGAAAATTTAAGTTCTCTCCACATTGCTCTAAGTTGTACTACACAAACAACATTGATTACCTGGCAGACAGCACCATGACAGTTATCTGTATAAACCATTCAACAATGATATCAATGAGGAAATCGGCATAGTTGCCAAGAAAGAGGCTAATAACGCAGCCTGCTCTTGTTCTCAGGCATGAATGCTTTAATTGTATGTGGCAAAGAGATACCAAGTCCCGTAGTCACTTTTATAAAATTCTTTCATACAATATGGATGTTGCAGACTAGGCCGACATACTTGATGACTGACATGGAACGATGGGCCAAAGGGCCTCTTTCCATGCAGTAAAATTTTTCTGGCTCTGTCTGTTGTCCATTTCTAATTGTGTAATCGGAGATGCAAATGTTGACTTTGCCAATGTTGACCACCTAACTTGAAAGAATAAATAAATTAACAGGCCCATGAAATGCTTAAATGTTACTGCAGTATGTGATCTTTAGCTTTCAACATATGATTCCCACTCCCTTTGTTCTCAATGTGACACTGTGAACATATCCTTGAGATACTCACATAACATGTAGAATATAAGGTGATATGAATCTATGAGACTGTACAATTGAGGATATATCAGATGGGAATCCATTTCATCTTTTGTCAATATATTAGGTGTTATTCACAAATACCTTGTCCTAAACTCATGCAGCACTTGTACAATGTGGCTGGTTTATACTCCATATTAGGCTCCATTTTCAGTCAGATGTCAGACACTGAACATGGGAATACTTTAGAGCTTCACCCTACACAGTGTGCTTTAGCCATGCCCAAAGTTTTAGTCAACTGAAAGCTAAGGAGCAAATTTGGTCTCCAATCAGGAGCGGGGCAGAAATGGCAGATCTTGACACTCGAGGGCTAATGGATGTGGGCCTTCCACATTCCAACCGGGTCCTTCATAGGCCCTGTAAAGTAACAATAATTGATCTCCAAGGCCATCCTGGTGGGCAGCCAAACCAATCTGAAACTGCCCTGTTTCAAAACAGGCCGAGGTTGGGGATGTACTAGGGTGAACTGACACGGAGTCCAGCAGCATCTGTGATTTGGAACACAAACTTTTTAAAATCCATTTATTAATGCTACACATAATGGAGGGTATGTCTAAAACCACCACTTTTATAAACTATCATCTTTCACTTGATGAGTACTAATTACGTGCAACATTAACAAAGAACATTAAATTATATTATTCCAAGATCCTTCAAATTGCCCTCGCCATCCAGTGCGGCCATCCTACATTGAGGACAACGAATGACATATTTAAAATGTTTATAATGTAACAAAAACAAGGATGGCATGACATGGTGGTTATGACTAACCCTGGGTAATGACCTGTGCAACAAAGTCGGAACAGGTCTGGCAGTATCCATAAAGAGAGAAACAGAATTAATGTTTCGATTCCAGTGACTGTTTGTCAGAACCGGCACAACGTTTGAATTCCACCTCGGCAGATAGTTAACTATGAATTGAATAAAATCTAGAATTAAAAACTAATCTAATTGCAATCACTACTGACGGTTGTTAAAAACCCATCCGGTTCACTAACAATTTAGGGAAGGAAATTTCCTATCCTTACCTGACTCCAGACCCATAGCAATGTGGATGACTTTTAACTGCCCTTTGAAATGACAAGTGTTATGAAGATGCAGGTGTGTACTGTACCTTTAAGAGAGACAGGAAGCTGGCAAGGACTGACTGAAAGCACAGAGTGTGCTGAACAATTTAAACATGTAACATCTGGTTGAAACAAATAGTTAGAGTTGCCATGGAACAAACACAAATTCAAATTCGGCCATTCTGTTTAAACAATGCCCCAGATACCAAAGTCCAATCGAATTTGAATTTAATGTTTTGATGACATCAAACCAATGCAATGATCTGATGTTTTGAGGTGTAAAACTGGACATTTGAACAGTTAGGGGGAGAACTGCAAAGCGCACCAACAAGTACAGACTGCTAGCTGGAAAGCTCTCTGAAAGGTATTTGTTCGTACGAAAAAGTTGTGCAGCAGAAGACTGAAGAGAAGATGACCCAGAAAAATACAGAGGAAAATCTACAAAGGAGAATTGACAGCTGGCTGGTTTTGAAGCATGATTATTTTTTGTAAGTTTTTAATCGGACCAGTATTGTAGAGTGGGAGGTAAAAGATAGGTTGAAGAGAAGGGAGTTATAAATAGTTGTGGTTTTAATGTTCTCTTTTGGACTTAAAGAACAAAACTGTTAATTTTTACTTTAAATAGTGAAATCTGGGATAGTGTCTTGTCTCTCAAAATTTAAGAGATTAGGTGAGTTTCTCTGTGTGTCAGGTTTAAATTAGGAGAGTGTTTTACCCATGTCATAACACAAGCAAGCATTCAACTTGGGCAATTAGAGATGGGGAATGAACATTGCTTCAGCCAGTAATGGCCTCACCCCATATGCAAGTAGAAAAAAGGCCCAAAACATGAGAAAATAAATACAGGGTGGGGAAAGAATCAAATAAGCAGTAGAAGGTAACATTACAACGTAACCACCTGTAAATTAAATGATTGAATTCCAACTCCTAATTAATATCTTCAATTCTTTAGATGGTAATTGTCAATATCTGCAGCGTACCTTTGCAGTATTGTAGCACTGTCTCCATTGCACATTTCCGGTCGGCGTCCCAGCGAATTCGGGCAGACCCTGTGATTTCATTTTCTGTGGGCCACCAGCCCTGCCAAAGGTATACCTCGTGGTGATTGTCCACCAAGAATAAAGCTGGACATAAGAGACAGAAGATGCTGATATACACTGGAGTACTGCAGGTTTCTTGAAACTTAGCTACTAAAAGTATCAGACTCTCTTTTTGGTCAGGAAGGTATGGATTTATATCTGGTATTGCTGGTGAATGTTAAGGAAATTGTTCATCTGTGATTTAATAGAATCATAGAATCCCTTCAGTGAAAACAGGCCATTTGGCTCAACAAGTCCACACCAACCCTTTGAAAATCCATTCCCCTACCCTATTACTCTACATTTCCTCTAACCAATGCACCTTTCCTACACATCCCTGAATACTACGGGCAATTTAGCATGGCCAATTCCCCTAACCTGCACATCTTTGAACTGTGGGAGGAAACAGCAGCATCCGGAGGAAACCCACACAGACATGGGTAGAATGTGCAAACTCCACACAGACAGTCGCCTGATGCTGGAATCAAATCCAGGTCCCTGGCGTTGTGAGGTAGCAGTGATAACCACTGCGCCACTGGGCTGTCCTTTAAATCACAACTCAACTCAGATTTCTTAGGCAGAAATGCCTGAGGTTGGCAGACAGCTCCAGAAGGACAATTAGTGGCCAGTTGACAAGATTTTTAACAAGCCTATTCAGTATCCATCAAATCCTGACAGTGGGCTGAATTCGTGCAGAGTGAGATATCTGATTCCTCTGTGAGGGGACATCTCACCCTCTGCTGGCTAATCTGATTGGCTCTTCCCACAAATTTGTTCTCAGACTGCCACCAACTGTACAAAGTGCAAATGTCAGTAGTGGACAGATCCACTAAACAAAGTGTGGAATATAAAAACATTTATAAAGAAATTAAATATCATTAGATACAACCATTAGAAATCGCAGCTCTTATTTATATCAACTTTTATAGAGCATCACATCAATAAATAAAAGCAAGAAATAACAAAGGATTTTCTTTAAACAAAGTCTGCTACAACACAAATTCCATTTTTGGTGCAAATACTTCCTGATTCCACAGATAATCAAGCAAAACTAAAAAGAATTGGCCATCCCACATCACCACTATTCCATCCTCCAGCTTAGACCACAAGAAATAAGAGTGGAAGTAAAGCCATTCGGCCCATTGAGTCATCATGGCTGATGGGCATTTCAACTCCACTTATCTGTACTCTCCCTGTATTCCTTAATTCCTTGCGAGATTAAGAATTTATCAATCTCTGTCTTGAAGACATTTAATGTCCTGACCTCCACTGCGCTCCATGGCAGTGAATTTGACAAGCCCACCACTCTCTGGCTGAAGAAATGTCTCCTCGTTTCCGTTCTAAATTGATCCCCTCTAATTCTAAGGTTGTGCCCATGAGTCCTAGTATCCCTGCCTGACGGAAACTATTTCCCAGTGTCCATCCTTTCTAAACCATGAATTATCTTGTAAGTTTCTATCAGATCTCCCCTCAACCTTCTGAACTCTAACAAATACAATTACAGGAGCCTCAGCAGTTCATTATATGTTAGGCCTACCATTCCAGGGATCATCCGTGTGAATCTCTGCTGGACACACTCTAGTGCCAGTATGTCTTTCTTGAGGTGTGGGGCCCAAAACTGGACACAGTGTTCTAAATGGGGCCTAACCAGAGCCTTATAAAGTCTGAGCAGCAGCTTTTACATTCTAACTCTCTTGAAATAAATGACAACATTATATTTGCTTTCTTAACCACAAACTCAATCTGCAAGTCAACCTTTAGAGAATCCTGTACTAGCACTCCCAGATCCCTTTGTACTTTGGCTTTATGAATTTTCTCACTGTTTAGAAAATAATCCTTGCCGGTGTTCTTTTTTCCAAAGGCCAAGACCTTGCATTTGCTCTCATTGAATTTCATCAGCTATTTCTTGGACCATTCTCCTAAACTGTCTAAATCTTTCTGTGGCCTCCCCACTTCCTCAGAACCACCTGCCTGTCTGCCTAACTTTGTATCATTGGCAAACTTGGCCAGAATGCCCCCAGTCTCTTCATTCAGATCATTTATAAATAAAGTGAACAGCTGCGGCCCCAACACTGAACCCTGCGGGACACCGCTTGTCACCAGCCGCCATTCTGGAAAAGAACCTTTTATCCCAACTCTCTGCCTTCTGTCATAGAACCAATCCTCAATCCATGCCAGTAGCTCACCTCGAACACCATGGATCCTCACCCTACTCAGCAGCCTCCCGTGAGGCATCTTATCAAAGGCCTTTTGGAAGTCTAGGTAGATAACATTCACTGGATTTCCCTGGTCCAACCTACTTGTTATCTCTTCAAAGAATTCTAACAGGTTTGTTAGGCACAACCTCCCCTGAGCTTGAGTTTCACAGCTCTTTTGTTCCCTGCAATCCCAAGCAATTAAGGTACCACTATGAGACATCTACTCATCTCCATCTCTAGCTATCTATATAATCTACTGCCCATTTCCCAGGTGGTTGCCCTTTCAGGAACAGTCAATTCATTCCTTGTTCAGTACTTTTGATGCAACTGTAAATTAGTGGAATTGGATAATCACTTTTCAAGCATTTATATTTTCAGATCATCCACTGAATTTAGAAATAAACCAACCTGGCTGTTGGGCAGTGTATAAATCTTCTTGTAAAAATGGCATTGAGTTAACCATGGTGGGCTCCCTGGCAGGATATAGGTACTCAGTGGCAACAAACTCTCCAGATGAACTACTGAGGATAAAGAGTCGAGGAGTGAAGTTGAATTTTCCAGGATCTGTGAACAAATTGTGTTTTTAGATTTCAATCATACGAAGAAAGGAAAAGTTACTAATACTTCAAATGGCAACATTATATTGAAAGCAGGGTGTTCTTTCAATGATCCGTTTCCCAGAATCCTAAACCATCCATCACAACCACTGAAGTAGTACATCTCACTCAAAATATACCACTTTGAACTCCACTAATGTTGTGTTAGAGTACCATCCAAGATTATGTACTTAATGTATGGACTGAGGCTTAAACACAATCTTGTTTACAATACCTCCTTCTGCAGATAGGAGTCAGGTTCTGTCTAATGATACTCCTGTGGTGTTGTCAGGATTTACAACACTGAATGAGTTATACAATTGCAAGTTATTGTTGATTGAGAAGTGAGAGTGAGCCATTTCAATCAGGCTGAAATTGAGCACACCTTCGACTGTTAACATATTAAACCGTCACTTATTGTTCGGTTATATAGACAAATGTTAATATATTGAACATGTACTTAACAGTTCATTTTACAGTTGAGAAAAAATAGAATATGGGGCAGAATGTTATAATACATCGACTCAGCTAGTACCATTGCTCTCTAGACAGAAAGGAATATCTTTCACACTATTCAGTGCAGAGTGCGATAGTTACTTTTTCGCAAACTAGAAACAGTTTGAAGTACATGGCAGCCATAAAGAAAGACTTGCTTAGACCTAATACCGTCACTAATCACTTGCAGAATTATTTCATACTCAATCAGAAACATGGTTACCTTGTAACATGCAGTCGTAGGCTTTTCGGTCTCTTCTTCCCAATGCTTCAAAGAACGTCACTGTTTCAGATCCCTCGTCACATTCATGTATGGTCACATTGATACTACTGTGCAGTCCTGCTTCCAATGGACGCCTGTAAAATATAGTTAAGTTAGTTTGTAGTCTGTTGTAGTTACAAAGAGTGACTAATGTTTGGTCAGAGTATAATCTACCATTAGTGTTGTGACCTTTTAAATAAATGTATTGACATGGGGCCATGCCAATCTGCAGTTTTCTTCCAGAAGGGCAAAAACAAAATTGCTTCAAAAGGAGGGAAAAGGAAAGGCTGCTCATTCTTTTTAAAGCAACATGCACAACCTTTAATCATTCCAAGGCACATTAATTTATTTATCTACTTTTTGACAAAATGTTGCTAATACTTTGTTATAAAATGTGGCAACCAATTTGTGCTTAGCTAGAAAGATAAACATCAATTTAATAAATGACCGGATATCCTGTTTCAGTGATGATGGGTGAAGAGTGAATCTCATTCAGGACAATCACGTGAACTCCATTACTCTTTTGTATAAATACATCAGGGGCTTTGAAAAAAAATTATAGATAGGTAGGGCCTTGTTTAAAGTTTCATTGAAACAATATTACCTCTATAAGTATACAATAAATGGCAGGACCCAGAGGAACATTGATATACTGAGGTATCTTGAGATGCTAATCCATAGCTCCCTGAAAGTGGTAACACAAGGTGGTAAATAAACGCAGTGCCTTCATTAGTGGGGGCATTGAGTGAAAATGTTGGCAAATCATGTTGCAGCTGCACAAAACTTTAGTTAGGTCACATTTGGAATATTGTGTCCATTTCTGATCGCCAACTACAGGAATGAAATGGAAGCTTTGGAGAGGGTTTGAAAAAGATTTACCAGAATATTGCCTAAATTGGAGTGTTTTGGCTCGAAGGAGAAGTTGTACAAACTTGGGTTGTTTTTGCGAGGCTGAGGGAGCAACCTGATAGAAGTATATAAAATTATGAAAGCGACTGATAAGGTGGATTATTAGAGTCTTTTCCCCAGAGCGGAAAGATCAAATACTCGGGAATAAAGGTTTAAGGTGAGAGGGGAGAGTTTAAAGGAGATGTGGGAGGGAAGTTTTTCTTTCACACAGGAGGGTGCTAGGTACCTGGAATGCGCTTGTCAGGGGAGGTGTGAGAAATAGAGATAATAGCAATGTTTAGGAGGCATTTAGATGGGCACATAAACAAACAGGGAGTGGAGGGATAATGGACCATGTGCAGACAGATGGGCTTAGTTTGGAACAACATCATGGTTGGCACAGATATTATGGGTCAAAGAGCATGTTGCTGTGCTATAGTATTGCATGTTCTGATGAGGGGTCCCTTCATTTGAGAAATTTATGATTTTTACAAAGAGAAGCAATTACTGTATTTAAAACATAACCTTGCTAATTTAATGAAGATCTTAAGAATAAAAAAAGCAACTGTGGTTAATTATATACTATTGATTTGAAAAATGTTATATTTCATTTTCTTGAGATTGCAACAATAATAGCCATGATGTGGAGGTGCCAGTGTTGGATTGGGGTGGACAAAGTCAGAAGTCACACGACACCAGGTTATAGATTTCTGACGTTGCAGCTGTAATAAGAATTTTAAACACTCTGCATACAAGATGTTCACTGCTTTAAATCAGTCCATCTTAAAATCTCTAACCAAGAGTTGAAATTTAAGCTTGCATTGACTGAGTGAACAACATAGCCATAACTGCATGATGATAGATCCAAAGATAATGTGTGTACTATAATATGAATATGCTACATCAGTGTAACAGTTCATCTGTATTCTAATGATATCACCTACAAATGGACAGCAAACCTTGGCCTCAATGTCAGCAAACAGCTCTTATGATGTACAATGGAATTCTTCGTACTCAAGCTTAGCACAGTGAACTTTGCAATGGGTCAGTGAAATGAACATCATGGCTATAAGGGCAGATAAGAAATGGAATACTCTGCAATGAGTGGCTCACTGATTGCCCCCAACAGCCTCTCCACATCCATCTAGGACAGTGTAATTTGGTCAGGTATTGCCCTGACACTGGCCTGAACATCAATCTCCTCTGTAATGTCAGCACGTGATGACTGCAGTTTGTCTGAAATATAGGAGGTGTTGCATCAAGATTCCTTTGACAGCAGATTTCTTCCCCTGAGAGAGACATGAGCTACACAGTCACACAGCACCATGATTCAGATGCACTCCATCTTTCCTTCCTTGCTGCTGGGTCATTGTCCTAGAAATACCCACCCTATAATATGTGGAAGCACAATTACATGGACTGCAATGGCTCAAGGCCATCACAGGTTTTGCACGTCAAGTGAGAATGAGTAATAGAGAGTCACCCATATGCTTAGAACACACTTTTAGAAAAAGTTTTCTTCTGTAGGAAAGCATTTAGAACTTCCTTTTAATTGTTAAAATAGTGTATTTAGTCAAAGACTAATGTTCCATGTGGAATACCTACATTTAATTCTTTTACAAAAATAATTTACACAAATACAATTCTGTGGTGATTCTTGCATTCCCCAAGTATTTGTTACTTACAGTTCCTTGATTTTGTTGGCTTCAGTCCTTCCTACCACTTTTGTATGTGGTTGCGCTTTGCAACCATGCCATAAGTAGATGACTGCCTTGTTGACATTCAGCAAAATCATGGAAGTTCTGGATCTCAGGCTACTACAGTGACACGCAACTTCAAGCAAGTTTCCTTCCATTGGAAGCTCTCCTCTGACACAGTACAACCGCCAGTCACCTATAGAGGGCAGTAACAGAAAGCACATCAGGATAATTATTACATGCTCCGTATAAACTGAAAATCAAAAAAATTTTTCGTGCACGTGGTCTATTCCAACAGATGGCTTCGCCATGTTTCAGTTTACACAAATTCCCAAAGGATATGAGAAAATGTCACAGCATTCTCAAAATACTTACTTTAGAATTGTGTAAAAGGACTTTTTTTTTCAGAAAAAGTAGCTTTCACTTTTCTAAGTCAATGCTTTTTTTTTTAAGAAGACTGAGATTTTTTTAACCAACACAATGCTCTTTGGAATGCCATGATTGAATGTGCCTCCATTCCTCGTTCTAGCAGTGTATTCCATACCCTAACCACTCTGCATTAAAAAGCTATTCTGAAACCTTTTCGTCATGTCACCTCTGGGTCTTTTCACTGTTAGCTTACATCAATGCTCCCAATTCCCAATTCTTGATCCCTCTCCAATGGGAGCAGTTTCTTTTTATTTACTAGATATCTAGATCCCTCAATTTTGAATGCCTCTGTCAATTCTCCTCTCACACCTGCTCTCAGAGGTAAATAATCTCAACTTCTCCAATTTATCTGCATAACTGAAATCTTATCTTCTGGAACCACTCGTATAAATCTTTTTTTGCATGGACATAATACCCCAGATGGGGCTGAAGTAGTGTTTTATTCATGCTAAAGTGTTCTTTGCTTTTGTACTCTATATCCATGCCCTATTTTTGAAGTACAGGTTCCTGTATGCCACCAACAACACTTTATCAATCTACATTGCTACTTTCAATGATTTGTGCAGATAGACTATATCCCACTTCTCTCCCCAGGCTTGGTCTCTCTGCTTATGCTCCCCTTTCAGTTATACCCTTGGTTGATGTTACATTCTGATGTCTGAACAAAGAAAGGTACTATTTCACACATCCTGTACTTAATTTCCACCGGTCCAACTACTCCATCAGCCAATGTCTTCCTCATGTTTTTTTATTATTTTGTTGAGTTTATCATGTTTAGAGATTTTGTGTAATTTAGGAATTCTGAAGTTATATCCAGTATACCCAATTCTAGGCCATTAATGTAGATCAAGAAATACAATGGTCTAAGTACCAACTGTTGTGTTTCCTTGAGCTACTGTTGAGTAACAAATAGAATTGATTCAGTTTACTTGAAATGCTCAAACAGGTTTATTAATAGCTTAGACTATAACTTGCAGTTACAGATAATTATATATATGCAAGCTCCTGCTAATGTGATCCTCTCTGGATTGTACATGGCAGTGAGTCTTTTGGCTTGCATCCTTGTCCTTGGCTCATCAGCATATTAAACTTCGTAAGTAAAACAACTCAAAGCAATACAGAAATCCTCTTTTATTATACCCTTCACCCAAAGATAAAACACAAATATTAACAGCAAAAAATACACATACAATAGAGTAGTTGCAAAATTCTTTACATGCAGAACCAAGAATTGAATGATTGAAGGGTTTAAGAGGGTTTAAGTATTGATGGTTTACTAATCCTTCTTGGTCATGTGATGGTGTAACCTTCCAGAGATTTAAACTTCACACTTGGGTGTTCAATGTGTCAGAGTTTTGCATATTGGCATGTTAATTGTCAACCTGGTGGTCTTCTGCACCTCCATTACCGGTGTTCATTCTTGCTAGTGTTTTATGCATAATTTTGTAGCGTCTAGGCTTGCAACACACTTTGGATACCTCTGTGAATATTGATTGATTGATTGTCACATGTACTGAAGTATAGTGAGATTAAACTGACTGGGCAGTGGTTGGATTTATCCCAAAATCTTATTTTTGAACACTTCTTCAGAAATTATTATACATCAGAAGACAGTAACAGATTTTAATCAGTATTTACAGAAAATAGTAAATTAGTCAAGCACATTCTACACAGAATAACTCATCTTTTGATTTGCCCATCATCTATCTGCCTTTATTATCTTATCTTCACTGCCCTTCCAGGCTGACATTATTATTTTGCAGCTCTATGGTAGCACAGATTTCTTATGCAGTTATTAAGTCAGATTGAGTGGCAAGAGTTTAAACTTGCCTTAATTTGCCTGGGCCACAAACCAGCTGTGACTAACCCTCTGTTAATGTTGCTTGATCGCAACTGTAAGGAGGTAAGGAATATTAGTCAGGAAAAATCTTCCTTTGCTTTCAGTGACTCTCCAATATGTCTCCATCTACGTGTACATTTGACATCTGCAACTCAGCAATGTAAATATTAAACCTAGATGCCCTCTGCTAAAGCTGAACTCTCTCAGTGCCCACTGACAATCTCTACATCTGCATTGGAGGAGGACTGGGAAAAGACATCCCATTGATTCTTAGGAAGTATGTGAAACAAAGGGAATAAAGAATGAGAATGGAACAAGAGTACAATATACTCAAAATCAGTTACTTAAAAAAAAACTGTTTTGGAGAACATGAATAACTTAATTGTATTTTAAGTGATTGGCTGGACCATTAAAGATAGTAGGCAGAAGTGGGTACTGCACATCCTGGAGATCAGAGTCAAGATTAGAGTGGTGCTGGAAAAGCACAGCAGTTGGGCAGCATCCGAGGAGCAGGAAAATCGATGTTTCAGGCAAAAGCCCTTCATCAGGAATAAAGGGCTTTTGCCCGAAATGTCGATTTTCTTGCTCCTCGGATACGGCCTGACCTGCTGTGCTTTTCCAGCATCACTCTAATCTTGACATTAAAGATAGTACCAGAGTCAGCTGTATTGGAATGATTTGTGGGCTAGAGTGAGTATGAACGACAAGTTTCCTAATTACTAACCTAATTCATGCTCTTCACTAAGATTTTATTGAATTCAGACTCAATGTTCCATGGTGGGATGTGAACTCAAGACCTCTAAATATCAATACAATATCATGACTTCATGAAAGCAAATAGTAGGCAGCTTACATATAAAAAGACATGGCCAATAAGCCATGTTGTGGATTAAGCCCTGCAAACAGAATACCACTTTGGACACTAGCATTTGTATGACATGGAGTACACTAAGCGCATTGTGCTCCTTTTATGGGTGAAGAAAGTTGTGCAGATAACAGTCCAGAGGAATCAAAGCAAGCCTGCACAGCAGGCAAATTAATTTCTCCTCAAAATTTTTTAATCTGTAGAGAATTATATGGTTGAGTTCAAGACTCTGACTGCAACATATTAAATTTGCTTTGTCCAATTCTATATCAACTTGCTAACACATCTAACAAAACACAAAACCATAAAGGATATTTACTTTGTGAGCTTTCTTCTTCCTCTTCCCTTTTGCCAGCATGCACAATCATTCCTCCTTGGAACAGCTGTAAGAAACAGGGTGGCTCCTTCCCCTGCAGCACTTGGACCTGCAATAATACAAGGTTTAAAATAAAAATGAAGCATTAGAGCATTTTTTTTCTATTAAACAAGTTCAATTAACTTTTTACAAGGGAGAGAAACACACAAATCAAACTTTTCACTTGACTAAAATTTAATACCATAATAATAGTCACACTGGTTCTTTCATATGAAGAAAATCTTTCAAATTACAACTCATGGATTTTACTGAAGAAATCAATACAAAGGCATTATAAAAGGCTTGTTCATCACCACAAAACAACTAATATTCCAAGGTAAAATTGAAAGCTGCAAGAAAAACAAATAACAAAATAAATAGGGTAAAGCAAAAATAAACCTAGAGTTAAACATGACACATACATGTAAAATTATTGTTTCTTTTGGCATTTCAAGTTTCTTGAAAATCTCCTTCCGAAACCTGAGATCTATTGCAATCTCAGAGTTCAGAAACATCTGAACTCGTGCTGCTGGTCAAATGTAGACGTGATTCAAAAAATAAAGACTGCCAACTAGTCAGCCTACAAGACTGAGTAAAAATGTGAGTTTGTTTCAACAGAAAGATGATTGCCTAATATGTATTTAAAGCAAATGAAATATACAAATGTACTCTTGTGACAACTCTATTAACTCCAAAGGTACAGATACAAATAATATCTCTGAAGTGCAATTGGAGTTACCAGGATATAGTGTAAAGGCAACTTTTTAAGAACATAATCTGTTTCAATTTTGCCTGTTTCAGCCTGTTTGCTTCAAAAATAAATAGTCATACAGCATGGAAACAGACCTTTCAGTTGAACCAGTTGATGCTGACCATGTTCCCAAGCTAGTCATTATTTAACAGCTTACCTCTGTAATCTCTATAGTGATTTCTGAAGATGCAACCTGGAAGAGTGACGAGCAGCATTTTGTTTAAAGAACAAATTATTACCAGAAACATTAAAGCAATTATTCTAAAATAGGAAATATAATCAGTTTGTAATATCCCTTTTATACAAAAGTCACAACTGTTTGTCCTTTCTACGGTAGGACACTGCTATTCACCATTTTACACATCGGGAAGACCCACCTGTGCTCCTCGCTCCTCGTCTAATTCTACAGTCATGAGAGCTGATGTTCCTTTCTCACTCACAGTTGAATGACGGCCTTGCCAAAAGTAATACACACACTTCTCCTTTCCGACAGCAGTGTTTCGAACAAGCTCGGACTTCTGCCTTTTACCAACTATGGCAAATATAAAGAAATAAAAACAGATTGTGCATCAACAGAATCAATGGATGCTCCTATGTACTACAGAATCCATCTCCCTGGAGAGCATTTTCTGTTTGCAACATTTTCCACCTCTTGACCCAATTGTCCCAAACGCTGCCTGCCAGTGATCCATCTGTGATAAGAGATGCTTTGGATGTGTCTTTAATAATAGCTCAAAATGTTTTTCTTATTCACTTGTGGGATGTGGCTGTTGCTGGCTGGCCAGCATTTATTGTGCATCCCTTGTTGCCCTTGTGAAGGTGGTGGTGAGCAGCCAACTTGAACTGCAGTCACCTACTGTAGGTTGACCCACAATGCCATTAGGGGGTAATTCCAGGACTTTGACCCGTGACACTGAAGGAATGACGATATTCTCCCAAATGAATGCCTTGGAGGTGAACCCTCTGGTGGCAGTGCTCCCATGTATCTGCTGCCCTTGTCATTCTGTACAGAAATGTTCATGGGTTTGGAAGGTGCTGTCTGAGGATCTTTGGTGAACTACTATAGCATAGTTGTAAATACTCACAGCTGCTTCTGAGTGTCAGTGATGAAGGGTGCTAAATAATCAGCAGCCTACTGCACATCTGCCTGAATTTCGACTTAGGTTATTGTAAAGACACTACCTTTGAATTAGCTAAGAATAACATATGTAAACAAATTTTCAGAGACCTAGTTTTATTCTGCTGAAACGTTGACCGTAAAGATGTCTCATTATTGTTCTATTTACAGGCTTTTATCATTACAGACCTAAAATACTGCGGATGTGAGAAATCTGAAAACAAATCCCACAGAAATATATAACTGGCCAGGTTATATATTTACAAGAGGTGTATATGTTGGGAATACAATGTTATTCACTTATTCCTTCCTTTTCCATATGTACCAATGAATGCTGGACTGGCTTAACACAAACTAACTATCTTGCCTAACTTTAATTCACTAGTAGGAACCAGGCAAAGGCAGTTAAAATGAAGCCAGCCAATTAGCAAACTGATCCTGCCAAGACTGATTTTAACTCCACTTTTGAACATGCAGGCATGAGGTCAGGGTGACAGGAGGGGGAAATTCCCACAAGGAGGGAGAACAGTCCTCCTTCAAATATAAAGACCCAGTTCAATGGTCTCAGGGTGGCAGTTGCAATGTTCATCAGAAACATAACAAGATAGGATTGTGACCCAGCAGATGGTGGTTCAGTTAAAACATTTACTGTTGTGTTTGGTTGTGGGTCAGGACTAAGAATTTCTCTGAGCCTGACCTGTCCCCAGCCTCTCCAACCCAGCTCTTGTTCTGCTGCCAAATTTCTGTTCCCTTCTCTCCATGGCCATGCAGTCGAATTGGGTGGAACTCTTGAATATTTATGCAAGTGAAGCCCCGCCATAAGATTAACCAAGACTCCATGACCCAGGCCTCTCAGCCTTGTGGCTCACCATATTCCCCCATTCTGCATCCTCATTTAAAACATAACTTCTGGTCTACCCCTATATGTCACAGCGTTTTGGAATTAACATTCCAACAACATAATATAAGCAATATAGAAGTTACAGGACCTTTATTCTTATTCCACTAAAACTCAAAGTGTCATTTCTATTTGCTTTAGGTTTAGAACCTGTATCTAATACTTTAATTTCACACCATTGATACTAACCTGTGCTGCTGACCAGATACTTTGATTTCACCACGTAGGTATCACCTTCATGAAACTGCCCAATGCTCTGTTTGGGCAACCTACTGTAGTCAAATTCAAGTATGTGCCATACATCAACAGAGAGGCTGGTGATCTCAAACTGCCTTCCGTCTTCTCCCTCTACTATTCCGTAGCCACGTCCGATATTTAACCCATCTAGTGTCATCCCAACAGGGGTGAGAGACTGAGGAATCATCAATGTGACATCATATGGTTTAAGATCATTCCCATACTCCTGCTACAAGACAAGAAATGAGTGTAAGTTGTATGCAAATTTAAACAGCAAAGTTAGAGCTGCAAATTGCAATTTAATAAGAAAAAAGACTACTAGTTGCCTTCAAGTAAATCTTGAAACAGATGAAATCTAATTCTTCTCTTTCCTTTCCCAAAATTAACATTTCCCAAATCAATTCAGAGAAAGATTTCGGTTAATTTTCTTTATAACAGACAGTGCATATTTTCAAGCTGATAATTAAGGTAGAATTTGAGAGTGATTCCTGGAGTTAAGTAGAAAATAATCACGCACTGCTCGAATAATTAAAGTTATTACTAATCCACAATGAAAGTAACCAGAGTCATACCGAATGAAATAAAATACAGTTGGTCCAGAATTAAATTCATCTTGCTACTAAAATTGAGTGTGTGAATGAAAACTTAATTTTCACCAGCTTTGCACTAATGATGTAAAGAAAATCTAGTTAAAATGTTTGTAGATTTAAAATAATAATCTGTTAGAGGCTTGGTATTAATCCTCCAGTAACATAATATAGCTACAGTGCTGGATTCTGTTACTGTGGTTTCAACTAATATAGAAGTATCTGTCAACATTCATTCACTCTCCCTCTGATATTCACAAGTGTACTCTACATGGTGAGAAAGAACAACAGGATCTCGATGTTCAAATACACCAATTATTGAAAGTTGCTTCACATGTCCACAAAACCACTGAAAAAACATACCAAGTGCTAAACTTTATTTGTAGAGGGACAGAATCGAAAAATAGGGACATTATGTTAAGCCTATACTGAACCCTGGTTAGTCAACACTTACCGTCTGAAAAGGTACTGTCTCCAGTTCTGATTGCAGGCACTGGAGAAGGTGTAACAAATACTTAAGAAATGTGTAGGCATATACAAAAGGCAAGATTAATAGGCTTTGTTTCTTTTCTCGATCAAGATGAGGTGACCTATCATAGTATTGACAATTATGATAGATTGTGATAGAATGGATACAGAGAAAATTATTCTTCTTGTAAGAAAAAGTTTCACTAGTAACCACCAGTACAAGATAATCATAAATATCTTAATAGGGCATTCAGAAGAAAATTTTACAAACAGAGTAATGAGGATGTGGAACACGCTATTACAAAATGAAGTGAATAGAATAGATGCCATTTATGGGGAATGTAAACAATATTTGAGTGAGTATGGAAGAGGGTTACATTTAGACGAAGAAGCTGACAAGAGGATCAAGTGGAGCATAAACATTGGCCAAAACTAGGCAGGTTGAATGAGAATGGCCTACTTCTGTGCCACATATCCTATAGGGTATACACATTAGTAAAATACAGAACCAAGTCAGGTGACATTTCCAATAAATGGAAAAATAACGAATTAGGTTGGCACTTAATGTAAATGATCATATCACATGCTTTTAAAAAGTGATAACTATATCTTCCTAATTACTACACTACCAGATCTCTGATATCACATTACCCCGACGAATCTACATCTTTAATGTGTTTTCTATATTGAGGGATTGGTGCACATTCAGAAAAGCCATCCTTTAGAGATGTTATATGGACTCTTCCCTCTTGGATGCAGGAGTGGATGAATGCTTCCTGTTGTCCTGTCAATATTTTTCACTTAGCCAAAGTTACTAAAACAGTTGTTTGAGATTATTTGCTATTCTCAAATTAACTGCTGCAATTCTTACATTACAACAGTGATTACACTTAAGAAGTTGATTCTGGAAGTAAAATATTGTGGAATGCCCAGGTGTCACGCAGTATTCAACTGTAATCGTATAAACGTATCATGATTTTTTGGCTCTTACACTTTTTGACCATATTTCTAAAAGTCACAAATCTGACTAGCTATTGCATGGTTTGATCGAGAGGCACTCATGTTAAAGAATTATACTTTGAATTCCTCAGTCGCTTTCAATCTACAGCCAGTGACATTTTGATTCTCTTTTTTCTGCATTATGTATTATTTTATATTTCAATGCATGTTTCTTCTCTTAAAATACTGAGAATAATGGAGAAGTAATCACTGACTCTTCACATCCACTACTGCAACCACTTAAGAATGAAAGTGGTATTCATTAATCATAATTTTGTAAATCTCACTTGCATGCATAAAGTCTCCTGAACAGCAACTGTTTCCCATTATCAACTGCACTCAAGAAGGTGTTAGTGAGTAGTCTTCTTCATCAGATACCCCCATTGTGCTGTTATAAAGGCAGTTCCAGGATCCTGAACCAGTGACAGTGAGGGAATAATGATATAGTTTCAATTCAGGGTGGTATGGGGCTGAGAGAGTCAGAGATTTTACAGCATGGAAAGATGCCCTACGGTCCATCACATCTGTGATGGTCATCAAACATCAATTTATTCTAATCTCATTTTCCAGCATACAAAGCAGTGGTCAAGTGCTATGGCACTTTTTCATCTAAATAAGGGTTCCTACTTCTACCATGCTTGAGGCAGGGAGTTCCAGAAACCTACGACGCTCTAGGTGAGATTTGTTTTTCCTCAAGTGCCCTCTAAATCTTAGCTCTTTACCTTAAAACTGTGCCCCTTGGTTACTGACCCTTTACAAAAGGGAATGGTTTCTCCCTATTTACCATGTACAGCATGGAAACAGATCCTTCTGCCCAACTCCTCCATGCCAACCAGGTTTCCTAAACTGAACTTGTCCCAATTGCCTATGTTTGGCTCATATTCTATGTTCCTCAGCACTTTTAAGACCATAAGACATAGGAGCAAAAATTAGGCCATTCAGCCCATTGAGTCTGCTCCGCCAGTCAATCATGACTGATAAGTTTCTCAACCCTATTCTCCTGCTTTCTCCCCATAACCTTTGATACTCAAGAACCTATCTATCTCAGTCTTAAATATTCTCAATGACCTAGCCTCCACAGCCTTCTGTGGTAATGAATTCCATAGATTCACCGCTCTCTGGCTGAAGAAGTTTCTCCCAATCTACATTCTAATAGCTCTTCCCTTTACTCTAAGGCTATGCCCTCAGGTTCTGGTCTCTTCTACCATTGGAAACATCTTCCTGACATCTATTCTGTCCAGGCCATCCAGTATTCTGTAAGTTTCAATTCCCAGCCTCTGACCTGCTCTTGTAGCTTCAGTATTCATATAGTTGGTCCAGTTTAATTTCTGGATAATGGTAACCCCCTGGGATGTTGAAAGAGTGGATAGAAATAGTAGTAATGCTATTGAATATCAATGGTTAGATTCTCTCGAGTTAACAGTGGTCATTGCCAGGCACTTAGGTAGCATGAATGTTAGTTGCTACTCATCAATCCAAACCAGATGTTGTCCAGGTCTTGCTAAATTTGGATTTGGACTGTTTCAGTATCTGAGAAGTCATGAACAATTTTGAATACTATGCAGTTGTCAGCAAACTTCTGTACTTCTGTCCTTATAGTGGAAGCAGGCTGATGAAGCAGCTATGTATAGTTGGGCTGAGGCCACGACCCTGAGGAACTCCTGCAGAGATTGAAGTGGGTCAAAGATGACTGACCTCCAACAATCTTTCTTTGAGCAAGACATGACTCTAACCAGAGGAGACTTTCTCCCCATTTCCAATTGATATTAATTTTGCTCAGGATCCTTGTTGTTACCACACTCAGTTAAATGCTGCCTTGGTGTCATCTCTGTTGATCAGCTCTTACATCTATGTTTGGACCAAAGCTATCATGAGGTCAGGAGTTAAGTGGCAAAGGATGAAGGCAAACAAGCATCAGTGAGCAGGTTATTACTGAACAAGTGCTGCTGGATAGTACTATTCAAGGACCCTTTTGTCACAGTGCTGATGATTGACAATAATTTGAGGAGTTGAATTTGCTTTTTGTGGAAAGGACATAGTTCGGTGATTTTCCATATTGTTGAGCAGATGTACTGGAATAGTTAGCAAATGGCTAGTTCTGGAGTTTACGTGCTTAGCACTATTGCAGAATGTTGTCCAGATCCATAGTCTTTGCAGTATTCAGTGTTTACAGCTATTTCTTGATATCATGTGATGTGAATTGAATTGGTTGAAGAGGGGGAGCTTTGATGCTGGGGACGTCAAGAGGGAGAAATGGATCATCCACAAGGTACCTCTGCCTGAAGGCAGTTGCGAATGCTTTAGCTTTATCTTTGCACTGATGTGCTGGAGGTATTTCTTCTTCCACCCTCCACCGAGTCACTGAAAATGGGGATATTTGTGGAGTCTCTTCCTCCTGTTGTTACTTGCCCACTGCTATTCATGACTGGATGTGGCAGATTACAGAACTTAGATCTGATCACATATATCTACATTATTTCAATGTTCTGAGTGATTATTACACAGCATTTGTGTTGGAAAAAAATTCTAAGATTTCATATATACCACAGTGGGACAGAGGCAACATGCAACTCCAGCTCATCGAAATCCAAACATTCACTATTAGCAGGGTCAGGCATAAAGAGTGCCTGTTTGATCAATATTTGTCTCTGCCTGCCAACAATCACAACGAAGATGTGTTATTCCTTTTTACACAGATTAGGACCCAATTTCCTTTCTCACTTTTCTACAACGCTTCTAATCTTATTTATGATTGTATGTTAAATCAGTGAATGTATGTATGTAGTATCATAGATCAAGTGGGCTGACTGGCCTGTTTCTGAAAGGTGACATACATACTAAACCTTGTGTTCCTTTTCACATTGATATTAAAAGCTTTTGGCTGGTTAAGGTGATCAAAGAATAACAAAGGCAGGTAAATGGAGTATCGTCCATTAACTGAATGATTTACACTTGTACCCATTAGGATTATTGTAATTATTGATAAATTGGAGGAAACCTTGTAAAGCATATGGGTCAAGTAAATCTCAAGTAAAATGGCTTGTGAAAACTAAGCTGGGACATGACTGAAAATTTTGATCAAAAGCAGATCAGCAGGCAGGTCTAATATATTCAGTTCCCTGAGTCGATCAGATTTTACATATGACTATAGGTGCTTTAACAGGCAAAAGAGATTAACGTATTTGCTTCCCTAATTTGGTAATAAAAAGAATTGCACCTTCTGTTCCTCTTCAATTCCAGTTTTTGGTGATGGCTTCTTTGAGTCTAGCCAGTCCAGGAACTTTTCCTTAAACAAAATAGTTTCATTGTGCTCGGTCAGCCTGCCAAAAATTGCCCAATCAGGACGACCCTGACCTTTCCTACATGTGGAAAAAAAGTAAGCAGCTGGTTAGGATTAACACTTGACACTTGACGTCTTAACACATGATATATTGTTCAAAATTAAATCTTGGCCGAAGAACTAGATAAAAGAATTTGTGCCTTTACAATTATGGCTCATGGTAATAAATAATAATTTCATGTTTGTTAACAGCGAAGCTACACACATGCACATTCATAGGTACTGCATCTGTTTAATGGAATAAAATGCTACTTTTACAAAATGCTCATCATCATTTCATTATCACTGTAAAGATCCTTAAGTAAATATTTCACTCAACTGGGCTGCTCTGGAGCTGCCTGTGCAGGAGGTCAACGTGGGGAGGTGATGGCTTAGTGGTATTATCACTGGACTGTTAATCAAGAGAGCTAGGTATTGCTCTGGGGACCTAGGTTTGAATCCCACCACAGGAGACAGTGGAATTTCAATGTGATAAAAATTTGAAATTAAGAGTCTAATGACAACCATGACTCCATTGTCGATTGTTGGAAAAACCCATCTGGTTCACTGATGTCCTTTAGGGAAGGAAACTACTACCCTTACCTGGTCTGGCTGACATGTGACTCCAAACTCATAGCAATGTGCTTGAATCGTAACTGCTCTCTGGGCAATAAATGCTGGCCTTGCCAGTGATACCCTCATCCCTAAACAAATTTTTAAAAACTGAAAACAATGCTGAGGGGAGAGATAACCGGTGCAGCCCGCCTGAGAAACTTTAGTTAGTGCCTAATTTGATTGCTACCAAAGAAATCTAAGTTTCTAAATTAAAAAAAAAATCTGACAATAGATTTAACAGGATGTTGTCAGGGTTAGAGGGAGAGGCTGAACAGGCTGGGGCTGTTTTCCCTGAAGCATCGGAGGCTGAGGGGTGACCTTATAGAGGTTTACAAAATTATGAGGGGCATGGATAGGGTAAATAGGCAAAGTCTTTTCCCTGGGGTCGGGGTGTCCAGAACTAGAGGACGTAGGTTTAGGGTGAGAGGGGAAAGATATAAAAGAGACCTATGGGGCAATTGTTTCACACAGAGTGGTAAGTGTATGGAATGAGCTGCCAGAGGAAGTAGTGGAGGCTGGTACAATTGCAACATCTAAAAGACATTTGGATGGGTATATGAATAGGAAGGGTTTGGAGGGATATGGGCTAGATTGGGTTGGGATATCTGGTTGGCATGGACGGGTTAGACCGAAGGGTATGTTTCCATGTTGTACATCTCTATGACTAATAATACATGGATTTTTCTTTAGGTCAAATGTTCTGAGGAGTGCCAGTCACAGTTGGATTGTTACTTTGCTCCTTGTTACTTACTCTGCTCCAGAGTTCTGTATTTCTGGCCTGAATGTCTGATTTGTGCCTCTCCAGAAACAAAGAGCAGATCAGGAAGCCTAGTAATGCAGCTCAGGATCAGTGCAAGAGGCCAAACCGTGACCACTCTTTTTTACAGTAGTAACTGCTGTACTGCAGGAATTAAAACCCTCAAGTCCCTTTGACAGGGAGAAGATAAGTGCACAAGGTAAAAAGGTGCGAGGGTAAGCTGGCAGCTGAGACAGGGTACAATGTAGAAGGTGTCAAGGTGAACGCTAAGTGGTCAGGTCAGGTCAAGGTAGTCGGGTGCACTGGGGAGACTCTGGTGTTGGGTCAGTTTTACAGTTAATTACATTCAACGTATGATGTAAACTGTTAGTGTAAGTCAAAGCTACCTTGGTATCAGCGGATTGCATTCGCCTGGATCTAAAGGGTTGATGTCGCAGTTTGTGTAGTCAAATGTACCATTCCACAAATGTTTTGCCAACTGGAATGCTACTTTTCGCTGTGCTAGTGTGACCTCCTTTCCATGCCACACATACACTTCACTGCCAAAATCAAACACCAGCACCTACAAAAGACATTCAGAACATTGCATGGAAGTTAATATGCAATATAGTTAATAAGAAAGGACACAATCAAGAAATGCAATCATGTTATTGTCTCTAGTTCAGTCACTGCTTTGTCGTCTGTTATCTGATCCCAACAGGTGGGGTGAAAACAAGGAGGGGAAATCAGCCAAGATTCACATGTTTAAGCAAGTCCTGATAGCGAGCTTAACTTCAACACAGCAAATACTCATGTATTGCTTAAATGAGGTGCGTCCCTTTCCTCAAATGCCAGCCAACCAACCCATTGATGCTCAACTCTTGAGTTTCACACTAGAGGAATGATCAATCCAGGGGTGGTTAAGGCACATGCCACCAGGTTGAGTCATTACTTGCACGGGTAACAAGAAGAACAACACTGGAAGATGGAAGTCAGCTGGCTCTCAGGTCATTAATGTATGAGAAAATCAACAGCTTAAAAAAAAAACTTAGACCAGAGTGACACGTAACTATATTTTATAAGTTTTTTTAAAAAAAAGTCTTCCACCATCTGTGCTTAGGTTTAGGAATTTCCTCTTTACATCTATTTCCTTTACAATAAATGTTTCTGATCAAGTTTTTCGTCATCTTCCTAAAATCTCTGGCTTTGGTTCAGCATTCAATCCTGCCATGCTCCATCCCACCAGCCACCTTCCCCACACTGAAGCTTCTGCAAATGACTGGAGTCTTTTGGCGGTACTGAAAGGTGCTGTGAGAATACAGATGTGTACATGTGATTATATTAGTTTGTTAGTTCACGAACAATAGCTATATTGTTGAATCTGTGATCTCTCCTAAACTAAGGAACAATAACTATATTGTTCCATAGTTTGCGAGTGATCATGGGTTCAACTCTTCGAGTAAAAGTCTGTAGCACCAGAATATGACCATGAAAACCTTTGCATTATTGAAAAATTTATCTGGTTTATTAATTTATTTCAGTGAAGATAACTGCTACCTCTGATGCAAATGAGAAAGAAGGCACTGACTTTAAAACAAAGAGAATTATCTTGAGTTGAGTGCAAACATCTCTTGCTCTAGGTTTTCTTCTATAGTAGTACTACTCTTTGTCTTTTTTGCCCACATCCAACATCTTTGTCCACAAAATGCAATAACTCAGAGGTTTGATTCCATGGGTCCTGGCAATCTTCAAACATGGAGCCATTCTTCACTTGTGAATACATATGTAACCTCACAATCAAGTGACATACTGATGCGTATTTACACAACCATGCTTCCTGGCATGGTCACTGGATTGGATCACAGATTCCCTTTTTCCCTTCTCTCTCCTCAGCACAATCATTATGGTCATGTAAGCATCTTGGTTCACCCTAAGTAGAATTCTAATTCAGCACAAACAGGATTAAACCCATATCTGTCAGTCTTGCATCATGCAATGTATTTACCAAGCAATTTACTGGATGCTGCTCCTCTATTACTCCCTTTGACAAATACTTACATCCTTTGAATTAAGTAAAGAGCACCGTGGTATCTTTCCCCAGAAGTCATCATCAGGGACTAGTTTATCATCCACTAGGCGATAAATACAATTGGTTTCTACTATTGCACTTTCATACAATTCATCTTCATCTGGGTTTCCAGCACCTGAAAAAGCAACAAAATTGATTTATTCATAATATTTCTCAGAACTTGTAACATTCTCTACTTTCTCTCCTGCCCACTGTAAACTTCACTTGCCCTCAACACATACCAATGTTACTCATCACTTTTCAGCTGAGGTCTGGGTGTTGGCCAGGTTTTGCTGTGTTTCGACAATCTTGTTACAACGATGGCTCATTACAAACTATATCTAAAACACAATTGGGGAAGGGAACAAGGAGGAATGGATCCACGTACAATCTGTGAAGGTTGAGTATTTATTGAAAAATGACTGAACTTTGCTCAAGAGGTATTAGCAATAACTTACACTTCACACAAGTTTAATGCACAAGGTGGCTAAAATGATATCCATGAAGGTGGGATTTTCAGCTTCCATGTTCCTCAGCTCATGATTTTCTGCTTGTCAATTTAATGTTTGGAAATCCTCAGCTGGGAAAACCAGGAAGCCGAGTTTTGCCTATTGAACTTTTAAGACATAAAACCTACATAAATGAGCTACTTAATATTTTCTTAGTATATTCAGATTGCAACAAGTCCACATTTATCAAAAGTTGGTGGACAGCACAAAATTACAGAGAGTTGTGACAGCCCAGTCCATCACCAAAACCAGTGCTCCATCCATTGAGTCCATCGACACTTCCTGCTGCCTTGGGAAAGCAGCCAACGTAATCAAAGATACTCCAACCCCGGTTATACTCTCTTCCATGGTCCTCCATAGGGCAGAAGGTACAAAGGTTTGATAACATGTACCAACAGATTCAAGAACAGCTCCTTCCCCACTGTTATCAGACCTCTCATATATTACAGTTGATCCTTCTCTGTAGTTGTAACACTATATTCTACATTCTGTTCTTTTATACTGGTGCACTTAATGTGGTTTAACCTTTAACTAATATGGTTTAACTGGTTAGTACACAAAACAATACTTTTTCACTGTACATGATAATAATAAATCAAATCAAATCTAGCACTTAATAATAGAATCACAGCATCTGAAATATATTTTCTGTGATCCCCTTGCAGCAAAAAGACTTTGGTTAGCCTTTACTTTACAAAACGCATGTTGACGGTAGTGAGAAGTATGCTGTAGAGTGCTTCCACGTCTATATGTGTTAAGTGATGCTCCAAACTTTTCAGAAACCAGGACGTCACTGGAAGCCAGTTAGCATAATTCTGTTGTAAGTATAAAGACATTGATTGACATGTCACATTCTAATTGGGACCCTTCACAAAGCGAAAGACCAATTATTATTACAGGTGCTAAACATTACCAGGAAGCAGAATTTATCGAGCTAAATTCAAATCAATTAACCTCAGATTTACAGAACGTTGAGCAAAATCAACATTAATCTTCTCAGAATTATAATCAAGGTCCTTTCTATGATATCTCAAAGGTTAAATATTGGAAGTATATTTTTCTTTACTGGTTTTCCTGCACTCCCCTCCACTCACGAAGCCACAGACTTAGAATCAGAGGTTTACAGCATGGAAACAGGGTCTTTCAGCCCAACTTGTCATACCGCCCAGTTTTCACAATTTATCTGGTCCCATTTGCCTGTGTTTGGTCTATATCCCTCCATAGCTATCCCATCCATGTCCATGTCCAAATGTTTCTTGAATGACAAAATTGTACTTGCCTTCACCACTACCTCTGGCAGCCTGTTCCAGACACTCACCATTCTCTCCGTGAAAAGATTCTTGCAAACTGTCTGACCCCCTTCAGTAACTCAGCCAGATGCCCTTTATTGATTAACTGTAAGGCTTGACAGTGGGGCAAACAAGCTAGTTGACATGACAGGATCAAATTCTGACTTTCCAAATTACAGTAATGATCAGGTGTTGGAACTCCAGACAATTTTACTCTCTTTATTGCAAACATAAATGCAAAGTACTACTTAAAATCTGCTTACATAACACAATATGAAGACTAAACCAATTTTTTAGATAAATATGAACATTGCACATTGTTTATTTTAATGATCCTGTTTGTATATGTTAGAACACAAATTTGAAGCAGATGGTACTTGAAACTTGGCCTTTTGGCTTAGAGGGATATACCATTGTGTTACAAGAACCCTTTAAACATTACTTTAATGATTCTGCCACAATTTGGACATACAAAGCATCCAAAGTTCCTATGGAAATAATAATTGGGGAAAAAAATCCACAGGCAATTGTGTTAACTGCTTAAATTGAGGTTAAATGCATACAGGTGGGAGGGCTCTTGTGGCACGGTGGTAGTGTTCCTATCGCTGAACCAGGAGGCCCACGTCCAAGTCCCACTTGGTCCAGAGGTACGTAATAAAATCCCTGAACAGGTTGATTATAAAATACCTACATTCGGGTAGAAAAGAATTAACTGAATGGTTACTTGAGCACATATAATGGTACAGTGGTAGAGTCCCCACCCCTGGGCCAGAGGGTCTGTTCCCAAGTCCTTCCCGCCTTGGACAGGTGTCTTAATCCCTGTCTGATGAAAAAAAATACTTAAACAGGCATTTCTGGTGTCATGTGGCAGAGTGGTAGTGTCCCTAGGGTGCTGAAATTTATCAGAATTATTCCAGGGACCAGAGATTTTATCAACAAAGTTAGTTTGGAGAAGCTGGGATTATTCTCCTGGAACCAAAGTTGATCGAGGAGAGATTAGAGGTATACAAGTTTGTGGAGGTTTGGATAAGTTGGTTAAGGAAAATTCCCATTAATTGATGATTCAATAACTATAAACAAGGTTTTGAGCAGTGGTGGCAAGGGGAATGTGAAGTAGAACCTTTTCACACAGGATAATATTTGTTGGAACTCACTAATATAATTGATTCTTACTCCTGCTCCTATTATCAATTTTTCAATAAGCTCAAGAAAATACACCCATGTTCCAATTCTGAAATACATCTAAGAATTGGTAAGATTCAAGAAACTCTGAATTGCATTCAAATCTTAAATTCACAGCTACTATCATTACCTTGGTAGCTTGACTGTCCACCTAAGAGTCTCCAAAATTCTTTGGCTGTTCTGGTATGGCTGTTAATTCCTTCTTCTATTGTGGCTACATATGGCGCTCTGCAGCCAAGGTCTCTTTTAGTTTGAATAAATGCTGCCAGTTCTGAAGCCTGAAAACAGGAAGATATTATAAAACAGTATTGTTTGATCCAGCACATTTATTCAGTGTTCCGGCCTGAGCTTAAACATCTGAACAAAAAAGGAAATCTACTGGGCAGTTATATTGTATACCATCTGAACCCTTCCTTTTTAATTCATCAGTACACCTTGAAATACAAATCTCCTTGTTTGATGCAGGGCTGTAATAAAAATAATCTCTAAAACATGTTTCACTTATTCTCCTTGTGTTACAAATTTTTACATAGAGATGAAAAGAAAAATTATAGATGGAGGTTATTTCGATAAAAAATAAGTTCTTTTTTTTCTGAAGTTATCAGCAGCAGGTCCATGGTGCAACTGTCAGCATTTTCAATTTTTCTACTCCATACAGAATCTGGCCTCAGAATTAAAACTGCTAGCTCACTATCATTCATGGATTGACTAGAAGATGCAAAAGGTGAAAATAAAGAGCCAGATGCATTCCAAATGATATACTTCAGGGCTCCTTGGAAGTCCTAATTCATCAACTACGAGGGAATTCCTCAGGACGTTTAAACGTCTTATGGACAACTACCCTGATTCTGGAACCTTCCGATGAGCTAGAGTCAGAGATTTTGGAAGGTATGGACTTATTTACCTAGATAGTTACAGAGGAACTGCTAAGTGAATTTACACCAGTTCTAACTCTTGGGTGACTATAATAACAATAACTATAACAAAATTTAGAAAGGTTCTGAAGGATCACTGGACTGAAACATTAACTGTTTTTCTTTACACAGATGCTGCCTGACCTACTGAGTTTCTCCAGCCTTTTCTGGTTTTGTTTCAGATCTCCGTTGCCCTCAGTTCAGTGTTTTATTATATACTGATAATCCTCAGCCTAGGTGCCCATTGGACCCCTGCTTATCCCACCGACTAGAGTCCAACCTGACCCAAACACCAACCCTCTTATCCAACTCATCCTGACCGACCACATTCCTCCCCAATCACAAATGACCCATCTAGTCCACAGGCCTGACAATACATCCCATTCCAAACTGACCAACTCCCGTAAACCAACCGCTCTTCCTGACACCACAATCTGATTTTCTCAGTGTCCATCAACCCATTACATGCTCACCAAACTGCCACCCAACATTACAATGCGATCAACCCCTGACCACTCTCCCTGTCACCCGATCCTCTCACCAACTCAGCCACCTACTGCCAATGCCCTGCACCTACTTAACCTGGTAAACTTGCCTTCTCCTCATAACTTTTCAAAAAAGACTTTGGACAGTTCAGTCATTTATTCAGCAGCAGCTAGTGCGATAAAAAGGGGCATGACTTCCATGAAGATTTCCTGCACTAAGCCCTATGAAGATTCCTACATCATTAGGATCCTCTATCAGAAGAGCTGACTGAACATTTATCAGTAACTCTGCAAATGTTTGTCTGGTCTGGGTGGGTATAAGAGTGCTAACCTGGATTAGAAGATTTGGGCCAATGCAGCTGATCTCATTAATAAAGAGGAGTCAGTGTGTGATATGTTACATGTACTACCAGAAGTACAAGTGTCCTTCTCTATGGCCAATAAAAAGGTTAAAGCATTTAATGAGTATTTAAATTGATATATAAATACATAATTAATTGTGTAATATTTTGGAGACTCCTGCATCAAAGATAGTGCACTAGATGCCCTTTTGAATAAAGTTTCTTCACTGTAAGTGATTTCATCCCAGTTGTCTTTATCAAACAGTTGCTTCCAAAAGCACAGCAATCTCCACCACAGTGAAACTTATATCACAAACATCTTAAATGAAATTCTGAACATATTCTAATTAGAAGTTTGATAATTAACACAATTTCACTGAAACCTGTACTTGGGGGATTTTGGTTGCTCAGTGAATTCAATGCTTTATTTCTTGACTCACGCACAACATATGTGGCAAAAAGAGAAACCTTTTGTTTGCTGTTGCCAGTTTCTCTGAAATTTGCAATGCATCTGAACATTTTTTCTTGTGGTTTCAAAAATGCTTCATCCTGAGGAAGTTTTGCATCCTGTTACGTATGTTGGTTCTTTCACATTCACCAAAACGACAGGAAATTTAGATATTCAGATACGCCACCAAACAAATCTACACAAAGGTGGGGAATAGATGACATGTGAAATGGTGCCTCATGCAGACATCTGGCAGGAAGCATTGTTTATGGGATTTCCTGAGATTTTCTATGAGCAGCACTGTAATTTACTTTCATGAAAGAGATTCAGGGACATGGAAGCTCTGTTAGGAATAAGTATGGAATTTGTTTGTACAGACGCTTACTAAGATAGTAGACTGACCTTGGCTTTTTCGATGACATTGGTAAATTCTCCTGTCCACAGGAAACAGTGTTGAGGAGCTAGAAGTAAGAAACAGTCTCCACTATTCAAAGATGATGCTCTTGGTTCCACCAACCTGGTTTGAATGTGCCTCCGTCCTAGGAAATAAATTTAGGAACGCAAGTTCAAATTGTTGTGGTACCAACAATGTTGAGAAATGTTTTGCCTCACAGCTTGCAACTTTTGGCCTGATTTTAACCTTGTAAGTGAATGAGTTTTGATGAGTTAAAAATAAAGCTCTTTGGCATTAAATTTAATTACACATTTTAATAATAGTACTAGGGCAAGATGGTGGCTTAGTGATTAGCACTACTGCTTCACAGTGCCAGGGACCCAGTTTTGATTCCAGCCTTGGGCGACTGTCTGTGTGGAGTTTGCACATTTTCCCTGTGTCTGCGTGAGCTTCTCCAGGTGCTCTGGTTTCATCCCATAGTCCAAAGACATGCAGGTTAGATGGATTAGCCATAGTAAATGCAGGGTGAGAGTTTGGGGTGGGGGGGTTAAGATTTCAGGCTGAGATGCTCTTCGCGGGGTGGTGTGGTCTTGATGGGCTGAATGACCTGCGTCCACAATGTAGGGATTCTATAAATACTTAGTAAACTAATCTTTACATTTATTACTTTTATTATTTTTAAAAATTGCATTCTTGAATTCAGTAATTGCATTCAAGCTAAGTGAGTCTGGTGCTGCAGTGGAGCTGCTTTCCGGCTTGAATGATGTAATGAGTAGACAAGGTCATGTTTTGTACAGATCAAAGGAAGAGTAAAGCTCTTGATTAATTTACCTCAATTTCAACTTACTGGTTGAAACATTACAATATTTGTATGGCTTTATCATTTCCTTTATTATCTATCCTTATAGATTTAGACTGCTAATTCAAAGTTGAAAATGTGTTGCTGGAAAAGTGCAGGTCAGGTAGCACCCAAGGAGCAGGAGAATCGACATTTTGGGCAAGAGCCCTCCTTTCTGAAGAAGGGCTCATGTCCGAAACGTCGATTCTCCTGCTCCTTTGATGCTGCCTGACCTGCTGCGCTTTTCCAGCAACACATTTTCAGCTCTGATCTCCAGCATCTGCAGTCCTCACTTTCTCCTAGAAGACTGCTAATTCAATCTAAGTTATGGATAGTTTTGTGCCCATCAAGAATTGAAACTTATTTTGTTTAATAGTTACAGCTTGAGGGGAGCATACAATTCCATCACGATGAGCAATATTCCAATCCAGTTTCTGGAACGAAGGGACAAGTGCTATCTTACTATGCCAATTGCTTTTGCATAAAATTTTTAAAAAATACAATCCATCAAGTTAGAAAATATTTTTCGTTTCCACCTTGTGATAAATTGTGCTCCCTCTACTAAGAAGCAATGATATATTTGGAGCCAAAACCAAAATGCACCATTCATGTATAACTATTTTCCTGTTCTCTTTGCCCAGCAGCCATTCTGAGCTCTGAATCAGACTTGAGTGACTGAATGAACATTATGCTTTAGTATCACAGTTATTAGCAATTTGGTCCAGAACTTTCAAATTAGCTTCATTTAAGAAAAGACTTGCATTTATAAAGTCGCTTTCATATTGTTGAGACAACCCCAAGCATTTCATGGACAATTAATTACTGTTGGAATTGAGCGACTGTGATAATGGCAGAAAATGTGGCAGACTGACTTCTATTTAAGATTGATAACCAGACAAATGATCAGATTATTTTTTTGTAGCGATGTTAGCTGAGGGTCAATTATCTCCTTTATTTTTCATCAAATAACTCTGTTGGATGGTTTTTATGTTCAACCCTGAGTTCAAGACCTCAGTTTCACTAAAGACAAAGCACTGAAGCGTTAAGTCAGAGATTCTCTGAAGTAGACTCTATGCATGACCATATGACTTAGCTGACAATGCTATGTGACAAGGTTAATTATATCACTATCATGCAGAAGTAATTTTAAGTCGTTATTCTGACTAGGATTGGAATTTTCAAAGTTGTATAGACTGTACGTTTTATTTTACTTTATTTTTGACTGTTGAGCAAATTGGAAAAAGGACTGTTTTACAGCAAAGGACTGAGGAAGGAATGGCTGTACTTTACTGGAAGTCATTGTAAGTCACATTTATACTGCTGCAGTGAGGGAAGATGGCCAGACTCCATGTGCCTGTGTACAAAATGAGATTTGTCTGGCAAGAGGTTATTGATTGATTTGTGGAGTTGTGACCAGTTGTGGATGCCAAAGGTCATCAGCACCTCAACAACTATCTGATTGAACAAATTGTAGGTGGTGGATCGGCCGCTCTGGTAAAATGCCTAAGCCGAGAGGAAACCAGTTTATTTTCTCCTGTAAGCTGCTGCTTTAAGTTAACAAGTCAGAGACTTTATCATTTGCAAACCACTTGCTCTGTGCCTTCGGCGGAAAAGTGAAAGAACTAAAGGATTTGGAAAACCAAAGGAACTACTTATTCAAATCCTGAGGACTGGAGCCATTTTTTATTTATTCATTTTGTAGTATGTGAGCATTGTTGGCTGGCCAGCATTTATTAGGCAAAAGTGAGGACTGCAGATGGTGGAAACCAGAGTTTAGATTAGAGTGGTGCTGGAAAAGCACAGCAGGTCAGGCAGCATCCGAGGTGCAGGAAAATCGATGTTTTGGGCAAAAGCCCTTCATCAGGAATGGAGGCAGGGAGCCGACAGAGTGGAGAGATAAATGGGAAGCGGGGGGGGAGAAGGTAGCAAAGAGTACAATAAGTGAGTGGGGGAGGGGATGGAGGTGATAGGTCAGAGGGGAGGGTGGAGTGGATAGGTGGGAAGGGAGATTGGCCAGTAGGACAGTTCATGGGAACAGTGCTGAGCTGGAAGGTTAGAGCTGGGGTGAGGTGGGGGGAGGGGAAATGAGGTAACTGGTGAAGTCCACATTGATGCCCTAGGGTTGAAGTGTTCCGAGGCGGAAGATGAGGTGTTCTTCCTCCAGGCATCTGGTGGTGAGGGAGCGGTGGTGAAGGAGGCCCAGGACCTGCATGTCCTTGGCAGAGTGGGAGGGGGAGTTGAAATGTTTGGCCACGGGCGGTGGGGTTGATTGGTGTGGGTTTCCCGGAGATGTTCTCTGAAGCACTCTGCGAGGAGGCAACCAGTCTCCCCAATGTAGAGGAGACCGCATCGGGAGCAACGGATACAATAAATGACATTGGTGGATGTGCAGGTGAAACTTTGATGGATATGGAAGGCTCCTTGGATGGAGGCGAGGTGGGAGCGCAGGTTGTGCAATTCCTGCGGTGGCAGGGGAGGGTGTCAGGAAGGGAGGATGGGTTGTTGGGGGACGTGGACCTGACCAGGTAGTCACGGAAGGAACGGTCTTTGCGGAAGGCGGAAAGGGTTGGGGAGGGAAATTTATCCCTGGTGGTGGGGTCCGTTTGGAGGTGGCGGAAATGTCGGCGGATGATGCAGTTTATACGAAGGTTGGTAGGGTGGAAGGTGAGGACCAGGGAGGTTCTGTCCTTGTTACGGTTGGAGGGGTGGGGTCTGAGGGCGGAGGTGTGGGATGTGGACGAGATGCATTGGAGGGCATATTCGACCACGTGGGAAGGGAAATTGGATCTCTAAAGAAGGAGGACATCTGGTGTGTTCTGTGGTGGAACTGGTCTTCCTGGGAGCAGATACAGCAGAGGCGGAGGAATTAGGAATACGGGATGGCATTTTTGCAAGAGGTAGGGTGGGAAAAGGTGTAAGCTGAAAATGTGTTGCTGGAAAAGCACAGCAGGTCAGGCAGCATCCAAGGAGCAGGAGAATCGACTTTTCGGGCATGAGCCCTTCTTCAGGAATGAGACCTTCTTCAAGCTCATGCCCGAAACGTCGATTCTCCTGCTCCTTGGATGCTGCCTGACCTGCTGTGCTTTTCCAGCAACACATTTTCAGCTCTGATCTCCAGCATCTGCAGTCCTCACTTTCTCCCGGGAAGAGGTGTAATCCAGGTAGCTGTGGGAGTCGATTGGTTTGTAAAAAATGTCAGTGTCAAGTCGGTCGTCATTAAATGAGATGGAGAGGTCCAGGAAGGGGAGGGAGGTGTCAGAGATGGTCCAGGTGAATTTAAGGTCAGGGTGGAATGCGTTGGTGAAGTTGATGAACCGCTCAACCTCCTCGCGGGAGCATGAGGTGGTGCCAATGCAGTCATGAATGTAGCGGAGGAAGAGGTGAGGAGTGGTACTGGTGTAACTACGGAAGATGGACTGTTCTACGTAGCCGACAAAGAGACAGAATAGCTGGGGCTCATTTGGGTGCCCATGGCTATCCCTTTGGTCTGGAGGAAGTGGGAGGATTCGGGGGAGAAATTGTTCAGGGTGTGGACCAGTTCAGCCAAACGAATGAGAGTGTCAGTGGAGGGATACTGTTGGGAACGTCAGGAGAGGAAGGAACGGAGGGCTTGGAGGCCCTGGTCATGACGGATGGAAGTGTAGAGGGATTGGATATCCATGGTGAAGATGAGGCATTGGGGGCCTGGGAAATGGACGTCTTGGAGGAGGTGGAGGGCATGGGTAGTGTCTCGAACGTATGTGGGGAGTTCCTGGACTAGGAGGGATAGGACAGTATTTAGGTAGGTGGAGATGAGTTTGGTGGGGCAGGTGCAGGCTGAGACAATGGTGGTCAGGTTTGTGGGCCTTGGGAAGGAGGTAGAATCAGGCGGTGGGGGGTTCCAGGACCATGAGGTTGGAAGCTGTGGATAGGAAATCTCCTGAGGTGATGAGGTTGTGTATGGTCTGGGAAGTGATGGTTTGGTGATGGGGGAGGTGGGGTCATGGTCAAGGGGGCAGTAGGAGGACGTGTCTTCGAGTTGGCGTCTGTCTTCAGTAGTGTAGAGGTCAGTGCACCAAACTACCGCTGCACCCCCTTTATCCGCTGGTTTGATGGTGAGGTTGGGATTGGAGCAGAGGGAGTGGAGGGCTGAGCGCTGTGAGGGTGAAAGGTTGGAATGGAGGAGGGGGGTGGACAGGTTGAGGCTGTTAATGTCCCAGCGGCAGTTGGAAATGAAGGGGTCGAGGCCAGCACGGTGTCCAGGTGGATGGAGTGTGTTGGAGGCGAGTGAAGGGGTCCTCGGAAAGTGGGCGGGAGTCCTGATTGTAAAGGTATGCTCGAAGGCAGAGGAAGAACATTGCCCATCCCTAGTTGCCCTTGTGAAGGTGGTGGTGAGCTGCCCTCTTAAACCGCTGCAGTCCACCTGCTGTGGGTTGACCCATAATGCCATTATGGAGGGAATTTCAGGATTTTGATCCAAGTCAGGATGGTGAGTGGAGGGGAATTTGAAGGTGGTGGTGTTACTATGTATCTGCTGCCCCTGTCCTTCCAGATGGAAGTGGTTGTGGGTTTGGAAGGTGCTGTCTGAGGATCTTCGGTGAATTTCTACAGTGCATCTTGTAGATATAACACATGGCTACCACTAAGCATTAGTGGTGGAGAGAATGGATGCTTGTGGATGTGGTGCCAATCAGACAGGCTGCTTTGTCCTGGATGGTGTCAAGCTTCTTGAGTGTTGTGGGGGTTGCACTCATCCAGGCAAGTGGGGCGTATTCCATCACACTCCTGACTTGTGCCTTGTAGATGGTGGGCAGGCTTCCGGGAGTCAGGAGTAGAGTTACTTCCATTGAATTACTTTCCTAGCTTTTTTCACCCTCTTCTATCCATAACCTTATTTTTTTTGTCTGTGGGTAATAATGAAGCAATGTTTTCGAAGCGAGTTATAACTATACAAATTAAGTTCTATGTTAACAGTTCATACTTGCTTACCTATTTATTTATAATAGATAGTAGTTCTTGTGAAGTACAGAAATTTGGTCTGTTTTCTGTTAGTCTGAGTCTATCAAACAAGTAAACTGGGGAATTTTGCATACTTTGGTAAAATCTTTAACTTTTGTGATAACTCTGAGAATAGCAGGGCTTGATTTCAAGTACACTACCTCATTGAAGTGTGACAAGAAACAAATGGAAGATTTACTCAACTTCTAGGTTGCTCATGTTGCCTTTGCCAATATTCCATTTTTGATTTTACATTTTGCTAAACTTATCAGATAATTGCACTTGAAACTTTTCTTAATTCCTATTCTATTTGATAAAGAACATTTTGTGCAATCTAATGAAACATGACAAAGACAGCTTCTATTGCCCAAAAACGAGGTAAAACTAAGCACAAGAAATACTGCTCAAAATTGAAGTTGAACAGGAATAGCTCTGCTCTCTTTATGTTTCTACACCCTTCCTCAAAATCAAAATGTTGTTGATCTGGATAATGTTTATAGACATGAAACAGTCAGTTATGATCAATTAGTTGAGATCAGTGCATCACCAATTTATTACTTATTTAAAAAACAAATTCTGTTTTAATCTGTCCTGTGCAACATCAGAAATTGGACAGGCACATAGGAATTTTTTTTTTGTAAAAGATTGATGAGATTTCAGGAGGCCTTTCATAAACTAAAGAAATACTGACCTTTAATTTGCAGCAACATCAGCTTTTTGTACGGCACAGCACTGTTGTTCGACACTTGTTCTGTTAAATTCACATTACGGAGATTGACACTGCTGAAGTCCTCTTTGCTAGCCAGACCAGCCAATGCCATTTCTGATAGATTTGAATTTTTCGACACTGACAGAGAATGAAAAAGTGAATTAATACCACTGCAGGACTTGACTTTCCTCCTTCTTTATTTTTGCTCAAGAAACTACAAGAAAGGCCCGCATTTATGTAGCATCTTTTCTGTCCTCAGGATACCCAAAATGACCTCACAGTCAAATGAGGTTTTTTTTTAAAAAAACTGAAGTCACTACTGAACCACTTTGAAGTAAAATGGCTTTGGGTCAGCCATACAGTTCTATGTTCTAGAGTAGTTTATCTCTGTAACTTGAAATAATTTAAAAAGAAACTGTTGTTTTCCGTTAATGGCATGTAACACTTATATAGATACCCGCTTTTTTGGATTTAAATTCTACAATAATTTTATATAATTTCTTATAAGATAGCTGAGTTGTATTGATTTAGTACGGTGACAAGGTTTGATTCCTGATAATGTGGTGGTTAAAGAGAGTTCTTGTAACTAGATTGAGAACAAAAGAAGGTAGCATGGTCCTTTCAAAGGGAGTCTTTTGTAACTTGTTCCAGGCATCAGAGTCATGTTGAAGTTATGTATTAACAAAGGGCTATTTGAACTAAAATATATTGATAGGCTCTTGTACTCTCCAGAACTTTAAGATGTATCAATTATACATTCGTGATGATGGCAGTCGTTAGAACGTGGCACCATAAATTCTGTAAGTAGACACATATTACTGGTAGAAAGTGAGGACTGCAGATGCTGGAGATTAGAGTCAAGATTAGAGAGTACAGCATCAGAGGAGCAGGAAAATCAACGTTTCAGGCAGGAGCCCTTTATCAGGAATGACGGCTCATTCCTGATGAAGGGCTCCTGCCCGAAACTTCGATTTTCCTGCTCCTCGGATGCTGCCTGACCTGCTGCGTTTTTCCAGCACCACTCTAATCCTGACATATTACTGGGACTTGTGTCCCAGAGCTGCCTGATTGATCTACTGCCTTAATTAAGCATTATTCTTTTAAAGTTATAATGAA